>NC_092041.1:95752592-96413514 GCF_003086295.3 Arachis hypogaea
ATATTATCAACGTGAGGAGATGGAGGCAAGGAGAAAAGTTAGAGGAAAAGGAGTTTGCAATAGTCCTTATTTGGATACAGTTTTGGGGATTACCTGAACACTGTAAAACCAAAAAAATGGCAGGGTAGTGGGAGAAGTCATGGAGGTTAATTTTTTCCAAATGAGGGGGAAGGAAGAGAAGATAATAAAGGCTCGAATCAGTCTTGATGTTACAAGACTGCTCGAGAGAGCCATTAGAATAGCTGGTCTGGATCAAAAGATGATAAAAGTAAAGATAAAATTTGAGAGGATAGGCAACTTCTTTAATTACTATGGATTTAAAAACCTGCAAAAATCAGTTGCAAGATGCTATGAATGGGGATGTAATGGAAGAGAAGTGGGGTGGCTGGTTTTGAGCAGACCAAGTAGGAAGGAGGAAAGACAATCAACCAGAGAATGTTAATCCTCATACGACTAGTAATGACACGGGGAGAAGTTCAAACAAAAGAGCCTAACACTAGTCAATTTACTAAAAAGATTGGCAAGTCTCTCAATGAATTGTGGCCAAGGAAGAGGAGTTAGGGAGGAGAAGGAGGATGTGGTACAGAGCATAATGGCTGCAAGAACCAAGGCAAAAGAGAAATGGCTGAATACAGAATTGGTTCCTTGGGGAAAAGCTGATGATAAGGTTTAAGGGACTAATGCTGAAATAGGCTCAGGAGAGGGTACAGGTGAAAACCAGGAAACATTTTTCTTTTCTAGCAGATGATCTGAGGCTTCTCAAGGAGTTAAAAATAGGCATCCCCTGAAACAACTTGCCAGGAAGCAACACAGTGGAAGGAGGATATTAGGAGTTAAAAGGAGGAGTGAAGAGAAGATGAAGGAAACTAGTGTGAAGAAATTTTGCCAACCTGATATAATAATCTCTGAAATAGGGGAGGGTGCCACCCAACAAAGGACACCCAATGACTCATGAAGATGTTGATGTGGAACTGTCAGGGTTTGGAAAAATCCTGACAGTTCACAGCATACAAGAGCTTAATAAAACTCTTTCCCCCGAGGTTGTGTTCCTATGTGAAACAAAGAACACTTCCTTAAATGTGGAAAGGATTCTAAATAGTGCTAGTTTCGAAAACGGTTACTGCATGGAACCAAGGGATTTAGCAGGAGATTTAGTGGTTGGGTCAAAAGATGAGGTGCTAATTCAGGTAATTAATCATGGAGATTATTTCATCCATTTCAAATGGGAGAACATCAAGTTGTAGAAAATTTGGGAGGTCTTTGGAGTGTATTTGCACATGGACGAAGGTCAGAAGGGAAGGCAATACGGCTACATCCTTTGATTACTTGAACGTGGTAATAACCACAAGATAGTAATTGGAGACTTTAATGCTATTCAAGTTCATCATGGAAAGGAAGGAGGCCGGAGTTAAAGCGGTGTCATTAATATAGAATTTTAATGATTTTATCAATCAAGAAGGCTTGGTGGATGTGGGGTTTGAAGGACCGAAGTTTACTTAGTCAAATATATAATTCAGTGAAAATTAGATCAAAGATAGGTTAAACAGAGTACTATGTTCCAGCAGCTGGAAAAGAGATTCTCTGAGGTCAACGGTGACTCATTTGAGTGATATCGGCTCAGATCACAGAGCTATACTTCTCAATGCTGATATAAGCACACCTAAGATGAAACGAAGATTCCATTTCCAAGAACGGTGGTGTGAAAGGGAGGAGGTTGTGAATTTCATGAAGGAGAATCGGTAGATAGAGGTTGAGGGCTCCCCAATGTTTAAATTATTTCAGAAACTCAAAAGGTGTAGAGTGTAGACATGCTATTATGGAGTGGCAGAAGTCTCATCCTTCTAATGCGAACATATAAATATAGCAGCTTACTTTTAGACTGATTGAGGAAAACAAAAAAGGAAATAATGCTAATGGTGATGTGGTTCAGCAGCTAGAGGAGGAATTAGAGGAAGCATATATCATGGAGGAGAGATTCTGGAAGGAGAAATCTCGGGTATCATAGCTCAAATGGGGAGACAGTAATACAAAGTTTTTCCATTCCAAAGTCCAAAATAGGAATAGGAAGAACATGATTACTAGATTGGAGACAGAGGATGGTGATAGTAGATCAGACACGAAGGGGATTGCTGAGGTTGCACAGTCATACTTTGAAAATTTGTTCACATCCTCTAATCCTATAGATCCAAGAGAGGCACTGGTAGAAGTTCCTACAAAGATCACCAACAATGTTAATCGAAGAATTACTTGACCTGTTACTAAAAAAGAGGTTAAAGAGGAAGTATTCTCTATTAACCCTTTTTCAGCTCTAGGCGAGCATGGGTTCACTGCAAAATTTTATCAATTCTTTTGGGAGATAATCAGGGAGGATGTTACAAGAGCACTGATAAGCCTTTTTTTGGGGGGCCATATGCTGAAAGCTTTCAATTATACCCACATCTATTTGATCACAAAGGTGACTAATACTACATCTATGAAGCAGGTCAGAACTATTAGTCTAAGTATTATTTTCTATAAAGTTAATTCTAAAGTATTAGTACATCATCTGTGGTCGGTGATGGATAAAGTAATCAGTGCTAACCAAAGCACCTTCATTAAAGGGAGGGTTATCAGTGATAATGTGTTGATTGCTTGTGAATTTATGTATTTCTTAAAAAATAAGAGGTTTGGTGAAAAATAATTGGCTCTCAAGCTTGACGTGAGTAAAGTAAAGCTTATGACAGGATGGAATGGATTTTGTTTGGGCTATTATGGAAAAAATGGGATTTTGCAAGAAATGGATGAATTGGATTAAGGAGTGTGTGACGACGGTCTCTTATCCTGTTGCTGTGGAAGGACAACCTCATGGCTACTTTAGACCATATATAGGATTGTGACAAAGTGATCCTCTATCACCCTATCTTTTTTTTGTGTGCAGAAGAGTTATCCCATTTGCTCTGCAGAAGAGAATAGAGGCACGAGATTGTGGGTGTGAGACTTAATCATACATGTCCAGCTCTTATTCATCTGTTCTTTGCATATGACTCCAACTTATTCAGTAGGGTTACGGAGAGAGATTGTCAAAATCTAATTGCTATTCTAAACACCTATTCAATTCTGAGCGGAGAGACTATTAATTTGGACAAATCCTCAGCTTTTTTTGGTCACAATATGCCGATAGAGAATAGAGAACAAATAGCAGCCATTCTACAAGTTCCACATGCTGGGAATTAAGATTGGTATCTCGGCTTACCCATAGTAGTTCAAAGATCAAAGACAGCTATCTTTAACTATATTAAAGATAAGGTATCCAACAAACTCCAACATTAGAAGAGATCATTCCTATCGAGAGCAAAAAATGCAATTCCCATTTACATATTAAGTTGTTTTAAGCTCCCAAAGACCTTATTGGAGGAATTACATAAGATGATTATGCAATTTTTGTGGGAACAGCGGGAATCAGAGCAAAAAATGCATTGGATTAAATGGAGTACTATGTGTAGACCAAAGTGCCAAGGTGGATTGAATTTCAAAAACCTTAATTTGTTTAATTTGGCAATGCTGGAAAAACAAGGGTGGAGATTGATTACAAGAAATAGGAAACTGATCTATCAGGTTTACAAAAGCAAATATTTCAGGTATTCCAATTATCTTAAGGCTGATATGGGATCCAATCCCTCTTGGGGATGAAGGAGCTTATTGGAAGGTCAAAAAGTCGTAGAAAAGGGGATTAAATGGAAGATAGGAAGAGGTAGATCAGTAAGGATATAAGAAGACCCATGGATATAGAACATGCCCAATCTAGCCTTTATAACCCAACGTAACCCAGAGTGTCAACTGAATTGGGTAGAGCAACTACTTACTAGCAATCAACAGTGGAACTAACAATTAATTCATGAACAGTTCAGTACAGACATTGCACAAGCTATTTTGAGTACTAAAATTGAAGGATAAGAAGACTTGATTACTTGGCCAGGGGTGAAACAAGGGAGTTATACGGTTGCTTCGGGTAACACATTAGCACACCAATTCTTTCATCCCCTCTGAATTTGCTTTCAATCCACTATGCTGAGAAATGCCTATGGAGCTGGATCTAGAACCTACAATGCCAACCAAAAGTCACACTCTTTTTGTGGAAAATCATGCATAATGGCATTCTAGTTTGTTCAAGACTCCATGAGAGGATACAGAGCGCAAATCCAACCTGTAGAAGATGTGAAGCCAAAACTGAAATAGTGGGTCATTACTTGCTTCAATGTGAATAATCAGCTGAGATCTGGCACAGTTTTGGAATTTGTATTCCTGACATGCAACTAAGTTTAGAGATTTGGCAGTGGTGGATCCAATTGATGGAGAAGATGAAGAATCAAAGAAATGGAAGATAGATTGCAGTTACAGTGTCTTACCTACTATGGGAGCTTTGGAAGGCGAGGAACAAATTTATTTAAAGAGAAGGCAGTCTCACTGACGCAGGTTCTTGATAACGCCATAGCAAGTGCATCCAAGTTTAGACCCGTTCGTGGACCCTGAAGAAGTTAGAAGAATATGAATATCACTTTGGGCCCATTCTTCAAGGCCACGGATTCGGTGTGCGAAGATCTTTTGCACACCAGTGCGCATCGCACTTATCTTCAGCTGACCGGTGTGCCATCGATGCTGTCCGTCGGATGTTTCTCATTTTTTTAATCTAATGGTAGAGATCACCCTTTCTCTTTCCTCCTTTGATTAGTTAATGGATCTCTTGTCTTAGAGGGGCTATTTTACAAATTTATTTTGTTGCTGGTTAGTTTTGTTAGATCTGAAAACTATCTGGATTTATGTAGAATTTGTTAACAATTTTTAAGATGAAATTATTTGAAGTTAATGACTCTGCATTACGTTTAATCTAAAATGATGGGGTTGGGCTGGGAATGAAGGAGTTTCATCGTTGACGTCATTTGACGCATACCAGAATCGCGCGGACGTTTAGGTTTCCGTCACTGACCATCAATGGAGTTGTAGGAAGTTCCCCCACCCCACCCCCTCGTGGAATCACACTCCAAAGCTTTCTGCTCTTCGAAGTGCGGCCTCCATCGCGACTCGTTGGTTCGGAGGATGAAGATCTGCACAGTGTCCTTGCCGGAGCTGGATTCGATCACCGTCTGATAACAATGAGTGATGTTTCGGCTAGATGTGTGGCTTTACCGGAGACGACCAACAAGGAAGGATCGAAGATGCGTGGGAATGGTGGGCGAGAGGATGACGAAGGAGACCCCGATTGTGTTACGGGTCGGGCGGGTTAGGTTAGAACCCAGTTGGTTGAACTTGGGTCAATCCTAATGGGCCTCTAGAGTAAATTTTTTTTTCTTATTGAGATACACATTTTTTCTGAAACCAATGCTGGGCTCAAGTGTTGGGCTATTAAAAATGTTGTTAAATAAGGAAGAGGAACACCATCGACCAAAAAAAAAAGAAGAGGAACACCAAAATAGTTATTGCATGTATAATAAGTTGTTGAATCGTTTAACAGCAATATTAATTTTCTGAATGATATAATAATTAAAATACTATTCAAAACAAACTTAGCGGGTTAATGTAAGGTTTTGCCAGAAAAATGATGCTGGTGCATAAAATTATAGAAACGTTGATGCACATATTTTCTAGTTGATCACGGGTTGTATTCGTACAATATAGTTGGTTGAGGTTCAATACATGTCCTTTAATGAGCAATGAGGTTTTTTAAGGAGATTATATTATTTGATTTCACTAATTGGTTTATTATAGCCTCACACTGAGGTACGTACTTTGAAACTTGTTTAAACCAGTCCCTTCGTATTCTTTGTTGATCCAAGCATTTTAGTTAGAAACAGGTTTATCCTTTATAAAGGAACGGAATTTGGCATAAAATTATGATACGGTAAATGAAAATAATTTCGAATGTTTATTCCGGTAGTGTAAAATTGATTTGCAAGGATAACTCGATAGACAGGTCTTTCATAACGCACCCGTAAATAGTTGCCGACATGTTATGGGATCATGATTTGGAAACGTTAAATGCTAACGGTGCAAGATAATTCCCCAATTTTGTTTAAACCGCTCAAACGACTTGTTTTATTTGGCTGATTTATAGGCAGAGGGGCTGAGTCATGAGTAACTCCAAACAATTCACGATAAGCAGAGAACGAACTGATGAAAGTAGATATAATAATCGTTACCGAGTTTTAATTAGCATTTTGTAAGATCAAAGGGAACAAACAAGGGGACCAAATAGATCATTCAGGGCTTCAGGCCTCGACCAAAAACCAAAACAACATAAAGACATCACCTATGTGCACCAAGTCAAATACCTCCGTCACTGTTTTCAATCTGCACCGGTTGAACGCCTGCCTGGTGGGACAAAGATTTCTCCTTGACCTCCAAAACATCGACGACACTGTTTTCCAGGAGATGCCACTTTGAGCTTTCAGCCATCATTTCACTTGCTTTGTCATACAGTCGGTGAGCGGTCGCTTCAGACTGTTGCAAGGCCCTGCGAAGCAATTTTTCCTGCCGGCGCCGTGCCTTCTCCTCGACCTCCAGTTGATCCTTCTTTTTCTTCAACTTGACCATTAAGGCTAACCTCTCGTTATTGACCTCAAAGAGTTCACCTGAGGCTTTTACAAGCCTCTCCTCCCAAAAATCCTCCCTCCTGAGAAGTTCGGCCTTAACGAGATCACAATCCGTAGATTTTTTATCTGTACGGACGATGTTGATCAGATTAGACATCGGCTCATTCGTGAGGTCGACTGGACTAATGGTGGGGTTGGTGATGGTCTCCTTCAACATTTTCTCAGAAGTACATAGTGGAGAAAGCAGTGGAGGGTGGCAGAAATAAGGAAGGGGACAAGGATAGACAGAAAGGTGGGAGAATGAGCTACGGCAGAGAAGAACTGGGAAAGAAGCATTAGGAGGGATAGGGTTAGTCATTAAAGGGCACATATACATATATAGTGTAAAGTGGGAAGCTGCTTCGAATACTTTTTTTTGTCGAAAATGAGTAATTAATGTACTTCGTTTATTTTTGGGAAAATAAACGATTTATATTTAAACTAGTTCGATGGAAGAAAAAAAAGGAAGAGATAATAATTTAGTTACATAATAGCTTAAATTAACATTTTGCGTTAATATAGTTTTAAGTTTGTTTTTCAATTTCAATGCTCATCTTTAATAATTACGTCTAGGATCTCTTCGATTCACTTGCCGAACCCACAGACGGAGCATCAGTTACAGTGGGCGTAAATGAAGGCGTATGTGGCACGATACCCAACTTATCTGGTAATGCATTTTACAATATATAATCTCCCTCCCCAACGTTCCCTCATCGCGTCTGGTCTTCCATGCTAACAACGCAAGATAATTCCCTAATTATGTATTAACCACTCAGATGACTTGTTTTATATTGGATGATTACATCCCCCATTTTTTGCTTGGGACTGTGAACTATCTGATACCGTCACAATTAATTTATACCAAACAACCCAGAAAATTGGTAACTCGGATAGTCAATGGGGAGTCACCGAAAATCGTATTTTGCGTATGTTTAGGAAATATTTATTTCAATTTAAATCAATTCAAACTATCACTAACAAGCAAGGTGATGAGAAGATATTGATTGTTAACCTCATCTGGATTAAACGAAGTTATACTAGCTACGAAGCATAGAGTATAAATCTTCTAAATCAATGGCAATCAAAATGGAAATAACTCAGAAATTTTGTTCTTTTCGTGTGATACTCACTGGCGAGGAAGGATAAACCGATTAACAATTGAAGATAAACATATTTTTAATATCGAACCGATGAAAGTAGATATAATAATCGCTACAGAGTTTTAATTAACATTTCATAAGATCAAAAGGATGACCAAACAAACAAACCAGATAGATCATTCAGGACTTCAAGCCTCGACAAAAAACCAAAACAACATAAAGACATCACCCATATGCACCAGGTCAAATACCTCCGTCACTGTCTTCAATCTGCACCGGTTGAACACCTGCCTGGTGGGACAAAGATATCTCCTTGACCTCCAAAACATCGACGACCCTTTGTGCCAAGTCACGCCATTTTGAGCTTTCCGCCATCATTTCGTTTGCTTTGTCATACATTCGGCGAACGATCGCTTCACAATGTTGCTGCTCCCTGCGCAACAACTTCTCCTCTCGGCGCCGTGCCTTCTCCTCTTCCTCTAGTTGATCCTCCATTTTCTTCAACTTGACCATTAACTTCAACCTGTCGGACCTGACCTCGAATAGTTCATCTGAGATTTTTTCATGCCTAGCCTCCCAAATTTCCTCCCTCCTGACAAGTTCGGCCTCAACGAGGTCACAATCCACGGACTTCTCATCTGTACAGACGATGTCGATCAGATTGGACATCGACTGTTCTGTGAGGTTGATGGGACTAACGGCGTGGTCGGTGACGGTCTCCTTCGACATTTTCTCGGAAGTACACAGCGGAGAGTGCAGTGGAAGGTGGCAGAAATAAGGAGGGGGATAAGGATAGACGAAGAGGTGAGAAAAGGAGTTACGGCAAGTAGAACTGTGAAAGAAGCGTTAGGAGGGATAGGGTTTGTCATTAACGGGCACGTATATATATATATATATATATATATATATATATATATATATATATATATATATATATATATATATAGTGTAAAGTGAGAAGCTGCTTCGAATACTTTTTTTCGTAGAAAATGAGTAATACTTCGTTTTTCTTTTTGGAAAATAAACAATTTATATTTAAGGAAAAAGAAGAGATAACAAATTTAATATAGTTTTAAATTTAAATTTAATCTTAAAATTATTTTTCAGTGCTCCGCTTTTAAAATTACATTTACGATGTCTTCGATTCCCGTGCCAACAAAGACCTACATCAACGAGAGGCTGAGAAAGACCTACAAAGGGAGATAAAGCGACGCCGGAAATTGAAGGACAAACTCCAAAAACTCGAAGCCAATCTCAAGTCCAAAGCTAATCGATCCTCTCATGAGGATAGCTCCTGCAAGGACCAAGATCCATTCACCAAAGAGATCATGAAAGCTAAAGCTCCCAAAGGACTTCAAAGCTCCAGACATGACTCCGTATGACGGCACATCAGATCCAAGCCATCATCTTAGCAATTTTAGAAGTAGGATGTATCTCACAGAGGCCTCAGATGCAATCCGTTATTCTCCATCCAGAAAGACAAACCCAAACACGCATCGAGCCTATTAGGGATCAAGCAAGGAGATCGAGAGAGCTTTCGCAACTACATGGAAAGATTCAACAAAATATATCTGGGCATACAAAGTCTGCCAACAGAAGCAGCTATCAGGGGCCTCATCAATGGTCTACGAGAATGACCTTTTCGCCACTCAATATCCAAGAAGCACCCAAACATCTCTGAACGAGGTACAAGAACGAGCAGAGAAGTATATCAACATGGAGAAAAACTCTCAACTAGGAGAGATCTCAAAAACCGAACATTCCTACTCCTCTCGGGATAAGGATAAAGAGTCCAAGAAGAAAGAAGATCAACATGGAGAGAAGCCTAGAAAATACCACAATTACACCCCTTCGGGTGTCTCTTATGGATGTCTACCGAGAAATATGCAACATTGAGAAGATCCCACCACCTCATGCCAAAGAGGTCGGACGCGTTGAAGGTCCACCTCACACCGAAGAGGTCGGACGCGTTGAAGGTCCACCTCACGCCAAAGAGGTTGGACAAGGTTGAAGGTCCACCTCACACCAAAGAGGCCGGACAAGTTGAACATCCACCTCACACCGAAGAGGTCGGATGAGTTGAACGTCCACACACTAAAGAGGTCGGACGAGCTGAACATCTCACACCAAAGAGGTCGGACGAGTTGAACGTCCACCTCATACCACTAAGAGACATGTTCATGGAGGATTCGTAGGAGGAGAGAAAAAGATAGAAAAAGATAGAAAAAGTTCAACAAACCCCCCTCATACTCACCTCTCAACAACTCCACCATACTTTCAAGCTCACACTATTAGAGTTCGGACCAACTCATCTATAAAAGGCATCATACAGAAAACAAACTTAGCTGGAAGAATCCTATAGTGGACAGTTGAGTTATCCCAATTTGATCTTCGATATGAAAGCTCGGACAGCCATCAAATCACAGTATCTGGCCGACTTCATTACAGAGTACACTGACACCCCGGGAACTCCTACAAAATGGAAACTCTACATGGACGACTCTTCAAACAAAACCGATAGTGGTGCAGGTGTAATTATAGAAAGTGATCAGGGAAGCCAAATCAAGCTAAATGACCAAGCTAAATACGAGGCACTACTGGCTGGTTTAAAGCTAGCTAAGAAGGTAGGAGCTTACCAGGTCTAGTGATTCACAAGTAGTCACCTCACAAATAGAAGGGAGCAACCAAGCTGAGGATTCCACCATGAAAAAATACCTCGGGTAATTCGGGGGACCCTGGACAAAACCAGAGAACAGCTCAGACAATTCGGGGGACCCTGGACAAAAACAGAAAACAGCTCAGACATTTTGGGGAATATGAAGTCCGACACATACCTCGGGAGCAGAATGCCCAAGCTGATGCACTTTCAAAATCAGCCAGCACCAACAGCTCGGACAATTCGGGGAATATGAAGTCCGACACATACCTCGGGAGCAAAATGCCCGAGCTGATACATTTTCAAAACTAGCCAACACCAAACCAGGGAGCAATAACAGAAGCCTCATCCAGGCTACATTACAAGACCACAACAAAGAAGGAAAACAAACCCTTTCCTCAGGGTCCGGTGACACCAGCTCATAATTCTTCTCCTCATTCCTATCCCTACAAATTCTACGGAACCACCTAAGTCGCACACAGAACTCAAGGTCAGCCACAGTAACACGCATTAAAACTATGGAATCCAGTCAATCAGACATGCCGTCCAGGATCTTAATAGACATCTCAGCAATATCTTTTCAAGAAGACATAGGTCAACCATGGGGTTATTACCAAACAACTCGGACAAATAAGGAAACAACTCGAACAATAACAGCAAAACATCAGATATCAGATACAGTAGTAAAAGAGAAACTCCAGGACTCACACAAAAGTCCAGGGGCACCCTTTGGAGGCAACAACAGGGCAAGAACACAGAGAAGAGAAGCCGACAATCTATACCCAAACAGTCCGAACACCTCTCAGACAAAAGGTCAAAACAAAAGCTAAAACTTTTGTACAAAAGGAGTCAGGAAAGGATGAAAAGAAACAGGAATAGCAACCAAATCCTAAGCAAAGCACACATTCTCCTCAAAGGCGAACGACAAAAGAAAAGTCACAACAAATTATCAAAGACGCAAACTTTTTGCAGAAAGAACCAAAGTTCTTCAGATCAAAAGGGAGCTTGGGCTGAAGAGCTCCCACAAGTTCTATGGGCATATCGGACAACTCCACGTTCCACCACAAAGGAATCACCTTTTCGATTGGCTTATGGAATAGTGGCAATGATACCGGTAGAAGTCGAAAAAGGATCTCCCAAAACGATCCTCTACAACGAAAAAGCTCATCCTAAACGATATTGGAACAAGTCGACCGGGAGAGGAAAAGCTAGCAGCTAATTGGAAAGGACCTTGCCAAGTCACGGAAGTACTGGGGAAAGGTCACCACAAAGTGTCCGACCTCGAGGGGCGAGAGCTACCAAGGTCATGGCATGCCTGCAAAAGGCGCCAGGCCGAGATCTAAAAGATTGCCCGACCTAGAAGGGTAAGCACTAACATGTACACAATCTTATTCATATCTTCATTTTATTGTTTAAAAGTTCGCAGATTTCCTAAAAAGTTTCCTACCAAGACATCCGATTACGACAGGTCGGCAAGGTGAAAACCAAATTCGCCGCCCGATCACGACAAAGTCGGCAAGATGAAAACCAAATTCATCGTCTGATTTCAAAGCGACAGGTCGGCAAGGTGAAAACCAACTTCACCGCCCGACCATGATGAAAACCGAATTCATCGTTTGATTTCGACAAAGGTCGACAAAGTGAAAATCAAAATTCACTGCTCAATCAAGCCGCATTCTCTGAAACATTCATCGTCCGATTATAAAGCTACAGATTGGCAGAAAGTGAAAATCAAATTCACTATGCGATCATGATAAAGGCCAAAAATGAAAACCAACTTCATTAAAAGGTCAACCAAACGAGGGTTCAACCAAATCTCTACAAAATCGGCAAAGATGAAAACAGAATAATGCAAGAAGTTATAGAAAGTGATCCATAGAAAGGACCTGACGAGGTCCTAATAAAATGGATTGCTATAAAATAACTTGAAGACTGGCCGGCATAAAAAATTCGAACCAGCCACAACAACCCAAGTTATAAGTAAAGCCCTGGAAAGAGGTCTGGCCAACCCTATAAAAGAGGATTACTATAACTTAGAAGAGCCCGACATGATGAGGTCGGACTCCTACGATAAAGTTACAAAAGGTAATCCCTGAAAGAGACCTGAATAAGGTCCAAGAAAGAGGATTACCAAGTAACTCGACAGGGCCCAACATGATGAAGTTGGCCCAAGATATAAAGTTACAAAAGGTAATCCCTAAAAGAGACCTTAACAAGGTCCAAGAAAGAGGATTACCAAGTAACTCGACAAGATCCGACATGATAAAACTACAAAAAGTTATAAAAGGTAATCCCTGAAAGAGACCCGACAAAGGTCCAAAAAAGAGGATTACTAGAAATAACTTAGAAGGGACTGACAGGAAGAAGTCGGCCCACGCCAAAGCTACAAAAAGTTATAAAAAGTAATCCCTGAAAGAGACCCGACAAAGGTCTAAAAAAGAGGATTACTAGAAATAACTTAGAAGGGACTGACAAGAAGAAAGTCGGATCAACGAAAGCTACAGTTTGGACCAACCAGAAGAAGTCAGACCAACGAAAACTACAACTTGGATCAACAAGAAGAAGTCGGACCAACGAAAGCTATAGCTTGGACCGACAAGAAGAAGTCAGACCAACAAAAGCTACAGCTTGGACTGACAAGAGAAGTCGGACCAACAAAAGTTAAAGAATGATCGACAAAAGAAGTCGGCCCAAGCCGACCAAAAGCGACAAAGTTATAAAAAGTAAACCCAAGGGATTACTAAAAATAACTCAAGACGAAAGGCGTGCACTAGAGGAGACATAACAATACCCAAAAAGCCACGGCTCCGTGACAAGGCTATCAAAATTGTTCAGACTAAAAAGTGTTCTATGAGAACGCTAAAAAGACGTCGGACAAGTTAGCCCCAAGGACCACCTCGACCAAACAGAAAGTGGACGAAACTAGAAGTGGTCAAAAGAGGTTGGACAATAAATTACCGACACTCTACAAAGATCCACAAAAAGGGACAAAGACATCTCGCAAACGGCCAGAGGAAGGCCAGGAATGCTTCGCTGAAAAGTATGAAAGTCTTGAAAAAAGACACTACTTAAAAAGCGAAAAGCACGGTCTCAAAGACGGAGCTAAAAAGTCATCCAAACAAAATATAAAAAGGTTCCCCATCGGAACACTACCTAAAAAGTTGTTGGATTATGACTAGAAAGCCCGAACAGCGAAGACAAACAAGTCGGACACGGGGCTGAAAAGTCCCCTCAACAAAGTAAAAGGGGCAATACCAGACTCACACAAGGAGAAACTACTCAAAGATCGACCAAAGTCAGGATGCTTGAGCACGACTTCCCCAAATAGATCGAAACTCTGAAAGCACGGTCTCACGGAAAAGTCCGAACTTAAGCAGGGGCAAAGGATTACAGGTCGACGTCAGCTAAAGATAAGGCACAAGTACGACTTCAAAAAAGAACAAGCCAAAAGGTTGGAAAACAACTTAAGGCTCAAATGTGCTTAGCCAAAAGGGATACAACTCCACTCAAAGAAGGCACAATCTCAAACAGGGCTACGAACGTCATCCGAGACTAAAAAAAAGTTCTATATAAAGAACACTAAAAAGTCATTGGACAAAAAGCCCAAATATCAAGCCGCAAGGATAACTTCGCCAAAGCAGAGGGTTGTCAACACAAACTTAAAGCAAGGCATGATCCAGAAGGCAATGGTAGAAAACCCACACTACCACTCAAAAGAGGTTGGACTGTGAAGTACCAAACCTCTAGAAAATCTGCAAAGTTTGCAAAGCAATGAAGAAACAAGCCAGACAGATGCTTGAGCACGACTTCCAAAAAGATCGAAGCTCTGAAAAGCACGATCTCACGGAAAGATCAAACTCAAGCAGGGGCACTGTTCATATCCTGGGTCAAGCTGTCCGACCTGGGATGTTTAGCGACAAGCTGACCGACCTCTTCAGGTCAGACTATCCGACCTCTTCTCAAAGAGCTCGGCCAAATGCCCGACCTATTCTCAAAGAGCTCGGCCAACTCGCCAAAGGAGCCCAAAGCAGGCCCAAAACGAAGGAACACAGCCCAATCTAAAGGCAGCCAAAGCCCAGAAAGATAAAGGTGGTTCCCCTGAAGATAAGATGACCTCACTCAAAGATAAAGATAAGACAATATAAGATAACTAACTTATCTTATCTAAAAAGGTCACTCCACACCATTATAAATACACTGGAGCACCCAGGTATAACTCATACTCTGATTCTACTCAATACCTGCTTAATACCCTTGCTAACTTAAGCATCGGAGTCCCTTGCAGGTACCCCCACCCTCTGGGGACGAAGGATCAGCACTACCACCAAGTCCAACAAGTCGGACACGGTGGCCCCAGCCACCATCATCAAGTCGGACACAACAGCTCCGACCAGCACAGAAGCTGCTACTGACGCCAGGTGTTGGGGACGAGGCGCACGTTGGCAGGGGAGTTGAAATGTAAGAGAACGTACTGGCTGCTGGAAAAATTGAATCGTGCAGAGAATTCTTCGGGCAGCTGTTCGCAAATCCGCTGATTGGGGTGCAACCGTAGGATCCAGGGAAGCCCGTTGTCTGCCGGTCAAGCAGCTACCCGACCCGCGGAACCATGGATGCCGCCAACGATTCGTCAAGTGTGTCGTGCATCCACTGCCTTGCCGAGTTTAAGGTGTTGCATTTTCTTAGTCTATTTACTTTCAGATGAAGCTTCGTTGTAACCAAATTTGAATGTATTTCATTGCTAATGATTCGTGCGGTTGAGTTGGGTGGCTTTGTAAATTCCCTCTTTCGTGGGTCAGACAAATGACATATTCGAACCGATGCATATCAACATGTTTTAACTTTTAAATGCTCCCACGTATAACCTTCGATAGAAGCACTATTTCATAACTTCATTAGCTAATAGGCCAAGCGGAATATAAAAAAACAGACGAAAACAGTTTAATATTAGTGTTGGGCCTAAACAGTACAATACTAGACCTAAACATATATTGTCGGGGAGGGGAGGGGTCGGTTTACGGTGTCTCCATCCCGTTGTTGCACTGACCCCTAAGACCTGGGACTTCACCTGTCCAGCAAAACGTCGGCCAGCTACCGTATTATTTCTCCTAGTTGAGTCCTGAGTTCATGTCTCTCTCTCTCTCCATCTGGGATATAGGGTACTCGATCGATGCAATGGCCCGTTGTATGTCCTTAATTGATTGGCTGGCTGCAAGTGCTGTAACTTTGTTAGCTACGTATTGATACCGACGCAATTGACTAGACGTGGGGGTGTCGCAAGAACACATTTTTCGCTTACCAGTTGCACTGGTTCCGCGCGGGACTATTTCTCACCGTCGTATCGTGCCGTTCGCCGTGAACGACGAATCGATTGAACGCATACGGCGGCGGGAGCTCGCTGCCCAGACCCGGAATAGGCGGAGTCGTTGTCACCGTTGAATCGTGCTGTCCGCCGCGAACGAGTTGATTGAACCCTGACACCGGCAGGAGCTCGCTGCCCAGTGCCATAGTAGGTGATGCATTCACCTGGAAGTAGTCATTCCAGGCGTTCACGGCCTCTTGGTAACTCCGGTAACGAAGAAGCAGGTTCCGTGGAAAGCCATCCACCTGAGTCACTACCGTCTCGCTGTTAGGGTATATTCTGGGTATCCTCCTTCTAAAGATGACGTACTAGACACCTTCTGTGCACATTGCCATCCTTCTGTTAGAGGAGATCTGGTAGACCCTTAAGAGGGAGAGGTGGTTAGGGTTGATGGTGGAATATACAGTTTATGGTTTTTTCTCTCACCTGGAGGCTAAGAAATGGAAGAGTAAACAAATAAGGCAACTAGAATGGTGGGGGGTGCGACATTAGTTGAGGTTTACTTTCACGCGACCCTATGGTCAGGACTCAGGAGTAGGGGTGTAGGGACTCTAGGTTCACGAATAGTGGTGTACTTGCACCAGCAAAGAACAAATAAATAACATTTATCTTATTCACCACTATTAAGGCTCCTTTAAATTACTTCATTCTTGAGAATATTAGCCCCACCTAGAAAATGGGCATCCAGTTAAATACGATGAATGCTTCTTTCATCAATATAATTATTATACTATCTGAACCCATCGATAAACGAAAACATCTAGGAAAACATATGCGGTACTGAACCACAACCTCCTAACCCCCTCCCCCCCATGGCATTATATGAAAAGGCAAAATGCCACAAGCTCACTCGTCTATCCTTTTCATAATCCCCAATAATCCCTCGACGAAGTTCTTGCAAATGGCCGAAAGTTCTGAGAAGGACACTAAGAAAGTGGACGTATCCATTCAGCACGAATTCCCGCTAAATCTCCTTCCTCGCGAAATTTGGTCGATTTATTGCCATCATGGTTGCATCAAATTCGATTGAGGATCTGTTCAACATGCAGGTGACGTGTAAGGTTTTCCTCGGTACAGCGAGATTAGACGCTGTATACAAGCATGCGACGATGTCTTATAAATCGTTAGCGCGCTTTTTACTTAACCTCGATGGGCCTGAAAGGAGATTCCTTAATCGCTGCGTGGAAGTGGGAAATGTGGATGCTATAGTCCGACATGGGTTCGTGAAATATCTCCGGTTTGGTCGCCTGACAAAGGCATGGAACTGCTTGCTAGGGCCTCAACGGAGGGCAGCGTCGAAGCAGGTTACCTGTCTTCCATGTTGATAATGTTTGATCACGAAGACGAGGAAGACATGGTTAGGGGTGTTCAAATGATGGAGGGTTTTCGTATTTCTGGGCAGCTCGAGAGCTACACTAATTTCTTGACGGACGTTTGCAAAGATACCACGGTGATCTTAAATGAATTGTTTGCACGCATCTGAACGACTGTGACTGTTTACCATTCACGCCAATCCTCCCCTGACTGTACTATTGAGCGATTTGTCCAGTGTGTCGTGTGTGCAATGAAGTTTGTGCCTGATCTCCCAATATTAGAAATGTATGTCAATTAGTGCCTGTGAAGTTTGAATGTAATTTTAAGCTGTGAAGCTTGAATGTAATTCGATTCACTTCACCTACTTTTTGTAGCTTTAAATTTTGAATTTTGAAACTTCACACTGATTTGTTAATACCCTAAAAATGATAATTAGTAGTGGTTGTTTATTGATTCAGAGTTGTTGCCGTGCTTCATTTAGTGCATGTTATTCATCACTTCCGGTATTTTAAGCGTGTGTTTTAAATTACATCCAGAAGCCATGATCCCTTACAAAGAATTTCAAAACCGCGATTAAACCACATGCATTTTCCAACGAGTTTTTTTAGGAGACGTGGATCTGAATATCCACTAAACGTTACAACCAAAATATCTGCATAAACATTACATACAAAATATCCACTTACCATACATACAAAATATCCACTAAACATAGAATCGTTGTAAACATGCCCCTAACTACCATGTCTGGTTCAACAAAATAGTGGACAACGACCGATTAATAATACATCAGGTTTGACAGTGGATTTGCAGCTATTCGTATGACACCACTTCACACCTCCACTTCTTGAATCCCGATTAAAATCAGTGATATCTAGAGCACATCCACATACCAACGAAAGCCAACATAGAAAAAATTTGTTTTAACATCGACGACCTATAGACGGTTCTGTACCCAGATGAAATGCAGACAATATTTGGTGTGCGGCTACAGCCTGCCGGAGAACGTGAAAGGGTTTGACCAACCTACCATTGCAACACACGGTGGTGACGACTATAGACCCCATTTGCTCAATCGGCGAGGGATATGACTGGCCCGGACGTGTTGGTCCCAGCGAAGTCGCTGTTAGCAAACCCAACCTGCGTGTCACTATCGGAGCATTGGAACGAAGGAATCTCCGCAGTCGCATACAGATCGCCGGATAGGTTATCATAGAGATGACACCAATGTAAAAGACAAATTATTATATCCATTTAACAGAGAAGAAAACTTAACTATATCATCTATAAAGCGACCAACCCACCATGTCAGTGTCCATCAAATCCATGTCATCTGCAACTGCACTGGATGATTCCACTGTGCGGCGGTCCGGACACGTCGTCCTGTTGTGTCCTACCTCCCAGCACAAACAACATCGTTGGGTTTTCTTTCCACCATGAGCACCGTTACCCTTTGTATTGTGCCTGGGTGGATTCCACGCCAAGGCTCTGCCACCCTCAATAGGTGGCCCCTCGGGTGGAAAACTGGTGTCCCCTGTATCTTCGTTCTCGAAGTGCTTCAACATCAGCACGGCAATGTCTCTTACAACCTGAAACTTTTCGATGCTGTGACATGTAATCTTGCACACTTTTCGGTACCAATCCATCAGGCACCAGTGTTGCGTCAGTTGTACAGAATCCCAAATCACGCCCATCGACTGCACCGCCACAAGTTTTGCATCCTTGGTCCATCTCGGCAATATCAGAGACCTCGGGATCTCATGAACATTGTTAAGAACAAGCACCGCAATTATATGTTCGCAGAGGACCCCGAAACATTTCATTCTCATGCACGTGCATCGGACCTCCCTCGTATCAGACGTTGCAAACACGCCAATCCTTCCCCGGAGTGCCGTATCGAGAGATAGTGTGGATAAAATAGGAATCGTTGTCTTCAGAGTCAACCACCCTTATTGCACAGGCCCTATCAAGAATGGGAACAAACAAATAGAATATCGCACGAGTGTAGTTGTCGGCTGCACTCCGCTCCAGCTGTTTCAGGTTGGTGGTCATAACAGGGTCACCCTTTGCACACTCAAAATCAGCCTCCACCTCCTTTGCGTGCACAAACATCAAGCATCGATAGAAATGACGTAAAAACTCAGTGTAACTGTATCGAGACTTAACATACCGTGATATCACAGAGTGCAAGCCCTCGCACCTTGATGTTGTTCGAAATCTGGCAAAGAACTTTTCTTGTATGTGTGCTGTGGCCCAACTGTACCTTCTCTCATACATGTCATGTACCCATCTTTTATCGGCGACGCCAAATTTCTCAACCATCTCAAACCACTTTCTCTGGAATGTTTGGACCACGTAGTCACCAAGCATGCAATCCCTAAACATCCTGGTGAATTTGGGCTTTCCGATGTTGCTCGTGATGTTTTAGAGTAGATGCCAAGCGCAGAGTTAATGGTGAGCCTTTGGAAAAACTTTCTCAATCGCAGACTTCATTTGCTTGTCACTGTCGATTATTATGGACACGGGAGCCTTCCCTTTCATTGAATTTTGCAACTGCTGAAACAGCCAGACATAGGTCTCTTCTTTCTCGTCTGCCACCAGTGCAGTGGCAAAGACAACCGTTTGGTTGTGGTGATTCACACCGGAGAATACTACAAGAGGTGAAAGGTAAACATTTTTCTTGTACGTTGCATCAAATGCAACCACGTCTCCAAACACCTAGTAATCAATTTGGCTGGTGCCGTCACACCAAAACAAGTATTGCAACACGCCCTCACCGTCAACAACTTCCTTGTAGTACAGTGCTGGATCGTTTGCCTTGCACTCTCGGAGATACCTTAGGCACGATTCCGCATCTAGGCCAGCCTCGCTTCGTTGCTTCGCATTTACATTGTGCATGTCCCTTGTTGTGTATGGGACATTATGATACCCGCCGGCCAGGCTCGCCATAAAATCGTGGATTCGGGAGACGCCAATGCCCCCTTTGCGCATGTCGTTCATCTGCTTGATGTCCGCTTCACTCATCCTCCGATGGCCCGGGAGCATGGAAGAAAATCGCAACTCAAGAACGTGGTGGTTATGCGCGTCTGAAAAGTACGCAACGTGCCAACGTCCTGATTCATCGTCCATGCTGAGTAGCATCCTTGCAGGGCATCCATATCGTGTCTCGGCCCTCGGCCTCTTTTTCCGGTTAGGCATCGAGTAGAACTTCAGGGATCGGTACCGTTGTCGGTGGCACACGAACTCCTGCCGTATCCTTACTTCGCCGTATTTTTCACTTCTGGAACGTCTCGCGCCGAAGCCATGGTGCTTTGCATATTGCTGGTAGAACTCAAATGCAATGTCAACATCTGTGAAATTAAACCGGAGGGAAAGGGGAGGAAGCGGGTGCGATTGCGATAGAATGAAAGGGGAGTGGAAGGGAAGGAAGAGGACGGCAGTAATAGTTGACTAATTCTAACAATTAAGTTAACTGTATTCATTTTAAAAAAATAAAAAGTGACCCCTCTATTTTGTGCGAAATTGTGGAAAGGACCCAACAAAAGCATGTATTTTTATTCCGGCCTTCCCTGGCTTATCGGTGCGCCAAACAATAAAATTGCGTTTCAGTGCGTTATGTAAGTCGCGTACTGAATCCGTGCCCGTTCTTCAAAAGTAATTTTTTGAGGTTTTAAGTTATGAAAAGTAATAGTTCCAGTGTTTAGTGTAATTTTTAAAAACTAAGTTGTAGCTGTTTAAGAAGTTATTTAAAAATTTATAGAAAAATTAAAAAAATAATTTTTTATAATAATAAATTTTTTTGTTATATTTTTTTAAAATAAATACTTTTATAATTAAAAATTTAATTATAAAATAATTTATTTATAAATTATTTTTAATATAAATATTTATTACTTAAATTATTTTTAAATTAATTAATTATTTATCCAAATTATATCTTTACCTTTTTCAAGTTATTACAAGTTTTATTTTATTGTAATGGGATTCTTAACTTTACCTCGGTGAGATCCATCGTCGACCCAACTTTCCTTATTCATTGAATAAAATCTTACTTAACTTAGATAAAAGAAAGCGTCATTAAATATGGTGTAGCTTGCAAGTTGTAACCATAATTTTTAATGCTGCCTTTTATTGAACTATTATTATTATTATTATTATTATTCAATTTTTTTGTTATAGCATTTAAAATAAATTAAAGAAAAAAATTTAAAACAATTCTTGACAATTATCTCAAAAAATAACAAAATTTTTGACAAAAAAAATACTTAATTCGACTTCTAAGATATATTTTTATGGAACTAATTAGTTTCTGTATTAAAAAAAAAGTTAATATTATTTTTTTTTGATATAGAAATTAATTAATTTAAAAAAAATCAAAAATTAGATTGAGTATTTTTTTTTTAAACCTTGTTATCCAATCAAGATAATTATCAGGAGTTGGACATAGAATATTCACTCTAAATTAAATACCATAACATCATACGAATTTCAATACTGATTTCTAGCATGGAAGTCATGCAGCTAAATACAAGATCAACATAGCCATTATACGTGAATAAATAACGATTCATTTATTTGGAACTTTTATGTTTAGCGGTGATATCATAAATTAAGCAAATTCAAATATCGTTAATATCGTTAATTGATATATGGATAATGGGCTCATCCATTTTATTTTCTTATTTTACAGTAATTTATGTATATTTATTTTTAATATATTTTATTTATATCACAACATCTTTATTATTTTTCTAATATTTAATAATTAATTATTTTTAACGAATAATTTTTACTATTTAATTATTTTTTGAATAAATAATGACATAATAATTCAACTAAATTTAAAAGTTAATCATATTATCATTATTTATGTTATCTTTTAACTGATTTATAATTTATTTATTTTTTTAAGTTTAGCCTGGATCACATTGACAAGTAAAATTTGGGAGCTATGGTCCGTTACTTAATATGAAGGATTAAGTACAATTTTAATTCTTAAGATATGGGTTGAAAATTTATTTCGTCTCCCTCAATCAAGTACAACTAACAAAAAAAGACACTCTTAATACAAGAAAGGATGTATTTTTCTTTTTGGAAGCTGTTCCGAGGGTTACCTGAAACTCTAGGTCAATCTCGGATGAGATCTTTTGTTCTGGTCGGAGCTGTTGTGTTCGACCTGTTGGACTTGATGGTGGTGCTGATCCTTCGTCCCCGGAGGGTGGGGGATACCTGCAAGGGACTCCGATGCTTAAGTTAGCAAGGGTATTAAGCAGGTATTGAGTAGAATCAGAGTATGAGTTATACTTGGGTGCTCCAGTGTATTTATAATGGTGTAGAGAGACCTTCCTTAGATAAGATAAGTTAGTTATCTTATCTTATCTTTATCTTCGAGCGAGGTCATCTTATCTTTAAGGGAACCGCCTTTATCTCTACAGGCTTGGGCTGCCCTTGGATTCGGGTCGTGTTCCTCTGTTTGGGCCCTTTATTGGGCTTTCCTGGTAGTTTGGCCGAGCTCTTTGAGAAGAGGTCGGGTTGTCCTGACCTAAGGAGGTCGGTCACTTTGTCGGTAGAACATCCCGAGTCGGACAGCTCGGCCCAGGGTATGAACAGTGCCCCTACTCGAGCTTGGTCTTCTTTTTGAGGTTGAGTCTTTAGTTTTACGACTTTGATCCTTCTCGGGTGAAGCCGAACTCGAGCATTTTGTCGTTTTTGTCTTTGTAGGGTTCCCTTTTTGAATGCAGAACGTTTCGCTTCTTTTGAAAACGCACACTTTTGGATTAGCGTCCTGGCCTTGGGAACGTGCGAGGGTTTTTAATGCCCCATTAATTGGTTTTTGATGCTCCGTTTCTCTTGGCTTTTATTTTGAAATTTACTCTCAAAAAATGTTTTTCTCCTCTCTTGCTTTTGCTGTGACTTCCCTTTTTCTCCTCTCCTTCTGTTTTCTTTTGAAAACTTGCGTTTCTTGGTGTTTCTTCTTGCGACGTTTGTTTGGTGATCGTAAGTGCTTTCGACGGTGATTTTTGGCCTCCTCGTCTTCAACCTTCTTCTGTATTCTTCTCCTTTCTCAAGTTGGTTTTGCTTTCCCCTCATCGTTTATTTCTGCTGCGTTGTGTTTGATTTTGAAGCTTTGATTTTGACTGAGTGCATGTTGGAAAGCTTGAATTTTTATCGCGCCCGATTTGTTACTGTGATACATGCTTTTTCCTTTTGACCTTACGTATGCTTTTGAGTGTATTTTCCTGGTTTGGCTCTTTAGGGCTTTGTATGCTACTGCTAATTTTTGAACTGTTGTAACTTTTTCTTTTGGCGGCTCGTTTGATCTTCTTCGCGTTTGTTTTTCTTGGAAAGGGTTTCTCTTTGTTCTTGCTGCAGATTTCTGTTGGGACATTAGTCTTGTAGATTTTTCTGAATCTTTATTCCCTGATTGCTTCCAAAGGATGTCCCTGGACCTTCTTGGTGTAGGTCCTGGGTTTCCTTTTGCTGTTTGTGCCATGTTTGGACTATGCTGGCTGAGTTACTTTGATTTCGTCCGAGATGTTTTTAGTAATCCACTCTCTTTTTCTTGTTTGTAGGACTAGTTGGCTATGTCTTCTCGCAAAAATATTGTAGAGATAGACATCTTCTAAGGTTCCTGAGGGTATGTCCGATTGGTTGGACTCCTTTATTTTGATGTGTATTTCTGTGGTTAATACTGAATTCTGTGTGAAGTTTAGGAAGCATCACCATCTCTGTAAGAGTAGGGATCAAGAGAAGAATTATGAGTTGGTGGCACCTGACTCCGAGGAGAGGGTTTGCTTCCCTGTCCTGACCAGGGGGAGTGCCTTTTCTTTTATGCCTATGACTGTTTCTTCAGCCAGTTGGATATCACTTTTCCTTTTACCTCGTTTGAGACCGATTTGTTGTGGTCGTGTAATGTAGTTCCTTCCCAGCTTCATCCAAACTCTTGAGGCTTTATTAAGATTTTTCAACTTCTTTGTCAAGAACTGAATGTTACCCCTTCTCAAACTATTTTCCTTTACTTGTTTGTTTTAACTAAGCCCGGGATCTCTTCAAAGGTTTTCTTTTAGATCTGCACAAGGACATAAGGTTTTTACCATGTACGATGAGTCTTTTAGGGACTTCAAGAATTATTTTTTCAAGGTTCGAGCTGTTGAGGGAGCTCGTCCCTTTTTTCTGGAAGCGAATCGAGAGCCATCCTTCCCTTTACATTGGCAGCAGAATGTAGTAGTGTCCCATTATACGTGGGAGATGCTTGATGAGGTCGAACAGGCCTTTGTGACGGTTTTGGAGGATCTTTAGGGGGAACCTCCTCATTTAGATACCAAAAAATGTTTGGGAGACCCCTCCCTTGTCCGAGATATATTGGGTATTACTTGATGTATACTATTTCTTTTTTTTTTTTGCTTTTCCCCTTTCTTCCCAGTATGATAAATTGTTGTTTTCCATTTTTCAGAGATGGCCGAGAATACTGATGCAATGAAGGCCTTCAAGAAGGCAAGGAAAGCTACTGCAGCTCAAAACACCTCGGCCCGTGTAGATGGGGAAGGGACTTCTCAGGTCCCATTGAAGCCGTCTTTGCCGAGCTCTCCTGGCCCGAGGAGAATGATCCCGACACCTCGGGTCCGTTTAGTGGATCTCCCACAATCTTCTACTGCTGCTGTGGTTTCTTCTTCGGCCGTCCCTCCTCCTAACAGACCTCGAACCGTTGAACCTTTCAATTTGGATACCCCAGATTTTGACCCTATTGGCTTTGTGGACCAGCAGATCGCACCTTATGGTGCCCTCTCTATGGATGATGTATCTCTCTTTCATCACCTAGATTTCATAACTCGGAGTAGCGTTAAGATGGCTCATATGGGAGCTGCTCTGTATTGGATTGCTCAAAATCTTCCTCTGCATGCTACCAAAGCCTTTATGGAGGATGCTAAGCGAGAGTTTGATCGGATGAAGGGTCTGAAGGAGGAGTTTGAAGCGGAGGTGACTAAACTGAAGAAGGAGTTGGAGGGGGAGAAGGCTAGTTCCATTGCTTTGGCAGCTTCTGTGCGGTTGGCCGAGGACACAGCCTTGAGACACAAAGAAAGCTATGTCACGTCCTACTGGGAAGTGATGCATCTTCGGGAGGAGTTAGAGTCGGCCCGGGTTGATTATTCCGAGCTCCAGGGTCACCTTGTGGACAGCGTAACTGCTGCTTATGAGAATTTAAAAGAGCAGGTCCTGGTTCTTGCCCCGGAGGTCGACCTTACTTTGTTTATTTTGGATAATGCCGTGAAGGACAGCAAGATCGTTCCCGATGATCCTGATGATGATGATGTTGAGCCTTCCTCTGAGCCTGCTGCCAAAGCTTCTGTTGTGTCGGCCTCTTCAGCTCCTGCTTGTCCCGACGTAGATCCTGATTGTCAGATATTGAATCGGGATGACGAGACAGTGGACGCAGTGCCTCTCCAGACTCGCCCTCCCTCACCCCGTGCTGATGCTGCCGAGAAGCCTTCGGGTGCTTGATTGATTTCTGTAATTACTTTGTGTAGATAGCCCGGTTTGTGGGCTTTTGAACTCTTTATTTTGTTGACTTTTGACACCTTTTTAGTTGCTGGTTTTAGCAACTTTATTTTGATAAACAAAATAGTTTCCTGGCTTTGTAGGCTGAATTTGTTGGCCTCTGAAGCTGGCTATTATTATGACTTTCTGTTTTTATATCATATCTGTTTGCGCTTGTCTTGGTATCTTCATAGTCTTTGAGAGTATTGGGATGATCAGCTTGATTCCTTTGCCTGATGCTGCTTTCAACAATTTTAAACTTTTGTGCAGGTCTTCATTATGAATCATAATACTGAGGTTGCCGATTTCTTTAACTTGGTTTTTGCCCGAGTTGTTTGTTTGTAACCCTCCTTTTTGAACTTTACTTAGGTCTCTTTTAGGGGTAGCTTTATCATGTCGGATCTTATCGAGTTACTTGGTAATCTTCTTTCTTGGACCTTGTTCAGGTCTCTTTCAGGGATTACCTTTTGTAACTTTATATCTTGGGCTGACTTTATCATGTCGGGCCTTGTCGAGTTACTTGGTAATCCTCTTTCTTGGGCCTTGTTCAGGTCTCTTTCAGGGTTACCTTCTGTAACTTTATATCTTGGGCCGACTTTATCATGTCAGGCCTTGTCGAGTTACTTGGTAATCCTCTTTCTTGGACCTTGTTCAGGTCTCTTTCAGGGATTACCTTTTGTAACTTTATATCTTGGGCCGATTTCATCATGTCGGGCCTTGTCGAGTTACTTGGTAATCCTCTTTCTTGGACCTTGTTCAGGTCTCTTTCAGGGATTACCTTCTGTAACTTTATATCTTGGGCCGACTTTATCATGTCGGGCCTTGTCGAGTTACTTGGTAATCCTCTTTCTTGGACCTTGTTCAGGTCTCTTTCAGGGATTACCTTTTGTAACTTTATATCTTGGGCCGACTTTATCATGTCGGGCCTTGTCAAGTTACTTGGTAATCCTCTTTCTTGGACCTTGTTCAGGTCTCTTTCAGGGATTACCTTTTGTAACTTTTTCGTAGGAGTTCGACTTCATCATGTCGGGCTCTTCTAAGTTATAGTAATCCTCTTTTATAGGGTTGGCCAGACCTCTTTCCATGGCTTTACTTATAACTTGGGTTGTTGTGGCTGGTTCGACTTCTTTATGCCGGCCAGTCTTCAAGTTATTTTATAGCAATCCATTTTATTAGGACCTCGTCAGGTCCTTTCTATGGATCACTTTCTATAACTTCTTGCATTATTCTATTTTCATCTTTGTCGATTTCGTAGAGTTCGGGTTTTAACCCTCGTTTGGTCAACCTTTTAATGACTTTGGTTTTCATTTTTGGTCTTTATTGTGATCGCGTAGTGAATTTGGTTTTCACTTTCTGTCGATCTGTAGCTTTATAATTGGGCGATGAATGTTTCGGAATAATGCGGCTTGAGCATTTGTAGAAAATCTGAACAGATTTTATTAAAAGAAAATGTAAATATATACATGCGGGGGTTAATTTCCTAAGTCAGGTGATTTGTAGGACTTGGTCTTGGTGCCTCGTTAAAAAACCTTTTCAGAAAAAAGAGTGCACCTTGTCCCAAGGTCCTTTATCATCCCTAACTATAGTACCTTCTTAGGTTGCAGGCGTGCTATGACCTAGGAAGCTCTCTCCCGTCGAGTTCGGAAAGCCTGTAGTAGCCCTTTCCTACTACTTCTATGACTCGGTAGGGTCCTTTCCAGTTTGCTGTCAGCTTTCCTTCTCCAGGTCGAGTTGTTCCAATGTTGTTTCGGATTAGAATGAGGTCGTCCTCTGCAAAGGCTCGTTGTATTACCTTTCAATTGTATCTGGAAGCCATTCGTCATTTTAATGCCTCTTCCCTTATTCGAGCTCTTTCTCGGACTTCCAGAAGCAAGTCGAGCTCTTCCCTTTGAAGTTGGGAGTTGGCTTCTTCGCTGTAGTGGATCACTCTAGGTGACCTTTCTTCAATCTCTACTGGGATCATTGCCTCCATTCCATATGCTAATCAGAAGGGTGATTCCTTTGTGGTGGAATGTGGCGTTGTTCGATATGCCCATAGGACTTATAGGAGCTCTTCAGCCCAGGCTCCCTTTGCATCTTGTAATCTCCGTTTTAACCCTGCTAATATGACTTTATTAGCAGCTTCAGCTTGCCCATTGGCTTGGGGGTGTTTGACAGAGGTGAATTGTTGTTTTATATTCAAGTCGGCCGCTAGTTTTCTAAAGCCTGCATCTGTGAACTGGGTACCATTGTCTGTAGTGATGGAGTATGGAACTCCAAACCTTGTGACGATGTTTCTATATAGAAATTTTCGACTTCTTTGAGCAGTGGCGTTTGCTAGGGGTTCTGCCTCAATCCATTTTGTGAAGTAGTCTATTCCTACTATGAGGAATTTGACTTGTCCTGGTCCTTGGGAAAAAGGTCCAAGGAGATCGAGTCCCTATTTTGCGAATAGCCAGGGTGAAGTTACGCTGATGAGTTCCTCTGGCGGGGCGGTGTGAAAGTTGGAATGTTTCTGACATGATGAGCATGTCCTTACAAATTCTATGGCTTCTTTTTGTAGAGTTGGCCAACAAAATCCTACCCGAAGTACTTTTTTGGCAAGTGCCTGCGCTCTGAGGTGATTGTCACAAATGCCACTGTGTATTTCTTCTAGGACTTCCTTTGTGTTGGAAGTCGGCACGCATTTTAGCAGTGGTATTGACATCCCTCTTTTATAAAGAGTATTATTTATGATGGTATAGTATTATGCCTCCCGTTTTAATCTCTTTGCCTCTTTTTCCTCTGTGGGGAGAGCTTCTGTTTTGAGGTAGTAAATTATGGGAGTCATCCATCCCTGATCGCGACCTGTTATGGCTAGGACTTTTTCTTCTTCTGAGATTGATGGATTCTATAGAATTTCTTGGATGAGGCTTCTTTTGTTGCCCCTTGGTTTGGTGTTGGCTAGTTTTGAGAGTGCATCGGCCCAGATATTCTGTTCTCGGGGTATGTGACGAATCTCATATTCTCCAAATTGTCCGAGCTGTTCCTTGATTTTGTCCAAGTACTTTTTTATAGTGGGATCTTTGGCTTGGTAGCTTCCTGCTATTTGTGAAGTAACTACCTGTGAGTCACTGAAGATGATAAGTTTTTGAGCTCCAACCTCCCTAGCCAGCTTCAAACTAGCTAGTAGTGCCTCATATTCCGCTTAATTGTTTGAGGCAGGGAACCCAAATTTGAAGGAGAGTTCGATTTGGGTTCCCTAGTCACTTTCAATTATTACACCCGCGCCGCTTCCCGTTTTATTTGAGGAACCATCAACATAGAGATTCCATTCTTTAGGGATTTCCGGTGTGTCCGTGAATTCCGCAATGAAGTCGGCCAGATATTGTGATTTGAGGCCATCCGAGCTTCGTATTGAATATCGAATTCAGACAACTCGACTGCCCATTGCAAGATTCTACCTGCCAAGTCTATTTTCTGTAAGATTCCTTTTATGGGCTGGTTGGTCCAAACTTTAATGGTGTGGGCTTGAAAGTATGGGCAAAGTCGTCGTGATGTTAGTATGAGAGCATAAGCAAATTTTTCTATTTTCTGGTAGTTCAGCTTGGATCCTTGTAATGCTTTGCTAATAAAGTACATGGGCTGTTGCCCGCTGTCGTCTTCTCATACCAGTGCTGAGGCTACTGCCCGATTTCCTACCGCGAGGTACAATATGAGTGGTTCTCCTTCCCGTGGCCGAGTTAGTATAGGTGGCTATCCCAGGAATCTTTTGAAGACTTGAAAGGCTTGCTCGCATTCTGCTGTCCATTCAAACTCCTTTCCTTTCCTTAGAGTGGCGTAGAAGAGGAGACATCTTATTGCTGATCCGGCCAGGAATCTGGACAAGGCTGCCAACCTTCCGTTAAGCTGTTGTACCTCTTTGACACAAGTCGGACTTTTTATGTCGAGTATGGCCCGGCATTTATCCGGGTTTGCATCGATTCCTCTCTGTGTGATCATAAAACCCAAGAATTTACCAGTTTCTACTGCGAAGGTGCATTTTACGGGATTGAGTCGCATGCCATGTCGTCTTATAGTGTTGAATACTTGTGTCAGGTCGGATAATAACATCTCTTGGTTTTGCGTCTTTACTAGCATGTCGTCCACGTAGACTTCCATGACTTTTCTGATGTGATCCAAAAAAACCTTGTTCATTAATCTTTGGTAAGTGGCTCCCGCGTTTTTAAGACCGAAGGGCATGACAATGTAGCAGTAATTTGCCTTTGGGGTTAAGAATGAGGTTTTTTTCTTGGTCGGGTGGGTACATTGGGATTTGGTTATATCCCGAGTATGCATCCATAAAGGAGAGGTATTTATATCCGGAGGAGGCATCTACCAGTGTGTCGATGCTTGGGAGTGGATAAGGATCTTTTGGGCAGGCCTTGTTGAGATCGGTATAGTCAGTGCACATTCGCCACTTTCCGTTTGACATTTTTACCAATACGACATTAGCAAGCCATAGCGGGTATTCGACTTCTCTTATGAAACCTGCCTCCAGTAGAGCTCGCACCTGTTCTTCCATAGCTTGAGAGCGTTCTGGTCCTAGCTTTCTATGCCTTTGTTGTACCGGCCGAGATCCTGGGTAGACTGCTAGCTTGTGGCACATTAGCTTGGGATCTATGCCTGGTATGTCTGCGGCCTTCCACACAAAGAGGTCGACGTTGTCTCGTAGAAACTATATGAGTGATTCTTTTATGTCTCCTTTCAGGAGTGTGCCGATATTGATCGTTTGGTCCGGGGTATCCCCGATCTGGATTTTCTCTATTTCACCTTCAGGTTGTGGGCGGAGCTCATCCCGCCTCTGAACTCCACCGAGCTCAATTGTGTGGAATTCTTCTCCTCTGCCTCTGAGGTTTAGACTTTCGTTGTAACAACGACGCGCCATCTTCTGATCTGCTTTTATCGTAGCTATCCCTCCTGCAGTTGGGAACTTCATGCATAGATGCAGAGTCGAGACTATTGCGCCGAGCTGATTTAACGTTGTCCGACCTATTAGGGCATTGTAGGCTGAACTTACGTCGACTATGATGTAATCTATTTTGAGTGTTCTTGACTGACTTCCTTTTCCAAAAGTTGTGTGGAGCGAGATGTACCCCATCGGTTGAACTGGGGTATCTCCTAGCTCAAACAGGCTGTCCAGATATGCTTTGAGTTCTTTTTCTTCCAGACCGAGTTTGTCGAAGGCAGTTTTGAATAAGATGTCGGCGGAGCTCCCCTGGTCTATCAACGTGCGGTGAAGATTTGCGTTTGCCAGTATAATAGTGATGACCATGTGATGGTCATGCCCTGATGCGATGCCGGATGCGTCTTCCTTGGTAAAAGTAATCGCCGTGATGTCGGGTGCTTCCTCCTTTCCTGCGACGTGATATACGTCTTTGAGATGTCTTTTGCGAGATGATTTAGAGATTCCTCCCCCGGTAAATCTGTTGTGTATCATGTGGACATGTCTTTCTGGCGTTCGAGATGATTGCGCGGTTGGTCCGACATCTTCTGCTCTTTTTCTTTTTCTTTACTCATCGTCATGGGTGGCCAGATATTGATCTAGCTTTCCTTCTCGTACGAGCTTTTCTATGACATTTTTTAAGTCGAAACACTCATTGGTGGAGTGCCCGCAGATCCGATGGTATTCACAATATTCGGCCCGATTTCCTCCTCCTTTTTTGCCTTTGAGTGGCCGAGCTGGTGGTATTTTTTCTGTGTTGCAAACCTCTCTGTATACATCTGTTCCGAGGGTTACCTGAAACTGTAAGTCGATCTCGGACGAGATCTTCTGTGCTGGTCGGAGCCGACGTGTCCGGCAGGTGTATAGCGGCCGGAGCTGGTGTGTCTGACTTGTGGAATTGAGAATGCTGCTGATCCCTTGTTACCAAAGGGTGGGGGTACCTGCAAGGGACTCCGATGCTTAAGTTAGCAAGGGTATTAAACAGGTATTGAGTAGAATCAGAGTATGAGTTATACCTGGGTGCTCCAGTATATTTATAATGGTGAGGAGTGACCTTCTGTGGATAAGATAAGTTAATTATCTTATCTTATCTTTATCTTCAAGTGAGGTCATCTTATCCTCAAGGGAACCGCCCTTCTCTCTGTAGGCTTGGGCTGCCTTAGGGTTTGGGGTGTGTTCCTCTATTTGGGCCCTTCTTTGGGCTTTTCTGGTGACTTGGCCGAGCTCTTAAGAAAGAGGTGGGGTTGTCTTGACCTGAAGAGGTCAGTCGCTTTGTCTGTCAAACATCCCGAGTCGGACAGCTCGACCCAGGGTATGAACAGTGCCCCTGCTTGAGCTCGGTCTTCTTTTTTGAGGTCGAGTCCTTGACTTCGGTCCTTCTTTGGTGAAGCCGAACTCAAGCATCTTGTTGATTCCTTTGTAGTAGTTTTTGAATGTAAAACGTTTCCTCTAAAAGCGCGTGCTTTTATATCGGCGCTTTGGGAACGTTCGAGGGTTTAATGCTTTCATTAATTTTAGCATTAATTGCCCCGTTTTCCTTTGGCTCTTTACTTTGATTTTGAAAATCCAGAAACGGTTTTTCTTCTTCGCCCTTTTCATAACTTCTTTTCTCCGCTCCCTTCACTCTCTATTTTTCGTTTGCGCTTCTACTTTCTTGTGTTGCGGCGTCGTTTGGCGTTTTTTCTGGAGCCTCTGTTTCCGCCTGGAGTTTTTGCAGTTTCGCGTTTCTCCCTGTGACATTGCTCTTGTTCGTGTTCTTTCTTTTGCTTGTGAGGGGGCGTTTCCAGATTTCATCTTCCATCTTCAATTTCTTTGAAGCTTGCCGCTCTTTCAGGTTGGTACTAGCTTTCTTGCTTCTTTCGTAGCTTCGTCTTCAGTTTTTAGGTGAAGCTTTGATTTTGCGTGTTTGAAAGTTTGAATCTTTTCGTGGTCTTGTATTTGCTTGTCACTGTAACATATTTTTCCTGTCTTTGATGATTTCTACTTGGAGTGCTTTGATTTTTGGGAATGCTTTTTGCTTGGTAGATTGTAATGACTTTGTGGGTTTTTCTTTGATGAAAAATGTTTGCTGTTTTGAATTCTTTCTGAGAAATGCTGGGGTTCAAGCTGTAGATCTTGCCTGGAAACCTTGCTTTGTTACTGCCTCCAAAGGATGCCCCAAGACTTTGGTTTGAGTCTTAGGGTTTTCCTTTTCTTGTTTCTTCGCCTGTATCGTATTGACTGAGTTGTTTTCTCCCTTTGTCCGGGATGTTTTTAGTAACCCCATCTTCTTTTCTTACTTGTAGGATTAGTTGGTCTCATGTCTTCTCGCAATAACATTATAGAGATGTCTTCCAGAGTTTCCGAGGGGATGTCCGATTGGCTGGACTTCCTTGTTTTGTTGTGTGTTTCTGTTGTGGATGCTAAATTTTGCATAGAGCTGAGGAAGCACCATAGGATTTGTGGTAACAATGCCCGTGAGGAGGATTACGAGCTTGTTGCTCCTGATTCTAATGAGAGAGTTTGTTTTCCGACTTCCATTGAGAGGGAGCGTCCCTTCTTCTATGCCTACGAATACTTCTTCAGTCAGTTGAACGTTACTTTTCCTTTTACTGCTTTCGAGATCGACCTGTTATGGTCGTGTAATATTGCCCCATCCCAGCTTCACCCAAATTCCTGGGGTTTTATTAAAATTTTTCAACTTCTCTGCCGAGAATTAGATGTAACACCCTCTCAGACTCTTTTCCTTTATTTGTTTGTTTCCGCCAAGCCTGGCGGTTCTTCAAAAAAGAAAGCTTCCTGGATTTCCTTCAGGTCCGCCCAGGGCCATAAAGTTTTTGCTATGTATGATGAGTCCTTTAAGGACTTCAAGAATTACTTCTTTAAGGTTCGTGCTGTCGAGGGGGCCCGCCCCTTTTTTCTTGATGAAAATGATGAGCCTTCTTTCCCTCTAGAGTGGCAGAGGGATGTGAGAGTGTCTCGCTATACCTGGGAGATGCTTGATGATGTTGAGCATGTCTTTGTTGTTGTTCTTGAGGATCTATTGGGGAAACCACCCCATCTTGATACAAAAAGGTTTTTGAATGACCCGTCCTTGGTTCGGACTGTTTTGGGTACTTGTCTGACTTGTTTCTATACTTGTTTCTTAATTTTTCCTTCCTCTTATTGAGATTGTAACTCTTTGCTGTGGATGATTCTGTATTTGTAGAGATGTCAAAGAACAATGACCCCATGAGGGCCTTTAAAAAGGCGAAGAAGGCAACTGCTGCTCTGAACATCTCGGCCAAGGTTGCCGGAGAGGGATCTTCTCAGGCCCCCGTGAAGCCTCCTGTGCCGAGTTCTCTCGGGCCGAGGAAAGCAATTCCTACTCCTCGGTTTCGTCAGGTCGATCCTCCACAGACTTCTGCCGCTGCTTCTGGTGCTCCTTCTAGTAAGAAGCAAAAAACAACAGAGCCTTTCAACCTTGATGCTCCCGACTTTGATCCGATCGAGTTTGTAGATCAACAAATCGGTCCTTATGGTGCCCTCTCTATGGATGATGTATCACTTCTTCATCATTTTGATTATGTAACTCGAAGTGGTATTAAGTTGGCACACATGGGAGCGGCCCTGTATCGAACTGCTCAAAGTCTTCCTCTTCATGCCACCAAAGCTTTTATGGAGGAGGCCAAACGGGAGTTTGATCGGATAAAAGGCTTGAAGGGGGAGCTCGAAGTGAAGGTGGCCAAGTTGGAAAAAGATCTGGCGAATGAGAAGGCGAGTTCCCTCTCTTTGGCTGCCTCTGTGAGGCTGGCTGAGGACACGGCACTGAGGCATAAGGATAGCTATGTCACGTCTTGTCGGGAGGGAATGCGTCTGAAGGAGGAGTTAGAGAACGTCCGAGCTGATTACTCCGAGCTTCAAGGTCATCTTGTTGACAGTGTAACTGCTGCCTACGAGAACCAGAAGGAGCAGGTTCGAGTTATTGCTCCTGAGGCCGACCTTACTCTCTTCAGCCTGGACAATGTTGTGAGGGATGGTAAGATTGTCCCTGATGACCAGGATGATGATGATGTTGACCCTCCCCCAGTGCCTTCTGTCAAAGTGTCGACCTCCTCGGTTCCTCCCGTTATGTCTAATCCGGATTGCCAGATTCTGAACCGGGATGATGGAACTGTAGATGCTGTGCCTATTCAGACTTGCCCTCCTTCTCCCCGTACTGATGCTGCTGGGAAGGCTCTAGATCTTGGTTGACCTCCTTTTTTAAGTATTTGTGTAAATAGCCCGGTTTCTGGGCTTTAAACTCTTTTTTTGTAAATGATGTTTTGTTGACTGTTGATACTCCAGTTGCTACTTTTAGCAACTTTATTTTGAAAAACAAAATGGTTTCTCTTGCTCTTGGGGTTGACTTCAAGCAGCCTGTTGAGCCTTTGTTTTATGGTAACTGCGATATGCTTGCTTGCAGCTTTCGTTAGCATTTACCTGGATTTTTCAGAGTTGTTTTTATCCATCCTCTTTTGAATCCTTTTGTGGCGAGGTCGAGGTCTATCGGGTCGAGTTATCTCCCCTCTGTTGGTTGATCTTCTCAATTGATCTTTTCGAGCAACCCCTTGGGATTACTTTTTATAACTTTTTATAGCTTTAGTCCGACTTCTTCATGTTGGTCCCTGTTTCATTACTAGGCGATCCTTTTTCTTAGATCTTGTTCAGATCTCTTTTGAGGTTTTACCTTTTGTAACTTTATCTTTTTCGGGCCGACTTCGTCATGTCGGACGTCGTTGAGTTACTCGATAATCCTCTTTCTTGGACCTTTGTTCAGGTCTTTTTCAGGGATTTATCTTTTGTAACTTTATCTTTCCGGGTCGACTTTGTCACGTCGGGCTCTGTCGAGTTATTTGATAATCCTCTTTCTTGGACCTTGTTTAGGTCTCTTTCAGGGATTTTCTTCTTTTGTAGGAGACCGACTTCGTTAGGTCAATCTCTTCTAAGTTATAGCAATTCCTCTTTAATAGGGTTGGCCAGACCTCTTTCCAGGGATTTGCTGATAACTTGGGTTGACTTGGTCCAACTTTTTAGTGTCGGCCAGTCTTTTTAAGTTATTATATAGCAATCCATAAGACCTCGTCAGGTTCTTTTTGGGATCACTTTCGATAACTTCTTGCATTATTTTGTGTTCATCTTTGCCGATTTGTAGATGGTGGTTTCTGTCCTGGTTTAATCGACCTTTAAGTGAATCGTGTTTTCACCTTTGTCGGTCGATCATTCCTATCAAGATCGTACAGTGAATCTGTTCTTCACTTTCTGTTTGATTCGTTGCTTTATAATCGGACGATGAATGCTTCAGATTAATGCGTCTTGGGAATTTGTAGAATATTTGAAATGTATTTTATTTAAAGAAAGTGCAAATATATACAGACGGAAGTTTTTCATACCCTTAAGTCGGATTAAATCTCAATCTTGACGCCTCATTAAAAAACCTTTTCAGGAAAAAGAGTGCATCTTGTGATGAGATCTTTTACCTTTCCTAACTATAGTACCTTCTTAGGTTACAGGCGTGCCATGATCTGGGGAGTTCTCGTCCCTCGAGTTCGGACAGTCTGTAGTAGCTCTTCCCAAGTACTTCTGTGACTCGGTAGGGTCCTTTCCAGTTGGCTGCCAGCTTTCCTTCCCTGGGTCGAGTTGTTCCAATATCATTTCGGATTAAGATGAGATCATTCTCAGCGAAACCTCTTGGCACTACCTTTTGATTATACCTGGAAGCCATTCACTTCTTTAGTGCTTCTTCTCTGATCCGAGCTTTTTCTTGGATTTCCGGAAGTAGGTCGAGCTCTTCTCTTTGAAATTGAGAATTGGTTTGTTCATTGTTGTGGACTACTCGGGGAGCCCCTTCCTCGACTTCTATTAGAATCATTGCCTCCACTCCGTATGCTAATCGAAATGGTGATTCGTTCGTAGTAGAATGGTGGGTTGTTCGATACGCCCATAGGACTTGTGGAAGTTCCTCCGCCCAAGCCCCATTTGCTTCTTGCAGTCTCCATTTCAGCCCGACCAATATGACTTTGCTAGCCGCTTCGGCTTGTCCATTGGCTTGGGGATGCTCGACGGAGGTGAACTGGTGTTTTATATTTAAGTCGGCCACTAGTTTTCTGAAGCCTGCATCTGTGAATTGGGTGCCATTGTCTGTGGTGATGGAGTATGGGACCCCGAACCTTGTAATGATGTTCCTATATAGGAATTTCTGACTTATTTGAGCAGTGGCGTTGGCTAGGGGTTCTGTCTTGATCCATTTCGTGAAATAGTCTACCCCTACTATGAGGAATTTTACTTGTCTCGATCCCTGTGGAAAGGGTCCGAGAAGATCGAGTCCCCATTTTGCAAATGGCCAGGGTGAGGTCACGCTAATGAGTTTTTCCGGCGCGGCGATGTGAAAGTTGGCATTCTTCTGACATGGTGGACATGCCTTTACAAATTTTGTAGCTTCCCTTTGTAGAGTTAGCCAATAGAATCCCGCCTGGAGTACCTTTTTGGTGAGAGCTTGCGCTCCAAGATGATTGCCACAAATGCCGCTGTGTACTTCCTCCAAGACTTCCTTTGTGCTGGAAGTCGGTACGCACTTTAACAATGGTATTGAGATCCCTCTTTTGTACAGTGCGTTGTTTATGATAGTGTAGTACTATGCCTCCCTTTTTAACCTCTTTGCCTCTTTTTCATCTGTAAGGAGAGTTTCTGTTTTGAGGTAATTAATTATGGGGGTCATCCACCCTTTATCCCGACCTGTTATGGCTAGGACTTTTTCTTCTTCCGATATTGATGGGTTCTGCAGTACTTCCTGGATGAGGCTTCTATTGTTACCCCCTGGTTTGGTGCTGGCAAGTTTTGAGAGTACGTCAGCTCGGGCATTCTGCTTGCGGGGTATGTGGCAGATCCTATATTCCCCGAGTTATCCGAGCTGTTCCTTGGTTTTATCCAAATATTTTTTCATAGTAGGATTTTTGGCTTGGTAGCTCCCTGTTATTTGTGAGGTAACGACTTGTGAGTCGCTGTAGATGTTGAGTTTCTGAGCTCCAACTTCTCTAGTCAGCTTTAAGCCAGCTAATAACACTTCGTATTCCGCCTGGTTGTTTGAGGCCGAGAATCCAAATTTGAGGGAAAGCTCAAGTTGGGTTCCTTGGTTGCTTTCGATTATCACACCTGCACCACTTTCGGCTTTATTCGAGGAACCGTCCATGTATATATTTCACTCTATGGGGATCTCTGGGGTGTCTGGTAATTCTGCAATGAAGTCGGCTATGTTTTGTGATTTGATGGTTGTCCACGCTTCGTATTGGAGGTCGAACTCAAACAAATTGATTGCCATTGTAGGATTCTTCCTGCTAGATCTGTTTTCTGTAATATCCCTTTATGGGCTGGTTGGTCCGAACCTTAATGGTATGCGCTTGGAAGTACGGGCGAAGTCGTCGGGATGTGAGTATGAGAGCGTAGGCAAACTTCTCTATTTTCTGGTAGTTCAGCTCTGACCCCTGCAGTGCTTTACTAATGAAGTAGACGGGTTGTTGCCCACCCTCGTCTTCTCTAATTAGTGCTGAGGCTATTGCTCGACTTCCTACTGTGAGGTACAATATGAGTGGTTCCCCTTCTCGTGGTCGAGATAGGATAGGTGGCCGTCCCAAGAATTCTTTGAAGTCTTGGAAGGCTTGTTCACATTCCGTTGTCCACTCAAAGTTCTTTCCCTTCCTTAAAGTAGCGTAGAAAGGGAGGGATCTTATCACTGACCCTGCTAGGAATCTGGATAAGGCTGCCAGTCTTCCATTGAGTTGTTGTACCTCTTTGACGTAGGTTGGGCTCTTCATGTTGAGTATGGCCTGGCATTTATCTGGATTTGCCTCGATTCCTCTTTGTGTGAGCATAAAGCCCAAGAACTTACCGGCTTCCACTGCGAAGGTGCATTTAGCCGGGTTAAGTCGCATGTCATTCTTCCGTATGGTGTCGAATACTTGAACCAAGTCGGACATTAATGTTTCTTCACTTTGTGTCTTTATCAACATGTCATCCACGTAGACTTCCATGATTTTTCCGATGTGGTCTGAGAAGACCTTATTCATTAGCCTTTGATAAGTAGCTCCCGCGTTCTTAAGGCCGAAAGACATTACGATGTAACAATAGTTTGCCTTGGGTGTTAGAAACAAGGTTTTTTCTTGATCCAGTGGATACATTGGGATCTGGTTGTACCCCGAGTATGCGTCCATAAACGAGAGATACTTATATCCCGATGAGGCATCTACTAGAGCGTCGATGCTTGGTAGTGGATAAGGGTCTCTTGGGCAGACTTTGTTGAGGTCGGTGTAGTCGGTGCACATTCGCCACTTCCCATATGACTTTCTCACCAAGACAAAGTTTGCTAGCCATAGTGGGTACTTAACTTCTCTTATGAACCCTGCCTCTAGTAGTGCTTGCACCTGTTCTGCTATAGCCTGAGACGGTTCTGGCCCGAGTTTTCTCCGTCTTTGTTGTACCAGCCAGGATCCCGGATAGACTGCCAACTTGTGGCTCATCAGTTCGGGATCTATGCCTGGCATGTCGGTAGCTTTCCATGCGAAGAGATCAACATTATCTCGTTGGAACTGTATGAGTGATTCCTTTGCGTCTCTTTTCAGGATCGTGCCAATATTAGTTGTCTTATCCGAGGTGTCTCCGATCTGAACTTTCTCTACTTCACCTTCGGGCTGTGGACGGAGTTCTTCTCGTCTCTGAACTCCGCCAAGTTCGATTATGTGGAACTCTCCTCCTTCGCCTCTGAGGTTTAGACTTTCGTTATAACAGCGACGCGCCATTTTTGATCTGCTTTTATTGTAGCTATCCCTTCTGCAGTTGGGAATTTTATACATAGATGTGGAGTTGAAACTATTGCGCCGAGTTGGTTTAACGTCGTCTGACCTATTAAGGCATTGTAGGCTGAGCTTACGTCGACCACGATGTAGTCAATCTTAAGTGTTCTGGACTAGTTCCCCTTTCCAAAGGTTGTATGTAGCGATACATATCCCAGTGGTTGTACTAGGGTATCCCTAAGTCCGAACAGGCTGTTCGGATATGCTCTTAGTCTTCTAAGCCGAGCTTGTCGAAGGCAGTTTTGAATAAGATGTCGGCAGAGCTTCCTTGGTCAATTAATGTACGGTGGAGGTTGGCGTTTGCCAGTATGATAGTGATGACCATGGGGTCGTCGTGTCCCGAGATGATTCCAGATGCGTCTTATTTGGTAAACGTGATTGCTGGGATGTCTGGCGCCTCCTTCTTTCCTTCGACATGGTATACTTCTTTGAGGTGTCACTTGAGGGATGATTTGGAGATTCTTCCTCCCGTAAATTTGCCGTGTATCACGTGGATGTGTCTCTCTAGTGTGCAAGGTGATCGTTCAGATCGTCCGACATCTTCATCCCTTCTTCTTTTCCTTGGCTCTTCGTCACAGTTGGCCAAAAATCGATCTAGTTTTCCTTCTCTTACTAATTTTTCTATGACGTTTTTCAAGTCGAAGCATTCGTTGGTGGAATGTCCTCGAACTCGATGATACTCACAGTATTCGTTCCGATTCCCTCCTCCTCTTTTGCCTTTGAGTGGCCGAGCTGGCAGACTTCTTTGTAAACATCTACCAAGGATACCCTGAGAGGGGTGTAGTTATGATATTTTTTATTTTCTCCCCGGAGCGATCTTCCTTTTTCTTGGATTCTTTATCTTTATCTCGGTAGGCAGAACCGAACCTCGAGGCTTCCCCAAGTCGAGAATTCTCCTCCATGTTGATGTACTTCTGCGCCCGTTCTTGTACTTCGTCCAGGGATGCAGGGTACTTCTTTGATATAGATTGACTAAACGGTCCTTCTCGTAGGCCATTTATGAGGCCCATAATGGCAGCTTCTGTTGGTAGACTTTGTATGTCCATGCATGTTTTGTTGAATCTTTCCATGTAGTTACGAAGACTCTTCTGATCTCCTTGCTTGATTCCTAGTAGGCTGGGTGCGTGTTTAGCCTTGTCTTTTTGTATGGAAAATCTGGCCAAGAATCTTTTGGCTAAGTCGTCGAAGTTTGAGATGGAATTTGGAGGTAGGTTGTCGAACCATCTAATGGCTATTTTGGTAAGAGTTGTTGGAAAGGCTTTGCAGCGAACTGCATCCGAGGCATCAGTGAGGTACATTCTACTTCTGAAATTGCTGAGATGATGGTTGGGGTCTGAGGTGTCGTCATACAGAGTCATATCCGGAAGTTTGAAGTCCTTTGGGATTTTGGTCTTCATAATTTCCCTGGTGAATGGATCTTGATCCTTGCGAGGGCTATCCTCTGGAGTGAATCGAGGAGCTTTAGTTTTGAGATCGACTTCGAGTTTTAGAAGCTTATCTTCTAATTCTCGGCGTCGCCTTATCTCCCGATGTAGATCCTCTTCTTTTTCACGTTGATGTTGGGCCTTTTTCTCAAGTTGCTTTAATCAATCTTGAAGCACCTCTATCACCCCTGGATTTGATGAATTTTTGTCCCCGTTGGGCTCCGGAGTATCTTTGAGTATAGCATCCACGTTCTTGTGTGGCGTTCTATCTTCCAAACCTGAATCATGGTCATTGTCATGGTCGTCCGCCATGGTGATGGGATGACTTCCAGGTCCCCGGCAACGGCGCCAATGTTCCGAGGGTTACCTGAAACTGTAGGTCGATCTCGGATGAGATCTTCTGTGCTGGTCGGAGCCGACGTGTTCGGCAGGTGTATAGCGGCCGGAGCTGGTTTGTCCGACTTGTGGAATTGAGAATGCTGATGATCCCTTGTCACCGAAGGGTGGGGGGGTTCCTGCAAGGGACTCTGATGCTTAAGTTAGCAAGGGTATTAAACAGGTATTGAGTAGAATCAGAGTATGAGTTATACCTGGGTGCTCCAGTGTATTTATAATGGTGAGGAGTGACCTTCTGTGGATAAGATAAGTTAGTTATCTTATCTTATCTTTTTCTTCAAGTGAGGTCATCTTATCCTCAAGGGAACTGCCCTTCTCTCTGTAGGCTTGGGCTGCCTTAGGGTTTGGGGCATGTTCCTCTATTTGGGCCCTTCTTTGGGCTTTTCTGGTGACTTGGCCGAGCTCTTAAGAAAGAGGTCGGGTTGTCCTGACCTGAAGAGGTCGGTCGCTTTGTCTGTCAAACATCCCGGGTCGGACAGCTCGACCCAGGGTGTGAACAACATCCACAAGAGATACCCGAAGAGGGGTATAATTGTGGTATTTTTTTATTTTCTCTCCATGTCGATCTTTCTTCATTCTGGAATCTTTGTCTTTATCTCGGGAGGTGAATCCGGCCTTCGAGGTCTCTCCTAATCGGGAGTTTTCCTCCATGTTGATGTACTTTTTCGCTCGTTCCTGCACCTCGTTCAGAGATGTGGGGTATTTCTTTGATATAGATTGACTAAAGGGCCCTTCTCGCAAGCCATTAATGAGGCCCATAATAGCGGCTTCCATTGGTAGGTTCTGTATGTCCATGCATGTCTTGTTAAATCATTCCATGTAATTGCGAAGGGTTTCCCATTCTCCTTGTCTGATTTCCAGTAAGCTCGGAGCATATTTATCTTTATCTTTTTGGATGGAGAATCTGGCCAGGAATTTTTTAGCCATGTTGTCGAAACTTGAGATGGACCTAGGAGGGAGGTTGTCGAACCATCTAATTGCTGTTTTTGTCAAAGTAGTTGGAAAGGCTTTCCAACGAACTGCATCTGCGGCGTCGGTGAGGTACGTTCTGCTTCTGAAATTGCTGAGATGATGGCCAGGATCTGTAGTGCCGTCGTATAAGGTCATGTCTAGGAGTTTAAAGTCCTTTGGGATTTTCGTCTTCATGATCTCCTGAGTGAATGGGTCTTGCTCCTTGCGGGAGCTATCTTCGGGAGTGGATCGGCTGGCTTTAGTCTTGACATCGGCTTCAAGTTTTAGGAGTTTGTTCTCCAATTCCCGGCGTCGCCTTATTTCCCTTTGTAGGTCTTTCTCAGCTTCTCGTTGACGTAGGGCTTCTTCTTCAAGTTATTTTAACCGGTCTTGAAATGTATCCATGGCTCCCTCATTTGGAGAGTTCTTCTTGTTGTTGATTTGGGAAGTATCTTTTGGTGTGGTGTCCACGTTTTTATGCGGCGTTCTTTCCTCTAGATCTGAAGTGTGGTTGTTGTCATGGTCATCCGCCATGGTGATGGGATGACTTCCAGGTTCCCCGGCAATGGTGCCAATGTTCCGAGGGTTACCTGAAACTGTAGGTCGATCTCGGATGAGATCTTCTGTTCTGGTCGGAGCTGTTGTGTCCGACCTGTTGGACTTGATGGTGGTGCTGATCCTTCGTCCTTGGAGGGTGGGGGGTACCTGCAAGGGACTCCGATGCTTAAGTTAGCAAGAGTATTAAGCAGGTATTGAGTAGAATCAGAATATGAGTTATACCTGGGTGCTCCAGTGTATTTATAATGGTGTAGAGAGACCTTCCTTAGATAAGATAAGTTAGTTATCTTATCTTTTCTTTATCTTCGAGCGAGGTCATCTTATCTTTAAGGGAACTGCCTTTATCTCTACAAGCTTGGGCTGCCCTTGGATTCGGGTCGTGTTCCTCTGTTTGGGCCCTTTATTGGGCTTTCCTGGTAGTTTGGCCGAGCTCTTTGAGAAGAGGTCGGGTTGTCCTGACCTAAGGAGGTCAGTGGCTTTGTTGGTAGAACATCCCGAGTCGGACAGCTCGGCCCAGGGTATGAACAGAAGCGAAGCGACCTTTTTTTTGCTACAAAATGGTCCCCAAAGTTTAACTGAGTTTTAAAATCATCCTTCGGACGAAAATACCCTTCTTCCCTCTTCTTCAAAATTAACTAAAATCAACAGAAGCAGAACAGAAGCCAAGCCGAACCAAAACCCACCACCACTACCACCACCATTATCGTCATGGTCATCATCATTATCATAAGAACTTCTCCCAAAATCAACCAAAATCAACTAGAATAATTTAATGACAAAAAAATAATTTATTAAAAAATATTTTGGTAAGCAAAATTTAATGGCAAAAAAATAAAATTTTTGCTAAAGAGTATTTCTGTAAAAAATAATTTATTTTTTCTTGAAAAATGGATCAAATTAACATTAGTTAACACAAAAAAATTAAAATGAATTAAAGAGGAGGTTTTTTAAGTTATAAGAAAGGAAAATGTACATTTTATAAATAGAGAGGATGGAAGTGTCATTTTAGCATCTCACATGGAAAAGTAGTGGAATTTTTTCTATTTTTTTTTGGATATTAATATAAAAAATATTAAAATAAAATTATTTTTGTGATTTTTTGTTTTATTTTTTTGAAAAAAAAAAAGAAAAGAAAATAATAACAACAACAATAACATGTAATTATTTAGACAAATTTTAATACCAACAATGAGCTTTGTTATTATGGGTAATCAGAGATTAATGAGTTGGACTTATGAGGTTGGCCCAATCGTCTGAAGGAGGAGGTTTCTGACTTGGTTTGCATCTGGGAGCCGCCCTCCGACTTTGTATGTGTGAAGGAATGGGGTGATACCTGTAAGGACATTCCGATGCCTAAATCAGCAAAGGGTTTTATAGGTTTATAGAGTATTGGAACTTAGAGATACGTGAGAGTGTCAGTGTATTTATAGTGGTGATGCAATAATCACCGTTGGAATAGTTCCACCTTTTAAGGTGGATAGATAACCGTCCCTTTATCTTAGGGAAGTTGAGATATGGCTTCTGAAAGTGAGTTGAGAGATTTTAGGGGCAGTTACTTATTTGAATAAGTATTATCTACTAGCTATCCTCAAAATCCAACTTCTTGGGAGTGAAACGTGCATAGAATCCGACCTCTTTGAGAGAGGTCGGTTGTCAGCAAAGACCAATATTTGGATTGGGTCTTTTTAGCTTGTTTAGTCCTGAGCCCTAATGTTAGGTCAGGGCATGTACAAAATTTTTGAATGAGGTTTCATTTGTTACCATCTAGATATAGTTTTGAGAGTTTGTTGGCTCATACGTTCTCCTCATGGTTTATATGTTAGGTTAATCAAACACGCTTTTTTCTTCTCCAACACAAATCTAAACATACTCTAAGAGTTTTATAACTATACTTTTCCATGTTAATGACCGTGGCTTAATTCTCCACTGATTTGTGAAGTTACGACTTCAAAGTTACGTTGTTTAGGATCACGACTTTCGTTGCTCCCACTACTTTTCTGGCAAGCCTAGGCTTAGCAATAAACACTTCATACTTTATTTGGTCATTGAAGAACTTGAACTCAAATTTGAGGGATACTCATATTCTTGTATTGTATTGTTGATATCTAAGAATCCTTGCTGCACTTTTGAGTTTGTTGAATAACCCATCTACAGGGATCATCCACGTCTTTATTGTTGTAGGTTCCGTAAATTCTGCAAAAATTCGTCGAAAGTTGATATAAGTATATAACACTATTTATCTTAAATTAAAAAAATTATCATTTTGGGACATGTTTATCTCAATAAAATTATATTTGGTGCTACTAATAAAAGTTTGTGCAAGCACCTCTTTTTTATATTATGCAAATGATTAATAAGAAAATTTATAGAAATATTTGGATAGTTATTTAAAAAGTGTATACAAAAATCAAAGAAAAATTTGATATTTAGATTTAATTTTTTATTTTTTTAAAAAATTATTTTTGACTATTGACAAAAGTTTTCAAAAGATACTACTTGACTCAAAATCATCAAATTCTAAAAATAACAAATATTTTAATTTTTAATTATATTCACAAAAAATTATATCAAAATTCGATCTTTAAAATCTTCTTTTAAGATTATATATTTAACAGTTAATTATTTTTATCACATTTTAAGATATTTTAGAATATTTTTATTGTTAATAAATTTAAAAATTATTTTTTTTAGTGATTTGATCATTTAAAAGCATTTTTGATGATTTACTTGTTAAAATATTTATTTAAAATATTATTGAAGAAAAGATATTTTAGAAAAAAATTATTCAAAAGCTCCCTTATCTATTATCTATGATCACTATTAACTAAGTACTTTTAAAATTATCTAAAGAATCGCTTCATCTTTGATTCATATTATGGTCTTAAAATAAATGATTAAATCTTTGATTCTTGTATATTATCGTGAAATTATTTTTTAAAAAAACATTAATGAAAGATAAAATAACAAAGATAAATAATAAGTTGTAAAAAATAAAAAATAGAATAAATTTTTCATTCGTTCCTAACAATTACTTTGGAAAGACAATGAGATCCAAAAAAAACACCCAACTCAACTCCTAGTCTTTTTTTTAAGAATTGATCAGCTTCTGTGAAAAAAAATGTTGATTTTTTTTGGCACAGGAATTAATTTGTCTCGTAAAAGTAAAGCTCAGGGCCAATTAAATTTTTTTTATTAAAGACCTTGTTGTCTTTCGAAGTAATCGTCAAGACCGTTTAGGATTTTTTTCTAAAAAAATAACTATTTTTTTTGTAGTCATAATAATTGTCATTATTGATTTATAAGTGGGCTCAGCAATAAAGGCCGCAGCATACAGGGCTCATTCTTCTCTATTTTAAAATTCTTCTCATACTCCGTCCAACATATATAAGAAAAAAAAACTGTTGCACGATCTCAAATTATTGAGTTGTTTACTTCTTTCTCAGATCAAATAATCTAATCCCATCGCTGTTTTTCTTCGGTCCTCACTTTTCGCAGCGGCTCCACTCGTCTTCCACATCAGTCACAGCTAACTGCAGGTTCCAATTTTCTGTTTCATGTGTTCTTCGCTTTCGTCTTTGTGCTGGTTATCTTGATTTGTTTCCGTCCTAATGCATCTTCCAACTTCAATTATTTATGATTGTTATTCTTGTTATCATCATTGTTATTGTTGCTATTATTATCTGTTTTGGATATTGGTTGATCTTAAAGTTAGAACTTAGAAGTCAAAGGCTTTTGACATCACATCTTTTCTTTTGTGTGCAACCCCTGTCGTTGGAGTTCAGATTTCAGTGGGTAGAGAGGCTGACCAATCTTTTTGACGGTTACATTCAAAATCTAAACATTTAGGTCGAAAATCCTATATATATATGTTTGCTTTCCGATCACTTGCGATTCGTGTGATAAGAAGATTTAATGTCAATCTTGTATTGCCTTACTAAGAAGATTTGCATGTTCTTTGATCCATCACTTGATTCGAGTTGATTTTTACTCAGATATTAATAGAAACTTGGAATTAATTATGCACAGAATTTATGGTCTAATTTGGAGCAAATTTCTACTTAGTCCCTAAATTTTTATGCTTGCATCAAGTTGGTTCCCAAATATTTTTTGAATCAATGTGGTACTGATATTTTCTCGGTGAATCATGTTCGTCCTGCGATTCATTAATGGAGTCCTTGCATGGATAGGTTTGTCATCAGGTGGTACTACAGTGGCTAGAAGATGACATAAGATGAGTTGGAAGAATAAGAATTTGTTTGTTTTACTGGGAAATAGTAGTTAATGTGGGGTGGGGTGTGAATTCATTTTTGTATTTGGTGTTTGAAAGGCAAATATGACGTTTTTGTTGGATTCACTCAACAACAAAATGGTCTCGTCTTGTTTGAGTGCCACTTTGGCAATTAACAGTTTGCGATAGCATTCTGTTAATGGAAGTTTTCACAATGTCTAATTTGATTGACGGGAAAATATCGGTTACCAAGTTGATTCAAAAATAATTTCTAGGACCAACTTGATATGAGCATTTACTCATTTAACTTATTTGTATATAGATGTAGAAGAGTTTTAATCCTTATTATGTAGCTCTGGTAATTTAGTTGCTGCTACGGGTATATTAACATTCTTAGATATATGTTTAGTTTATGGATTATCACCGTTAGAGTATTTAAATATTAGTTAGGATGGTGTAGTTAGATACTTGAATTAATATCTGAATTTAACTTAAATAGTTATCTTTCTGCTCTTTTTTTTTTTCACACTACTAAACACCTATAAGTAGGTTGCACCGTGTATCATATTGGCTCTCAAAAATTGCAGATCCCCTTTTCTAAATTTCTTCCCTTAGTTTCTACCAATCACAAAATTAAATGATGATTATTTATTGCTAATTGGTTATACTTTATTGATAGATGAAGATGATAACAAGTAAATGGGAAAATAGGTTCTTGTCTACAGTGCTATGCATATATAATTTTAGTTGCTTCTTTAGTGTTATTATGTGATTGCACTTTGTGTGACTTTCATATTTCTGAAGTTGTAGTTTATCTTGAAATTGGAGACATAGTTTGAAGGGAAGCTTCCATGCTAGCCCAGGTAAATTTGCTTCCTAATTCTTGCCTCCTTAATTTTATGTATATTCACTTTTACAACTAAATCAGTATGAGCTTTTTATGTTTGAACATCAAGATATCTGTGACAAGTCCCTGGTTGGTGTTTGTTCTTCTGCACAAATCACTTTCTTTATGCCATGATGTTTGCATTTTGTTAAACATGACAGACACTCAGACAGGAATGGGATGTCGATAACTTGATATAAATCGCTCTACATCCATCAGTTCTTTCACTTTGTTTTTTTTAAAGGATTTTTTCCCCTTTAAGATTTGTTAATTATACATTAAGCACATGGATTGCAAGTAGCCCAAGTCAAGTTCTGTAATGGTTATTTATTGTATATTGTGGAAGGTGAAGGACAATAGTTATTCACACATATTTGTGAAAATGAGTTTTATGTTAATAATGTGGATATTGGTATTTTTATAATTTTATATTTATTATTGGTAAATATGTTGTATGGGTTAGAATGAATTAATATATATAGTATAAATTTAATTATAAAAATCATCTATCTTACCCTCTACTATGATATATGATTTGGTCTCTATATATTAACAGGCTTTGGAAGCTTAAAACAACAGTTCAGACCAACATCCAGTTCTAATTCTATAATTTTCCCATAAATTCTTCCTTCCATTCCATGGCAAATCCTTTCTCAGATTTCAAGTACTCAGATGGTCTAACTGTAGTGGGCATCTCCTTCTGCACAGCTATTGTTTGTGAGGCTATCTCATGGGTTCTGATCTACCGCACCAATTCATACAAGAACCTTCGCTCTTCAATCGACAAAGCCTCCAAGAAGCTTGAGACAATGAAGACAGAGAGCAACAAAATCAACATCAAGAAGTCTAAGACCAAAAAAATTGACCGTGTTGAGACGAGCCTGAAAGAATCTAGTCGTGACTTGTCTCTCTTCAAATTCAAGTCTGGGGGTGTGGTTGCGCTAGTTCTCTTTGTGGTCTTTGGTTTGCTAAATTCACTCTTTGAAGGCAAGGTAGTTGCCAAATTACCCTTTAAGCCTTTTGGTCTTGTTATGAAGATGAGCCATCGAGGGTTACAGGGTAGTGACCCCACTGATTGTTCCATGGCATTTCTATACTTCTTATGTTCCATCAGCATCCGAACAAATTTGCAGAAGTTCTTGGGTTTTGCACCACCAAGGGGTGCAAGCGGCAGCCTCTTTCCCATGCCCGATCCGAAGACCAGTTGATCATGTTTTGTTATGTATTGTAAACCTTTATTCCCTTATTTTTAGGTTGAAGATAATCTGGAGCTGCATAACTGTAGCAATTTATGATTTATGACCGGGTTCTTAATGCAATCATCATTTCCGTTTTTATAACTGATGCTGAAGGTGGTTAATTTCCAATTTCAGTTTTAAAATCATGATTTTCTTGTTAAGTTTTGATTTATATACAATAAACTGTACCCTTGGCTTTGCTACTATAGAAATGGATTTTCTTCTCAGTGTTTTAATTATGTTTTTTTTTTTTTTTCGAAAAATGTTCTCCCAAAATAAGGCCAATAATTTGTTTATAGAATCTCCTAAGAGAGGGAAGAAAATAATAATTATCATGTGATTCCTGATGAATGTCATGTATGTCAGTTAGTTATAAATTTTGCTTATGACTGAGATTTCCATTGAGTAGGTAACAAGCCTTTAATGGTTTCATAACAACGTGGCTCCATTATTTGCTTGGCTCGAGCTCTTTTCATCTTAACACTTCCAGTGTTTCTTAATGGAGAATTTTCGTTTAAGTTGAGACATTTTGATTTGAGGTAATCTTTAAGTGAATGGTTTCGATGAGCTGTGGTCAGATTCTCTTGTGAATGGTCTTTTCATTTTTTGGTCAGGAGAATAGGTTGGACAACTTTCAATACTAGACATTATAGCATGATAACGTCACAACAGTCACCCACACTATACACTCACTCACCCAACACTAAGGCTTCAGAGAAGCAAATAATTGTGCAAATACAAACACCAAATACTGGAACTTGCCCCCTGTGGGGATCGAGCAACTCCTGATCAGTGATGCTATGGGGATGTCTCTGCCCCGTTTTAGTGTAGGCTTTCTGGTGTTTTAGGCCTATGGCACTTTTGTTGACCAAAACCCCACTAAGGTTGTTTTTAGTTAGTGTCTCCCACAATGCCAAAATTGTGTCTGATCCTTAGTTTTTGGTGGACAGAGGATTGGAAAATTTTGTTTCAGTTCAGAACAAAGACATCATATATTTTTGTATTTGGTTCTTTCTTTAAATAAATTTCTTTTTATTTGTCTCTTTTTCGAAACAATGACTAAGTGGTCTTCATAAATAGAAGCTATGTGATGAAACACAGACCCTGAAATAATAACTATCTTTTGATATAGCACAAATGCCCAATCTTAAAATTAGCCAATCCCCGTCTCGCCCAAAAATCTAAGTAATTACAATCCAAAAAAATAAAGTAAATAAAATATGAGCAATTGCCAAACGTTATTTATGTATAACTCGACCCTACTTATTTAATCGCAATTTGATTTGAAAAACAATCATGTTACGTTACCAATACTATTTTTTTTTGTTTTTCACGGTATCCCTCAACTCGGCAGGTCAAGGACTAATTTGCCGTAGTACTAAGTTCCATTTAAGGATTTGCCGCTGACCAATGAGTTGCTGCATGCACAAGGCGAAATTTGAACCTCCGACACTTGCTTAAACGGACTAGTGAGTTAACCACTAAACAATCCCAACTTGGTTACGCTACTAACACTATATCTGCCAACTCTTGTCAATTTTCAATAGGCTGGACCAAAAAACTCAATAACCTCAAAAAGCCACATCCCCATTTACCCAAGACAAATCCTAATTGATTCAATTTAGCTAAGTGAAAACCTAATTTACATAGGATTATCGTGCAGTCTCTTTCCCCCAACCTCTTCTCCTTCGGTGCCGTTCATTCCTTCCTGCACGTGGTCAGCGCCACTTTCAACCAAGGTTAGCGCCGCTGGAACGCCGGTCGTCGACCCAAACAGGGCGCTTCGAGGTCACAACTGCGCCACGAAGACGCATTGACTCAACAACTCACGCCACTATGTGTTTTTTTAGGGAAAAAATTGAGTATATCCTTTGTGTCTTTTTATTATTAGTCAACGTATAATTTGTCCTGTTGTAGAAGATTTCGAAATGAGTCAACATATAATTTATTTTTAGATATGTCCGGTGCTGATTTCTGTAGAGTAGGAGCCATGTCTTGTGATGATGTGTAAAAAATTAGAAGTACTCACATTAACATGTTACCTTGGATGTGTCTTAAAAAAAATTTGGTTTATTGCTTGATCTTTAAATTGAATATGCATAGTTGATTGTTGTTGAGTAAACAAAACATAATTAGTTGGATTGTTTTAATTTGTTTGTAATGAGTTGTATTTTGGTTTATGAAAAACATAGGTTTAAGACAAGCATATTCAATTACTACTTAGAGTACTTGCTAATGAAGCCTAATTAAAAAAATAAATGGTTACAACATGGATGATTAAATTATGTGCTTTTTTTTTTTTAAATTTACACTTAGATTTATATCGAGATTTTTAAATAATTGATTGCTTTATGGCCCAACGAGCGACCATTGTGAAGGAGTAAAATTAATTTTAAATTTGTTGTGTCTTGTGATCAAATTTAGTTTATATGGAATGTTTCAAAAAGGTTTTTCCGTACACAAATTGATTATATTACTATACATATAGGTTAATTAAGTGGCTTAGGAAGAAAATTGGTTTATGACCTGTGTGTTTGATTACTGCTTAGAGTACAATTTTAGAAAACCTAAAAAATAAATATTAACAACATAGATCATAAAATCTTGTTAATCAATTAATGCAGTCAAAATCAGAGTTAAAATTACATTGAGTTTTATGATGAATTTTTTATATAATTGTTTGGTTTATGGTCTAAGGAGCGACAAGCGCAACGGTGCATTTTCAATTTTAAATTGATGTGTCTTGTGATCAAATTTAGTTTTTAAGGAATATTCCTAAAAGGTTTTACCTACTCAGAATTGATTCTATTACTGTAGGGATAAGTATTATTTTGGTTCCTAACATTGAGAGTCAGAATCAAAACCGTCCCTGATGTAATTTTTGATTTAAAATCATCCTTAATATTTCATTTTAAAATCGTCCTTTCTAATAAAATTTTTTAATAAATGATAAAACTACCCTTTTTTTTATAAATAGTTATTTTAAATAAAAATATATAAAATAAAAAAAAAAGAAAAGACACGGGGGGAGGGGACAAACGAGGGGGAAAGGGGAAAGGACACCGAGGGGGAGGAAAAGGGGAAAAGGAGAGGGAGAAGGGGAAGGGGGGAGGGGGACGGTGCCGGCGAAGCTTGGAGCTGCTGTCGCCGTCGCGAGCCAGGGAGAGAGCCTCGGCTTCTGCACCGCTGCTCCTCACCGTGTTCTCGCCACTGCTTCTCGCCGCCTCGCTGCCTCGCCACCTTGTCGCTGCTCCTCGCCGCCTCGCTGCCTCGCCGCTGCTCCTCGCCACCTCGCCTCTTCTGCTTCTTGCTTTGATCTCTGTTTCTGCTTCGTTTTCTACTTTTTCTAGGTCTGCTTGAGTGCTTATGCTTCTGCATTTTCTGCTTCGTCTTCTACTTTCTGTTTCTGCTTGAGTGCTTCTGCTTCTGCATCGTCTGCTTCTGCATCTTTTGCTTCGTCTTCTACTTTCTGCTTCTGCTTCTGCATCGTCTGCCTCTGCATCTTCTGCTTCGTCTTCTATTTTTTGCTTCTGCTTGATTCCTTCTGCTTCGTCTTCTACTTTCTACTTCTGCTTGAGTGCTTCTGCTTTTGCATCTTTTAGGTCTACTTCTGGTTCTACTTTTAATCTGATTTTAATTTGTTATTTTCTAATTTTATCATTGTTGTATGTTGATTTGTTGAATCTGATTTTGATTTGTTGAATCTGGATTTGAATAATGGATTTGTTCATCATAATCCCTAATTTTCTAATTTTTATTGTTGGTTTTGTTCTTGTTTTGATTTCTGAATTGCTATTGCTTTTTTTTGTTTTTGGATTTATTGTTGATTTGTTTTTGAATTTTTTGAATTTCTGATTTTGAGTTGTGTGTTCTTTTTTTTTTGTTGAATCTGTATTTTTAATTTGTTAATGGAAGAAGAATTTGTTCTTCTGGAAGAAGAAGAACAAGAAGAATGAAATGGTGAAAAAAGGGTATTTTTATCATTTAGAAAAAAAATTTATTAGAAAAGACGATTTTAAAATAAAATGCAACATTAAGGACGATTCTAAATAAAAAATTACATCAGGGATGATTTCAATTCTGACCCTCAACGTTAGGGACCAAAACAATACTTATCCCATTTAGCTGGTTTTGAATAATTTGATTGTCATGGAAGAAAACCTTCATATAATTAGAAAAGTGTGCACGCATATATGATAGTTGTGTCTTCAGAATTTTTTAATTCTTTGATTAACAGAATTTGATAGTTAAATTACTGCTTGGCTTATTATTGTTGAACGTATGTCTATGTAGGTATAGAAAATACAAAACATGAAGCTTGGTCCTTATTCTAATTATTTGAACGTGTGTCTATTTGAGTAGATGGCATTATATTTTTTTGTACAAAAAATATTCCATTAATCAATATTTTAATTATTTGAACGTGTGTCTTTGGTTAAATTACTCTATGTCTTGTTATGGTTGAACGTGTGTCCATGTTGATATTGAAAACACAAAAGCTAAAACTTGGTCTTTGTTTTTATGTCTTATTTGTTATGTTGATTATAATTTTGCACGACACAGTATGAAATGAGTTCTTAATTCTGTTAGAATGGGTGTGTCTTCTTTCGATATTTAATATATAAGGCGTAGTCATACGGTTGGTCTTACACGTTCAATTATCCCAATCTAAATTTATTTGGTTATTTTCAGTGCTCTTTGTTATTTGTTGCACTTATAGAGGTTTATATATATTGATTTTATTTCCACCAATTTTTTGTACCTCTTTCTTAGTTGAATTTGGAGAATACAAGATACCATTAAGTTATATAGTTTGGATAGTGACTTTCACATGCAGGACACCATCGTTATATAGGTTGGAAATAATGCTTGACATCATCCCATGTCACAAAAATTCAGCTATTGGAGATGCTTTGAATGCCTTTGACAGCCGTGCTTGACCTCTTGTGCGCCGCAACCAATCCAGGAACAAACGTAAAGAGGTTAGGACACCATTGACAGCACCTGACACCAAGAGCATGCTTCGGTGAGCTGTAGGAAAGCCAAAGAAAAAGACCATCAAAAAGAGCTAAACATGGAAAGATAAAGTGTAAAGGCTTCATGTTACTTCCTTGTTTACCTAGGGCAGGGATATCCTCACATTATGTGTTATATACTGTTGGGACTATTTATTTTCCTTAATTTACACAAAGTGATTGTGTCTTTTGACAAACTTTGTTGGTTAATTCAACGATAATGAATGTAATATGGATGTGAATCTTGTCTTTTGCACCTTGATTTGTGGTAATTTTGTGCACAGGCTCAACACCTTATGCGTTTTGAAGTATTTTTATTACTAGTGACTAATCTTGTTGAGGTTCCAATATGTTGACCCTGGATGTCTCTACATATGTTATTCATGTTTTGTTTGTTTGTATTGTTCGTAGGTGACTGAAAACGGAACTATTTTCTGATTGAAATGTCTTCATATGGATGTGCCTTCTGCATTATGTGTATATGTTAGTCATGTAACATTGGCAGGTGTGTCTTCTCACGGATGTATCTTATGATGGAAGTGTCTTTTCCCGATGTGAATTTAGAGATTTTTTAACTAAGGATGCGTCTTCCGAGGGAAGTGTCTTTCTTCAGTGACTTCTTTGGAGGCATCCTCATATGGATGTGTCTTCTGCATTATGTGTCTATGTAAGTTGTGTAATGTTGGCAGGTGTGTCTTTTCACAGATATGTCTTATGATCGAAGTGTCTTTTGCCAATGTTTCTTTCGGATTTTGTTAACCTGAGGATGTGTCTTCCGAGGGAAGTGTCTTCTTCTAGTGACTTCTTTGAAGGCATCCTATGTTGGATGCGTCTTTAGCTGGAGGTGTCTTATGCGAATGTGTCTTTCGTGTTTTCATGTAATCGCGGATGTGTCTTTCGAGGGTTGTGTCTAATTTCGCCGTATATTCTTTGGAGGTGTATTCTTATGGATGTGTCTTATGCTTTTCGATAGTTTTTTATGCTAGCGTAGAAGGAGGCTTCAATTAAGACCTGATTGATTCATTATGAGGCTAAAATGACACCTTTTGGGTTAGTAACTGTAACAAAATGAAACGCAGCCTAAAATAAATAAACTTACTCGCCTTTGTATTCCACGTTAATAGCACAAAGTAGTCATGATTGTTTTGTGAAGCTAATTCAAACTTAAGAAACTTGTAACAGTATGATCTTGTTGGTGGATAAAAAAACTCAATAAATAATGACATATCCTCAGCTTAACAATGTTTATCAACCAAAAAACCTGAGTCCTTTGTCAAGGATAAGTGAAAAAAAGGTTACAAATAAAGAAAGGGAAATGTCCATGCAAATCTATAATCCAAAGTCTTTTAAATATGTCGAAATGAGTTTAACAAAGACAAGAACCCAGCATGTTCCTGTGATTCATTCGCTGGATCACTGTAGTTGGGTTGATTGCTTTATCATTTTTCTAAAAACAAAAAAACAAAAAATGCATAAACAAGAGTAAATATTACGAGCAACTTTATCCATCAAGTCATGTTAACAAGTGGTTCGAAACTAAAGAAATGGTAAACACATTCCGAATGTGGATTCTTCTTCTTTCTTCGCATGGATTTCTTGATGCAAGTGTCCAGTTCAGATCCAAGCCTCTTCAATCTCGGCCGACTCTTTGTTGTGACCTTTGAAGGACCTCGAACATGAGATGAAACAGGAGCAGGGTCATGCTGTGTCACCTTGCTGTTGTGTGTTCTTGGAACACTTCTAGACCCTACGTTCACATGATAATCAAACAGCTTGGACCTTAACTCAGCAAGACCCAAATGTAACATGGCCGCTTCTTCTTCACATGTCACAAAATCTTGGGCAACATTAAAGAAGTGGGAAAAAAAGTCCTCTAAATAAGTTGTGGCTTTCATCGGATCGCTTCTCGTCGTGGCTACTCTTGATGAAAGTGTGTTTGCGTTGTACATTGTTGCTCCATCGAGGGAGCACATAGCAAGATGGTACTCTGTATACTCCATAATAAAAGAAAATTGCAAAACAGTGACAACAAAGGATACCTCTTGATTCAAACATGTGGCACTCGCACCGAATCTCGTATGTCACTGGGTTCAACTCGACGTTGTACGTCTAGGTCCTAGGATCACCATATGGTAGGTATTGCTCGTTCACGGTCACACAAAATAAATCACCATCTTGAGTCGCACCACAGACTAAACAATCCCCTTTTTTCCTAAATTCCTGTTGTACTTTCCTAAACTTAGAGGTTGTGTACTCACAATGAAATTGTATTTCAATTGTAGAGCTCGATGAATAGGGAACAACTCCTTTAGAGTCTGCAACATCGTCCTCCAGCTCCTTGTTCCCAAGCATGTTATCATACTCATGTACGAACTGAACCAGTCCACTCTTGCAATGCAAGTAACCATCGAAAAAGGCGTGCATACTCTCACTCCGTTGGGTACTTCTTATACCAGCCCAAAATTCACCTTGAAAATATATTGGAACCAACATTCGACAATCGTCATAAAGGTCTACAAAACCAAATGAAAATAAAGCAATAATCAACATCATGAACAATTAGCTAGATCACAACACACAACTACAGACTTCGTGAACCAAGTAGACATTGACCTTTCAAATAGAGAAATCGCATAAAAGTACCCAAATAGGTTATAAATCATCCGATGACAACATGACCTAAGTTTGAGTATAATTCAAAATAAAACTTGCATAACAAACCCACTATACAAAAAGAAAAAAGGAGCATAATACAGAACAAACCTGATAATCATCTGTTTTGCTCTAAGTTAAACTCAGCAATGAATGCACACCAATCCTTCTCAAAGGATTCCACAAACCGGGCATTCCAAACATTGCCATGAATTCTAGCATCTATTTTCCTATACCGAGCATATCCTCCAAGCTTATGTGGTATCTTTTTCATTAGGTGCCATATGCACCATTGGTGGTGAGTATTTGGAAGGACATTCCTACTAGCACCAAGCATGAATTTGCACTGGTCCACGATGATGGCCTTTGGGGGAGTTCCCATGCATTGCAACCATTGCTTAAAGATCCACTCAATACTACGAATTTCCTCATTTCCCAACAAAGTACATCCGAGTAGAGTAGACTTGCCGTGATGGTTGACGCCAATGAAAGATGCAAACAGAAGTCCGTGCCTGTAATAAATTCAGCCAAAATTAATAAATCAAGATAGTGCAAAGACACTAACCATTTTAATATAGGCAGAAACATAAACATACTTGTTTCTACTGTATGTTGTATCAAACGAGACCATGTCTCCATAATATTCATATGACGTCCTGCACCTTGCATCTACCCAGAGCGCACTCTTAAACTTGTTAGCTTCATCCACATCAACTGCATAAAAGAAATTTGGGTTGATATCTTTCATTCACATGAAATAAATAATCATTTCCTTCACATTTGTGTTTGGGTCAGCACAACACAGATTGCTCGTAATGTAGTTCCTCACGTCCTTTTATTGAGTAACCCAAGTTTGAGGAGCCACCAACCTCGTTCGCCAATGCGAGATAAATCTTGTTGGGCCGTATGCCAGCCTTATCGTTGTCCTAAATCACACACTTCGCACAAATGGTTAGTTCCCTGTACTCAGTGTAATGCACAGCTTGCTTGATAGAACACGGGTGGGTATGCTTCAATTCTAATTTGGACATCATCCAATTATCTTTCTGCCTATTAAGCATCACGTACATCCTTGCTTTGCATCCGGCTGTTGTTATTCTCTTTACCCGAGTTGCTGCCTTGACTCGAGACTCTCAACAACCTTCATGACTATAGTGTATCGATTGGTTAATGGGTATCCTTGATTTCTTGTTGGTCTTGTCAACGTTGTTATTCCTACTCCTAGTCACGAACCCTACTTTTCTTGCATAATTAGAATAGAACTCTTGTGCCCACTGCAACGAAACAAATCTTAATCCTACGTGCGGGATTTCTTCTATTGGAATTCTAGTGTGATCGGGCAACTGCAAATCGATTCAGAAAAAAAACCATTCAACACAAAAAACTCTCAACTAATTAATTTCCAATATCTAGCTAATGTTGTGACTAGAATACAACATATTTCACACTTCATGATTCACTGCCGTAGCATCGTCCTTTAATTGAATGAAATCTACAGATTCTTTCCCCTGAAATCGATAACCGAGGATATATCACCAACAAAGATAACCATCAATCCTTCGACACTCATAAAAACTCTTCCAACAACCACTTATCTAATGATAACACCAAATAATAAACAACCAAAACTAAACTCATATAATACAACACTATCCATTTTCATATCTATGAAACAAAAATTCATCAAAGTTGCAAACATCAATTCAAACTGGTGAACAAAAAGAATAATAAACCACATCACCATGTAGAAAAAAAGAATCATTCTAGCATAATTTAAAGAAAAAAATATCCAAATGGTGCACGGAATTGTGATCATCAACAATGGCGCCAAAAACTTGGTAGCGCTCTCAAACGTGAATCACAATTTGTCACAATCCCGACAACTAACCAGCAAGTGCACTGGGTCGTCCAAGTAATAAACCTTACGTGAGTAAGGGTCGATCCCACAGAGATTGTTGGTATGAAGCAAACTATGGTCATCTTGTAAATCTCAGTTAGGTGAATTCAAAAGGTTTATAATGGTTTTCGAAAATAATTATAAATAAAGCATAAAATAAAGATAGAAATACTTATGTAAATCATTGGCGGGAATTTTAGATAAGTATATGGATATGCTTTGCTCCTGTTGAATCTTTGCTTTCCTACTGCTGTCATCCAATCCTTCTTAATCTTTTCTATGACAAGCTGTATGTAGGGCATCACTGTTGTCAATGGCTACATCCCTCCTCTCAGTGAAAATGGTCCAAATGCTCTTGTCACAGCACGGCTAATCATCTGTCAGTTATTGATCATGTTGAAATAGAATCCATTGATTCTTTTGCGTTTGTCATCACGCCCAACAATCGCGAGTTTGAAGCTTGTCACAATCATTCAATCCCTGAATCCTACTCGGAATACCACAGACAAGGTTTAGACTTTCCAGATTCTCATGAATGCCGCCAACAATTTTAGCTTATACCACGAACATTCTGATTAAGGAATCCAAGAGATATGCGCCCGGTCTGAGGTAGAACGGAAGTGGTTGTCAAGCACGCGTTCATAAGGACGGATGATGATGAGTGTCACGGATCATCATATCCATCAGGTTGAAGTGCAGCGAATATCTTAGAATAAGAATAAGCAAGAATTGAATAGAAAATAGTAGTACTTTGCATTAAAACTCGAGGTACAGCAGAGTTCCACACCTTAATCTATGGTGTGTAGGAACTCCACCGTTGAAAATACATAAGTGATGGTTCAGGCATGGCCGAATAGCCAGCCCCCAAAATGTGATATGAAATTCGAAACTAGGGAAAAGGACTTGGTCTAAGGACTAGGCGTCCAAAGATGTCTCATACAATAATAAAATGTTCTATTTATACTAGACTAGCTACTAGGGTTTACAGAAGTAAATAATTGATGCAGAAATCCACTTCCGGGGTCCACTTGGTGTGTGCTTGGGCTGAGCTTGAGCTTTACACATGCAGAGACTTCTTTTGGAGTTAAACGCCAAGTTGTAACGTGTTTTTGGCGTTTAACTCTGGTTTGTGACGTGTTTCTGGCGTTTGACTCCAGAATATAGCATGGAATTGGCGTTGAGCGCCAGTTTGCATCATCTAAACTTGAATAAAATATAAACTATTATATATTTCTGAATAGCCCTGGATGTCTACTTTCCAACGCAATTGAGAGCGCACCATTTGAAGTTCTGTAGCTCCAGAAAATTCATTTCGAGTACAAGGAGGTCAGAATCCAACAGCATCAGCAGTCCTTTGTCAGCCTTCTATTAGAGTTTTGCTCAGGTCCCTCAATTTCAGCCAGAAAATACTTGAAATCACAGAAAAACATACAAACTCATAGTAAAGTCCAGAAATGTGAATTTATCATAAAAACTAATGAAAACATCCCTAAAAGTAGCTAGATCCTACTAAAAACTACCTAAAAACAATGCCAAAAAGCGTATAAATTATCCGCTCATCACAACACCAAACTTAAATTGTTGCTTGTCCCCAAGCAACTGAAAATCAATTAGGATAAAAAGAAGAGAATATACTATAAATCTCAAAATATCAATGAAAATTAGTTCTAATTAGATGAGCGAGACTTGCAGCTTTTTGCTTCTGAACAGTTTTGGCATCTCACTTTATCCTTTGAAGTTTAGAATGATTGGCATCTATAGGAACTCAGAGTTTTAGATAGTGTTATTGATTCTCTTAGTTAAGTATGTTGATTCTTGAACACAGCTACTTTTATGAGTCTTGGCCGTGGCCCTAAGCACTTTGTTTTCTAGTATTACCACCGGATACATAAATGCCACAGACACACGACTGGGTGAACCTTTTCAGATTGTGACTCAGCTTTGCTAAAGTCCCCAGTTAGAGGTGTCCAGAGCTCTTAAGCACACTCTTTTGCTTTGGATCATGACTTTAACCACTCAATCTCAAGTTTTTCACTTGGACCTGCATGCCACAAACACATGGTTAGGGACAGCTTGATTTAGTTGCTTAGGCCTGGATTTTATTTCCTTGGGCCCTCCTATCCATTGATGCTCAAAGCCTTGGATCCTTTTTACCCTTACCTTTTGGTTTTAAGGGCTATTGGCTTTTTCTGCTTGCTTTTTCTTTTTTTTCGCAAGCTTTTGTTATTCACTGCTTTTTCTTGCTTCAAGGATCAAATTCATGATTTTTCATATTATCAGTAACATTTTCTTTGTTTATCATTCTTTCAAGAGCCAACAATTTTAACATTCATAAACAACAAGATCAAAATTATGCACTGTTCAAGCATTCATTCAGAAAACAAAAAGTATTGTCACCACATCAATATAATTAAACTAATTTCAAGGACAATTTCGAAATTCATGTACTTCTTGTTCTTTTGAATTAGAAACATTTTTCATTTAAGAGGGATGAAGGATTTATGGAATTATTCATAGCCTTAAGACATAGTTACTAGACACTAATGATCATGTAATAAAGACACAAACATATATAAACATAAAGCTTAAAAACCGAAAAACAGAGAAATAAGAACAAGGAATGAGTCTACCTTAGTGATGGTGGCGCTTTCTTCTTGAAGAACCAATGATGTCCTTGAGCTCTTCTATATCTCTTCCTTGCCTTTGTTGCTCCTCCCTCATTGCTCTTTGATCTTTTCTAATCTCATGGAGAATGATGGAGTGCTCTTGATGTTCCACCCTTAATTGATCCATGTTGTAACTCAAGTCTTCTAGAGAAGTGTTGAGTTGTTCCCAATAGTTGTTGGGAGGAAAGTGCATCCCTTGAGGCATCTCAGGGATTCCTTGGTGATGTGCTTCCTTATGCATCTCTTGGGATCCATGAGTGGGCTCTCTTGTTTGCTCCATCCTCTTCTTAGTGATAGGCTTGTCCTCTTCAATGAGGATGTCTCCTTCTATGATAACTCCAGCTGAGTAGCATAGATGGCAAATAAGATGAGGAAAAGCTAGCCTTGCCATGGTGGAGGACTTTTCGGCTATTTTGTAGAATTCAAGGGAGATGACTTTATGAACTTCTACTTCCTCTCCAATCATGATGCTATGGATCATGATGGCCCGATCCACATTGACTTCGGATTGGTTGCTAGTAGGGATGATGGAGCGTTGGATGAACTCCAACCATCCTCTAGCCACAGGCTTGAGGTCCAGTCTTCTTAATTGAACCGGCTTGCCTTTAGAGTCTCTTTTCCATTGAGCTCCTTCAACACATATGTCCATAAGGACTTGGTCCAACCTTTGATCAAAGTTGACCCTTCTAGTGTAGGGGCGTGCATTTTCTTGCATCATAGGCAAGTTGAACGCCAACCTTACATTTTCCGGACTGAAATCTAAGTATTTTCCCCGAACCATTGTAAGATAATTCTTTGGATTCGGGTTCACACTTTGATCATGGTTCCTAGTGATCCATGCATTGGCATAGAACTCTTGAACCATTAAGATTCCGACTTGTTGAATGGGGTTGGTCAGAACTTCACAACCTTTTCTTTGGATCTCATGTCGGATCTCCGATACTCATTTTTCTTGAGCTTGAAAGGGACCTCAGGGATCACCTTCTTCTTGGCCACAACTTCATAGAAGTGGTCTTGATGGACCTTTGAGATAAATCTTTCTATCTCCCATGACTCGGAGGTGGAAGCTTTTATCTTCCCTTTCCCTTTTCTAGAGGTTTCTCCGGCCTTAGGTGCCATAAGTGGTTATGGAAAAACAAAAAAAGCTATGCTTTTACCACACCAAACTTAGAATATTGCTCGCCCTCGAGCAAGAGAAGAAAGAAAAGAAAAGAAGAAGAAGAAGAAAAAAATGGAGGAGAGGGAAAGATGTGTATTTGGCCAAGGGGGAGAAGAAAGGGTTGTGTTGTGTGAAAATGAAGGATAGAGGGGTTCATATAGTGGAGGGAGAGGGGTTAAGGTTCGGCCATATTGGGTGGGTTTGGGTGGAAAAAGGGATTTTGAATTTGAAGGTAGGTGGGGTTTATGGGGAAGAGTGGATGGATGTGAGTGGTGAAGAGATGATGGGGAAGAAAGATTGAGGTGATTGGTGAAGGGTTTTAGGGAAGAGTGTTATTTGGATTGTGTGAAAAAGAGAGAGGGTGTGTTGAGGTAGGTAGGGATCCTGTGGGGTCCACAGATCCTGAGATGATCCTGTGGGGTCCACAGATCCTGAGGTGTCAAGGATTTACATCCCTGCACCAATGAGGCGTGTAAAATTCCCTCTGCATGCAATCCTGTCGTTTAACGCCAGATTGATGCTTGTTTCTGGCGTTAAACGCCAGTTCTATGCTTGTTTTGGGCGTTCAATGCCAGTCTGCAGCATGTTTTTGGCGTTGAACGCCAGCTTTCCTCAGTGTGCAATCCTGGTGTTTAAACGCTAGATTGCTACATGTTTCTGGCGTTTAACGCCAGATCCATGCTCTGTTCTGGCGTTGAACGCCAGCCAGATGCTCCTTATTGGCGTTTAAACGCCAGTAAGCTCTTCCTCCAGGGTGTGCTATTTCTTCTGCTGTTTTTGATTCTGTTGTCAATTTTTGTATTTGTTTTGTGACTCCACATGATCATGAACCTAATAAAATATAAAAGAACAATAAAAATAAAAATTGAATTGCCTCCCAATAAACGCTTCTTTAATGTCACTAGCTTGACAATGGGCTCTCATGGAGCCTCACAGGTGATCAGGTCAATGTTGTAGACTCCCAACACCAAACTTAGAGTTTGGTTGTGGCCTCCCAACACCAAACTTAGAGTTTGATTGTCGGGGCTTTGTTTGACTCTGTATTGAGAGAAGCTTTTCATGCTTCCTCTCCATGGTTGCAGAGGAATATCCTTGACTTTAAACACAAGGTAGTCCCCATTCAATTGAAGGACTAGCTTTCCTCTGTCAACATCAATCACAGCTCCTGCTGTGGCTAGGAAGGGTCTTCCAAGGATGATGCATTCATCATGCTCCTTTCCATTCTAAGATTATGAAATCAGCAGGGAAGTAAAGGCCTTTAACCTTTACTAACACGTCCTCTACCAATCCATAAGTTTGTCTTACTGACTTGTTTGCCATCTGCAATGAGAATGTGAGAGGCTGTACCTCAATGATCCCCAACTTCTCCATTACAGAGAGTGGCATAAGATTTATCCCTGACCCCAGGTCACAAAGAGCCTTCTCAAAGGTCCTGGTGCCTATGGTACAAAATATTAGGAATTTACCAGGGTCTTGTTTCTTTTGAGGTAGAGTTTACTGAACCCATGTATCTAGTTCACTAATGAGCAAGGGAGGTTCATCTCCCCAAGTCTCATTACCAAACAACTTGACATTCAGCTTCATGATAGCTCCTAGATATTGAGCAACTTGCTCTCCAGTTACATCTTCATCCTCTTCAGAGGAAGAATAGTCTTCAGAGCTCATGAATGGCAGAAGGAAGTTTAATGGGATCTCTATGGTCTCTATATGACCTTCAGATTCCTTTGGGTCCTCAATAGGGAACTCTTTCTTGCTTGAGAGACGTCCCATGAGGTCTTCCTCATTGGGATTCACGTCCTCTCCTTCCTCTTTAAATTCGGCCATTTTGATTATGTCAATGGCCTTGCACTCTCTTTTTGGATTCTCTTCTGTATTGCTTGGAGAGTACTAGGAGGAGTTTCAATGACTTTCTTACTCAGCTGGCCCACTTGTACCTCCAAGTTTCTAATGGAGGACCTTGTTTCACTCATGAAACTTAAGGTGGCCTTAGATAGACCAGAGACTATATTTGCTAAGCTAGAGGAGCTCTGCTCAGAATTCTCTATCTGTTGCTGAGAAGATGATGGAAAAGACTTGCTATTACTGAGCCTATTTCTTCCACCATTATTAAAGCCTTGTTGAGGCTTTTGTTGATCCTTCCATGAGAAATTTGGATGATTTCTCCATGATGAATTATAGGTGTTTCCATAAGGTTTACCCATATAATTTACCTCTGTCATTGTAGGGTTCTCAGGATCATAAGCTTCTTCTTCAGAAGATGCCTCTTTAGTACTGTTGGATGCATTTTGCCATCCATTCAGACTTTGAGAAATCATGTTGACTTGCTGAGTCAACATTTTGTTCTGAGCCAATATGGCATTCAGAGCATCAATCTCAAGAACTCACTTCCTCTGAGGCGTCCCATTATTCACAGAATTCCTCTCAGAAGTGTACATGAATTGATTATTTGCAACCATGTCAATAAGTTCTTGAGCTTCTGCAGGCGTTTTCTTTAGGTGAATGGATCCACCTGTAGAATGGTCCAGTGATATCTTAGAAAACTCAGATAGACCATAATAGAATATATCCAGAATGGTCTACTCTGAAAGCATGTCAGAAGGACACCTTTTGGTCATCTGCTTGTATCTTTCCCAAGCTTCGTAGAGGGATTCACCATCTTTCTGTTTGAAGGTTTGAACATCCACTTTAAGCTTGCTCAGCTTTTGAGCAGGAAAGAACTTAGCCAAGAAGGCCGTGACCAGCTTGTCCCAAGAGTCCAAGCTATCTTTAGGTTGTGAGTCCAACCATGTTCTAGCTCTTTGTCTTACAGCAAAAGGGAAAAGCATGAGCTTGTAGACTTCAGGATCTACTCCATTGGTCTTAACAGTCTCACAGATCTGTAAGAATTCAGTTAAAAACTGATAGGGATCTTCTGAAGGAAGTCCATGGAACTTGCAGTTCTGTTGCATTAGAGCGACTAGCTAAGGCTTCAGCTCAAAATTGTTTGCTCCAATGGCAGGAATTGAGATGCTTCTTCCATCAAATTTGGAAGTAGGTGTAGTATAATCACCAAGCATCCTCCTTGCATTATTGTTGTTGGGTTCGGCTGCCATATCCTTTTCTTGTTCGAAAATTTCAGTAAGGTTGTCTCTGGATTGTTGTATTTTAGCTTCTCTTAATTTCCTTTTCAGAGTCCTTTCAGGTTCAGGATCAGCTTCAACAAGAATGTTCTTGTCCTTGCTCCTGCTCATATGAAAAAGAAGAGAACAAAAAAGGAAGAGGAATCCTCTATGTCACAGTATAGAGATTCCTTTATGTTAGTAGAAGAAGGAAGGAATAGAAGAAGAAAAAGGTAAGAATCCAAACACAAGGGGGATGATAGGTTCGAATTCTTGAGTAGAAGAGAAGTGTTAGTAGATAAATAAATAAATAGAAGAAGATGAGAGAGAAAAGAATTTTGAAAATAAATTTTGAAGAAGTGTTAGTGATTTTCGAAAATTAAGATAAGAAAAAAAATTAAAATTAAAATTTGAAACAATTAGTTAATTAAAAAGAATTTTGAAAAAGAGGGAGGTATTTTCGAAAATTAGAGATGAAAAAGTAGTTAGGTGGTTTTGAAAAAGATAAGAAACAAATAAAAAGTCAATTAGTTAGTTGAAAAAGATTTGAAAATCAATTTTGAAAAGATAAGAAGTTAGAAAAGATATTTTGAAATCAAAATTTTTAAAAAGATATCATTTGAAAAAGATATGATAAAAAGATATGATTTGAAAAATTTATTTTGAAAAGATATGATTTAAAAAGATATTTTGGAAAAGATTTAATTTTTAAAATTAAAATTGATTACTTGACTAACAAGAAACTAAAAGATATGATTCTAGAAATTAAAGATTGAACCTTTCTTAACAAGAAAGTAACAAACTTCAAATTTTTGACTCAATCACATTAATTGTTAGTGAAGTTTTCAATTTTGAAATAAAGATAAGAAAAAGATTTTAAAAATAAATTTTGAAAATTTTCGAAAATAAATAAAAAAAATGAAAAAGATTTGATTTTTTTGAAAAAGTTTTGAAGAGATAAGATTTTTAAAATTGAAAATTTGACTTGACTTATAAGAAATAGCTAAGTTTAAATTTTTTTTGACTAAGTCAACTCAAATTTTCGAAATTTATGAGAAAATTAACGAAAAGATATTTTTTATTTTTTTTTGAATTTTTAATGTGGAGAGAGAGAAACACAAATATGACTCACAACATGAAAATTATGAATCGAAACACAAGATGCATGCAAGAACACTATGAATGTCAAGATGAACACCAAGAACACTTTGAAGATCAAGATGAACATCAAGACTTATTTTTGAAAAATTTTCAAGAAAAGAAAAACATGCAAGACACTAAACTTAGAAATTTTTCATATTTAGACACTAAGAATTCAAAAATGCATATGAGAAACAACAAAAAACACAAAACAAGAAAATATCAAGATCAAATAAGAAGACTTACCAAGAACAACTTGAAGATCATGAAGAACACTATGCATGAAATTTTCGAAAAATACATGAATTTTTAAAACATGCAATTGATACCAAACTTAAAAATTAACACTAGACTCAAACAGGAAACACAAAATATTTTTTATTTTTATGATTTTATTAATTTTTTTGGTTTTTTTTTTTCAAAAACATATAGGAAAAATAAAATAAGAAATTCAAAATTTTTAATAAGAATTCTAGGAATCTTTGCAATGTTAGTCTAAAGCTCCGGTCCAGGAATTAGACATGGCTTAATAGCCAGCCAAGCCTTTTGCGAAAGCTTCTGTCCAAAACACTAGACATGGCCAATGGCCAGCCAAGCTTTAGCATATAAATCAGACATACAACAGCTGATACTTCATCCAACTTCATATACTGATAAGGGGAAGCCTCAATCCAATTGAGTTAGACATGGCTTTTCAGCCAGCCAAGCTTTAACATGCTTCATGAAACACTAGAATTCATTCTTAAAAATTTAGAATAATTTTTTCGAAAACAGAAGTAAAAATTTTTTGAAAGATTTTTGAAAATTTTTTGAAAATAAAGCAAAAAGAAAATTACCTAATCTGAGCAACAAGATGAACCGTCAGTTGTCCAAATTTGAACAATCCCCGGCAACGGCGCCAAAAACTTGGTGCACGAAATTGTGATCATCAACAATGGCGCCAAAAACTTGGTAGCGCTCTCAAACGTGAATCACACTTTGTCACAATCCCGCATAACTAACCAGCAAGTGCACTGGGTCGTCCAAGTAATAAACCTTACGTGAGTAAGGGTCGATCCCACGGAGATTGTTGGTATGAAGCAAACTATGGTCATCTTGCAAATCTCAGTTAGGCGGATTCAAAAGGTTTATAATGGTTTTCGAAAATAATAATAAATAAAGCATAAAATAAAGATAGAAATACTTATGTAAATCATTGACGGGAATTTCAGATAAGTATATGGAGATGCTTTGCTCCTATTGAATCTCTGCTTTCCTACTGCTGTCATCCAATCCTTCTTAATCTTTTCTATGGCAAGCTGTATGTAGGGCATCACTGTTGTCAATTGCTACATCACATCCTCTCAGTGAAAATAGTCCAAATGCTCTTGTCACAGCACGGCTAAACATCTGTCGGTTCTCGATCATGTCGGAATAGAATCCATTGATTCTTTTGCGTTTGTCATCACGCCCAATAATCGCGAGTTTGAAGCTCGTCACATTCATTCAATCCCTGAATCCTACTCGGAATACCACAGACAAGGTTTAGACTTTCCGGATTCTCATGAATGCCACCAACAATTCTAGCTTATACTACGAAGATTTTGATTAGGGAATCCAAGAGATATGCGCCCCGTCTAAAGTAGAACGAAAGTGGTTGTCAAGCACGTGTTCATAAGGACGGATGATGATGAGTGTCACGGATCATCATATCCATCAGGTTGAAGTGCATCGAATATCTTAGAATAAGAATAAGCATGAATTGAATAGAAAATAGTAGTACTTTGCATTAAAACTTGAGGTACAACAGAGCTCCACACCTTAATCTATGGTGTGTAGAAACTCCACCGTTGAAAATACATAAGTGATGGTTCAGGCATGGAAGAATGGCTAGCCCCGAAAATATAATATGAAATTCGAAACTAGGGAAAAGGACTTGGTCTAAGGACTAGGCGTCCAAAGATGTCTCATACAATAATAAAATGTTCTATTTATACTAGACTACCTACTAGGGTTAACAGAAGTAAATAATTGATGCAGAAATCCACTTCCGGGGTCCACTTGGTGTGTGCTTGGGCTGAGCTTGAGCTTTACATGTGCATATGCTTCTTTTAGAGTTAAACGCCAAGTTGTAACGTGTTTTTGGCGTTTAACTCTGGTTTGTGACGTGTTTCTGGCGTTTGACTCCAGAATGCAGCATAAAACTGGCGTTGAGCGCCAGTTTGCATTATTTAAACTTGAATAAAGTATGAACTATTATATATTGTTGAAAAGCTCTAGATGTCTACTTTTCAACGCCGTTAAGAGCGCGCCGTTTGGAGTTTTGTAGCTCCAGAAAATCCATTTCGAGTGTAGGGAGATCAGAATCCAACAACATCAGCAGTCTTTTGTCAGCCTTCTATCAGAGTTTTACTCAGGTCCATCAATTTCAGCTAGAAAATACCTGAAATCACAAAAAACACACAAACTCATAGTAAAGTCTAGAAATGTGAATTTAGCATAAAACTAACGAAAACATCCCTAAAAGTAGCTAGATCCTACTAAAAACTACCTAAAAACAATGCCAAAAAGTGTATAAATTATCCGCTCATCACCAAACCAATTGTAATTAAACAAATGAAATAACAATCCTTCCAATAAAACCTATCACTATTAAAAACTCAAAAATTAAAAAAAAGGTGCGAATAGACATAATCAAATGTACTACTAACACACAAATTACCGTGTTCACACGTTGTGTGTCATCTTCACTCAAGGACATGACATTAACATCGATGGAATTAGGATGATCACTCACATTATATGTAGTATCGTACGATACTTCTTCAAAAATTGATTGATCCATCGACGTCATGTGGTACACTCGCGTTCAACGGAGACTATTTTAAAAACTATTTGTCAATGAGTGTAGCTGTTCACATTACCAGTGACTTTTGAGGGCTGTTCACCTTGATCCTATAGTGTTGGAAGGCTATGGCTATGGCTGAATGTGCATCCACGACAATGACAGCCCCTATGGTGGGGTGTAATATGGTTGCATATGATGGCTTTATCACTCACAGGAAGCACGGGGTCAAAAAATTGGTTCGCGTAGAAGAGGATGTGTCACAAATCAAACAATGATTATGGATTCTTGGAGAAGTGAACAATTTCAGGACAGAGAGATTACCGGAGATGGTTGAGGAGAAGAGGGTTGCGTGACTCCTTCATACACTCACGTCATAGTTCTCTTCCATGGGACTGGTGGTGCCACAAAGTAGGATCCAGGGGAAGGCACAGTCACCGTTGGACGGTAATGGCAGCGTCCTAGTGAGTAAAAAATTTGCACGAATGAGTCACGGCCGGCGTTTGTGAAAGAGGAATAGGGTTGCGTGACGGATTGCACCGCGATGATGTGAAACCTCATGTTACGTTACCAATCCTTATTCTTTGAAAATGCAATAATAATGGACCCCACTAAATTCCTGATTAATATAGCAAATTATATTTATTTAATTTTAGTTATTGTTGGTAATAATTGGCAGATACAACTCTTGGCATCTTATACTTTTTCTTTGAAAAATTGTCAAACAGACTCTTAAAATCATGTCAAGGCTTGAGAAGGGCTGCATATAGATGCTGAATGCGGAATATATTTTCTCTTCTATTTTCATAACTCAAATGTGATTTTTATCATCAAATTTTTTAACCCTTAAGTTGGATTAACAGAAAATACACGAGAGAAAAATTTGCATTATTTAAAAAAACAATCATATTTGAGTATCAAATGAAAATATCCACTTTGGATGCCGAATAATGAGTTGTAGTGGGATCGAGCCAGGAGGAGTTTGTAACCCTTTTTTGTTTTTTCATTTTGGTAGTTTTTCCTTTTTTTTGGTGGTGCGATGGAGTATTTTAAGGCGATTAGGATATTCACCTTCAATTAATCCTAGTTAGATGCTAGTTTGCAAATAAAATAATCGGCTCAAAGTTTTAAACTTTTTTGTACCCAGGTCAATGGTTGAATTATGAGCACTTGGTGAGGAATGATAAATTTCTTTTGCTCATCCACACATTCTCTGAGTTGGAATGGAAGAATTAGTAGAGTTTCTCTTTCTTTAAATGAGTATATTTATTTAACCTTTTTTCCTTTTAAATTCTCTAACCTTATAAATTTGTCTATATATGTTGGGAAATAACAAATAAAAGATAATAAAAAATAAATTTTATTATGGTTTTAAAGTATGATTACATCGTCACAAAAAAAAGTATGATTACATTATTATCTTTAAAGATATATTCTTCTATCTAGAATTACTATTAGATTGATAATAATATTTTGGCACAATATAACAAAACCTCTAAGAATTCTTTTGCTAAGAAATAATAATAAATTTTATATTTCCTTTAAAAAAATTATAATTCTCAATAATTAAAATGCACACTTAATTAATGTAGTATATGTGTAAAGAATATGCACTAAAATTAAGGGTGTGTTTGGATGTATGATGAAAAATGAGAAGAAAGAAAATAGAAGAAAAAATATATCTTTTTATATGTTGTTTGGATAAAGAAAAAATGAATGGAAAGAAAACAGAGAGAATTTTTTTTGTTTGTTTGGATGGAAAGTGTAACACTCTAACTATCAAAATGTCACGCTTCCGGCTGCGCCACTCTGATAGCTCGGATATTACGATAACTCTTAAAATATTTAATACTAAGGCATTAGCCTGTTTAAAACTTAAACCGAATTTTTTCAAATCATATATCCATAATTATAGAGTTTGGATAAAAACTTTACTTTATTTCAAATCCAATTAATCAAAACTACCTTTAATTATCTTCAATAAAATAATTTATGAACTTAAAACTGTAAATAATTTAAAATTAGTTCATAATAACTTTTCAAAAATTCTAGGTCTTACATTCCACCCACCTTATAAAAATTTACGTCCTCGAAAATTAAAGTAATACATAAGGTAATACATAGTCTTAGCACTCTTTTAAATACCTTTTTTTTTTGAAAAAGTAACAAATCTGAGCATACACATGTATATAAATGTTCAAATACTAAATAACTGTAAGATTTAAATATAAGGGTGGAACATGGTGTAAGGCAGAAAATACAAGACAGGCGTTCACAAAGCAAAGCTATAGTTAATGTGGCAAAAGGCTACAAAGCAGGTTGGTATTTAGACAATGGGTAAAGCGTTCTCTCACCGCTCTTGTACCCACTTCAAAACTTCATTCGAACTCCATCAGTCACTTCGCAACCCAAAAGAAATTGGTCAAAAGGCTAACATCCGGAAACCCTTTTCACGAAAAATGAAACTCCCATAACTTCTCATAATGTGGAACACTTACCGATCCACCTTTTTATGTTCACGAACTGCATTCTAAAGAGACAACGTTTCGTTTGCTACGCCTAAAGGTCATACGTGATTCTAAAGCAATCCTCAATTTTATTCAGAAAGATACTAGACTTGAGAAAAGAAGGACAACTCAATTGATAATGATTCATTTAATATTGCCAAGGATCTTTTGAGGTACCAAACAATTTTCAAAGTTACATTAAAGAGTATAGGAGTCAAGGAGAAAAGTTTAGTCAAGCAAAGGTAGATAATTCAAGGAATTTTAAACAGATATATGTAGATTAGATCAGACGAGAATGCATATAAACAAAAGGATAGAATTGGGAGATAGTCAAATTACTTTCCAAGGAAGAAATCGCAAACAAAAACCTCAAGGCCCATCGAGAAAGAACAAGTCACATAACATCTACAGAGTTTGAGACACCTAGCTGAGTAACCTAGAGGAATAGATTCTAACGTTCCCAAAACCCGTGATTTACGTTATCTATAACTCGTATATCCGCCAATGAACATGTCCTTGCTGCTGCCACTGGAAGCATGAACAGAGAAGAGTCATCGCCGTCAAGCCAGTTGCTACCACCGCCGTCCGTTGAACCTAACGTCGTCGCTGTGCTCCTTGCCACCACGTCCCTTCAGCGCCACCGTTCATATCCACTTCAGTCACCATCAGAAGCTGCCGTTAGATCACAAACGGAGGGAGAAGAAGCTGTTTCCATTATAGCCACTGCCAGAGGAAAAACCAGCCACGCCGCTGTCACTTGAAAATACCGCAGCCGCTGCTGAGATTCACCGTCGGTAAGGATTTTATAGTTGCGTTTTCGTTCTCTTAATTTCCTGGGTTTTTATCATCACGGCGTGGTTGTTGTAGTTGTAGTCACCGAAGCTTTTGGTCACCGCTGTCGCTTGAAATAGTTGTCAGATCTGCTGCCGGGTCGATTCAGAGTTTCGCTTGCTTCGTTTTGTCATTATAGTAAGTATTTCTGACTTGGAACCCGCGCGTTAGTATTCAATTATGTATTATTATTAAGTTTTTTGCGGCGTTAATGTTTTAGGATTAAGTTATCGGGGAGGCATGTTGCATGTACGGGCTGTTTCTGCTGCTGTGGAAGAGAGCAGAGCGGAGGTTGCAGTTGCCGTTGGTTTTGGGTCGAGACGAAAGGAATTCTGTGAGGTGTTTGGGCTATAGTTTCGACTTATCAAGGTATGGCCGATTTCTTAAACTTAATTTACTTTCGAGAATTGTTTTAAGTTGATATTAATATGAAAAATATGTTTTTTTATGATTTTGTAAGTATTTTGAATTGAAATGCGTTGCCTTGAATGAACGTAAATGCGTGTTTGAATGGTTTATCAATTAATTAAAGATGTTTAGTCGGGTTTTATACTTGGATTAAGGGTATTATGATGATGATTGGGCTATGGCTGTTTCTGATTATTGAGTTAGAAAGTTGGTTTGATTAAATACTATGTAAAATGATTTTCTTGGTTTGGGGTTTAATTTGATATTGAAAATGAATTGGCATTTGAAATTATTTGAGATATTGGGAATGGGTTTTGTTGATCTATTGGAAAAGATTTTGAGAATTTGAAAGTGGTTTGAATGATTGACAGTCGTTTGGTTTGGTTTGGTTGGGACCCAAAAAGGTGGCAAAGTCTGAGTTTTAGGGAAGGTGCTGCCAAAATTTTATGAAATCTTGAGACTTTATTTGAAGCACTACTTAAAAGAAAATTTGATTTAAGAATCATATTATTTGATTTCGATTTATTACATAAAGAGCTATGCTTTAAGTTTGATTTATTAATAAAAGAATTATGTTTTGAGCTTTATTAAGAAAAGATTTAAGTTTTGAGTTTGAACTATTAATAAAAAGGGTTATGCCTTGGATTTGATTTATTAAGAAAAGATTTATGTTTAGGTTTGAATTATTAAGAAAAACTTTATGTTTTGAATGTGATTTATTTAGAAAGGATTATATTTTGAGTTTTGATTTATTAAGAAAAGCTTTATGTTTTGAGTTTGATTAAAGAACTATATTTTAAAGAATTATAATTCAAGGAGTTTAATAATTTTAAAGAATGAGATTGGTTGTCATCCTCGCTAAAGTCTCAAGACCCCACCGTGAGGTTTAATTAATAGATGATTCTTTTAGTATTTTGAAAGATGTTTTAATCTGAAATGGTCTTGAAATTGGTTTGGAAGAAAAAAATCTTGGTTAAATAAAAATTGGGTGTTGTATGAAAGAAGAACTTGTTTTAAGTAGGGTGGTTTTGGAAAAGATTGTAAGGTGTGATGTTGATTTTCAAATAAAAATGAAATTGTTTTGAACTTTGACCTAGCAAGATTCGTGGTGGTTTACCGCTTACCTAGTGTCGAGATGTATGTGGGGTTCGGGGTGGTGTACTGCCCACATGTTTCTAAAAGAGGATGTTGTGTGGGGTTCGTGGTAGTGTACCGCCCACATGTTTTTAAAAGTGAATGCTTTGTGGGGTTCGTCGTGGTTTACCGGCCACATGTGTATGTTGTTTTTTCCAATTGAAGATCTTGCAAGGTTCATGGTGGTGTACTGCTCACAATGGTGGGGTTCGTGGTGGTGTCACTACAAGAAACATCGTTAAAATCGACGGCCAAATCGACGGCTTAGCCGTCGATAATATTAAATTTCGACGGCAAAATGAACGGCGGATGTGGTTGCTATAAAGCTTGTCGAATTTTCAAAATTCTAATAAAGTCGATAATAATTTAATAAAATTGACGGCTTTACTATCTATAATATGAGTTAGAGAATTTTACATTCTTACTAAAATCGACAACGTTGCCGTCGATATTATTATATAAAATCGACGCCATTTTTGTCGATATTTGATTCAATAAAATCGACAATGTTTTCATTTATATATGCTTACTAAAATTGACAACATTACCGTCGATATTTGATCCAATAAAATTGACATAGTTGCCGTCGATTTTATTATTTAGATACCAACAAATTTTGTCTATATTTGGTTTTTCTTGTCTATTTTAAAATTAAAAAGCGACAACCATTCCGTCGATTTTAATAGATATGTTTTAATTATTTTTTCTATTTGAAAAATAGTAAACAATTAATGCAAATAAATATAGAAATAAATTTATATAGAGTATAAATAACAAGACAAATAAACTTTTAAATATAAAAATAAAATTACATATTGCAGATTTTAGTATTGCAATGCAATCAAAAAAGATTTTTCATTTGTCAAATATACATTACATATGGCAGATAACTCACCAATAACTTTCAATATGTTAAATTAGAAACAATCAAGATGACTATGTATGCCTAAATTACATATCGCAAATAACTCACCAAATGTAACATCTCAGGGACCCTTGATTCCTTTATGGCATCAGTTGAATTTTTCATAAGAGCCTGTAATTTTATATGAATTTCGGTTAATAGATTGAATAAAGAATAGAAAATAAATTTTTCATAAGAGCCTGCACCAAATGTCATACGTTCTATCATACATGCAACTTCGGTTCCGATTTTTCATTATTAATGATTTTAATTTCCTACAAGACTACCAGAGTTATGATGTATTGCTCCTCATAGGATTAGGAATTAGAGCAACTCCTTTCATTAGCATTCTCAGGAATCTTATCAATGAAACTAGAGTAATTGATGAAATGGTATTATACATAATCTTAATAGATTTTTCGTAAAGTTGATTTTTTCTTTTTCTTCAGATATCAATTGTATAATCTCATGTGCAGGAATCAATGACGGAAACAACAAAATCAGGAGACAGCTTAAATAGTTTTGCATCTTCAAATTTGACGCCAAGTGGAAACAAGAGAACACAAAGGACTACAAATGCTTACTTCTACTGGGTCACCAGAGAACCTGGATCTTTTGAATGGTTTGAAGGAGTGCTGGATCAAGTTGCAGAAATGGACTACAAAGTAGGATATTGAATTGTGCATATAGTTACTCTAATGCACTATCATTTAATACCCCTTAGACGTGCTGAGAGATAACATTGTTGCTGAAATCCTACGAGGAAAGGCAAAAGATCAAATGGTCAAAACAGGGCTTGCTGATGTAAGGAAACCCAAGCAAAGACACTTCAAATAACCACATGTAATGATTGTGCCTTGAATGAATATTATTAGCTACAAGACTAGATAAAATTCGAATTGATAGTGCAAATTAAGTTATGAAGAGCTATTAAATGAGAAAGAAAGAAAGCCAGTCAGATAAGAAGAATACAAACACGAAATAACCAAGCACAGTGAGTTCATAGATAAATGATGAAACTCCATGTGAAGTACCCTGTTCACTTGTCGTTGATAATTGAAGAAGGCTCAACATATAATTAGATCAGGAACATTAATTCAACACATAATTTGCATCTCTCTTTTTCTCATTCATTCATCAATCATCATCAATAATAAAGTCATATAAAGAATTCTAGAAGCAGCACAGGTAGATATCTTGTTCCCTTAACATTTTTTTTATCATTTATCATTAGAAAAGTAAGATTGTAATGGTAACTTGCAGAACAGGTTAGTTAACTAGAGACACAAGACACAATTGAGTGAATATAAGAAGATGAGATTCTTCATCTTGGTGTTTCTCCTCAACATATTTTCTGCTTTCAACTGCTTCTTCAACATCTTGGTATAAGTATATTTAATCAATACTAACTAATTTTCTATTTTTTATGCTAAAAACTATTAGTCTCAATTATTATTTAGATTAACGAATTGCTCTTAAAAAATTACTGCAATACGGTACATAAAGAACATAGCTACTTTATTGATCTATTATCTATGTAAACATTGATATAAAAAATTGCGGCAAATTGACATAAGAATCTACTATTGATTATGTGAACACTAAAAATAAGAATCTGCCAAATGAGATGAATAAATATAAATCCGAGCAAAGCAAAGAGAAAAGCGAAAACCTCACAACCTGTTTTATGCAGAGAGAGTAAAGAGAGAATACTTACGGTGTTGTCGAGACCGATGGAACGATTGTTGATAGCAGAGGCGAATCAATGGAAACGATGGTAAGTTTGTTGCCACGTGTAGCGACGGGATCCATGCAAGTTAAAAGAGTATTGAAAGTTCAATATCATAAAAGGCAAAGTCCGGTATACATATAACATGCATGTATGAAATTAACTGTTCTACTAAAAATGTAAAAATCTGGTGTCTATTTAATATGCAAAATTGCAAATAACATGGAACAGACTACAATACTAAGGCAACAATGCGGGAGTGGGACATTCAACAATTAACTAGGCCTTATCTCATTCAGTAATACTAGAAACTTCTACACAAGTCAAATAATGCAATTGAGAAAGATTAAAAATTAAACTATCAATTAAACAATTGATCTGATAACACTCCTCCTTCTTTTTTACATTGATAATGTCAAGGAAAAATGCATAATGCACAGGCATTGCAAAACAAGACAATGGTGTAATTTGACCATTATAGATTTCAAAATCTTAGATAAATTACATGTAAAATGTAAAAGCTATTCACTCCTATATCAAACATCCTAAGTGAACTCCATAGTAACCTCACTTGCTTGCTTACCAAATATGAAGAAATCAGTGACACAATGTGCTCCTCCAATTCCTCTTGGTAACTTTCTTTCTTGTTCTTTTTATTGACAGGAATCTGAACAACAAAGCACACAACCTGAATTTTAGTCCCATGGACCCATATTACAATTATGAACACAATATATGACTAATAATTATGAACAGAATGGCCATGCAAGTTGCAGAGGTGCAAATTAATACTACATTACTACTACTTCATATTTACCTAATAATTTTGTTACAAATTGAAAGAAAGATCTTAGCTTAAATATGGACCATGTGAGTATGAGAATCCACCATTAAGAGTGCTTCTGTTTCCACCAAACAGAGAAATAAAACGAGCTTCTGTGAAATTATGGAATTATTAAACTTAGTCTTAGCTCTTAAAATAAAATGGAACCAGAATAAACATGATGACCATGATTTCTAGATTTAAAAAACAGGATATTACAATTAGGTCATAGTTTACACCTAAAATAGAAGATTTCCAATTGAAACTGAAGTTGGCTTTGAAAATGATACCTGGTTCTTGTGAGCTCGATTGAGAGAGAATGGAGAAGGACCAAAGTAGGAGGAGCCATGGCGGCAACAGAGAGAAGGAGCGATGGCAGCGCGGCAGCAGCAGAGTGACATGCAGTGCGACCAAGAGGAGCGATAGTGAGGAGCGACAGCGGCACGACAGCAACAGAGCGCGACGGCGGCGCGAGCAAACAGAGTGACAATGGCGCAACCGTGACGCCCGCAGAAGAGAATGGGGGTTGTTTCTGAACTTGGAGGCGGATTGGTGAGGAATGCAAAAAAGAAAAGGATAAAATGAGGGTTGGTGAGGAATTTGGGGCAAAATGGTATTTTTGGACTTGGAGGCGGGAAGTGGGCACGGGGATGGTCTTTTTAGCAATAAACATAGACGGTATCATTGTCAATTTTAATTTGAAAAAAATCAACGGCTTTTGTGTCTATTTTATACATTAAATCCACACCATTTATTTGATTTTAGAAAGTAATCTAAACCGTTCAAATTTATCGACAGGAGCTTTGTCGATATTTTAAATATAAAAATAGACATTAGGTCCGTCGATTTTAGAATAAAGGTATTTTCACCCCCTAGTTTGTCGACGATAGTTAAAAAGGTTTAATGCAACATAAAAAAATCGACAACCAGGCTGTCGATTTTATTAGTTTATTTTTAATTATCTTTTTTTTTTAAATATCGACGGGAGAGATAGCCGTCGATTTTTGCATAAAAAAATATGCTTTTTCTTGTAGTGTGTACCGCCCACCAGGTGGGGTTCGTGGTGGTGTACCGCCCACTGGTTTTCAAGAGGACGATATCCAGATTAGCTACCGGATGTGTTGGGCTCTGGCAAAGTAACTTACACGTGAGTTCACTGCCAGTAGGACAGACATGCATCATACTACATTTGTTTGCCATTGTTTAGGGGTGCTTAAATTGTTTTGGTTTGCCTATCTGATAAGTTATGCTTAACTAGTAACTGTGATATTTGCTATAATTGTTCTTTGAGTATGTTTGTCTTGTATTTGTTTGTGCCTGTGACTGATTTCTGTTTTAAGTATTGGTGGTGGATTGATGATAGCGATGATGAGTTTTGTTGGGCTAGAGGCCAAGATTTGATTGTATATTGGGTTGGAGGCCGTGATTGGTGAGTTTGGGTTGATTGATCCCTTGGTATTTATATTGAATATTATGTCTATTTATAAAGAATGAAACTTTTGCGAAATTAAGATATGGGTGTTGGAATTTCGGATTTAATTATATGTCGATATTGAATAGATTCACAAGACAATGATAACTACTGAACTTGAAAACAGTTTACGTTAAAAATATCTTCTTATAACAATTCTCAAAATCCTCTACTAAGAAGCCTTTTGAGGACTATATTCTCACTCCCCTACAGGTCTTTCTTTTTCAGGTTATGGACGACAAAGTTCGAAAAAGCTCATTTATTCCTTTTCTATTTTAAATGATGTTTTGGGTTGTATTAGTTAATTTTTTCCTTGCCTTTATCTTTACAAGTTTCTATAAGAGGGATAGAAAATTGATTATGTAATGCCTGTAAAGTAATATATATATATATATATATATATATATATATATATGTGTGTGTGTGTGTGATATGGATGTATGATTTGAAAAAATTCGGTTTAAGTTTTAAACAGGCTCATGTTTTAATATTTAATATTTTAAGAGTTGTTGTAATACTTGAGCTATCAGAATGGCGCAGCCGGAAGCGTGACAGTTTGATAGTTAGGGTATTATAAAAAGAAAATTGAAAAGAGAGAAAATAAAAATAGAGTAAAATTACGTTAATACTCTTTTTTATATTATATGTAAATTACAAATTATTAATATATTTAAGTCTTTTTTTCAAAAAAAATTAGTTACTCAATTTAACTTTCAATACTTTAATATATTATTTTTATTAATATACTTAACTCTATCTTCCAAAAACTATATAATAAAACTATACACAAATTATATATAATTCAAAGGATATATAAGTCATTTTGTATTGATTCTTCCTTCTTTCTCAATTTTCTTCATAAGTTAGAGATAAAAAAAAATTAAGTGGTCTCACACAACTTTTTTCTTTTTCATTCTCTTTTCACTTTCTATACAAACAATATAAAATTAACTTTTCCATCCATTTTCCTTTCAAACATTTTTCTTCCTTTCATTTTCAACAAATTCAAACAACGTGTAAATATTTTTCTAGTATAAATTTTAAAAATTTTGACAAAAAATATAATTAATTAAATCAATATTCCATGTGTAATACCAAAAAATTAGACACATAATTCATATTCTTCGAGTTTAAAAATTTATACTTTTAAGTACTTATATAATAATTTTTTCTATACATCTTGGTCTTATAAATATTTACAAGAATATAATTTTTAGAATTTTCAACTAAAATAATATAACTTTTATCTTCATATAGGTAAAAATTTTTAACAAATATTATTATCAATTTATAAAAAATTTAATTTATCCTCTTAATTTATTTATAGGAAATAAATCCTATATCTTATTATTCTGTTTGTTGAATAATGTTTATTATCCATTAAACTTTAAAATTATTTGTCAATTAAATAAGGTTTACTTCCTATCATTTAATCCCAATACATTTTAATTTGATTTTACCAATAACCTCTTTGATTTTATTCCTTGACAAATATTGACTCAAAAGATTTGCTAAATTTTTTTTATATTTATTAGTTACTTTACAAACTTTATTTCTCAAACATGTGTCTAGAGTATTTATTATAAACTTTATTCTATGGTCCAGGTATTGTTGATTTATTATCACAAAAATTGAAATGATTCTCACTTATTGTGGCCTCAACTTTATATCATATAACAATTTTTTTAGTCATTCTGCATCTTTACTTGTGGTTCATAAAACTACAAACTCAGTCTTTATAGTAGAATATGAGATACATGTTTATTTTTTTACGCCAAACTTATTGTTCTACTTTCTATAGTGAAAATCCATCTTAAACTAAATTGATTATCACTAAGTTTGTAATCCAACTTATGTCGAAATATAACTTTCCAAAACTATGGGATATTCACTACAATGCAATCCCAAGTTTATGATTTTCTTGAGATAATAAAAAACTTTGTTATAGCTTTTATTTGGTCGTTGCTAGGATTTTCTAGAAATTTTGATAGTTTATACACAATAAATGCTATATTAGATCTGGTGTAATGAATTGTATTGTATACATTAAACATTATATAGCATTATTATATTCTAATTATGCTACAGGTCTTTCCATGTTCTCTTTTAATTTAAAATTAAGATCATAGGATGTATGAATTTCTTTAATTGTGAGATGATTAAATACTTTAATACCTTTTTTATTTAAAGCCAATTTCATTATTAGAAATCTTTATGCTTAAAATTATATCAACTTCATTCAAATTCTTCATCTCTTGAAGTTAGATACTCATTCGTTACTCAAATAGTGAATCAAACATTAGATACTCCATAATTCTTAGTAAATTTTAAATAAATACATCTCTTTAAATTATATGTGAGAAATTATTTGATAACACTACTGATTAATCAAACTTATCATGCCATTATTTAGGCACTTGTTTTAAACCATAGAATGACTCAATTAATTTACAAACTTTCTTTTTATTTTTAGATAGCACATAATATTTTGGTTGCTCCATATAAATTTTTTCATTTAGAACATTTGTCTCAACATTCATTTAATATATGTGAAACTTGTAAATGTATGTTTATATTATAAGTGTCTTAATAAAAGTCATTCTTATCACAAGTGTGTAGATATCAAAGTAGTCTACATGTTTTTTTTAATTTCTCTAAATTTATTAGCCAATAATCTTGTTTTAAAGATTCATAGTGAATAACTAATGTTATATTTTTGTCTAAACACCCACTTATATTTAATAGATTTTAATTCTAGAGGCAAATCAAGTAAGACTAAATTATTGTTTGATAATATTTAATACATTTCATTATTCGTTACTTCTTTCTAAAACTCAGAATCTCGAAATGTCCTGATCTCTTTGAACGTTTGAGGATCACCCTTTATGTTCATCATAATAAGAATCATGTTTGTTACAAAATTCATAATTTCTTCAATAAAAAAAAGTCATAGTCTGAGAAGAAATAAATATTGGACCTAATTCCTTTACTTTTCTCATTCTCAATCTCTTTTTTTATTCAATCAATTCTATCACTTATATATTTATTATTTTGATCATTTATTGTATGTAAAATATTAGTATCATTTTTAGAATATTTTGAGTAAGAAGTTGAATCATTGATAAATATATTTTTAATAAACTGTACTTCTCTTGATTCAACATCTGTATTAGACACTAAATCCAATATTCTATATGCTTTATAATTTTGATCATGTTCTATAAAGATATTTTTGATGACTCTTGGCATTAATTTAATTCTCTTTTAATTAAGAAGTCAATAAAAAGATAAATACTCACAACCTTCTAGATTGTTCGAATTATTTATTCTTTCTTTCCATATTTCATAAGAAGAAATATTTCTGTATCTTACCCTATTATAAATATGAGATACTGTCAATAATGTCTCACTCCATAAATTTTAATATAATTTTGATTTAGTTGTATTTTATTAACCATATTTCTTAGGTATTTTTTTTGTCAAACTATTTTGTTACGTGATAAGCGGAAGATTCTTGCACAATATTATGTGACTACAAAAATTATGAAATTCATTAGACAAATATTCTCTACCTCTATCGCTGTATTTTTTATCATGTATATTTTTTATTTTCATTTTATATCTCTTAAATATTTTAAAAATTTTATCTTTAATTCTAAATAAATACACATATGTAAACCTAGAACAATTATCAATAAAAGTTATAAAATATTGTTATTTAATTCACAAATATTATTATAAATCAATTCTAGTAAATATGTATTTCTTTCAACTTTAGTAAAAATATTTCTTAATAATTTTGGATTATATACAAATATCAAATTTATTATTAAAATTATTATTATGCCTATATTCAATTGATTGTAATTTTAGAGAGATAATAAAATTTGACATAAATCACAAGAATCTATCAACAATATATAAAGAAGAGTAATGCTATATGGTTAGCAAATATTATTATTTTGGAATAGTATTTGGCTAGTAATAATTTACACCCACATCAATAGAAATTTGTACATAAGAAACATATAATTTTTACACCTAAATTAATACATTTTTCACTCATATTTTTTTAAAATTTGTACACATAAATTAATAAAATTATTTGTTAAAAATAACTTAGTGTTTATGCGGGCCAAAATTGCTAAAATTGCTGGACACCAAAAATTTTTATACAAAAAAATATTTACTACTTTATTATTTATGCTAATTTGAATATGTCTTCAGTACAATATTATTTTTCTATGAATACACTATTTTTAAGTAAAATTATTTGTTGAATTCCATTACAACTTTGAATCATTTCTTAACAAATACTAGATTCTTTCTTAGATCTAGAATATTAATTACATTTATTTAACTTAATTTCTTTCTAGATATGAAGTTTAATTCTATAGTTCTTTGACTATAGACTTTGACTAAATTGTCATTGCCCATCAAAATTTTTTTATTGTTTAATTTTTCGTATGTTTTGAATTAGTAACTAAGATTGCAAATGTAAACAATAGTACTAGAATCTAACTACCATTTAAGTAATTTTTTTTATGTTTTCATGCTAAATTATGTGACCATGTCAATGTAAATATTTTATCCTTTTTCTATGACTATAGCAACTGAGTTTTTAATTCTTTGATTTTCTTTCACTTTTGCATGCTGAATAATGAGTCATGGTGTGATAGATCCATGAAAGAGTTTGTAAACTTTCTTGTTTTCTCTTTTTGATAATTTTTTCTTTTTTTTTTTGGTGGTGGGATGGAGTACCTTTTAGGTGAATCAGGGTATTCACCTTCAATTAATCCTAGCTAGACGCTAGTTTGTAAGTGAAATAATTGGTTCGAAGTTTTAAATTTTTCTAATGGTTAAATTACGAGCATTTGGTGAGGAAAGATAAATCTCTTCTTCTCATCCACACAATCTCTGAGTTAGAATGGAAGAATTAGTAGAGTTTTTCTTCTTTTAAATGAGTATATTTATTTAATTTTTTTTCTTTTAAATTCTCTAACCTTATAAATTTGCCAATATGTGTTAAAAAATATCAAGATGATAAAAAATAAATTTTGTTGTGGCTTTAGTACAAATTTTTATTATATTGTGCCAAAATATTATTATCAATCTAATAGTAACTTTAGATAAAAGAATATATCTTTAAAGATAATGATGTAATTATTATCCAATTTTTTTTATTATTACCTTTAACAAAAAAATTTTAGAATTCTCAATTTACTTTATAATGAAGTATATGTGTAAAGAATATGTACTAAAATTAAGGATGTGTTTGGATGTTTGATGCAAAATGAGAGAAAAGAAAATAAGAGAAAAGAAAATAGAAAAAAAATAGATTTTTTTTGTATGTTGTTTGGATGAAGAAAAAATAAATGAAAAGAAAATTGAGAAGAGAGAAAATGAAAATAGAATAAAATTATGTTAATACCCTTTTCTATATTAATTTTAATTATACATTATTAATGTATGTATGTAAGTCATTTGTCTCAAGAAAAAATTAGTTACTCAATTTAACTTTCAATACTTTAATATATTATTTTTATTAATATATTTAACTCTATTTTCAAAAACTATACAATAAAATCATACACAAAAATCATATATAATTCAAAGGGTATAAGTTATTTTGCATTGATTCTCCCTTCTTTCTCAATTTTTTTCCATAGGTTAGAGATGAAAAAAATTAAGTGGGCTCCATCCAATTTTTTTCTTTTTCATTCTCTTTTTTCTTTCCATCCAAATAACATAAAATTAACTTTTCCGTCCATTTTTCTTTCAAACATTTTTCTTTCTTTCATTTTCAACTAATCCAAATAATGTGTAAGTATTTTTTTAGTATAAATTTTAAAAGTTTTAAGGAAAAGTATAATTGATTAAATCAATATTCCATGTGTAGTACTAAAAAATTAGACACATAACTTATATTCTTCGAGTTTAAAAATTTATAATTTTAAGCACTTATATAATATTGTTTTGATTATCTTGGTCTTATAAATATTTACAAGAATACAATTTTTAGAATTTTTTATTAAAATAATATAACTTTTATATTCATATAGGTAAAATTTTTTTAATAAATATTATTATCAATTTATTAAAAATTTTAATTTATCCTCCTAATTTATTTATAGGAAATAAATCCTATATCTTATTACTCCATTTGTTGAATAATTTTTTATTATCTATTAAACTTTAAAACTATTGGTCAATGAAATGAGGTTTAGTTCCTATCATTTAACCACAATACATTTTAATTTGATTTTATCCTTTGAAAAACATTGAGTCAAAAGAACTGCTAAATTTCTTTTATATTTATTATCATTTTACAAACTCATGTCTCAAATTTATATATCTATAGTTTTCATTATAAACCTTATTATATGGTCGAGGTATTATTGATTTGTTATCACAAACATTGAAATGATTCTCGCTTGTTGTGGCCTCAACTTTATATTATATAACAATTTTTTTAGCCATTCTACGTCTTTACTTGCGATTTATATAGTTACAAACTTAATCTTTATAGTAGAATATGAAATACATATTTTTTTTAGGCCAAACTTATAGTTCTACTTTTTATGGTGAAAATTCATCTTAAACTACATTTATTATCACTAAGATTTGTAATCCAACTTACGTGGAAATATAACCTTCTAAACTATGTGATATTCAATATAATGCAATCCTAAATTTATTGTTTTCTCGAGATAATAAAAAATTTTGATACATCTTTTATTTGTTGGTTGCTAAGATTTTATAGAAACTTTGATAGTTTATACACAACAAATGCTATATTATGTAAAATCTGGTTAATTAATAACTAATTAATTCATAAATTAAAATTTATTCTAGAAAATTAAAAATGTGATTTTTATGGCTTAATATGAAAGAGGAAATTAAAACGAGAATTTTGACACCAATTTTAAAGAAATCGGCCCAAGATTGGACCAAACAGGCTAAATCGGGCCAACAGAATCCATATTGGGCCCTTGGCCCAACCAAGTTCAATCTAAAACCTCCAACACGCTGAAATGAAATGAAGAAGGGGAAGAACACTCTTCCAAAGTTCTAATCTTCACTTGATCTTCAAATCACCATAACTTTTGATCCAGAGCTCCAATTACCGCACCATTTGCGGCCACGCATTCATCGTGTCGAGCTCTACAAAACTCACAACTTTGTTCTTGAGGCAAGACACAATTTCCTCTTTGAAATTCCAGCCTTAATTTCGAAATTTTTGGTGAAAAATATTGAGATTTGTGAGCTTTTGATGTTATAGGATTCAACTAGCTTGAAGAATAGGCTTAATCTTGTCTCCTTAATCCTTGGGTGTGGTAAGATTCTCAACTCTAGTAGATTTTATTGGTTTATGATGTTTGGATATTCAGTGGGTATGTTTGAATGTGGTATTGTGGCTTAAGAAGTGTATATATGTGTGTTGAAGCTTGATTGAAGTTTTGGAAAGCATGGAAAAAGGGCTTTTGTGTACTAAAAATCTATTCTTGGAGGTGTTGAAACCTTGAGAACTTGTGAAAAAGTAATTTAGAGGAGTTACAGGTTAAGCGGAGAATCGGCTAAGATATGGTTTCGGTTTTCTGTATCTAAAATGTAATGTGGTGTGAAAACTTAGGCTAGAGGCCCTAAGATAGGATTTGAACAATTGGTGTTGTTGATTGGTTGAGATGAATTGTGTGGTTATGTATGTGGTTAGTGGATTTTTGATGTTTTGATGGTATAATGTATGAGAGATATGCATGTTTTGATATATGCTTAATGATTTGTTAAGATTGAATTGTGGGTGAAACCATGTTGATGGTGAGGATGATATTGATTGTATGTATTGATGGTTGATGGAAATGGTATTGTTAAAAATTTGGATAAGGAAAGATATATGACATGATCTTGTGTTTGAAATTGAGTTATTTGATTGATATTGGTTAAAATGGTAGATTACTGGATTATGGATTTAATAAAAATGTTAATATATGAGCTGAGGGGACTTGAGGTTAATTTTTGGTAAGTTTTTGTTGGTTTTGAATAGGGTTGAAATTGGTTTGCTTTGAAAATGGAATTTTGTGGGTTTGTATGAAAATGAGGTTTTTGGGTCTACTTTGACAAAGCATAACTTGGTCTCTGGATCCCCGATATGTGTCAAATATTTTTAAAAATAAATTTGGATCCGAGATGTTTATGCCGTTTGAAGAACGGATAGAAAATGATTTGAAACGAAGAAGTTATGCCCGTCGAAAGTTTCAGGTTTGAAAATGTAATTCTGTAGCTTTTAACTTAATAAAATTTTTGGTAAATCGTGCTCCCATGGGCATGCGTCACTCACAATTTTTACTCCTCCATGCGTGCGCCCGGCCAACGCGTACGCATCGCTGAGCTGATGCAAGTGCCCAGTAGAAAATCCAGAGAGTTACGCTGGTACTGTGCTGGCTTTGTGCGAGGAGCACAAAACGCACCCACGTGTACGCGTGGCTCACGCGCACACGTCACTCCACCTTTTTGCTTCCTATGTGTGCGCATGGGTGACACGCACGCATGAGCCCATTTTCACCAAAAACTGATTTTTGAGTTTTCAAAGGCGAATTTTAGACTTCTAAGCCTCCGTTCTCACCTTTTATGTCCTAAATCCTTATGGTATGCCTAGCGATGAGAAGAAGCTAGCTAGGAAATGTGGTAACTTGTGGATGAAGTAAGAGAAGAATTAATGATGAATTATGATTAAAGATAATAGTAAGGGGTATTGATTATGATGGTGGAAGTGCTTTATACGCCATGAGCCGAAGGGCTGTAATTGTTAATAAATTATGGCTGGTTATGGATTGTATTATGAGCCTAATGGCTGAGTTATTGCTGAATTATGGCTAAGCTATTATTGAATTATTGCTGAGTATGATTGCATATATGCTTATTAAATGAAATGTCAATTTTGCACTTCCACTATCTGAGATACGAGTTTCTTTGGGTGAAAGCAATGGCTAGCCATCACGTGCTCCAGGTGGAGACTCGATACTCTGCTGACCCTATGTCGTAAGTGTGGCTGGACAATATGAATGTTCCGAATGAGATCGCCCCCATGGATAAACACCAGTGTGGGTGTTGTGTATATGTATTGATAATTATGACTGAGAATAACTCAAGTTGGGGATGCACGACAGAGGGACAGTCCAATGGTTAGCTATCAAGACTTGTCAGGTTGGCTTTATAACCGACAGATGAGACTCGTCAGCCACTAGGAAGAGCATGCATCATATGCATTATATGTGAATTGTTTGGAATGCCTAATTGACTGCATATTACTTGCTAATTGTCTAAATTCCTTATCTGCTTCCTATTTGTGCATTTCCTTGTTTGATATAATTGTGTTTGCGATCTCAAAGTACTGATGGCGGTTGGGAGGTTCGAAAGATTTGGAAAGGGGTGTGTTAGTTAGACTAAAGATCTTTAGCTAGTTGCTTGTTTCATTCATGGTTTAGTCTGTTTATAATCTTTGATTATCTGTTGGAAGTTCTAGGATTGCCTTCGGCTTTTCTAGGACATTATATGTTAGATATGTGGGCACTGTTACCATACTGAGAAACTCCGGTTCTCACCCATGCAGATTTTGTGATTTTCAAATGCAGGACGTGAGGTTTATCACTGAGGCATGCTGGAGACTTTTGGATTAGCGAAGATCCTTAGCTCTCGGGACTTTATTTTGGTTTTATGTATTTACTTAGATACTTATTATCTCCACTATATACATATATACTGTATTGACTCCTCGTAGAGGTTATTTTGGATAACAGGTTCTGTAATTTGTCTTTTAGGTTCTTGGGGTTCCTTACTTTATATATATATATATATATATATATATATATATATATATATGTATGTATGTATACTTCTATACTCGGACCGGTTATCTTCGCAAACTGAGTCTTGAGTTTTGATATCCGTATTTTTGGCACTGTCTTATTTATATGCTTGCGCTGGCTTATCCTTTATCTGTTTCGTTATGTTATTGATCGGTGTGTTGCGCTTGTTAATTTAACGATTTTGTTTTACCCCTTTTTCTTCAAAGGCCCCTAGTTATAAACATCTTTCACACTACTATATATACTAAATTTTATTTTTAGAGGTCGTAATACCTCGCCACCCTGTTTTATGACTTAAGCATAAGGCTCCGTGGTAGGTTGTTACATTATGGTATCAGAGCAGTTCGTTCCTGTAGAGCCTGAGGGACAAACTAACTATGCTTTTGTGCATTCTCTGTATGTGTGTTTATGTAGGATATCTAACTGATATAACTGGCATAAACGTTCATGAGCATGCATTTGGGACTTTGAAGCACTAGACTTCCGATATTGAGACTGATCAACTTGATATCGATTGTTTGGTGTGTATAAGAACCAGATGGCGCCTGCTGGATGTGGTCGAGGCCGTGGGAGAGGTTGTACTAGTGCTCATGGATCGGGAACTAACCCTAATAACCCAGTAAACTTTATGGCAGCATTGGAGAACATGGCTGCTGCTATGCAGGCCACTGTGGAGGCTCTTGGGCAACAGATAAATAATAATGACAATAGCAGAAGTAAATCTCAAGGCCCGATATCACTGGCAACCTTCTTAAAGGTTAATCCACCTAAGTTCAAGGAAACCACCGATCCGACTGAAGCCGATACCTGGTTTCAGGCTATAGCGCGAGCACTGCAAGCGCAGTTGGTACCTGAAGAGTAGTGTGTTGAATTTGCTACCTATCTGCTCAATAGAGAAGCATTGCATTTGTGGCAGGGAGCCCGACGTCTCCTACAGTAAGGTGATGACACTATCACCTGGGATGCCTTCCAGGAAGAATTCTATAAAAAGTACTTTCTGAATTCTACTAGGATAGTGAAAGAACTTGAGTTACTGCAGCTATAGCAGGGTGCTATGTTCGTATCTGAGTATAACGACAAGTTTGAAGAGCTATTCAAGTTTTCCCGCATGTGTCAGGGAGCTCCGGGAGACTTCGAGGAATAGAAGTGCATTAAGTATGAAGGAGGGCTCCGGAGCGATGTCTTTAGTTCGGTGGGTCCAATGGAGATTAGAACTTTCTCAGAGTTGGTGAATAAGAGCAAGGTTATTGAAGAATGTGTGAAAAAGGCGGCTGCAGAGAAAGGAAGTCATAAGGGACCTTTTCAACAGAACCGAAAAGGGAACTTTGCTCATAGGGGTCAGACTTTCAAGCGTGGAGGCTTTGGACCATGGCAGACTCAGGGTGAGAATCATTTCAGAAGGCCCAACAAAAACAACTCCCAGGGGAGGAGATTCGGGAAGTAGCCTCAGAACGAGCAAGCTTGTGCTAGGTGCGGAAACCACCATCCGGGAGTCCCGTGCAAGGCCGGATGGGGCTTGTGCTATTCTTGTGGTAAGGTGGGGCATAAAGCCTCAAATTGTCTGAAGAAGCAGAAGCAAGGTGCCGGGAGAGCACAACAACCTGGTCGGGTGTTCACCACCTCAACTGTAGGTGCCGAGGGGTCCGATACACTTATCCGAGGCAAATGTGAAATGGCTGGTCAAATTTTAAATGCTTTATTTGATTCGGGAGCAACACATTAATTCATTGCATTCAAAAAAGCTAGTGAGTTAGGATTGAAGATTATGATTTTGGGCTACGATCTTAAGGTGTATAATGCCACCCATGAAGCCATGGTGACTAGGTTAAGATGTTCGTAAGTTTCATTTAGGGTTAAACAACGTGATTTTTTTCATGATTTGATTTGCTTGCCGATGATCGGTCTTGATCTTATCTTAGGGTTGGACTGGTTGTCTAAGAATCATGTCTTGTTAAACTATTTTGAAAAATCGTTGTATTTAATGCCTGAGGGGTCAAAAGGACCAATTGTAGTGAATGGTTGCTATTTACACTACGTGGTAGTGAACTATTCGGGACAGGACTGTCAGGGCATTATGTTGTTAGCTGCGAGTGAGTCGGGTGAGGAACAAAGTTTAGAGAAAATTCCAGTTGTTTGCGAATTTTCAGAGGTGTTTCTGGATGACATTAAGGAATTCCCTCCTAGCCGAGAGGTTAAATTTGCAATAGAGTTGGTACTGGGAATGGGGCCAATTTCAATTGCCCCTTACAGAATGTCACCTTTAGAAATGGCCAAACTCAAGGCACAGTTGGAAGACTTAATGAGTAAATGCTTTATCGACCCTAGTGTTTCTCCGTGGGGAGCACCAGTGCTACTGGTGAAGAAGAAAATTGGGAGTATGCACCTCTGTGTAGATTACAAGCAACTGAACAAGTTCACAATAAAGAATAAATACCCACTGCTGCGGATTGACGATCTCATTGATTAGTTACAAGGAGCCAGAGTTTTTTCTAAGATTGATTTGCGATCCGGCTATCATTAGATAAGGGTAAGAGATGAAGATATCCCTAAGACCGCTTTTAGGACTGGTTACGGTCATGACGAATACACTGTAATGTCCTTTGGGCTGATGAATGCCCCTGCGGTTTTCATGGAGTATATGAATAGAATTTTTCGTCTGTTTCTGGATAAATTCGTTGTTCTCTTCATTGATGACATACTGATTTACTCCAAGACTGAAGAAGAGCATGCAGAACATTTAAGGACCGTGTTGCAGATACTGAAGGAAAGAAAACTCAATGCGAAACTGTCCAAATGTGAATTCTGGAAAGACGAGGTGAAGTTTTTAGGCCATGTAGTGGGTAAACAAGGGATAGTAGTAGACCCATCTAAGGTGGAGGCGGTAATGGATTGGGGGCGACCAACCTCAATAACTGAGATAAGGAGTTTTCTAGGCTTAGCTGGCTACTACTGGAGATTCATCAAAAGTTCTTCGCAAATAGCTTTGCCACTAACAAGGTTAACCCACAAGGACGCACCATTTGTTTGGACTTCTGAGTGTGAGGAGAGCTTTCAAGCGTTGAAACAAAAGTTGACCACCGCGCCTGTGTTGGTGTTACCTGAGCCAAATGAATCATTTGAGGTGTACTGTGATGCCTCACTAAAGGGTCTAGGGTGTGTGCTGATGTATCATCATAATGTGGTGGTGTATGCCTCACGGAAGTTGAGACCTCATGAAGCTAATTACCCTACGTACGATTTGGAGCTTGTTGTGGTTGTGTTTACACTAAAAGGTGTGGAGGCATTACCTCTATGGGGTTAAGTTTCGAGTTTTCTCTGATCACAAGAGCTTGAAATACCTCTTTGATCAGAAAGAGCTTAATATGCAGCAAAAGAGGTGGATGGAGTTACTGAAGGACTACGACTTTGAGATGAATTACCATCTAGGGAAAGCAAATGTAGTGGCGGATGCATTAAGTCAGAAGTCGTTGTATGCTGCTTGGATGATGCTTCGAGAAGAGAAGTTGCTCAAGGCATCCGAAAGTCTGAAGATTTGTGTTCAAGAAGCGTCTAGGACTCTGTTTTGAGTCGATTACAAATCTCAAGTGACTTTAAATCTGAACTCCTAAAGGCTCATCAAAACGATGACGTGTTATCGAAGGTGTTGCTAGCTATTGAGCAAGGGAAGCAGTGGAGAGTGTCATGGGATCAAGATGGGTTATAAAGATTCAAGGGTAGGATCATTGTGTCAGATGTTGGTACTTTGAGGCAAGATATCTTAAAGGAAGCACACAAAAGCGGATTCTCCATTCACCTGGGGAATACTAAGATGTACCATGATTTAAAAGTGATGTTTTGGTGGCTGGGTATGAAAAATGATGTGGCGAAATATGTTTCAAAGTGATTAACCTGTCAGAAAGTAAAGATCAAACACCAGAGACCTTCCGGGATGTTGCAACCTTTAGAGGTTCTGCAATGGAAATGGGAAAGCATTAAGATGGACTTTGTGTCGGGATTGCCAAGGACTAGGGCCGCTTTTGATGTTGTCTAAGTGATTGTGGACCGACTGACGAAGTAGGCCCATTTTCTACCCATTCAGATGACCTATACCCTTGAGGAGTTAGCACGCTTATACATAAAGGAGATTATGAGACTTTATGGTGTGCCTACTACTATAATTTCTGATAGAGACCCTCGTTTCACCTCAAGGTTCTGGGGGTGCATTTCAAAAAGCTTTCGGAACCCGTTTAAGCTTGAGCACAGTTTACCATCCTCAAACAGATGGTCAATCTGAGAGGACGATCCAAACCCTAGAAGATATGTTGAGGGCTTGTGTTTTAGACCATCCGGCAAGCTGGGATCGGTATATGCTACTAGTGGAGTTTGTGTACAATCACAACTACCATGCAAGCATCGGAATGGCTCCGCATGAGGCTCTGTATGGGAGGAAATGTCAATCTCTGCTATGCTTGTATGAAGCTGGGGAGAAAAGCTTGTTGAGGCCGGAGATGATAGCTGAGACCACTGAACAAGTCAAGAAAATCCGAAACAGGATGCTCACTGCGCAGAGTCGTCAGAAGAGTTACGTCGATCAGAGGCGGAAGCCCTTGGAATTTGAGGAAGGAGACCATGTTTTCCTTAAGGTTACTCCAACAATAGGAGTAGGTAGGGAGATTAAAGCGAAGAAGCTGAATCTTCGATACAGTGGTCCATTTCAGATCCTAGAGAGGGTTAGACCGGTGGCGTATTGGATGGCTCTACCACCCCACCTTTTGAACTTGCACGATGTATTTCACGTGTCGCAGCTTCAAAAGTATACTCCTGCTACTAGTCATGTATTAGAACCTGAATAAGTTTAGTTAAAAGAAGATTTGACGCTTCTGGTGACTCCGGTCAGAATTGACGATACGAGTATCAAACGATTGTGTGGAAAAGAGGTTTCGTTAGTCAAAGTGGCATGGAGTTGAGCTGGTGTTGAGGAGCACACTTAGGAACTTGAGTAGGAGATGCGAACTGACTACCCGCACCTATTCTCAGGTAATTGAATTCTAATTTTGTGGGAAAAATTCTCATTTAGGTGGGTAGAATGTAAAACCTAGTTAATCAATGACTAATTAATCCATAAATTAAAATTTATCCTAGAAAATTAGAAATGTGATTTTTATGGCTTAATATTTTAGAGGAAATTAAAACGAGAATTTTGACACAAATTTTAAAGAAATCGGCCCAAAATTGGACTGAACAGGCCAAACCGGGCCAACTGGACCCATATTAGGCCCTTCGCCCAACCAAGCTCAACCTAAAACCCTTATTTAGCACTCTCTCTCATCTCTTAAACCTCCAACACGCTGAAATGAAATGAGAAAGGGGAAGAACACTCTTCCAAAGTTCTAATCCTCACTTGATCTTCAAATCACCATAACTTTTGATCCGGAGCTCCGATTGCCGCACCATTTATGGTCATGCATTCACCGTGTCGAGCTCTACAAAACCCAAAACTTTGTTCTTGAGGCAAACCACGATTTCCTCTTTGAAATTCCAGCCTTAATTTTGAAAATTTGGGTGAAAATCTTGAGATTTGTGAGCATTTGATGTTATAGGATCCAACTAGCGTGAAGAATAGGCTTAATCATGTCTTCTTAATCCTTGGGTATGGTAAGATTCTCAACCCTAGTGGAATTTATTAGTTTATGATATTTGGATATTGAGTGGATATGTTTGAATGTGGTATTATGGCTTAGGAAGTGTATATATGTGTGTTGGAGCTTGATTGAAGCTTTAGAAAGCTTGGAAATAGGGCTTTTGTGTACTAAAAATCTGTTCTTGGAGGTGTTGAAGCCTTGAGAGCATGTGAAATAGAGATTTGGAGGTGTTCCGGGTTGAGTGGGAAATCGGCCAAGGTATGGTTTCAGTTTTTTGTATCTAAAATGTAATGTGGTGTGAAAACTTAGGCTAGAGACCCTAAGATAGAATTTTAACTATTGGTGTTGTTGATTGGTTGAGATGAATTGTGTGGTTATGTATGTGGTAAATGGATTTTTGATGTTTTGATGGTATAATGTATGAGAGATATGCATGTTTTGACATATACTTAATGATTGGTTGAGATTGAATTATCGGTGAAACCATGTTGATGGTGAGGATGACATTGATTGTATGTAGTGAGGGTTGATGGAAATGATATTGTTAGAAATTTGGATGAGGAAAGATATATGACATGATATTGTGTTTGAAATTGAGTTATTTGATTGAGAATGGTTAAAATGGTAGATTGGTGGATTGTGGATTTAATAAAAATGTTAACATATGAGTTGAGGATGCTTGAGGTTAATTTTTGGAAAGTTTTGGATGGTTTTCAAAAGGGTTGAAATTGGTTTGTTTTGAAAATGGAATTTTATGGGTTTGTATGAAAATGTGGTTTTTGGGTCTACTTTGATGGAGCATAACTTGGTCTCCAGATCCTCGATATGTGTCAAACTTTTTTAAAAATAAATTTGGATCTGAGATGTTTATGCCGTTCGAAGAACGAACAGAAAATGATTTGAAATGAAGAAGTTATGCCCGTCGGAAGTTTGGAGTTTGAAAATGTAATTCTGTAGCTTTTAACTTAGTAAAATTTTTGGCAAATCATGCTCCCATGCGCACACGTCACTCACAATTTTTACTCCCCCATGCGTCACTGTACTGATGCAAGTGCCCAGTAGAAAATCCAGAGAGTTGCGCTGGTACTGTGCTGGCTTTATGCGAGGAGCACAAAATGCACCCACGCGTACGCGTGGCTAACGCGCACGCGTCACTTCACCTCTCAGCTTCCCATGCGTGCGCATGGGCAATGCGCACGTGTTACTCTAATTTTCCGCCTTCCACGCGTGCGCATGGGCGACGCGCACGCATGAACCCATTTTCACCAAAAACTGATTTTTGAGTTTTCAAAGCCAAATTTCAGACTTCTAAGCCTCCGTTCTCACCCTTTATGTCCTAAATCCTTATGGTATGCCTAGCGATGAGAAGAAGCTAGGAAATGTGGTAACTTGTGGCTGAAGTAAGGGGAGAATTAATGATGAATTATGATTAAAGATAATAGTATAGGGTGTTGATGATGATGGTGGAAGTGCTTTATATGCTATGAGCCGAAGGGCTGTAATTTGATAATAAATTATGGCTGGTTATGGATTGTATTATGAGCCGAATGGCTGAGTTATTGCTGAATTATGACTAAGCTATTATTGAATTATGGCTGAGTATGATTGCATATATGCTTATTGAATGAAATGTGAATGTTGCACTTCCACTATCTGAGATACAAGTTTTCCTGGTAAAAGCAGTGGCTAGCCACCACATGCTCTAGGTGGAGACTCGATACTCTACTGACCCTATGTTGTAAGTGTGGCCCGATACTGTGAAAGTTCTGGATGAGCTCGCCCCCGTGGATAAACACCAGTGTGGGTGTTGTGTATATGTATTGATAATTATGATTGAGAATAACTCGAGTTGGGGATGCACGACAGAGGGACAGTCCAATGGTTAGCTACCAAGACTTGTTGAGTTAGCTTTATAACCGACAGATGAGACTCATCAGCCACTAGGACATGCATGCATCATATGTATTATATATGAATTGTTTGGAATGCCTAATTGACTGCATATTACTTGCTAATTGACTAAATGCCGTATCTGCTTCCTATTTGTGCATTTCCTTGTTTGATATAATTTTGTTTGTGATCTCAAAGTACTGATGGCGGTTGGGAGGTTCGAAGGATTTGGAAAGGGGTGTGTTAGTTAGACTGAAGATCTTTAGCTAGTTGCCTGTTTCATTCATGGTTTAGTCTGTTTATAAGCTTTGATTATCTGTTGGAAGTTCTAGGATTGCCTTCGGCTTTCCTAGGACACTACATGTTAGATATGTGGGAACTGTTACCATACTGAGAACCTCCATTTCTCACCATTGCGGATTTTGTGGTTTTCAGATGCAGGACGTGAGGTTCCTCGCTGAGGCATGCTGTAGACTTCTGGATTTGCGAAGATCCTTAGCTCTCGGGACTTTATTTTGGTTTTATGTATTTATTTAGATACTTATTATCTCCACTATATACATATATACTGTATTGACTCCTCGTAGAGGTTATTTTGGAGAACAGGTTCTGTAACTTGTCTTTGGGTTCTTGGGTTCCTTACTTTACTGGATTTGCGAAGATCCTTAGCTCTCGGGACTTTATTTTGGTTTTATGTATTTATTTAGATACTTATTATCTCCACTATATACATATATACTGTATTGACTCCTCGTAGAGGTTATTTTGGAGAACAGGTTCTGTAACTTGTCTTTGGGTTCTTGGGTTCCTTACTTTATATATATATATATATATATATATATATATATATATATATATATATATATGTATGTATGTATGTATGTATGTATACTTCTATGCTCAGACCCGTTATCTTCACAAACCGAGTCTTGAGTTTTGATATCCGTATTTTTGGCACTCTCTTGTTTATATGCTTGTGTTAGCTTATCCTTTATCTGTTTTGTTACGTTATCGATCGGAGTGTTACACTTTTCAATTTAACGATTTTGTTTTACCCCTTTTTCTTCAAAGGCTCCTAGTTATAAACATCTTTCACACTATTATATATACTAAATTTTATTTTTAGATGTCGTAATACCTCGCCACCCCTGTTTTATAACTTAAGCATAAGGCTCTGTGTGGTAGAGTATTTTGTATTAGATCTGGTGTAATGCGTTGTATTGCATACATTAAATTTTATACAGTACTATTATATTCTAGTTATGCTATAGGTCTTTCCATGTTCTTTTCTGATTTAAAATTAGAAACATAGGGTGTATGAGCTTCTTTAATCGTGAGATGATTAAATATTTTAGTACCTTTTTTATTTAAAGCCAATTTCATTATTAGAAATCTTTATGCCTAATATTGTATAAACTTCATTCAAATTCGTCATCTCTTGAAGTTAGATACTCATTCGTTAGTCAAATGTGAATCAAACCTTAGATACTCCGTAATTTTTAGTAATTTTTGAATAAATACATCTCTTTGAACTATTATGTGAGAAATTATGTGATAACACTAGATTAATCAAACTTATCATGCCATTATTTAGGTGCTTGTTTTAAGCCACAGAACGACTCAACTAATTTACAAACTTTCTTTTATTTTCAAATAGCACATTACATTTTACTTTCTCTATATAAATTTATTCATTTAGAACATTTGCTTAACATTCATTTAATGTATGTGAATCTTGTAAATGGATGCTTATGTTATAAGTGTCTTAATACAAGTTATTCTATCACAAGTGTATAAATATTAAAGTAGTCTACATATTTTTCTTTAATTTGTCTAAATTTCTTAGCCACTAATCTAGTTTAAAAGATTCATAGTGAACAACTAATGTTATATTTTTTCTAAATATCCACTTACGTTCCATAAATTTTGATAATATTTAGTACATTTCATCATTCGTTGCTTCTTTCTAAAACTTAGAGTCTCGAAATGTCATGACCTCTTTGAATGTTTGAGGATTACTGATGTTTGGATTTTTGCTAGTAAAGAATTTATAAAAATATTCGCGTTGTAGATATAGCTTATAAACTAACAGAAATCCCTTCGTACAAAAGTTTTGGTTGTCACAAGTAACAAACCCCTAAATAAAATGATAACCGAAGTATTTAAACCTCGGGTCGTCTTCTCAAGGAATTGCAGGGAGGTATGTTCTTATTATTGGTTATGAGTTTGTAAATTAGGAGTTTTAAGAATGAGGAACAATTATGATGAATGACAAGTAAAATAAATAATTAACTGTAAAATAAACTCTTGGCAAGGTGTAAGAAATTGGAAGTCCAGACTTAGTTGAGATAATAATAATGAAAATTGAATCTTAATTCTACTTAGTTGACCTTTACTAAAGCAAAGGAAAGTTAAGCGACTAATTAGTTTGATCTTTGAATCCTATTTATTTCCTAAGAAAAGGTTGGGATTATTGAAGTTCAATTCAATTAGCAAAGATAACAATTATCAATTATATTGAGTTGAGATAACTCTTGAGTTACTGATTTCTTAACCAAAACCAAGAATGTAGAAAGCTAAATTAAAATCATCAATATCTGGAATACCTCAAATAACATACATTCAAAATAATAAAATCTAACATGGAAAAGTTCATAAGCCAATTGGGCAACATAAATCAAATACAAATAAAAGTATTAAAGTATCTCAAAGTAGAAGACAAATCAAAATAAAGGAATATTGAACCTGATGTGAAGTTGAGATAAATCCCTAATTTCTAAAAATCCTACCTAAATCCTAAGAGAGAGGAGAGAACCTCTCTCTCTAAAAACTACATCTAAAACTAAAATTATGAATTATGAGAGCATCCGGAGTCTCTGCAAGTTCCCTGACTTTAATCTGTGTTTCTGGGCCAAAAACTGGGTTGAAATGTGGCCCAGAATCTCTGCCAGCGACTTTTGTAATTCTGCAGATCGCGCACGTCACGCTATCGCGTCATCCATGCGGACGCGTCATTCGCGTTTTTCCCTACCACGCGTTTGCGTCGTCCACGCTTCCGCGTCACTTGTGCTTTTCCAATCCGTGCGGTCGCGTGAGCCAGGCGACCGCGTCACTGCGAATTCCTTTCTTCCGCACAGTCGCGTCACTGATGCGTACGCGTCACTTCTCACTGGTCATCTCCTTAATTTCTTGTGTTCCTTCCATTTTGCAAGCTTCCTTCCCAATCTCTCACTCATTCATGTCCTATAAAGTCTGAAACACTTAACACACAGGTCAAGGCATCGAATGGTAATAAGAGAGGGTTTAAGATTAGCTAAATTAAGACCAAAGAAGCATGTTTTCAATCATGTAATAATTTTAGGAAGGAAATATAAATGCATGCTAATTATATGAATAAGTGGGTAAAGACCATGATAAAACCACACAATCAAACACATTGTAAATCATAAAATTTTGGTTTATCAATTACCTTCTATGTTCATCATAATAAAAACCTTGTTTTTTACAAAATTCATAATTTCTTCAATAAGAAAAGTGTTAGTCTGAGAAGAAATCAATATTAGACCGAAATCCTTTACTCTTCTCATCCTGAAGCTCTTTTTTTATTCGATCAATTCTTTATCACTTAGATGTTTATTATTTTGATAATTTATTCTATGTAAGAATATTTTGAGTAAGAAATTGAATTATTGATAAATATATTTTTAATAAATTATACTTCTCTTGATTCAACACCTTTATTAGACATAAAGTCTAATATTCTATATGTTTTATAATTTTGAGCATGTTCTATAAAGGAATCTTTTATGACTCTTGGCATTAATTTAATTCTCTTTTAATTAAGAAGTCAATAAAAAGATAAATACTCAACAACCTTTTAGATTGTTCAAATTATTTGTTCTTCCTTTCCATATTTCATAAGAAAAAATATTTCTATATCTTACCCTACTATAAATATGACATGTTGTCAATAATATCTCATCCCATAAATTTTAATATAATTTTGATTTAGTATTTTAATTAACCATATTCCTTAGGTGTTTTCTTTTTGTCAAACTATTTTGTTATGTGATAAACGAAAGATTCTTGCACATATTATGTGTAACACCCTAACTATCAAAATGTCACGCTTCCGGCTGCACCACTTTAATAGCTTGGGTATTACGACGACTCTTATAATATTTAATACTAAAATATGAGCATGCTTTAAACTTAAACCGAATTTTTCAAAACATACATCCATACTAATATCAATACTTACAAAGCATACCTATATATATATATATATATATATATATATATATATATATATATATATATATATATTAAAAATTTTACAGGCATTACCTAATACAATTCCTATCCCTCTTATAGAATGTATAAAAATAAAGGCGAGAAAAAATATAATATCTAAAACAATACAATACATCATATAAACAGAAAACAGAATAAACTCTTCGTGACTTTCTCATCCATATCCTGAAAAGGAAACACATGTAGGGGAGTGAGAACATCGTCCTCGAAAAGGTTCTCACTATAAGGTTGCAGAATTACTATAATAGGATACGCGAGATAAAATCGTCACAATGATTAATAACCGCCTTATGCATCTTTTCAAAAGCAAAGGTTTACTATAAAAGAAAAATCTGAAATCTTTTCTGAAAGAGGAAACTGTTCATTTCTTAAAAATTCAAAAGCCTTTCAAAAGGTTTATCTATGCTGAACCAGATTAGCTTTTATACTTTTCTAAACCAGAAACATCAATCAACCATGGCCTTTGGCCCACCTCATGGTCAACCATGGCCCTACGCCCAAACAATCCAAACAACAACCAATCACCACAGTCCAACAGAGTCCCAGTCGCAAACACAAGTAGGAAAGTTCAAGAACAAACAAATAATTACTTCAAGTAGAACAATTAGCAGTTAACTATAATTAATCACAAAGGCAAGCCAAGTACAATATGCACACCCAAACAATGTCACATAGATGTATATGATGAATGCCTGCCCTAGTGACTGATGAGTCTCATCTATCGGTGATAAAGCCAACCCGACAAGTCTTGGTAGCTAACCATTAGATTGTCACTCTGTCGTGCATCCCCAACTCGAGTTATTTACAATCATAATCATAATTCACATCCAACACCCTCACTGGTGTATATTCACGGGGGCGAGCTCATCCGGAACTTTCACAGTGTCTGGCCATACTTACGACATAAGGTTAGCAGAGTATCAAATCTCTACCTAGAGCACGTGGTGACTAGCCACTGCTTTCACCCAAGGAAACTCGAATCTCAGATAGGTGAAGTGCAACAATCACAATATCAATAATTCAGCATATATGCATTTATTCTGAGCCATAAATCAACATTCATCTCAGCCATCCGGCTTAAATTCATGATTCATAGTCAGCCATGATTCATTATCATATACAGCCATTTCGGCTCATAACATAACAATCATCCATAATTCATTATCATATACAGCCATTCCGGCTCATAACATAATAGCACTTCCACCATCCAACATCATAAAACTCATAAAATCATCATTCAAGCCATAAATCACTTTTCTCAAATCACTTTTCTTTGAAATCCAATTCAATTCATCCCAGTCTTAACTTCAAAAATCCACATTTCTCAAATCACTTATAGCTTATAAGCCGTCTTTCTCAAAAGAAATTTCCTCTTGCAAAAGTCATATCTCTACAACATCCTTTTAAAACTTCCAGACAATTTAGCAACTAGGCCAAATAAAAAAATTTCTTTTGAAAGACCCAAATATCAGTCATCCGAAAACAAAATTTGGTAATAGAAATTTCTCAGTAGAGTCTCAAGATTTTAGGGGAGAATAACATAATTTATTTTCTCAAATTTGTTTAAAATCCTTAAAACCTTGGACTCCTGATGTGAGTAATAAAATAGAGATCTAAGCCAAACCGAGTCGTGTAATTAATTACTCCACCCACATTTTCAAAACCATTTCTTTTACTTGAACCAAACCAATCATAACCCCATATTAAAATCTGAAATGTTTCCAACGACTCGGAAATCATTTTAGTTTTTCCTAAACCAGAAGTCTAAAGGATACTTAAACTTTTCTTAAAATGTCAAAGAAAATGAGATTTATCAATCGAAGACCAAGTTCTTTCAAAGTCACTAGAACTCCTCTAAGTAAAAATCTTTAAATTAAATTCAATTATATAAACCCTTTTTACCTTTAAAACAACTTTAAAGTAAAAATCTCTTCCGAACAACTCCCACCCAAACATGATATTTTTCTTAGGAAACAAAGCCAAGTCATAGTTCTCTTTTTGATAATTCGTTTCAAAACATAATTCATAACTTTCTTAAATGATTCAAGTAACATAGTAAAAGTATTAAGCTCATAATTTTCCAAATGATATTTCGATGAAACCTCAGATCCCATCGGAATTTCAGCAGCACATCCCCTAAAACATGGACTTTGCCACCCTTTCCGGGTCCCATCCAAACCATTTCACAACCCTCTTTAAAGGGTCAAAACCAAATCAGCTCAAAATTCAACTGAATCCAAAGGTGCATTCCATTTTCAAATTTCAAGAAAACCAAATCAAACTCAAATCAATTTCCAACAGATTAAACTTGATTTCAAAACTTTAAAGAAGCGACTTTAAAGAAACATTTCAAAACCGTCCGTTTCACAAAACTAAATAATAATTGAATCAACCAAGTATTCATATTCATCCAAGACAACCAATATTACATAAGACTTATACAATCACTCAAAGATATATTTTTACCACATAATATCCATATGTGATAATTCCAAATTATAAAATATGCTTTTCTAAAACACATCAAGAACAACTTTGAATCCATAAAACCTAAATCGACCAAACCTTAATCAACATGTTAGGAAGGGATTCCTCACCTTAAACATGCTAGAAATTGAGGATTCTTGGCTCACAAGTCACGCTAAGCAAGAGATCTAAGGAAGAACATCAAGAAAACACATGTTCATGCATGTTTCCTTGAAAACCGAATTCAAAGAGGAAAGGAAAAGCAATCTCACCTTATTTCTAGCCTTGATATGTTACATGGTTATGTAGAGGAAGAATAGGGGATCATTTTGGTTGGATTGGAATTTTGATTTGAGTTTTAGTTCAGAAGAAATCAGGCTTTGAAGATTTGGAACTAAGAACTTTTCTCTTTTTTTCTCTCTTCCCATTTTCGGCCACAAGGTGAAAATGAGACAGCCTTGGGGGTCTTTGGGGTGTAGGGTGAGTTGTGATTGGTTGACTTGGAGGTGGATTAAAATAATATTAAAATATCTCAGGTGTACAACTACTAAAACTAGATGTATTAGAACACTCGTAAAAACATCTCTAAAAATTCTTTTCTGAGCTACTAGCATAAATGACACTAGTAACATATTTAATATGAGAATAGAATATGTATGATGAGGCATTAGCATTGCTAAAGTCATCAGAAAGTGCTGGTGATAAGCTGCACCAGTAAACTGTGAACCCGATTAAACCGATTTCCTATTTTTAACTAAAACACACCAGGTAACCTTATAATATCATTCAAGCATCTTCTAATAATAATATAATGATAATATTATACTATTATATTTCTTCTCTCATGAATCGAGTCTAGTTCATCAAACTGAGACTGTTTACGGAAACTAAAATGAAAACTCCTAACCGATACGGTTCAAAAACTAGGTTCTTCATGATTGTGTTGTTGAGCTTATCTCAAAAGAGGTTCTAGCTTTAAGATGACATAATGACAATGAGTATTGAGATGCTTGATGATACCTCAGAGGTGTTCCCTTTACTGATCTTCCGGAGAAATCCGTGCCTTCAGAAAAGATCTCGCGTACTCGAAAAATGGGGTTGTTACATCAGACGTAAGATTTAGTTTGTTATTCCCAAGTTCTTTTTCTTTCTTTGCTTACTTTTGCTACAACCTTTTCTAATTCATCTAGATTCAATTACTAATATTTATTTATCTTTCTTAGAGTGCCGATTATAAATATGGATAGCAAGCAACTCTTGCAAACTCAAGGAAGCTCTACACCTTCTATAAATGCCGCGAGGAATACCAGGTAAATTGGTTCACTGTATATTGCACTTTCGGTTAGGTGGTTGCCCAAAAATGAATTTAATGTGTTAGACCTCTACTTTTAATCTTGGTTTCTAATTTTAATTTGTTATCTTTTTTTTAGGAAAAATACCCCGAAAAGCCCGGTCAAATATTTTAGAAAAAAGAAAATCTTCCGAGAAAGACTTTTAAAACTCCACCAATGTAAGTTAAAAATATTTATGTTACTCTTTTAAGTTTAGTTAATAATTTTTGTTTTAATTAATCACAAGAAAATATGTTTAAATGTCACTAGAGCTACACCTGATTATGAGCTACAAATCATTTAGTTTCAACAAGAAGCTCGTTCTCAACCTTTAGAAGTGTGAGTTTTTCAATGTGCAAATTTCTATTTTTCAAAACAAATTCTAATTATTCAACAATAACTTTATCCTTGTTTACATTCCTTAGACCTCCTCTTGCATTGTCTCTTCCAAGTTCAGTTCAGGAAGAGTTGATCAGGGATGACTTCATCTATGTCCCTCCACAAAATGAAACACAACAAACTTCTAATAATGAGTAAGTTAATAACTATTTATTCATCACATGAATCTTGTTCAATGTTTACTGCTTATACATGGTTTAATTATAGTTCAGTTGAAAACAAAAATGAATTCAATGTGTTCTTGTCTTTGGACTCTCTTCTGTTTATTACAGGTGCCCTCTAAAACCCGAAAAGTAGGGTGTTATAGTGTCTCTTACAAGTTCTGTAATTGAAGACTTATTCAAAGATGACTATGTCTATGAACTTTCTAATGAAGAGTTAGTTTCACATAAAAATTCTTTTTACTAATTTTAATGGTACAGGATAATAATTCTGGGTTGTTATTGAACTGTTTTCTATTTAATGCAACATTCCTGCCAAAGAACAACAGCAACAATCTCAAGAACCTCCGGTGCCACAGCAATCACAACAAGAAGCACCTGTTAATGTGTAAGCATAAAATTCTTTAATATCACTTTTGTTTAATATAATTTTAGTTCACTGTAAATTTGGGTTTACGTTCACTATAAGTTTGGATTTTGGTTCACTATAATGATTAATGTCATTTCTATTAAATATCATTGTTAAATATGATAATAGTTTGCAATAATTATAGAAATGTTTACTGTTTAATGCAGCAGACCTTCGGAATAGCCCTGCGAAGAACCAACAGCGTAGCAATCCGAACAAGAAAGAACTGTTGATGTGTAAGTTTTACTGTTTATATAAATACCGATAATGTTTACTACTTATACATGGTTTATATATGGTTCAGTGGAAACCAGCAATGAATTCAATGTGTTGTTGTCTTTGGACTCTCTTCTATTTCTTATTGCTGCCCTCCAGAACCTAGAAAGTAGGGTGTTACGGGGTCTCTTACAACTTTTGTTATTGAAGAGTTTTTCAAAGATGAAAATGTCTATGAAGTTTCTGATGAAGAACAATCCCAAAAACCTCCGGTGGCAAGGCAATTAGAACAAGAAACTCTAATCTTGTCATCATTTGATAGGTATGTTACTTGCTTTTCTTTAATATCATTTTTGTTTAATATCATTTCGGTTCACTGTATGTTTGGATTTAGGTTCACTATTTATTTGGATTTAGGTTCACTATAATATCATTTTTGTATAATATCTTTGTTTAATATCTATCATCTTGCAGTGCTGCTCAACCTAGGGAAAGGGAAAATGAAATGCCTTCCTTTAACCTTGGTATAAGTCTACCAGCATCTCAACCAAGTTAGCCCTCTCAACCGAGTGTTTCACAGCTTGAAATCCTGAAAGAGGCAGTGGTAGATACTGGAGTGACAGCAGCATTAAAGTTTGCTGAAGCAACAACTTCAGAGCTATCCTTACCAGCTACTGAAGTTCACAAAACCCCAGAGAAAAAGATAAAAATCACGAAAGATTTGATTGAAAAGTGTTATCATTAGATGACACATGTGAAACAGACAAGAGATGGTAGCAATGAATATGAGGCAACATTTGTCTTGAAACATGAGGCACTTTATGAGGGGTAAGAGAATATTTTATGTCTCTAATGCCCAAAGAACACGTGCATGCCTCTGTAAATTCTTTGCCAGTTGCAATAACATTAATGATTTTTTTAAACACTCTTACATAGTATATCTCATAAATTTTCATCCTGTAGGTGGTGAGTATACACAGCATAATTCTCAACGAAATAAAAGTTCGGCGGTATGAGGAACAAATATACATTGTGCCGCTGGATATTGTGGTATGCTAAATTTCTTATTCACTGCTGATTACTTTTTGGTTTGGTGGGAAGGTTAATAATGATTCACCTGATTGTTATGTGTTTTGTTGAGTTCTTTTGCATGAAGAAAACTTTTCTCTTGATGATTGAATGTTTTTCACATTTTATTTAGCATATGAATTGTGTTGGGTTAGGTGGAAATGTGATTTAATTGATATTCATTTTGCAGAATTTTATGTTGGGAACACATGGCGAGTCCTACATTGATAAGAGGACAAACAAGGCCTACAGGTTTGATATTGAGCAGTATGTCCACCACCGCCAGTTTCTTGATAAAAGAAAACTTGCATTGCATCCATTTGTAAGTTGTAATTTCTAAAAATTCTTTGATAATTCTCTTGTTTGCTATTGTTTCTACTGAAATATTCTGTAATTTTTCCAAACTTCAGCTATTTGTGTCAATTTGCAATGGAGCCTATTGGTGGTTTTGGATTGCAGATGTCAACAAAAAGAAATTCTATGTGCTTGACCCTATCAATAAGCTGTCAGAAAATATATACCTGATTTGAGGAAGAAACTGAACAAATTTGTTGTAAGTTTTTTTCTTGTAAATTATTCAAATTATTCAGTACATGAAATGAGTTCGGTTGAGTGTTGTTGATTTATTTTTTTCAATTTTTGCATACCTTTCAAGGATTAATAATTTCTTAGATGAGGGTTTATGTTGGGACAGAACCCTTAGTGGAGGATGGACTAGGAGTAGAAGCAGAGTATATCCTACTAAATGGTCAACGTACAGAATAAGAATCTTTCTCTTCTATAGTGCTATTTTTAATATGTTTTATTTTGTATACTATTAATCGTATTATACTCAATTCTTGCTTAGTTATGATTGTGGAATATACGTCATGAAATGGCTCGAAACAATTGATCCACAAAAGATAAAAAATAAGAGATATAAATATAGAGCATGGACACAAGTAAGTACTTTCTAAATTTATAAACTTCTTTCTTTTCTGATTTTAGTTGGGTTCATTTCTTATGTAACTAATTACTTTCAATTGAAATGTGGGGAGATATTGATAGCTTCAGGTACCAATATGGTCCGCACATTCTATTGCATGAAATGAACAAAATTAGAGACCAAGTGATTTGGAAATCTGAAACAATAAGACTCCCGAAGCCATCTGCTGCCCTCTCCAGCCCTTATTGTAAATTCACATCTGGGGATTTAGATAGTAAATAGCATATACTATTATTGGCTGTTTGTAATTAACAATATTTTGTTTAACTTGTTTAAAAAGCAAAAAATATTTACTTTAAATGTATATATGTGAATATTAATATAAATGTTAATGTTAATATTTATATTTGATTCAAGATGGATTACTCATCTGATATGTTAATTTATATATCTGTTGGAACTATCTGGCTACTGTTTTATTCCAGGTTCTTAGTGATTGCAATCACTGTATTTACCAATACATTACGACCTCCAAAAGAACATAGTAAATCGAAATTAATACACTGGGAAAACCGAAAGTTGGAAACACATTGGACCCTAAACCCTGAACCCTAAACCCTAAACCCTAAACACTAAACCCAGAACCCTGAACACTGAACTCTGAACCCATAAACCCTAAACACTAAAACCCTAACCCCTAAACTCCTAAAACCCTGAACCCTAACCCTAAACCCTAAACCCTAAAGTATGAACCCCTAAAACCCTAAACCCTGAACCCTAAACCCTAAACCCTAAACCCTCAACCCTCAACCCTCAACCCTGAACATGGTGAACTGAAATTAATACACTGGGCAAACCGAAAGCTGGAAACACACTGAACCCCTAAACCCTGAACCCTGAACCCTAAACCACTAAACCCTAAACACTAAACACTAAACCCAGAACCCTAAACATTGAACCATGAACCCATAAACCCTAAACTCCTAAAACCCTAAATCCTGAACCCCTAAACCCTAAACCCTAAACCCTAAACCCTGAATCTCTAAAACCCTAAACCCTAAACCCTAGATACTAAACCATGAACCCCTAAACCCTGAACACTGAACCCTGAACACTAAACACTAACCCTAAAACCCTAAACCCAAAACCCTAAACCTTGAAAATCCATCCAAGAAAGAGTTTTAAAACTCCACCAATGTAAGTTAAAAATAATTATGTTACTCTTTTAGATTTTTTAATAATTTTTATTTAATTAATCACACGGAAAATGTAACTAGCACTACACCTGATTCCCATTTCTCAAAACAAATTCTAATTATTCAACTTAGAAGTTAATACACTAGACGAATAAAAAAACTGCATATATCAATATTGAATTTCACAAAAAAAGTGACTATTCATTAAAGACTAACAACATTCGGAAATTAACCCTACTATAACCATGGTGAACCGAAATTTGTTCATTGGTGAACAAAAATTTACATTAATAAAATCTAAAACTTGTAGAATCCTCTCTTGGATAATTCATATCTGGCGCATTATAAAGAGTGGAGTTTGACTGAATCGATGATCCGAAGTCTAAAAGGTTCAACTACAAAAGACATAATTAATTGTATATTACTAAAATGAACAATTGAATTTTTAACTAATCAAAAGCAAGTCAATTTTACCTCGCTTGGAGCTATCTTTTTCTTTTTCTTCATGGCATTTGAGATCTTTTTTCCAGGTTTGATCCAAGTCTGTTCTTGGGCTGACCTCTTGTTTTGACACGTGGTGGGCTTTGAAGGTCATTCACATTGCTTAATGTCGCTTCTTCGTGGGGTAACAAACTTTTTCCTTTGCTTTTCTCTTGATATTCTTCCATCTCTGCCATGACCTTGTCAAATGCTCGAGTAGAATTCTGGTCAACTCTTCAGACTCAGATGCAAATTCACATATATTGTGTGACCGAAACACCAATTCGTCAAATCTCTTACTTCTTGGCTCCAGTAGAGGTTTATCTTGGCTGCTCTTGATGTGTATGTGCCTCCTCTCTATGTTCTTGCTCCAGCATTCTAATATGTCTTTCGGTGCCACATTATCCACTCGCTCAAAGCTTAGGACGCTGATGAGCGGATAATTTATACGCTTTTTGGCATTGTTTTTAGTATGTTTTTAGTATATTTTAGTTAGTTTTTATTATATTTTTATTAGTTTTTATTTAAAATTCACTTTTCTGGACTTTACTATGAGTTTGTGTGTTTTTCTGTGATTTCAGGTATTTTTTGGCTGAAATTGAGGGACCTGAGCAAAAATCTGATTCAGAGGCTGAAAAAGGACTGCAGATGCTGTTGGATTCTGACCTCCCTGCACTCGAAGTGGATTTTCTAGAGTTACAAAAGTCCAATTGGCGCGCTCTCAATTGCGTTAAAAAGTAGACATCATGGGCTTTCCAGCAATATATAATAGTTTATACTTTGCCCAAGATTTGATGGCTCAAATTGGCATTCCAAATCAGCTTCAGAATTCCCGGCGTTTAACGCTGGAACTGGCACAAAAGTTGGAGTTAAACGCCCAAACTGGCACAAAAGCTGGCGTTTAACTCCAGAAAAAGTCTCTACACATGAAAGCTTCAATGTTCAGCCCAAGCACACACCAAGTGGACCCCGGAAGTTGATTTTTACGTCATTTACTCATTCTTGTAAACCATAGGCCACTAGTTCACTATAAATAGGACTTTTTGCTATTGTATCTTCACCTCATGACACAATACACGTTTTATATTGTATCTTCTATGGCATGAGTCTCTAAACCCCATGGTTGGGGGTGAGGAGCTCTGCTGTGTCTTGATGGATTAATGCAATTACTACTGTTTTTCATTCAATCACGCTTGCTTCTATTCTAAGATATCACTTGTTCCTCAACTTGATGAATGTGATGATCCGTGACACTCATCATCATTCTCACCTATGAACGTGTGCCTGACAACCACCTCCGTTCTACCTTAGATTGAGTGGATATCTCTTGGATTCCTTAATCAGAATCTTTGTGGTATAAGCTAGAATCCATTGGCGGCCATTCTTGAGAATCCGGAAGGTCTAAACTTTGTCTGTGGTATTCTGAGTAGGATTCAAGGATTGAATGACTGTGACGAGCTTCAAACTCGTGAGTGTTGGGCGTAGTGACAGACGCAAAAGGATCAATGGATCCTATTCCAGCATGATCGAGAACCGACAGATGATTAGCTGTGCTGTGACAGAGCGCGTTGAACATTTTCACTGAGAGGACGGGAGGTAGCCATTGACAACGGTGAAACCCAACATACAGCTTGCCATGGAAGGAGCCTTGCGTGCTTGAAGAAGAAGACATTAAGAAAGCAGAGATTCGAAGATAGAGCATCTCCAAAACCTCAACCTGTTCTCCATTACTGCAAAACAAGTATTTATTTCATGTTCTTTTACTTTTTACAATTAAATCTGAGAATTATTGATATCCTGACTAAGAGTTACAAGATAACCATAGCTTGCTTCAAGCCGACAATCTCCATGGGATCAACCCTTACTCACGTAAGGTATTACTTGGACGACCCAGTGCACTTGCTGGTTAGTTGTGCGGAATTACAAAAGTGTGATTGTGATTTCGTGCACCAGACGCTTAGGGAATGGCGGCACAATATGCCCCTAGACTCAAACAGCAAGCAATGGCACTTTACATCTCGTCATACTGCGTCATAGGTGACAACAAACTTGTTGAATGTGGAGTTGAAAACCTGCTCTATGACTTCATATGTTGTGAAACCTAGGGTAGAATGCATTGATATTGTGATACAGTTCACTTTACTTCTAAATTGATATTGAACTTCCCTGAACTTCTCATGGGTATATACATGCTGAAACTGTGCCTCTATTGCTGATTTTGTTGCGCACAGTATCACGGTGTGAAAATCTACAACATCGAATTCTCTCTCTTCTTACTCTCTGCTTGCTAGGAAATTGTTGTATTGCTTTACGAATTGTCTCAAGGAGCTATTCCGTGTGATGAACTTGTTGAAAAATGAATGCATGCTCTCGCTCCTTTATGTGCTTCTCATTCCGGCCCAAAAGTGGTGATCTAAGTAAACTGGAATCCATATATGTCGATCCTCGTATAGCTCTGCAAACCAAACCAAACCCATAAGGTGTGGTGAACTAAAAATAGTGCATGTTTTGGGAAAAATGATATGAGCATGAAAATAATTCGAATTGAAACCTCAATTACCTGAAAGCCACGTGTTGCCTCCGAGGCTGTACTTTCTGAGGAAATCGATCTAGTTTCTATCAAATGCTTCTTTTGTGTACGAGTTCCAAACAACATATCTCATCTCTTATTCAATTACGTTGTGTCCCTTATAGCCATTTAATTTGCTTGGGATCTTCTTCATAATGTGCCAGATGCACCAGCGGTGAATTGTTGTTGGCATGCAAAGCCCAATTGCCCTTTGAATCAATGCGCATTTATCAGTAAGAATACCTTTTGGTGCCTTCCCTCCCATGCAACGTAGCCAACACTCAAATAGCTATTTGAATGATTGGATGTCCTCATTTTTCATCAGCGCACATCCAAGAAGTGTCGACTGGCCATGGTGATTCACGCCCATAAAAGAACCTAAAACCAAATTGTACCTGCATAAATAACAAGCAGACGGTGGTGAACCGAAATATATACACGCACTGAACATCAAAAATAAATTTGAAAGAACCGAATACCTGTTTATGTTACAGGTTGTGTCAAATGAAACTACGTCTCCAAAATAATCAAATGTAGCCCTGTTTCTTGCATCAGCCCAGAATGCATGTTTAATGCAGTAATCGCCTTCAAGGTTGAGCTCAAAGAAAAAATTTTGGTTCTTCTCTTTTTTTTCTTACTAGGTACTTCCCAAATTCTTTGGCATTGTCTTCTTCAGAAATATTCCGTAGTTCCCTTGTGATGTAATTCCTAACATCTTTTTCTATAAAACCTAGTTCACGGTGGCTGCCAGTTGCTGCCACAAATGATTGGTAAGTTTTGCTCGGTCTGATTCCGATTTCCTCGTGAGTTTCGATGGTGCGACGCACGAACATGCTAAGCTCCCTGTGTTGTATGAGCATCTCAGCCTGGTCTGGATAACAAGGATGTGAGTGATTCAAAACAATTTTGGAAATTGTCCAAAGACCAACATCCTTCATGATGTGTACGTAAATTCTGGCTGGACAATTTAACCCAACTGAAGGGTTTGTCTTCAAAGTTGGAGATATCTTGGATTTCTATCTCCCCTCTCTGGTGCACACAATTAGTTGATTCTTAATCTTGTCTCTGTCCCGAGTCGTGTTCCTTATTTTCGTGGAAAAACCAGCAAGTTTGGAATAATGTTTGTAGAACTTTCCAGCTTTTTCTAGTGTCTTGAAAATCATTCCCACCTTTAGGACAAATTTTTCATCCACAGCACAGCTGGTCTGTACAGTGAACTAAAATCTTAATTATGGTGAACCAAAATTTTAATTGCGGTGAAATAAATATATAGTGCTTAGGGAACAAAACAGAATATATTCGTCTAATTTTGTTTAGACTCCTTTCTGAATACCGAACCGAACACATGCACATGGTGAATCAACTCTTCAGATATAGATCACCTCAGTCCATTTAATTCACTTCAAATAAAATTAGTAAATTCATTCCATTGAATTAGATTCAAAATTCAACAATCCAAACCTCATCAAATTGATACATTTTGGAAGAATTATCCAAATCGCACTCATTCAACTGATTTGAAGTTGATTCATTCATTGTTTCAATTCAAAAGTGCAGATCGAAGAAGAAAATGAAGAAGAAGATGAACGACGAAGCTAATTACATTGAAGTCAATCCAGATCCATAATATAGTGAACAAAAAACGCGAATAAAGGAGAACAACGAATCTAATTAGGTTGAAGAAGAAGAAGAAGAAGAAGAAGAAGAAGAAAGGTTTACGTTATATGAAAAGGTTTACGTTGACCTTGAGAAACGTTGATCACACAAAATAAAGATTACGTTATATACGTTATATGAGGCGCGTGTAAAACAAACGAATGTGTGGGGCGTAGAGTGGAAGGTACTTGGATACCATCCATGTAATTTTTACATGGAAGTAGAGTATTTTCGTTCAAAAGGAGAGGGCTAAGGGTTTCGATTTTGGTATAAAAGAAAAATTAGTAATTACATTTTATTTTTGAAGGATAATATTGTGTTTGTATATAAAAATCAAAGTACAGTTTATAATTATATAAGATTCTAGGTAATAAATAAAATACGAGAGTAAAAATAGGTATTTTATAAAAATTTGGGGTTATTTTTATAAATATAAAAATAAGTGGGAGTTCAAATATTATTTTATAAAATATTAAGGTTGAAAATAGAATATTAGAAAGTTTGTGATTTAGAAAGTAACTAATAAAACTTAAAAATAAGGTTTTATAAACTAAGTTTTAAAAGAAGATTATAAATATTATTTTAAATACTTCTTTAAAATTACTCATTTATATTAAAATAAATCATTATTATAATTAGTATTTATCAAAGATATTATTTTATAAGAATATTATAATGTGTAATATTAATGAGAAAGCAAACAAGTAGAGTAATCTTAAAAGCTTTAGAGAACGCGGACTTAATTAAAGTACTTTATAATTTTTTTCCATAAGACACGTAGGGAAAGGAGAGGGAATAATGCGAAGATAAATTATATCATGAAATGAAAGGAAAGAAAAGAAGGAGAAAGAAAAGAAAAGGAAAGAAATCTCTGTCACAGGAGAACAGAGAGCAAAGGCTAAATGAATCTAACGAACCTCTGCCACAGGAGAGTAGAGCACAGGAAAGAAAAGAATGAATTAACTAAAAGGATATCTGCTACAGGAGAGCAGAGGACAAAGATAAAAAGACTTTAAAAGACTGTCTGCCACAAGAGAGCAGATGCGACTTTGTTTGGGCCATAGTGCCAAATGTATAGTGGGGACGCCCACACACTGAGAACTATTTTTCAGATGTAAGCACATTGAAAATCACACTATATGCGGCCTAGCCATAAGATTTATAAGAACACAGTATGCATCTAGAAAGCCATATCTGGGACCGGGTAATGTCGACTTGCGGGTAGACAACCGACGCATGAGTCCATGGCCTACGTAGGACTAGACATGCATCATAGTTTCTTGTGCATATTTGTTTGTGATTGTGTTCTCTATGATTGTGTGTATTTGTGATTGGGTTTCTATGTTCTGTAATTACTAATTTGGATTATACTTTGTTGGCTGTTGTTATTGACTGAAAATATAATGAAACGAACTTAACTTGTAATCCCGATCCTACTAAGAACTTCCCAGTTCTTACCCCCTATTTCCACCCCTTTTAGCTACAGGTGCGAAGGTTTAGTGGGAAACTACAGGAGTATAAAAGATTGAGTTTACGAGTTAAGTTCTTAGATTTTATTTTTCCCTCGTCGTTTATTGATTTTAGTTTTTTTTTAGAGGGGATAGGACTTGTATTTAAGTATCTTGAAATAAGTCTATGTAAATAATGCTATGTGAATATATATATATATTTGTGATTAAGAGGTTTAAAGTAAAAACCTTTCTTTTTCATGATTAAACTTTTGGTTCGTACTCGCGAAGGCTCAATATTAAATAAACATAGTATATAATTAAAGGAATAGAAGTAAGTAGCGCTAAGACTTTTAGTACGATCATGAGGTGCTAAAAGTTAGGGTGTTATACTTCGAACTAGATACCACAATAAATCAAAACAATTCGGTTCGATTTACATGCATTCACAAATCGAATCGAATTGTTTCGATTTCTTGTGATATCTAGTTCGAAGCTTCTTGTTTTGATTTATGGGCTTTCTCAACTTGCATGCAATTCTAATCTACTTGATTCGATTTAGTACTAATTTTTGTTAATTAAATTTAGTAAATTTGATTTATAAAAAAATGTGTCTTGGGACATTTAAAAAGGAATTTTCGTTTTGGGGATGGAATCTAGATAATTTTGGAGACCACTTAATATATTTTAGTAATTTATCCTGTAAATTAAGATAATTAGTTAGGCCTGCAACATCTGATTTTATATAGGGATGATTAATTGGAGATTATATATGTATTGCAATTCGTTTTGTTTGCTCGTGTACCTGTGTTCCAAATGATGAGAAATTGATCTAAAAAAATAAAATAACATCTTTGGGCAATTAATAGATAAAAATTATAAATTTCAAGAAATTTGAATGAAATTCTAACTACCCAAAGGAGGCTTTAACTTTCTTTACTGGGAGCGAATTTCATTTCTTTCATCTCTCTATCCCATTTTTTTTTTGGTGACTTCTCTATCCCATTTAGAACTATTAATTATGCTCCGCATTTATAAAAATATCTGTAAAAATAAATATCTAAATATTATGAGTAAAAAATTAAAAATAAATAAATAAATTAAGTTCTATAAATATATAGGATAGTTACTAGAGGTATCTATAATATAATATTTAGGAAGGATTATATAACAACTTGAAAAGCTTATAAATAAACTTTAAGACACATGGTAAATTGTAATCAAGTAAAAAAAATGTTTAAATCTAACAATACTTTATACTCTCTCCTTAACTAATTAATAATATAACCATTAAATTTTTCAAATTATTCTTTTTCATCAAAACTATTTTTATTGTTCTCGCTACAGTTCTAAGTCTATAATGCATTAAACTAACTTTAAATTATTTTGTAAAACTAACAAAAAGACAAGTCAACCACGTTAAATAAAAAAAATATTAATGAAATAAATTTTTTATTTTATTTTATTTGGTTAAAATACTTTGTGAATATTACAAATAAATTTGATTGAAATATTACATATGTATAATTTAATGCATAATTTAATTAATTCATCCAAATAAAAGATTTTGTAATTACAAAAATTTAATTGAAATATTTTTGTTCATTTGAATATCATATCATATAAACTTGTTTATCCAAAAAAGAATATAGCATTATTTATTTTGTCCGAATTTATCCATTAAATTTTTTAGAAATGGATCCTATAATAAAATTTTCTCTTGCATTTTTTCCGCTTTTAACCATCATATTATCGAAAACTATTTTAACATTTTAATTGGTCAAATATGAAAAACAACCCGACAGGTTGTGCTCCGTAATTTGCTATAAATCTGAGTATTGCAGGAACTAAAAAGTTGGAACCCATCATATATAACAGAGTTCATTCTGCATGATTCTTGTAAAACAGACAAAATATACTTTTATCTTCGTTAGATTCTTGTTGCATTTTTATTTTTTCAAAAAAAAAAAAAGCCTATACAGTATCCAAGTATAAATTATTAATAATTAACGTCTTTTGGTGGGATGTGACACGCAAAATCCATTCTTCATATGTATATGTACGAATCTTTAGTTTTCTGCTTTATATGTCACAAAACACACCACACAGTTACAAATTATTTTTGTAGTTATTAGATAACTTAAAGAGATAAGAATATAACCTTTTCTTAGATTGTCTTCTGATTCTCTGGTCCCTAGATCACCAACCACCTGTACTTCAAAACTGAAGTGTTAACAGAATTCTGAGTACTTCTTATTGTAGTACAGAACAAGTACTTGGATTGTTCTTTTGTCTTATTTTCTTCACCTTTGCATATGTTGTCTTATTTTTTTTAAACTTTGTACATTTTTCTTGTGTCTCATGTTAAGTCAAAAATATATTTCTGTCTGTAAGATGACCTATTTTAAGTTCATTTTGTTCTCATTATTTTATCCATTAAAATACCTACAAGCAACAGATAATCCGTTTTTTTCAAAATTTTAATGAATTATTTTTAAAAAATCAAGATAATTACCTTAAAAAATGCAATTATTTTTTTTAATTTATTATCAACTACACATCTCTTTTATATATTTCTAAATATTGTTTAGTGTGGAGTACATAATAAATAATTGATTTGTTATTTTATCTTGTTTTTTTATTTTTGTACGTACTTTTGTTTCACCTCAAATTAGTTCATTTTGTTATCACCATTATACTCGTTAAAATACCTAGAAAGCAATAGATAATTAAAAATATCGTGTTAATCAGAATTATTAAATTATTTTTAAAGAATCAACTTAATTACCCTATAAAATGTAATTTTTTTTTTGTAAAAATTAAAGAATAAAACTATCAAAATTGGTCCAATGTTAAAAAATTTGGATAGCATAATGTTTAAATATTAGGTTCAATAATTATTTGTTTAGTGTTTATAATTTTATCAAATTTTTAACAACGTTATTATACTTTAAAAATATAATTTTTTAAAATATATATTTAATAATTTAAAAAAATTGTATAAACAAATATTTTAATATTATATATTTTAAGATAATAACTAACAAAGGTCTAATTAAAATTTTTTTCTAATATAATATAAACATCTAATTATTAAACTTTAAAATATAAAATTATAAAAAATTTTAATAAAATTAAGCTAAATTTTATTACCACCAATGTATAATAAAAAATTGAAGAACTTGTATTATTCCTTATTTATAAATCAAATTAAAATATAATATACTTTCTAAACATTATTGTTATTATTATTAAATAATTTTACAATCTTTAGTAAGATATTGTTGCATTAGAAAATTTAGAAGTGACACTTAACCATATACCATTTAAAAGCTAGCCATCTTAAGATTCATGCATATGATTCATTTCTATAGGATAATAATATAGTTATTTTACAATATAATTTATCAAAAAATTTTAAAAATAAATATTTACATTCCGAAAAAATACAAATATGACCTTTGAAAAATGAATTTTATTATTTATAACAGGCAATTATAATTACACACAAATATATTTTTCGCATATATAATTTAATATTCACTGTGTATCTCTCTTATATATTTCACTCTCTTATTAAGATGTGACGTGTGATAAATGATAAAATATGTTTATTTAAAAATACATTTCTTTGTATAAATATCATTGCACTGTAACAAAATGATTGTATTTGTAGTCTTAATTTGCTGCAAATAAAAAAAATAAAGACAATATAATATATATATATATATATATTAAAGTATTCATTGAGTACATAAATAAAGGATAAAGATAAATTAAATATATAATTTATTTTTTATCTATAGGAGGTATTTCTTTATATTTTAATACACAAGACATCTTGTATTAAGAGTCAGGACAAATGTCCCATTAAAAGTTGAAGAATAACTTAGTAATATATTTTTTCGGTTTCCATTGTCTTTTTAAATGTGCTTTCATCCATTACAATATCATAGTTTGAGAATTTTGTAAACAGAAAACATATGTAGTTTGTTAGTAGATAACTACAACTCCTTTAATGTTAAAACCAGTAATATATATTGAAAATCTCTAAAATTGGTAGATATTTTTATATACTTATAATTTTTTTTACATATATATTATATTAATTAGATGACAAATATTTAATTATATAAATTTATTTTACTTAATAGTTAATGCTCCTAAGTATATATAAATAAAATAATTTTTATGATATTGAACCTATAGTCTTCACCCAAACCAATCCAATCTATTAATTAGTAAATAAATATTTTAATTAAAACTCATTTTCAACCCACACAACCTAATACATGAACACCCTCTCTTAACATTGAAGCATTACAAATTAAAAAAATTTTCAAAGTATAAAATCAAGAGACAACAATACAAAAATGAAAGAGATATTAAATGTGTAAAACTTAATTTTATTTTTGAAACTAGAAATTTTTTTATCCATAATCTTATTTTCTATATCCTGTTTTAGTACTTGTGCGAAGGACAAGGAATCCCCTCTCCAGCAGTGTTGTGACCAGCATATATTTGGTCATAATAGACTGTCATTTGATGTCGCATTCATTAGATATGCTCTAGTTCTTGCCTGAGTTCCTGCTTCAGGGACTCTATCCCTGCATCACAATCATCTCTCTCTTCCATGCATGTGAAGAGCTTATTATACCTCTTCTTAGGTAGATGTAGTTGGTAACCCTGGTATTGAAGGCTATAGGTCAAGCAGTGAATTTGCTCGTGCAAATTGATGTCCTCAAGATCCGTAGGATAAGGTGGATGCTCAAGTTTGAGGTGAGAAGGTTGCTGCCGAAGAATGACCATAGCACATACAGACAATTCTTGTACGACTCGGATGTGATTTGATGTCACACCGCATCTGCGTGTATGATTCCTATCACATGATATCTGAATGTTATTAGGACAAAAATTAATTGAAAACGATTATAATTTATGAAATAAATTGTGACGTTGACTCATAATAATCTGCAAATTGCTTATCGGTAAATTTCTCCTTATTTTTCTTTAGTGTGTAAGTATATTTGAAGATCTCTGCCATCATCATCTCTCAATTCAACAACTTAAACTACACATGTTGAAAAAAATGTTAAATCAAGTGACAATTAATTTAAAAATCTATGATAAAATGAACTTAATATATTAATACAAGTTATATACTGTAAGAACCGAAAATTTATTAGCTATTTAATTAAAATAAAAAAATATAAATTAATTATCCAGAATAGGTTTAAAAATTTAGAAATATAAATTAAAAAAATTTTAAGGTGAAATTTGGATTCAGTGAATTTTTTCTGGGAAAATATAATTTTCTACGGAAAATTGCGTAAAAACGCGTATCGGTAAATTAGCTGACAGTACTAGCTTCAGATTGTCTGGTACTGTGAGTGAGAAATTAAAATGGTAGAAAAACTTAGAAAACATTTAGAATTAAAAACCGGACGCTAATTTTAAAGATTTTGTCCCAAATTTAGGCCAACGGGCCAAATCAATTATACCAGGCCCGTATTGGACCCAAGACCCAACATATAATTACACTAACATATAGCATTTCAGCTTATTTAACACATAGAGAGTGAGAGAGGTACAACTGAAGTGAGAGGAGAGGAGAAGAAGGATTTGCTATTCACTTCAACGCTAAATCGCTCATAACTTGAGCTACGAAACTCCAATTTGCGTGCCATTTACAGCCACGCAAAGCTCTCGCTGAGCCTGTCATTTCTATCTAAACAAAATTGGTAAAAATTTGAAATACATGCTCCATTTCTCTGCCCTATACATTTTGCATTTTGGGTTTAATTTTTGAGTGGGTTTTGTGGTTTTGATTGATTAGGTGGTGATTAACCTTGGGTTATTGTTGGGTTTTGTTCTAATCCATAGTGGATAAGGTAAGAACACTCTATACCCTTGTGGTTTGTCATATTTATGAACTCTAGGATTGATTTTGGTATATTGTATGGATATAGTTTGAATTTTTGTTGATTGGAGTTGAATTAAAAAATTGGTGCCCTTGAAATTAAGATTTTGGGGCTGAAGCTTTATGAAACTTACTTGGAAGTCATTTGGTGATTTTGTGCTTGTGTGGAAAGGGCATTTTTGGTGTTTTGAGCTTGTGTGGGAATCGGCCAAGGTATGGTTTCGGTTTTCTTTAGTTAATATGTAATGTTGTGGGCAACTTAGACTAGTGGACCTTAGAATAGGATTGAATTGCATGAAATTGTATGAATGGTTAATGGTTGTTAAGAATGTTATAATGATATAAAGTTGATGATAATTGATGATAGTTGTTGGTATTGATGAGGATTTATAATGACTATTGATGAATTGATGACGAATATTGATTATTAATGATAATTGATCATGATTGTGATGTTGATAAGGAGTTATGGTGATTATTAGAGTTAGTGATAACTTATGATGATGAATTGATGCTTGGGTTGAGAATTATTGAGATTGGTAATTATAAGTAAGAAATGTTGAAAAAGTTGATAATTTAAAAATTAAAGGTTGGATGTTGTATGGTTGAATAATGAAGAAAATTCATAAGTTTCAGTGTGATTTAGGTTGAATTTGGGATGTGAATGAATTGCTATAGTGAGAGATGTATGTTCTAGGTGTTAGAATGCTTGAAAGATGATTGAAAGACGCTTATATATTGTTTTGGATATGGCTAGTTTGGTTGTGATTTGAGTATTTTGGAAACTAGAGGCTTTTACAACTTTTCTTAAAAACTTGTTTTTGCCGAACTTCAATGAGCCATAACTTGGCCTCCGGATCCTTAATTTTGATGAAACTCATTTTGAATGAAAGTTGGGTCCGTGAGGATTATGCCGTTTGAAGAACGGATGAAAAATGATTTAAAACAAAAAACGTTATACGTGTTTGAAATTCAGTGTCAAAAATTGAATTTTGCAGTAAAACAACTTTTTGTGAAAATTGGGTGGCATGCATACGCAAAACAAGCATGCATAAGCAAGTATTGGCCTCGGCCAAACACTTCTACGTATGCGACCCTGGCATGCGTACACAGCAATCGCTTCTGTTTTAAATGTTCGCTTACGTGGACGATGTACGCATACGTGACATTGGCTATTTGACACTCATGCGTACGCGAGAGTCGAGACTGTGCATGCATACACATGACCCTGTTTTGCTGAAAAATGTGATTTTTGTATTTTTAAGTACTTTTCTAGCCTTCTAAACCTCTCTAATCATTGTTTGAGATCCCTTAACTAATGGTTAGGCTTTGGGAGGAGTGAGAGGTTTAACATATGCCTAGTCCGGCCCTGCATGGTCTGTTTGGATGATACTTTTTGCATCTTGGACAATTTAAGTCTTCCGGTTGAGTACTAGTCTGCCCTTCTAAATCCTGCCCTTGACGGTCGTCATTTCTTTGGTTATTGTTCCGGCGCTGAGAATGGGAAGTGATAAAACAACCCCCTTTTGAAACCTTGGCTCCTAAGTGTAATCTTCTTTCCCTTTTTCTTTGTGAAAGCTTCCCAGCGGTCACCCCTTGCCACCACCGTCCTTCATGAGCTTTCTCCTGTTGCTTGACCCGTGTTAACTACCTCAGGATAATTCACTATTTCCACTATACTCGGGACATTGTTTCCGCCTTCATATTCATTATCATCGTCATTGCCAATTCTACCTTGTGGTCCCATCCTATCCATCGCTTGGCTGGTCGCAGCAGTAACAACACCAATGGCAGTAGCATCACTCGTCATTGCGGTCACAAAATCGATCAAACTACCTACCGGTATAGTTACCTTATTACCTCTTTGTCCTCGACCTCAATTTTGCCCACGACTGCGCCCAAGAGACACCATTTGGTTTCTATTCATACCAAACAAGTGATATTAAGGTGATCAGTCTCAATATCGCAAGTCTAGTGATTCAAAGTCCCAAATGCATGCTCATGAGCATTCATGCCATATATATCAGTTAGATATCCTAATCAGCATGTACAAACACTTAGAGTATACCCAGAAGCATAGTCAGTCCATCTTTCAGGCTCTACAGGAACGAACTGCTCTAATACCATAATGTAACACACTACCACACAGAGTTGTACACATAAATGTAAAACAGAGGTGGAAAGGCACTACGACCTCTAATATATATATATATATATATATATATATATATATATATATATATATATATATATACATATGATAATAGAAAGAATATAATATATGAGGAGCCTTGAAGAATAGGTAAAACAAAATCGCAAAATTAAAAGCGCAACACTCAGGATGTAAGATTAGTTGCATACGAAGAAAGCTAAGTGTTGCGCTTTTAATTTTGCGATTTTGTTTTACCTATTCTTCAAGGCTCCTCATATATTATATTCTTTCTATTATCATATGTATATATATTTTATTTTAGAAGTCGTAGAACCTCACCACCTCTTTTTTACATCTTAGGTGTAAAGCTCTGTGTGGTAGGTGGTAAACCCATATTTCATGGTTTATCTTGTGCTCAATTGAGTGGTTTTTATCAACTCTTTACCCACTTATTCATACTATTTGCATGGTTTTACATTTGCCTTCCTAATTATGTGCTTTGATTGAAAACATGCTTCTTTGGCCTTAAGTTCCCTATGTTTAATCCTCTCTTATTACCATTAGATGCCTTGATATGTGTGTTAAGTGATTTCAGAGATTACAAGGCAGGAATGACTCAGAGGATGGAAAGGAAGCATGCAAAAGTGGAAGGAATACAAGAAGTTGGAGAAACTGCTAAGTTGTCTAGCCTGACCTCTCGCACTCAAACGGCTATAACTTTAGCTACAGAGGTTCAAATGACGCGGTTCTAGTTGCGTTGGAAAGCTAACGTCCGGGGCTTCGATTTGATATAATATGTTATAGTTCCCCTGACGCTAGGTGATGCGACCGCGTGATCCATGCGGCCGCGTCGCAGTGACTGAAATTCAGCGTGGTTGAATTCGAGACCAGCGAATTCTGGGCTGTTTCTGACCCAGTTTGCGGCCCAGAAAACACATATTAGAGGCTATAAAGTGGGGAAATGCATCCATTCATAAGCAGGGCTTTCATAGTTTACTTTTCATATTTTTAGATGTAGTTTTCAGAGAGAGAGGTTCTCTCCTCTCTCTTAGGATTAGGATTTAGGACTTCTCTTAGTTTTAGGAGTGACTCTCAATCCCAGGTTCTTTATTTTTATTTATTTTTCAATGTTCCATGTTTAGATTGATTTTCTTGATTAATTTTATTTGAGATATTTTAGATTGATGACTGCTGTCTTTTATTTATATAAATAATTTGGATTTTCCTGTTGCCCAATTGGCTTATGAATGTCTTCCATGTTAGATTTTACTGCTTTGAATGAATTGAAGGTATTCCAGATATTTATGATTTTAATTTAGCTTTTTACATTCTTGGCTGTGGTTGATTAATTGGTGACCCTAAGGTTATTAGCTCCATTGTTGATTGAAAATTGGATTTCTTCATTTCATTAATTCATATTCCAATAACTCTAGCCTTTCCCGAGGAAAGACTAGGACTTGAGGATTCGAATTAATTCATCTACTTAACTTACCTTCATAGTTAGAGGTTAACAAAGTGGGAGAAAAATCCAATTCTCATCACAATTGATAAAGATAACTAGGATAGGACTTCCAGTTCTTATACCTTGCCAAGAGATTTTATTAATATTATTTTATTTTACTTATCATATAACATATTCCCACTTTACTTCCAAAACCCCAATTTTACCTTTTTCATAGCCAATAATAAGAACATAACTCCCTGCAATTCCTTAAGAAGATGACCCGAGGTTTAAATACTCGGTTATCAATTTTAAAAGGGTTTGTTACTTGTGACAACTAAAACGTTTGTACGAAGGGATTTCTGTCGGTTTAGAGACTATATCTACAATGCGACTGTTTTTATGAAATTCTTTACTAGCAAAAATCCCTAACATCAAAATGGTGCCGTTGCCGGGGAATTGCAAACGTGTGCCTTATTATTGGTTATTGTAAATATTTTTCTAAAAAAAAAATTATTTTTCTTTTACTTGTTTATTTGTTTCTCCTTTTTCCCCCTTATTTCTGATAACTACTATGAATTCTCACCCCTCTCGCTTTGAGTTTGGTTCTAACTTTGTTGAAGAAAATAGAAACCACAGCAGGAATATGCATCAAGGTCAGACCAATCAAGGATTGATGGAGCCAATAGGATCTAATCAACCCTTTAGGTAACAACACCATCTTAGATATCATGGACAAAGACCAGGCTACAATGCATCCCAAGCTGATAGATATGGTGGACCATCTTGTAGCTACCAACAAGCCCCACCCTATGCTCAGAGATCATCCTTTCAACACAACCTCAACCCACCACACTCACAAGCCCCTTTCCACCATTCACCTCCATATGACCCTAACCCGTATCCACCATACCAACCACCTTATGAGCCAAATGAACCATATACAGAACCACCATCTCAATAAACACCATCTCCTTATCATTATCAAGATGAACCACCTTCCTACCATGAACCATTTCTCCCAACAATTGAACCCTCCTATCCACCCCAAATCTCCTTGGAAAAAGTAATTGCTGATCTAAACTCTACTATACAAGCTCTCTCCGCCCAAATCGGATTACCAAATCCCTTCAACAATCAACCCTCAAGCTCTATTACACTTCCTTTTCAACCATAGAATGATCTATCCATCCCATCACCACCGTCCATGGAAGAGCACCCACATCCATCAATCCAAGAGCAACATGATCCCACTGATACTATTGACATAGAACAAGAGAGAAGGGATCATCTTCGCGAATCCATACTTCATAAGGAGCTAGAGGAGGCACTAAGGGTGAAGGTAGTAGACACCCTTGAAGTTGACAGCACGGTTGAAGAAGTAGTGAAAGAAGACAACAAGGAGGATTTTATACTTAAAGGCAAAGAAATAGTTGGAAGGAAAATCATTGAGGACGAATATGATTGCATACTTAAATACCTGGATCAAGAAAGAAATCGATTACCTTTCCAACGTTCGGACATTCAAAGAACCCCCATGGTTTCATGTGGGAAATCTACTGAAGAATGTAGCAGGAAGGAGAAATTAGGCACTCCGGTGGATAGTGAGCAGCACGATTTGATATTGGAACAAGTGGAGGAAGCCGAAATTATTAAAGAAGAAGAGGAGGCAGTGGTTGAAGACTTAGGAGATACTGAACCTCCATGGAAAAGTCAAGACATAGAACCTCTTTTCAAGACGGTTGCATTTGATGTTGAGGAGGGTGTACAACCTCCAAGGCTTATCACAGTTAAAGACTTGGAAGAGGTTGATCAAGAGATGGAGATTCAAGAAGAAGAAGCACAACCTCCCATGCCCTTGGTGAGCAATGAAGAAAAGATCGAATTGGAAGAAAGCTACCAAGAGAAAGAGGTTGAAATTGAAGAAGCTTGCAAAGAGGTGGTAATTATCAGAGAAGAGCACAAGGGAGTGGAGCTTGCAATTTCATTAAAAACACCTCCCTCTAAGTTTCCATCATCCTTCACAACATTCAAGTGGGTAAAATTCATATCCCTTAGCTTTCTAATTCTACTTGAATATGGGCTATTGGAGACAGATGGTCAACTTAGAGCTCTTTGTGACATTAAGAGTAAGAGGAAGATGGCCAGTGGTAAGAATTGTCCTACAAGGTTCATCATGGTTGGAAGCTTTAAGTTTAAACGTATAGGTTGGTATAGAGCTCAACTGAATGGGTCTAGGAAGTTGTTTGGCTGCTTACGTGAGAATTCAGACTGCTTGCCACCCGGATGGAACATTATTGCTCAACCAAAAGACGGGTGCAAGGGCAAGGTCTGGGACCCCGAAATCCATTCTACCAATTACCACTCTTGGGGCCTTGTCACTTGCTTTAACTTACTTGAAGGCTTTCTGCGCCTAGTTTGGGACCCCGGAGGCTACTGGAATTCTAAACACTGGTAGGGATTCCTGGATCAATACAAGCACAAGCCATCCTAGCAAGAAGCTTATCAGATGTCCAACTTAAGGACTATAACTAAAAGTGCTAGGTGGGAGACAACCCACCATAGTATGATCGTTCATTTTTCATTTTTATTTAGTTTTATTTGCTTTTGAGTTTTATTTTATTTTATTATATTGAACCTGGAGTTTTGCATAACATTCATATTAGCATTGCATACTGCATACTTGCATATATATATATATATATATATATATATATATATATATATATAAGGGGGGCCACGCGACGCGACCTCATCAGCGACGCATCCGCGTCGCAAGGAGAGGGAGAAAATAAAAACGAATAGAGAGTCACGTTGGAGCGTGGCAGGAGGCGTGCCAATGGCATAAATCACCCCACGCGACCGCGTCATATGGGAATAATGGCCTCCCACGCGACTGCGTGACCCACGCGGCCGCGTGACCAAGATTTCGACGTAACAGGGTGCACAACCAATTATTGTGCTAGAGTGGTGCCGGATTGGTGCTGAACGCACAATTCTATCCACGCGGCAGCATGACTCACGCGACCTCGTCACATTCTTCTAGAGCCCACTCACGCGATCGCATGCCCCATGCGATCGCGTCACTTAAAATTTGGCACTAATAATAATTTGAACAGAGAGTTGTGTGAGCGCGAGGCTGCCCTCGCGCCAGTAGCATGAATTGTGTCACGCGATCGCATCAATCAGTATCAGCGCAAGTCGCGCGAACGCGTGGAACACGCGGTCGCGCGACTTGCGCCGCACAGCTTATCCTAATTTGCCAAATATCTTATCTTTTCTTCCGCAATCCTAATTTCCTCTATCTTTTCTTCTTTCTTCTTTCTTTCTTACTTTACTTCTTTCCCTTCTCATTCTTCTTATCTTTTATTTTATTTTACTTAATTTATTTGCATATCTCATTCATCGCATCTTAATTTTGTGCATATTGTTTTTATTTTCTTTTCTGAATTTTTTATTTTTCCATTGGTGTTAAAAAAAATTTCTTATTCTACTCTTGCATCTTTTCTTGAATTTATTTTAGTAACTTGTTTTACACTGTTGGGCAATACTATTTAAATCAATGTTAATCTTTTATGTTATTTGTATTAATTTTGCATTGACATGAATTTATATTGTCTTACACTCTCTTCCCCATTGTTGTATATTTTGTACCACTGGCATGCCATGGCTTCTATTGTTTTCTCACGTACATGTTGAAGCTTCCATGTAAATGAGACCATTATCATTTGGCATTAACCCACCCATACTTCATTTATTTTCTTATCTTTATTACTGGGTTACTTTTTCTTTCCTTTTTCTTTCAGGATGGCCACCCGAAAGGGAACCGGAAGACGTTTACATGGGGAGACAAACAAGTCCATCTGTAAAATCTTGAAGAAAAGCATCAGTTGGAATAACCCGTCCACCTGCATATCTCAGCATGCACCGAGGACGGTGCAATCTTTAAGTGTGGGGAGGTCGATGCCGATCTCCATGGGTTAGTACTTTCTTGTCTCAACACCAATGTTTAAATTTTCTTTGTAGATTAGTTGCTGCATTTGCATGTTTATTTGATTTTTGCATATTTTACCACTTGGTTGAAGTAATATTTTCTTTTTTTTAAGAAACTTTTTATAGTATTTCACTAATTTAAATTAAAAACTTTTTGAATAACTTGTATGAAGAAATTTTATTTTGGAACATGGTTTAAAGCTTGAACACACAAAAACTAATGAGATTTTGAGCCTATTTGATTGGTTGCATTTTATCAACCAATATTTCAATTTTGGTGTGTGTTTTTCTCTCTAAAATTGTGATTTTTGTCTTGCTTGATTCTATATTTCCATTGTTTAATGTATGCATACACTTATATGATTGAGGCCTTGTTTCACTGAGCTTACATACCCATATGGCCTTAACCTTTTCATTATCTATTGCAAACTAATTTTGAGCCTATTTTACCCCTTTGTTCTTTATTTTAGCACATCATTAACTCTAAGCAAAAAACAACAATGTCCTTAATTTGAATCCTTGGTTAGCTTAGACTAGTGAGAATGCTTATGAATTAAGTGTGGGGAAGAGTGGGTTTGGAAACATCTAGTTTGAGAATTGAGTATGTTAGAATTTTCTAAAAATGTGAAAGAAATGTTTAGGACATGTTCATGCATTCAATAAATTAATCATATGCATTGAGAAAAACAAAACAAAAGAAAATATATATGAAAAAAAGCAAAATAAGTGAAAGGGGACAAAATGCCCCAAAGTAAGTGGTGAAAGCAATGCATATGAGTTGTACTTGAAAGTAGAATGCATGAATATATGGAAAACATAGTTAATGGGAAGTCAGATTTTATATTATGATTACATGGATTGTCCTAAGTTAGGTGGAATAGTCTATGTTAATTAAGGATTCAAATTTTAGTCCACTTGGCCAAATACAATCCTACCTTGACCCTAACCCCATTACAACCCTTAAAAGACCTCTTGGTTTGTGTATTGGTGCATTAAATTTTTGTTGATTGTTAGATGAAGAGCAAGCTATAGAAAGCAAGATTAGTAGAGAATTGAGAGAATTGACCCTAGACACTTGAGAGTTAGAATGATATACACTACCAGTAAGGGTTCAGTGCTCAATTCTATATTCCCTACTTTCATGAGCTATCTTCTTCTTGCAAGTTATTTGTATTGTATTTTGTGATTTGAATTAGTGAAATCCAGTTCATATTTGTCTTGAAGAACTTATTTATTTTTAACCAAGTAGGTAGAAACATTTTGCATTTAGTTGCATTCATAGGTTGCATCTCATACATTCTATCATTCCTCTTCATTCATTTATAGCTTCTCTTGAGCTTAGCATGAGGACATGCTAATGTTTAAGTGTGGGGAGGTTGATAAAATCATATTTCATGGTTTATCTTGTGCTCAATTGAGTGGTTTTTATTAACTCTTTACCCACTTATTCATACTATTTGCATGGTTTTACATTTGCCTTCCTAATTATGTGCTTTGATTGAAAACATGCTTCTTTGGCCTTAAGTTCCCTATGTTTAATCCTCTCTTATTACCATTAGATGCCTTGATATGTGTGTTAAGTGATTTCAGAGATTACAAGGCAGGAATGACTCAGAGGATGGAAAGGAAGCATGCAAAAGTGGAAGGAATACAAGAAGTTGGAGAAACTGCTAAGTTGTCTAGCCTGACCTCTTCGCACTCAAACGGCTATAACTTTAGCTACAGAGGTTCAAATGACGCGGTTCTAGTTGCGTTGGAAAGCTAACGTCCGGGGCTTCGATTTGATATATAATATGTTATAGTTCCCCTGACGCTAGGTGATGCGACCGCGTGATCCATGCGGCCACGTCGCAGTGACGGAAATCCAGCGTGGTTGAATTCGAGACCAGCGAATTCTGGGCTGTTTCTGACCCCGTTTGCGGCCCAGAAAACACAGATTAGAGGCTATAAAGTGCTATAAAGTGGGGGAATGCATCCATTCATAAGCAGGGCTTTCATAATTCACTTTTCATATTTTTAGATGTAGTTTTCAGAGAGAGAGGTTCTCTCCTCTCTCTTAGGATTAGGATTTAGGACTTCTCTTAGTTTTAGGAGTGACTCTCAATCCCAGGTTCTTTATTTTTATTTATTTTTCAATGTTCCATGTTTAGATTGATTTTCTTGATTAATTTTATTTGAGATATTTTAGATTGATGACTGCTGTCTTTTATTTATATAAATAATTTGGATTTTCCTGTTGCCCAATTGGCTTATGAATGTCTTCCATGTTAGATTTTACTGCTTTGAATGAATTGAAGGTATTCCAGATATTTATGATTTTAATTTAGCTTTTTACATTCTTGGCTGTGGTTGATTAATTGGTGACCCTAAGGTTATTAGCTCCATTGTTGATTGAAAATTGGATTTCTTCATTTCATTAATTCATATTCCAATAACTCTAGCCTTTCCCGAGGAAAGACTAGGACTTGAGGATTCGAATTAATTCATCTACTTAACTTACCTTCATAGTTAGAGGTTAACAAAGTGGGAGAAAAATCCAATTCTCATCACAATTGATAAAGATAACTAGGATAGGACTTCCAGTTCTTATACCTTGCCAAGAGATTTTATTAGTATTATTTTATTTTACTTGTCATATAACATATTCGCACCTTACTTCCAAAACCCCAATTTTACCTTTTTCATAGCCAATAATAAGAACATACCTCCCTGCAATTCCTTGAGAAGACGACCCGAGGTTTAAATACTCGGTTATCAATTTTAAAGGGGTTTGTTACTTGTGTCAACCAAAACGTTTGTACGAAGGGATTTCTGTCAGTTTAGAGACTATATCTACAACGCGACGATTTTTATGAAATTCTTTACTGGCAAAAATCCCAAACGTCAGTAGGGTATTACAAGAGAGTTTTGGGGTAAATTAAAAAGGTTATTTGTTATTAGTTTAGCACCGACTCAGTTTTTGGAAGGCTTGTGATTGAAATTAGTGAGATTTGAGTTGTGGAGTATTCTATTGATGAGAAATTGAGACACGAATGAGGCTAAGCAATACTTTATTGAAATGGTTAGTGAACTTAAAGGAACTTGAGAAATGTGAATGATTTTGAGGAGTTGAGAAAGTGAAAGTTGATGAGAATTACGAAAGATCAAGGTTGATGAAATTGTTGAGTTGAGCAGTGATCACTGAACGATGATTTTGATGTGCGTTGATTGGTAAGTCATTATGCACCTGGCAAGGATGGTGGTTTAATTCCACTTGCGAGGTAGCGGCGTCGATGTAGAGATTGTGGGGTTTATCCCGCCTACGTTCAGATGTGAGGGCTGAGGTAGTATTCCGCTCACATAACCTTTCGTGCCATAAGAGTGAGTCGAGCACTATATCCCAGGATTGAGAGAGTGAGTCGGGCACTATATCCTAGGATTGCGCATTAAAGTGAGCCGGGTACTATATCCCAGGAGTGCACACAGCGAGCCGGGCGCTATATCCCAGGAACATGGCAAAAAGGCAACATCCAAAAAGATGTGTCGGGTTGACAAATTTGAACCGACAAGTGATATCATGAGCCAAAATTGGATAGGCATCCATCATATGCATCTTTTACATGCTTTCTTGCTTTGAAGTACTTGAGTTATGTCTAATTGAATAATATGCTTAATTGCAATTTACCTGCTATATATATGTATATTACTTGTATTTTACTTGTTTGCATTAACTGTGTTTTTACTGGGATTGAGGAGGATTGGTAGGCGCTGACGATGGGATCGCACAGAGGGTAGGTTGGTGAAGGCTGTGGGACAGTGATGACTGTTAGAGTAGAAATTCCTTAAGTTAGATTACCTTATTTATGGTTTTATTATATATTTCTTTAAGCTTGGATACTTGTATCGATGTGAAGTTCTAAGATTGTCTTTGGCTTCTCGGAACCTTATATCTTATCTATTGGGCACTGTTACCATACTGAGAACCTCCGGTTCTCATACCATATGTTGTTATTTTTCAGATGTAAGTCGCAACCTACCTCGATGAGTTAGCGGATGGTGACAAATCAGAGGATAGATCACATTTTGGTCTTTTGTTTGTTTTGTTGTAGATTTTTCTCACTTTTGATTAATGTATATTTTGTTGCGTTAGAGGCTTAAACTTTGAGAGATAGGAGGTTAGCTGTTTTAACTTATCAAAACTTTGTTGTATCTATTTTTACTAGTTGGTCTAAACTCCGCGAGTTGAGACTAGTTCCTCTCGACTATTATATATATGTATATATTTATCTTGTTTATTTATCTAGCTACTACCTTGTATCTTGGAGCTTTTGTAAGGTTGTATATATTATGTTATGTTCTTGTTGTGCCTATGCATTTAGTTATCATGTTTGAACGCTTCACGCTTTTGTATCTCTGTTTTATGCATCTTTGAGCTTTTATTCCTTTATCAGGCTTCTAGTATATTATATTCCTTGATTATATATTATTGTATGAGCTTTAGAACTTTCGTGGCACTTTGTCGTCCTTTTGCTTTACGGCTAGAGATAAGGCTTGGGGTGATAAGGTGTTATATATACTAACCTAGACTTTGTCTTTATAAAAATAACTAACCTACCAGTATACTTGGACAACCTATTCAATGCCATGTTGGCCCTATTTGTGGCTCGACAACGTTTCAACCCATCATCATTCTCCCAATAGGCATAGAAGGCCTTTTTAATGTCCAGTCAAAGCCAATGGATAAGGAGGTCCTGCCTTTCACGTACGCCTTCAAGCATCTGTTGAAGTGGTATAGCCATGCGATGGTCAAAAATCTTCTTGGTCATGGCATCATTAGTCTTTTTCCATATAAATTTCTTTTGCACAAGAAAAAATTAGCATTAGTTAATTGAAATTAAATACATAAATATAACAAAAGATAGAAACTAACCAAAGTTTGAATAACTAAAGATTTTCTCACCCACTTATGAAACCATCACTCTCTGGTCTTAATAGGGATCTTCTTGAAACTCGGTTAAGGGTGGTCGTACATTGGCTTGATGACATGCATTAGTATACTCCTGTGTATAAGCCTTGCTATCTGGTGCAAACTAATCAATGGAGAACTTAAGATATGTAAACAGAAATAATATTTAACAATATTAAAATAAATTACACAAAAACCAATTAAAATAGTGGTCACGCGGTCAATCTTTCAGGACAAATCGTGATGACCCACTATACTGAGGCATCTAACTAAGATTCATAAAAGAATTACGGTATTGTGGTGTTTGTCACGGGAGGTGATGTCGATGTAGTGGGCTGTTGAATGGATGGAGGTGATGAAAGAGTTCACTCTAGTGAATCATTAGGATGACTTTCTTGAGGAATAACTGGCGCAATAGCAGGACCCACATAATTAGAGTTAGGGACCATAATGAATGGTTAATCATGTGCACCATGTGTTGTGAGGTCTTGGGAGTACCCAAAGTAGAAGGTAATGATTGAAAAATTCTAATGAGTGGCAGTCACCCTTCCTCTACTCCGACCATGAGGCTAATTTCTGACATTTCTGCTTCATGTAGAGAAGAAGAAGAAGAAGAAGAAGAAGAAGAAGAAGAAGATATTACGTGGATACATATACATAGTGCACTATATTTATTATAAAATAAAATATTTAAAATTTATAACTTTTTCTATAAATGTACCTTAATTTCTTTATATGAAGAATCTTTTTTTAATGTTATAAGATATTATGTGGATACATACACATAGTGCACTATATTTATTATAAAATAAAATATATAAAATTTGTAATTTTTTTTAAGTAATTGATATAATTAGAGATAACTTTAATATTATTCATTTCGTGACCCTCTACTCATCACCCATTATCATCTCTAGATGGGGCACGTAATGCTTATTTGTGAAAATTTATCTGGTTATAAAAGTAAGGTAGCGTTTGGTGCAAAGACCGAAAGACTGAGACTGAGAGACAGAGACTAAGAGATCGAGATTGAAATAAATTTTAGTATTATGTTTGGTGCAAAGTGGGAGACAGAAATTGAAACAAGAATAAAATTCTAATTTAATTTACACAAAGGGTAAAATTAAAATTAATTAATTGAAATGAGGGTATTTTAGGTATAAAATATTATTAAAATTTTAGTCTTCGTCTCTAAAAATTTCAGTCCCCTGTGTTCTCACTTTTTGGAGGTACTAAAATATTAAAATTTTGGGGACAGAGACAAAAATTTTAGTATCAGTCTCTGAGATAACAAACATGATATTGAGTATTGAGTGCAATAACATACGCTGTCTAAAAAAAAACCCTAGTAGAGAAAAAGTACGTACTCCGTACTCAAGGAGAATGAGAGAAGGAGAGAGCGGGGGCGAGCAGTTGAGGGTGAAACACAGTGAGGAAGATGGTCATGCCATCGGAAGAGATAAGGCAGAGAGCGTGGGTGGGTGTGTATCCGGTGTTAAGGAGGGTTCTTCTCGAGAGGGGTTAGAAAAGCCATCCAAGGTCTCTTTTCGAGATAAGGTCAATGGTGCAGAAAAGTCTAAGGCCTTTGCATTAGTAGGGTCTTTATCTGGGGATGGTATCGCGACGGTCACAGGTAAGCAGGGTGATTCTCGTCCACCAAGTGTCAATTTTACCAAGGAGGCAAAGAGCTGTCTGGCTGAACCTTATAAGCAAGCCATCGTAATCAAGGTGCTCGATAAGCATTATGGCTACACGGCTCTCATGCATAAGCTTCGGATAGTATGGCGCATCAAAGGAGGGTTTGATTTGTTGGATGTGGGGTTTGGATATTTTTTGGTTAAATTTGATATTGCTGCAGATCGTGAGAAAGTCATTCTTGGTGGCCCGTGGTTGTTAGATGGTCACTATGTTGCAGTAAAGCCATGGGATGTGGATTTTAGGCCATGTGAAAAATACTTTGGATCAACGCTGGTATGGATTCGAGTCTCGGGACTTCCAATTTGGTGCTACCAGGAACAAGCAATGCTGCGAATTGCTTCTGCAATAGGGATTCTGGTGAAAGTAGATTTGGCCACTAAGCTTGCAGAAAGAGGAAAATATGCCCGAGCTTGTGTTCAAATTAATCTTGAGTTGCCTGTAATTAAACATATTATAGTGGAGGGTGTGACTTATGAAGTGGAGTATGAGAGTTTACAGTTGATTTGTGCTACTTGTGCACGGTATGGGCATGATAAATCGTTGTGCATGGAGAAGGAGTCCTTGGAAGGAAACGAAAATTCCTTTGGTAATGGAAAAAATAATGAATCCCCGACACTAGTGCCACACAACAATCATGAGATTCAAAAAGAAGCTGAATCAGAAGCTCGTGATTTAGGTGAGAATCCTCGTAATTTGTGTGAGAAATTAGGAGTTGTTAAAGGGAAGGATGTGGTTACGGAATCATTGGCTCCTCACGTGCCTGATGGTCATGTTAATGAGGCATGCATGGATGATGAAGAGGGCTAGCAACAAGTGCTGCGTAAGGGAAAATTCACAATGGGCCAGTCATCAGGGTTGAAGGACCAAGATGGAAAGCAGCACAAGTTTGGTTCGAGAAGGGTTCCAAGGCCCAATTTGCATGATGATGGAGGCAAATCAATTGGCATTAGGATGGGGAAGCGAGAAAACATGAAATTGCGCCATCTCCTTCGCGCAGAACTCCTACACGTCGTGGAATTTCTATACGGAAGCGTCCTCAGCCTTCTTCCTTGCAGAACTCGCCAGTTGATAAAAATGGTGGCACATCGGAGAAAACTTTAGTAGATGGAAGCATGGCAGGTGTAGTGTCAGGAGGTCCGAAGGTGGCACTTATTAAGGATCAGAGTGTGCCAGTACTGCAGGACAAACCACCTATTGAGGTTGGTGATTCTATTTAGAGTTTACGTTCTTGTTTATTCTGTCCCTATTATTTATGGATAGTTTAAATATAATTGTTTGGAATATTAGGGGTGCTTCTAATAAGTTAGCCCGGGTGCATTGTAAGGAACTTGTTAGGAAATTTAGACCTGTTTTCTTTATTGTGGTTGAAACTCACTCCCCTTTTCAGCATTTAAAATTATTTTGGGAAAGGTTGGGGTATCACTCTGTTGGTATAGTAGAAGCAGAGGAGCATAAGGGAGGTATTTGGTTTCTATCCTCTATGAAGGGTGTTTGTTGTAAGTTCATTGATGCTTTTGATCAGGGTGTTACTGTTGAGGTTCACTTTGATAATTTAATTTGGAGGTGTAGTGGTATTTATGGCAGTCCTCAATTTAAGAAAAGGGTTCTCCTTTGGGATTATCTTGTTGCACAATCCATGGTTTTTCAAGGACCTTAGATTGTTCTTGGTGATTTTAATGAAGTCAAGTTTTCTCATGAATCTAAGGGCTGTCAATTTTCTCATCAAAGAGCAGACATGTTTGCTACTTCATTAGGGGATAGTGGTTTGTTTGATCTGAAGACTATTGGGAGGCAATTTTCTTGGTACAGGAGGGTGAAAAATTATGTTGACGTGGCAAAAAAGCTTGATCGAGTCTGTATAAATAGTAGTTGGTTATCTATCTTTCCAGAGGCTTATGCAGAAGTTTTAAATAGGCTTCAGTCTGATCATTGCCCTATTCTGGTGCGTTGTAAAGGTCGTCCTCAGCCTAAAGGGAATCGACCTTTCCGATTTGTTGCTGCTTGGGCTACTCATCCTGGGTATAGGGATATTGTGAATTAGAGCAGCAGATTAATTATTTACAAAAGCGTTTGGAAGTGGTGGATAGTATTTATTTGCGTCAAAAAGAGCAACAGTTGCTTGATGATTATAATAATACTCTAGTGCAAGAAGAGCTCCTATGGTTCCAAAAGTCCAGAGAGCAGTGGGTTAGGTTCAGGGATAGGAATACAAGATTCTTTCATATTCAAACTCTTGCGCGAAGGAAGCATAATAAGATTTATGGCTTTTTTCTCAAGGATGGAGTGTGGGAAACTGATCCAGAGGTTCTGAGTCAAGAAGCAGAGTCTTTCTATAAAAGCTTATTCTGTCATTTGGATGATGTTGATTTGGGTTGCCTTGGTGATGTCCCTCTTCCTTCTCTGAATGAGGAAGCTTGCAATAATCTTACGGCACCAGTTACTATGGAGGAAGTCAGAACAGTTGTTTTTCACATGAACTCTTTTAAAGCTCCGGGACTTGATGGATTTCAAGCTTTCTTCTTCAAAGAATATTGGGAGATCATTGGTCTTGATGTTTGGAAGATGGTTAAGCAGGCATTCTCCGGTGTTACTCTTGATCCGAGAATGTTAGAGACTTTACTAGTTCTCATTCCAAAGGTTGAATCACCGGTATCTATGAAAGATTTCAGGCCGATTAGTCTCTGCAATGTAATTTACAAGATCATCACGAAGGTCCTTGTTAATAGGCTTCGTCCTCATCTTGCGGAGATTGTTGGCCCGCTTCAAAGAGGATTTATTCCGGGACGAGGAACTCCTGACAACATCATTATTGCTCAAGAAGTTCTCCACTTTATGAAGAAGACTAAATCAAAGAAAGGCACACTGGCCTTTAAGATTGATCTGGAGAAAGCTTATGATAGAGTTGACTGGAGGTTTTTAGCTCATACCCTTAAGAGCTTTGGTTTTCCTATTCCTACACTTAATTTGATTATGAATTGTGTCACTGCTTCTTCTTTATCTATTCTTTGGAATGGGAGTCGTCTGAATGGCTTTACTCCTAGCCGAGGTCTTAGACAAGGAGACCCTATGTCACCCTATCTTTTTGTGTTGTGTATGGAGCGATTGGCATGCTTTATTAGTCATCAGGTTGATTTGGGCTTGTGGGAGCCGGTTGCTATTTCTAGAGGGGGACCAAGAATATCCCATTTAATGTTTGCAGATGACTTACTTCTATTCTGTAAAGCTACAAAGAGACAAGTGCAAAATGTGATGTTGGTTTTAGAGACTTTTTGCAAAGCATCTAGGATGAAGATTAATGTGGAGAAGTCTAAAGTGCTTTGCTCTAAGAATGTCTCTGCAACAAGGAAAGAGGTTTTCACTGGGGTATCCTCTATCAGATTTGTCCAGGACTTGGGCAAGTATCTTGGAGTTACCCTTAGCCATTCTAGGGTGACTCGTTCAGCTTTCAATGGTGTCCTGGATAAGATTCGGAGTAGGCTAGCAAGCTGGAAAGGGAGTTTACTCAATCGGGCTGGTAGACTCTGCTTGGTTAATTCTGTTGCCGCCGCTATTCCCACTTACTAGATGCAGGTCTCTATTTTTTCCAAAGGAATCATTAGTAAATTGGAGTCTATGATGAGGAATTTTCTTTGGAAAGGACAAGTTGATGGAAGAGGATTGAATCTTGTTAGTTGGAAGGTACTGGTTACTCCAAAAAAATATGGAGGTTTGGGGATTAGAGATCCTTATTGTATAAATATTACTCTTCTTGGGAAGCTAGTTTGGACTTTTTTCCAGCAGCCAAACAAGCTATGGGTCCAATTGTTGGATGCCAAGTACCGATCATCTCTATATGACTGTTTTAGTTATCCTAAGAACAAGGACTCTCCCATTTGGAGGTGTCTTTGCAAGGCTTGGGAAGTGTTGAAGGATGGGTTTGTGGTGCACGAAATTGTGATCATCAATGGCGCCATCAACATGGTACGCTCAATTGCAATCTCAACTCTTTATCACAACTTCGCACAACTAACCAGCAAGTGCACTGGGTCATCCAAGTAATAAACCTTACGCGAGTAAGGGTCGATCCCACGGAGATTTATGAAGCAAGCTATGGTCATCTTGTAAATCTTAGTCAGGCGGATTCAAATGGTTATGGAGGATTGATAATTAAAAGATGAATAAAACATAAAATAAAGATAGAGATACTTATGTAATTCATTGGTGAGAATTTCAGATAAGCGTATGGAGATGCTTTGTCCCTTTCGTCTCTCTGCTTTCCTATTGTCTTCATCCAATCCTTCTTACTCCTTTCCATGGCAAGCTGTATGTTGGGCATCACCGTTATCAATGGCTACAGTCCCGTCCTCTCAGTGAAAATGTTCAACGCGCTCTGTCACAGCACGGCTATTCATCTGTCGGTTCTCGATCATGTCGGAATAGAATCCATTGATTCTTTTGCGTCTGTCACTAACGCCCCACAATCGCGAGTTTGAAGCTCTTCACAGTCATTCAATCCTTGAATCCTACTCAGAATACCACAGACAAGGTTTAGACCTTCCGGATTCTCAAGAATGCCGCCATCAATTCTAGCTTATACCACGAAGATTCTGATTAAGGAATCCAAGAGATAAACATTCAAGCCTTGTTTGCATGTAGAACGGAAGTGGTTGTCAGGCACGCGTTCATAAGTGAGAATGATGATGAGCGTCACATAATCATCACATTCATCAAGTTCTTGGGTGCAAATGAATATCTTAGAACAAGAATAAGCTTAATTGAATAGAAGAACAATAGTAATTGCATTAATACTCGAGGTACAGCAGAGCTCCACACCTTAATCTATGGTGTGTAGAAACTCCACCGTTGAAAATATATAAGAACAAGGTTTAGGCATGGCCAAGAGGCCAGCCCCCATTCTCTAAGAACTAGACATCCAAAGATGAAAATACAATAGCAAAAGGTCCTATTTATAGAGAACTAGTAGCTTAGGGTTTACAAAAATGAGTAAATGACGTAAAAATCCACTTTTGGGCCCACTTGGTGTGTGCTTGGGCTGAGAATTGAAGCTTCCATGTGTAGAGATTTTTCTTGGAGTTAAACGCCAGCTTTTGTGCCAGTTTGGGCGTTTAACTCCCACTTCTGTGCCAGTTCCGGCGTTAAACGCCAGAATTCTTGAGCTGACTTGGAACGCCTGTTTGGGCCATCAAATCTCGGAAAAAGTATAAACTATTATATATTGCTGGAAAGCCCAGGATGTCTACTTTCTAACGCAATTGAGAGCGCACCAATTGGGCTTCTGTAGCTCTAGAAAATCTACTTTGAATGCAGGAAGGGCAGAATCCAACAGTATCTGCAGTCCTTTTTCAGCCTCTGAATCAGATTTTTGCTCAGATCCCTCAATTTCAGCTAGAAAATACCTAAAATCATAGAAAAATACACAAACTCATAGTAAAGTCCAGAAAAGTGAATTTTAAATAAAAACTAATAAAAATATAATAAAAACTAACTAAAACATACTAAAAACATACTAAAAATAATGCCAAAAAGCGTATAAATTATCCGCTCATCAGTTTGCTTGGTGTATTGGAGATTTGAACCAGAATTTTTGGTTTTCTAGCTGGAGGAGAGAAGGACGGTTATCTAATGAGATGGATTATGTTCACATTTCTGATTCGAATCTCCGGATATAGGATATTTGGTCGGTTGGTAGGTGGCATTTGGATACTCTTTATTCTCCTTTATCTCAAAATCTGAAAGGTAATATTCTCTCTTGCAATCCAGATGAACAAGCAGGTCAGGAAGTGGGTTGGTATTGGAGTGGGTCTGCTGCCAAAGTCTATAACTCACGCAATGGTTACTTGTGGTTGTGTAAGCAACTGTTTGGTTGGGAGGAGCGGGAGAATTGGTTTTGGCTTTGGCGTCAGCTTGTTCCGAAAAAGCATAAGTTATTGGCTTGGTTGTGTCTTAAGGAGGCTCTTCCTACTGCAATTTTTTGCTTTAGAAGAGGGATGTCGTCATTGGATAGGTGTCCAAGATGTCTTTCTAGCCAGGAATCGGTTTTACATTGTATTCGGGATTGTCCAAAAGCTCAGCTTGTCTGGCATAGGTTAGATATTTCTTGTCATCCTTTGGATTTGAAGAACTGGTTCTTCTATCATAGCAGAGAGCATCCGTTCAAGTTCTTTTCGGGACTTTGGTGGATATGGCGAGCAAGGAATAATGACATATTTAATCCCCATGAAACTTGGCCTCCGGAAAAAGTGATTTGTCTGGCATTAACCTCAGAAAAAGAGCTTAGGAATATTTTTGAATTACAACGTATGTCCCTTCCCTCTACTCTAAATGGTTTTTGGAATCCCCCATCCATTGGTACTTTTAAGATTAATTGTGATGCTAGTTATTTTGGTTCGGGTGATAGTGTTGGTTTTGCTTGTGTTATTAGAGATTGTAATGGGAGCTGGAAAAGGGGGTGTTTGGGAATGATTGAGAGTAATAGTATTCTTCAAGGAGAATTGTTTGCTATTTGGAGAGGATATCTCTTAGCTTGGGATGTGGGTCAACGAGATGTTATTTGTGAGACGGATTGTGTGGAAGCATTTAATCTTGTTACTCAAGATAGTTTTGGGTTTATTGATCCATTGGTGCTCAAAATAAGAGATATCATGCATTGAAATTGGCGTGTTGACTTTCGTTTGATTATGAGAGATGCAAACACGGTGGCAGATACTATGTCAAAGATGGCGATGAAGTTATAACTTTCGCATGTGGAACTTTTTTCATCTTGGGAGGAGTTTAAGAATAGTCTTAAACAGGACTACCCCTCTATTTAAGTAGTTCCTTGTATTTTATGTTATTTGTGGTTGACTGGAGAAATTTGGAGGTTAGGCTGGACTGGGACTTGTATAAATCCAGGGACGGGTTGGTATGAGAGGAATTAAGATGATATTGTTGATGGATTAAGTGGGCTTCTAGGTGTTTATGGACCTTGAGTGGGCTTTAGGATGCTTATGGATTTATGTTCCTTATTAATTAGCGTTTATTTTTTATTTACCTGACTGAAAATCTTTGTGATTCTTACCCATCTTCTTCTCCTAGTATTTTTAGATACAGATCATGGTGGTTGCAGTGAATGAAGTAAATTATGGTCTTGTGATGGAGAGTGTGTCTTGCTTCTCTATTGACGGAAAAGAAGATATATATTGATTACAATACTATGCATCTCTCTTTATAATTTTACTAAATTTTTAATTAAATTTTTATATTTTTTAATTAAGTATTTATATTATATATTAATTTTGTAATTATGTTTTTATTAACAGTAAACGTAAAAAATATTTTATAATATGAATTTACTAATTTGACATACAACTCCACATTATAAGATTCATTTAATCTCAGTAGCTGAGAAGAGAAATGGCGACAATGGTATGGTCGGAGTAGCAGCAAAAACATCATCAACACCTCAAACTTTCGCTATATACACATAAAAAATAAATTAAAAAACCTTAACATTATGAAAAATAAAAAAATACAAAACAAACAACCTAATAATAACATCATTCTCAGCCAACTCCAACACTTATAATAACAATGAATCCTAGCTTAATTTTTCCAATTAAATTCCAAATCGTAAAAATTGACAAGTAATGTAATAATAAAAATAATCAAAGATCTAAGATATAATTATAGCTCGGTATTATTTTTAGATTAGATACCTCAATGGATATAGATATTTTAAAATGGCATGTGGCATTGATAAACCATAATTTTATAGTTTATTTTGGATTGAATTGAGTGAATTTTGTCAATTCTTATTACACTTATTTACATAAATTGCATGTTTTTAAAATTTCTTCTTAATTATACCTCATAGTTCAAAACATGCTTATTTGATTTTAAAAATGCTAATTCTTAATCCTGGATCTCTTATTGTCATTCGATGTCGTGATGCGTTTGTTAAGTGATTTCAGAGTTTATAGGGCATGAATGGCTTAGAGGATGGAAAAGAGGCATGTGAAAGTAGAAGGAACACAAGAAAGTGAAGAATTGAGGAGTGGCTATTGACGCATACGCGTGACCAGGGGAAGCAGTCGACCGACACGTACGCATGACAAGCGTCACGTGCCTCACTAAAGGGAACACGCTGGGGGCGATTTCTGAGCTCTTGCTGGCCCAGTTTCAAGCCCATTCTGCAGATTAGAGGCTGAGAGTGAAGGAGCATGAGAGATATTACATTAGTTTAGTGATAAGCGGATAATTTATACGTTTTTTGGCATTATTTTTAGGTAGTTTTTACTATGATCTAGTTACTTTTAGGGATGTTTTCATTAGTTTTTATGATAAATTCACATTTCTGGACTTTACTATGAGTTTGTGTGTTTTTCTGTGATTTCAGATATTTTCTGGCTGAAATTGAGGGACCTGAGCAAAACTCTGATAGGAGGCTGACAAAGGATTGCTGATGCTGTTGGAATCTGATCTCGCTGCACTCAAAATGGATTTTCTGGAGCTACAGAACTTCAAATGGTGCGATCTCAACGGCGTTGGAAAGTAGACATCCAGAGCTTTCCATCAATATATAATAGTTCATACTTTGTTTGAGATTAGATGACGTAAACTGGCGCTCAACGCCAGTTCCATACTGCATTCTTGAGTCAAACGCCAGAAACACGTCACGAGCCAGAGTTGAACGCCCAAAACATGTTACAACTTGGCGTTCAACTCCAAGAGAAGTCTCAGCTCATGGATAGATCAGGTTCAGCCCAAGCACACACCAAGTGGGCCCCGGAAGTGGATTTATGCATCAATTACTTACTTCTGTAAACCCTAGTAGCTAGTCTAGTATAAATAGGACATTTTACTATTGTACTAGTAGTCTTTTGACCACATCTTTGGTCCTTTTCCCTATTATTCGAATTTCACATCATATTTTAGGGGCTGGCCATTCGGCCATGCCTGGACCTTCATCACTTATGTATTTTCAACGGTGGAGTTTCTACACACCATAGGTTAAAGGTGTGGAGCTCTGCTGTACCTCAAGTTTCAATGCAATTACTACTATTTTCTATTCAATTCGACTTATTCTTGTTGTAAGATATTCGTTGCACTTCAACTTGATGAATGTGATGATCCGTGACACTCATCATCATTCTCACCTATGAACGCGTGTGACTGACAACCACTTCTGTTCTACCTTAGACCGGGCACATATCTCTTGGATTCCTTAATCAGAATCTTCGTGGTATAAGCTAGAATTGATGGCGGCATTCATGGGAATCCGGAAAGTCTAACCTTGTCTGTGGTATTCCGAGTAGGATTCCGGAATTGAATGACTGTGACGAGCTTCAAACTCGCGATTGCTGGGCGTCATGACAAACGCAAAAGAATCAAGGGATTCTATTCCAACATGATCGAGAACCGACAGATGATTAACCGTGCTGTGACAGAGCATTTGGACCATTTTCACTGAGAGGATGGGATGTAGCCATTGACAACGGTGATGCCCTACATACAGCTTGCCATAGAAAGGAGTGACAAAGATTGGATAAAGGCAGTAGGAAAGCAGAGATTCAGAAGGAACACAACACCTCCATACACTTGTCTGAAATTCCCACCATTGAATTACATGAGTAACTCTATCTTTATTTTCTGTTTAATTTATTATTATTATTTGAAAATTCAATAATCTCTTAATATAGTTAAATCTGCTTGACTGGGATTTACAAGATGACCATAGCTTGCTTCATACCAACAATCTCTGTGGGATCGACCCTTACTCACGTAAGGTTTATTACTTGGACGACCCAGTACACTTGCTGGTTAGTTGTGCGGAGTTGTGACAAAGTGTGATTCATGTTTGAGAGCACCAAGTCTTTGGAGCCATTGTTGATGATCACAATTTCGCCCACCAAGTTTTTGGCGCCGTTGACGTGGATTGTTCGAGTGTGGACAACTGACGGTTCATCTTGTTGCTCAGATCAGGTAATTTTCTTTTTGTTTTAATTTCAAAAAATTTTTCAAAAAAAAATATTTCAAAAATTTTTCTCTTTTTCGTTTTCCTAAAGAATATTTTCGAAAAAAATAATAAAAATACAAAAAAATAATAAAATCATAAAAATAAAAAATATTTTGTGATTCTTGTTTGAGTCTAGTGTCAATTTTTAAGTTTGGTGTCAATTGCATGTTTTAAAAATTTATGCATTATTTTTCGAAAATTCATGCATTCATAGTGTTCTTCATGATCTTCAAGTTGTTCTTGGTAAGTCTTCTTGTTTGATCTTGATGTTTTCTTGTTTTGTGTCTTTTATTGTTTTTCATGTGCATTCTTGCATTCATAGAGTCTAAGCATTAAAAAATTTCTAAGTTTAGTGTCTTGCATGTTTGTTTTGCATAAAAAATTTTTCAAAAATATGTTCTTGATGTTCATCATAATCTTCAAAGTGTTCTTGGTATTCATCTTGACATTCATAGTGTTCTTGCATGAATCATGTGTTTTGATTCATAATTTTCATGTTGTGAGTCATTTTTATGTTTTTATCTCTCATAATTAAAAATTCAAAAATAAAAAAATATCTTTTCCTTAATTTTCTCATAATTTTCGAAAATTTGAGTTGACTTAGTCAAAAAAAATTTTAAAACTTAGCTATTTCTTATAAGTCAAGTCAAATTTTCAATTTTAAAAATCCTATCTTTTCAAAACTTTTTCAAAAATCAAATCTTTTTCATTTTTATCTTATGATTTTCGAAAATTTAAAAATATTTTTCAAAAATCTTTTTCTTAATTTTATCTTTATTTTCGAAAATTATGCTAACAATTAATGTGATTGATTCAAAAATTTGAAGTTTGTTACTTTCTTGTTAAGAAAGGTTCAATCTTTAAATTCTAGAATCATATCTTTTAATTTCTTATTAGTCAAGTAATTAATTTTAATTTTAAAAATCAAATCTATCTTATCTTATCTTTTATATCATATCTTTTTCAAAATTTTATCTTTTTCAAAAATTTGATTTTAAAATATCTTTTCTAACTTCTTATCTTCTTATCTTTTCAAATTTGATTTTCAAATCTTTTTCAACTAACTATTTGACTTTTTATTTGTTTCTTATCTTTTCCAAAACCACCTAACAACTTTTCTCTCTCTAATTTTCGAAAATATCTCATCCCTTTTTCAAAATTCTTTTTAAATTAACTAATTGTTTTAAATTTTAATTTTAATTCTATCTCATCTTTAATTTTCGAAAATCATTAATTCCTTTTCAAATTTAATTTTCGAATTCTCTCTCTCATCTTCTTCTATTTATTTATTCATTTACTAACACTTCTCTTCACCTCTTTTCATCTCCAATCACTGCCTCTATCCTTACCCTTGTGTTTGGATTCTCCTTTCTTTATTCCCTTTTTCTTCTACCACTAATAAGGAACCTCTTTACTGTGACAAAGAGGATTCCTCTTCTTTTTTTTTCTATTCTCTTTTTCTTTCATATGAGCAGGAACAAGAAAAAAAGGCACTCTTGTTGAAGCTGATCCAGAACCTGAAAGGACTCTGAAGAGGAAACTAAGAGAAGCTAAATTACAACAATCCAGAGGCAACCTTTCTGAAATTTTCGAACAAGAGAAGGAGATGGCAGCCGAACCCAACAACAATAATGCAAGGAGGATGCTTGGTGATTTTACTAAACCCACGTCCAAGTTTGATGGAAGAAGCATCTCAATTCCTGCCATTGGAGCAAACAATTTTGAGCTGAAACCTCAATTAGTTGCTCTAATGCAACAGAACTGCAAGTTTCATGGACTTCCATCTGAAGATCCTTACCAGTTTTTAACTGAGTTCTTGCAGATTTGTGAGACTGTTAAGATGAATGGAGTAGATCCTGAAGTCTACAGGCTCATGCTCTTCCCTTTTGCTGTAAGAGATAGAGTTAGAACATGGTTGGACTCACAACCTAAAGATAGCCTGGACTCCTGGGATAAGCTGGTCACGGCCTTCTTGGATAAATTCTTTCCTCCTTAAAAGTTGAGCAAGCTTAGAGTGGATGTTCAGACCTTCAAGCAAAAAGATGGTGAATCCCTCTATGAAGCTTGGGAAAGATACAAGCAGATGACCAAAAAGTGTCCTTCTGACATATTTTCAGAATGGACCATATTAGATATATTCTATTATGGTCTATCTGAGTTTTCCAAGATGTCATTGGACCACTCTGCAGGTGGATCCATTCACCTAAAGAAAACGCCCCGCAGAAGCTCAGGAACTTATTGACATGGTTACAAATAACCAATTCATGTACACTTCTGAGAGGAATTCCGTGAATAATGGGACGCCTCAGAGGAAGGGAGTTCTTGAAATTGATGCTCTGAATGCCATATTGGCTCAGAACAAAGTGTTGACTCAACAAGTCAACATGATTTCTCAAAGTCTGAATGGATGGCAAAATGCATCCAACAGCACTAAAGAGGCATCTTCTGAAGAAGAAGCTTATGATCCTGAAAATCCTACAATGGCAGAGGTAAATTATATGGGTGAACCTTATGGGAACACCTATAATTCATCATAGAGAAATCATCCAAATTTCTCATGGAAGGATCAACAAAAGCCTCAACAAGGCTTTAGTAATGGTGGAAGAAATAGGCTCAGCAATGTCAAGCTTTATCCATCATCTTCTCAGCAACAGACAAAGAATTATGAACAAAATACCTCTAACTTAGCAAATTTAGTCTCTGATCTGTCTAAGGCCACTTTAAGTTTCATGAATGAAACAAGGTCCTCCATCAGAAATCTGGAGGCACAAGTGGGCCAACTGAGCAAGAAGGTCACTGAAACACCTCCCAGTACTCTCCCAAGCAATACTGAAGAGAATCCTAAGAGAGAGTGCAAGGCCATTGACATAGTCAATATGGCCGAATGCAAGGAGGAGGGGGAGGACGTGAATCCCAATGAGGAAGACCTCATGGGACGTCTCTCAAGTAAGAAGGAGTTCCCTATTAAGGACCTAAAGGAATCTGAGACTCATATAGAGACCATAGAGATTCCATTAAATCTCCTTCTGCCATTCATGAGCTCTAAAGACTATTCTTCCTCTGAAGAGGATGAAGATGTAACTGGAGAGCAAGTTGCTCAAAATCTAGGAGCTATCATGAAGCTGAATGCCAAGTTGTTTGGTAATGAGATTTGGGAAGGTTGCTCATTAGTGAACTAGATACATGGGTTCAGCAAACTTTACCTCAAAAGAAACAAGATCCTGGAAAATTCTTAATACCCTATACCATAGGCACCATGACCTTTGAGAAAGCTCTGTGTGACCTAGGGTCAGGCATAAATCTTATGCCACTCTCTGTAATGGAGAAGCTGGGGATCATTGAGGTACAGCCTGCCTTATTCTCCTTACAATTGGCAGACAAGTCAGTAAGACAAGCTTATAGATTAGTAGAGGACGCGTTAGTAAAGGTTAAAGGCCTTTACATCCCTACTGATTTCATAATCTTAGACACTAGAAAGAAAGAGGATGAATGCATCATCCTTGGAAGACCTTTCCTAGCCATAGCAGAAGCTGTGATAGATGTTAACAGAGGAGAATTAGTCCTTCAATTGAATGGGGACTACCTTGTGTTTAAGGCTCAAGGATCTTCTTCTTTAACAATGGAGAGGAAGCATGAAAAGCTTCTCTCAGTACAGAGTCAAACAGAGCCCCCACAGTCAAACCCTAAGTTTGGTGTTGGGAGGCCACAACCAAATTCTAAGTTTGGTGTTGAGAAGACCCCACATTCAAACTCTAACTTTGGTGTTGGGAGTCTACAACATTGACCTGATCACCTGTGAGGCTCCATGAGAGCCCACTGTCAAGCTATTGACATTAAAGAAGCTCTTATTGGGAGGCAGCCCAATTTTTATTTATCTAATTTTATTTTTCTTTTTATTGTTCTTTTATGTTTTATTAGGTTCATGATCATGTGGAGTCATGAAAAAAATACTAAAATTAAAAATAGAATAAAAAATAGCAGAAGAAAAATCACACCCTGGAGGAAGGACTTATTGGCGTTTAAACGCCAGTAAGGAGCATCTGGCTGGCGTTCAACGCCAGAACAGAGCATGGATCTGGTGCTGAATGCCAGAAACATGCAGCAATCTGGCGTTTAAACGCCAGGATTGCACACTGAGGAAAGCTGGCGTTCAACGCCAGAAACATGCTGCAGATGGGCGTTGAACGCCCAGAACAAGCTTAAAGCTGGCGTTTAACGCCAGAAACAAGCACCAATCTGGCGTTAAATGCCAGGATTGCATGCAGAGGGCGTTTTACATGCCTCATTGGTGCAGGAATGTAAATCCTTGACACCTCAGGATCTGTGGACCCCACAGGATCATCTCAGGATCTGTGGACTCCATAGGATCCCCACCTACCATATTCTCACCCTACCTCCTAATAATCCTATAACACACTTTCCCAAAAATCCTTCACCAATCACCTCAATCTCTCTTCCCAATTACCCCCTTCACCACTCACATCCAACCACCCTTTCCCATAAACCCCACCTACCTTCAAAATTCAAATTTCATTCCCACCCAAACCCACCCTAAATGGCCGAACCTACTCCTTCTCCCCTCACTATATAAACCCCTCCATTCTTCTTCATTTTCACACAACACAACCCTCTCTTCTCCTTTTTGGCCGAATACACCTCTCCCCCTCTCCTCCATATTTTCTTCTTCTTCTTCTTCTCTTCTTTCTTCTCTTGCTTGAGGGCGAGCAATATTTTAAGTTTGGTGTGGTAAAAGCATAGATTTTTTGTTTTTCCATAACCATTGATGGCACCTAAGGCCAGAGAAACCTCAAAAAAAAAAAGAGAGAAAAGGGAAGACAAAAAATTTTTCCACCTCCGAGTCATAGAAGATGGAGAGATTCATCTCAAGGGTCCATAGCTCAGTAGAAGAGCATTTGACTGCACATCAAGAGAGCATGAGGAATTCCCTCATCAAGAAATTCCTGAGATACCTCAGGGGATACATTTTTCTCCACACAACTATTGGGAGCAACTAAGGATAAGAGCACCAAAATCACTAGGGATCAAGCAACAGAGGCAAGGAAGAGACATAAAGGAGCTCAAAAAGCACCATTAGTCCTTCAAAAAGGCACCACACTCACTAAGGTAGACTCATTCCTTAACTTCCTTGTTCTTATCTCTGTTTTTCGATTTTTATGCTATATGTTTATCTATATTTTGTGTCTCTACTTCTTGATCATTAGTATGTAGTAACTATGTCTTAAAGCTATAAATAAATTCCATAAATCCTTCACCTTTCTTAAATGAAAAATGTTTTTAATTCAAAAGAATAAGAAGTACATGAATTTCGAAATTATCCTTGAATTTAGTTTAATTATATTGATGTGGTGACAATACTTTTTGTTTTCTGAATGAATGCTTGAACAATGCATAATTTTGATCTTGTTGTTTATGAATGTTAAAATTGTTGGCTCTTGAAAGAATGATGAACAAAGAAAAATGTTATTGACAATCTGAAAAATCATGAAAATTGATTCTTGAAGCAAGAAAAAGCAGTGAAAAAGCAAAAGCTTGTGAAAAAAATGGTGAAAAAAAATTAGAAAGAAAAAGAAAAAGCAAGCAGAAAAAGCCAATAGCCCTTAAAACCAAAAGGCAAAGGTAAAAAGGATCCAAGGCTTTGAGCATCAATGGATAGGAGGGCCTAAGGAAATAAAATCCAGGCCTAAGCGGCTAAGCCAAGCTGTCCCTAACCATGTGCTTGTGGCATGCAGGTCCAAGTGAAAAGCTTGAGACTGAGTGGTTAAAGTCATGATCCAAAGCAAAAAGAGTGTGCTTAAGAGCTCTGGACACCTCTAACTGGGGAATCTAGCAAAGCTGAGTCACAATCTGAAAAGGTTCACCCAGTCATGTGTCTGTGGCATTTATGTATCCGGTGGTAATACTGGAAAACAAAGTGCTTAGGGCCACGGCCAAGACTCATAAAAGTAGCTGTGTTCAAGAATCAACAAACTTAACTAGGAGAATCAATAACACTATCTGAAATTCTAAGTTCCTATAGAATCCAATCATTCTAAACTTCAAAGGAAAAAGTGAGATGCCAAAACTGTTCAGAAACAAAAAGCTACAAGTCCCGCTCATCTAATTAGAATTAATATTCATTGATATTTTGGGATTTATAGTATATTCTCTTCTTTTTATCCAAATTAATTTTCAATTGCTTGGGGACAAGCAACAATTTAAGTTTGGTGTTGTGATGAGCGGATAATTTATACGCTTTTTGGCATTGTTTTTAGGTAGTTTTTAGTATGATCTACTTACTTTTAGGGATGTTTTCATTAGCTTTTATGATAAATTCACATTTCTGGAATTTACTATGAGTTTGTGTGTTTTTCTGTGATTTCAGGCATTTTCTAGCTGAAATTGAGGGACCTGAGCAAAACTCTTATAGGAGGCTGACAAAGGACTGCTGATGCTGTTGGAATCTGACCTCCCTGCACTCAAAATGGATTTTCTAGAGCTACAGAACTCCAAATGGTGCTCTCTCAACGGCGTTGGAAAGTACACATCCAGAGCTTTCCAAAAATATATAATAGTCCATACTTTGTTCGATATTAGATGATGTAAACTGGCGCTCAACGTCAGTTCCATGCTGCATTCTGGAGTCAAACGCCAGAAACACGTCACGAACCAGAGTTAAATGCCCAAAACATGTTACAACTTGGCGTTCAACTCCAAGAGAAGCCTCAGCTCATGGATAGATCAGGTTCAGCCCAGCACACACCAAGTGGGCCCCGGAAGTGGATTTATGCATCAATTACTTACTTCTGTAAACCCTAGTAGCTAGTCTAGTATAAATAGGACATTTTAATATTATACTAGTAGTCTTTTGACCACATCTTTGGTCCTTTTCCCTATTATTGGAATTTCACATCATATTTTGGGGGCTGGCCATTCGGCCATGCCTGGACCTTCATCACTTATGTATTTTCAACGATGGAGTTTCTACACACCATAGATTAAGGGTGTGGAGCTCTGCTGTACCTCAAGTTTCAATGCAATTACTACTATTTTCTATTCAATTCGAATTATTCTTGTTCTAAGATATTCGTTGCACTTCAACTTGATGAATGTGATGATCTGTGACACTCATCATCATTCTCACCTATGAACGCGTGTGACTGACAACCACTTTCGTTCTACCTTAGACCGGGCGCATATCTCTTGGATTCCTTAATCAGAATCTTCGTGGTATAAGCTAGAATTGATGGCGGCATTCTTGGAAATCCAGAAAGTATAACCTTGTCTGTGGTATTCCGAGTAGGATTCCGGAATTGAATGACTGTGACGAGCTTTAAACTCGCGATTGCTAGGCGTGATGACAAATGCAAAAGAATCAAGGGATTCTATTCCAACATGATCGAGAACCGAAAGATGATTAGCCGTGCTGTGACAGAGTATTTGGACCATTTTCACTAAGAGGATGGGATGTAGCCATTGACAACAGTGATGCCTAACATACAGCTTGCCATAGAAAGGAGTGACAAAGATTGGATAAAGGCAGTAGGAAAGCAGAGATTCAGAAGGAACACAGCACCTCCATACACTTGTCTGAAATTCCCACCATTGAATTACATGAGTAACTCTATCTTTATTTTCTGTTTAATTTATTATTATTATTCGAAAATCCAATAATCTCTTAATATAGTTAAATCCGCCTGACTGGGATTTACAAGATGACCATAGCTTACTTCATACCAACAATCTCTGTGGGATCGACCCTTACTCAAGTAAGGTTTATTACTTGGACGACCCAGTACACTTGCTGGTTAGTTGTGCGGAGTTATGACAAAGTGTGATTCATGTTTGAGAGCACCAAGTCTTTGGAGCCATTGTTGATGATCACAATTTCTCCCACCTTTTAGTTTTTTACATAGTTAGAGAATTCTAGAGAGAGGCCTCTCTCTAGGTTTTAGAGTTTTTTAGTTTAATTATTTCTTTTTAGATTTAGATGTCAATCTTGTTTTAATTTAGTTTTCTTTACTTTTTATTGTTCTAGTATCCTAGTTTATCTACTTCTCTTGTTAATTCCTCTATGTTATCAATTTTAGTTCATGAACTCTTTTGTTAATCTCAATTCCCTTTTTATGCAATTTTATGTTTTCATATCTTTTGATGTTTGCTTTCGTTGTTATTATTGATTTTTTACTTGGGTTAGTTATAGTTTTTATTAATTCTTGCATTGTATGATGTTTGCCTTTATTGCACTTTAGGTGTTTGATGAAATATTTCTTTTAGATATGGATTAGATTTTTCCATTCTTACCTTCGGTTAGTAACTTGGGTGACGTTGAGGGTGTGTGTGGTTGGAGGGAATACAAGTATATTCCCATTTCCCAGGAATTTTGAGATGGGAATATTTTATTCCCATGTTTGGTTCAAGATTTAAAAAATTATTCCTGGGTATGTTTTATTTCCTGGAATCAAAATCCAACCCATTTCATTCCCATCTCCCCTCTGGTTATCTTTAATTCCAATAGGAATGGAATGTGTACAATAAAGTGAAAAGTCCAAAATACCCTTGTTGATTTCACTCCAACCCTGCTTTTCAGATTTTTTCCCAATTCATTTCAAACAAAACGAAACCCTAGCAGAAACCCCTCCTCCATGAAAACCAATCCCTAGTGAGGCTTTTCTTCAAATTCACGGAGGCTCCACTGGCGTCGGCGCCGCCGATTTCGATTTGCACGACCACCGCGCTCCTTATTCTAGAAGGAAATCGTTCATGTTCGTGTCATCATCACAACTCACGGTTCCTATTCGTTCTTCCTGTTCGTGTTCATCATCTCGAGTGGTGCTTCCTGTTCGTGTCATCTCATTCGCTTCTCTCCCTCCTCGCGTTTCAGCAATAACCATCAAAGAGAGCTTAATTTGTCTTCTGCAATCCTGTTCATCTTTTTCAAGCACAGAGTCTTCTTCAGGTAAGGATCTTTTATTTTTTTATTTATTTATTTTTCTTAAAATATGTTTGTGCTATAATTTATTGGCATAAAGGTTTGTGCTAGGTTTAAAAAATTTTGTAAAATAGTTTATTCATTGCGGCTAATCTTATTGTTGATTGGTTTGTGATACTGAATAGAATATATGGTTCTTTGAAATGCAATGTCATTAAGGAAGCATAACAAGATGTTCTTTGATGATTACCCCTTTGAAAAATGAAAGCAATTCTTTTTTGAAATTGGAAAAGGCTTCTTTTACCTTTTGATCAATGTATATATAAGACAAAGGCTATGGTGGATTGAATCAAAGGTTGAATGCTAAGGTTATAAAATAGAGTTGTGTCTTTTTTTTTCTGTTGATTTTGTTTTCAGTCATATGCTGTAACTTAAAATTGTTATTGTTTTTGGGTATGCATTATGAAATTTTGGGTTTGATTCTTGTGGCATAAGGATTCATAAGGACTGTGGAGTAAACACGCCAGTCCCTTTGCTTTGTATTCTCATATCTTGTTCATAGAACAGAGCAGGATGTGGAGGAGCATGAATTGCTTCAGAGAAAGAATGAAAAAGTAGTAGTTACAAGCTAACATGCTAGAAACAAATAATAATTATATAACCTCTTTTCAATATGACATATTTTGGGGTATTTAAAAAGTAAAAAGGGGTTGAATAAAAAGTAATAGTTTGGTATATGAAACCTGTATTAGAAAGAGTTTTTATCTGGTTCCAACTTTGTATGTTGTTATCCCACAACTCACGAGATACGGAGGGTTTTATATAGAGATATCAAAACATATTTTAGATAGAAAGAGAGACAAGAGTAAAAGTTATTAGTCTCTTATTTATTGTTTATTGCAATAATTAAAATGAATGGTTTGTAATATTGGAGCATAAATTTGACAATTCAAGGCTGTGAAAGAATACTTATCTATTTACTGTTACTACTGTTGGGAATAATACACCATTCCCCCTTGAGAAAATACCTTTCACAGAGAAATAAAATATACACAATCTCAACACAAGAATTTAACGTGAAAACTCCAATTACTGGAGAAAAAAACCACGGCCGTTGCCAAATGACAATCAGAGAATATCACTATGTGAAAATTGTTACAACACACAGACTTCTTTCTCTCTAACACCGGCACCCCAGTACACCCACACTCTCAAAGCAAATATTTAACTACACCTCACAACACTCTCTAATCAAAAGGTATAGAGGAAAAGAAAAGTCAAATACAAGCTTTAAGTGTTTCCGACTGGTGCAAAAAATATGGAGAACTTAGCCTCATATTTATAGCCTAGGCCACCCACTCCATTTGCTATCCTAAGCAATGTGGAACTAATTCAACCAAATTCTAACAATCTCCACCTTGATTGAAATAGTCATACATCTTCAGCTTCCATAGTCAACACCGACAATTCTTTGTTGCCATTGTCTATACCGACAATCATAGTTCAGAGAACTATCATACTCCACCATGAAAGTATACTCACTTGGAATTAGACCACTCCAAGTATTTCGCCTTGGTACAGATCGAAACCTTGCTGAAAATTCATGGTACAACTTCCAAATTGGCTTTTCTTGGAAGTTCTTCAGCCATCGACATAACTCCGCCACACACCTTGCATCTCAACGCCAACCAATGCCCATGTGCAATTGTGGACCCGATTGCCATAACTTATCCTTATCCATGGCAGTGAGGTAATACCATGAGGATACTTCTTGTCTTTTAGAGAACATCATCTTCTCTCATAGAGAGAGCAATATTGCAAGTATCAGATTGAGAGCCTTTTTCAGAAACCGCATTATCTGGACAATTTCTCTTTACATGCCCAGGCTTTCCACATTTTCAGCATGTTACACTCCTTCCACGATTTCCTTTTCCATAATTGTCACCTCTAGCTACAAGCGACAAATCTGATGAAGTGCTACCCTCATTTTTCATTCTTCTTTCTTCGGCAATGAGCTTACTGGAAACTTCTTCAAAATTCAGAGTTTCCTTCCCATACATTAAAATAGGTTTGATATACTCATAGGAAGAAGGAAGAGACAATATGAGCCTCAGTGCCTTATCTTCATCATCAATTTTCACTCCAATTGCCTCTAATTCAGAGACAATACCATTGATAGCACTAAGATGGTCGAAGATTTTCACATTGTGATCCATGCGTAGATTATGGAACTGCTCCTTCAATAACAACTGATTTGAGATGCCCTTTGCCTGATACAACCCTTCGAGTTTATCCCAAAGTTCCTTGGCTGTTTTCATTCCTTGCACATTTGCAAGAACATTCTTAGCCAAACACAGGCGAATAGCACTTGCAGCTCTCAAATCTAGTTCCTCTCATTCTTCATCCTTCATACAAAGATCTTCTCCTTTAACACCTTGTGCAAACCTGATTGTATCAACACATCCTTGACTTGTATTTGCCACAAGCCAAAATTGATTCTTCCATCAAATTTCTCTATTTCAAGCTTCACAGCACTTGAATATCCTGACATTGTTGCAACCGTATACTGGAATAGTATAACTCAACTGTAGACCGTGCACTAGGAAGGGTCCCTAGAAAAGAGAGGTGGGTCACAATGGACACACTTAAATATCAGATCTTTTCTTAGCCAGAACCTTTCCAAAATGCACTCTCACAGTGTCACACTGCCTTCCAGCAACAACAACAACAACAACCAAAGATCAACCTTAAGCTACAGGACAAAATTCTTTTCTGATGTGGAAGGTCAGACTAGGCTGCAACCACATAGCATACTAAGAATAAATCCCACCGAACCGAAGCTCTGATATCACTTGTTGGGAATAATACACCATTCTCCTTTGAGAAAATATCTTTCACAGAGAAATAAAATAGACACAATCACAACACAAGAATTTAACGTGAAAACTCCAATTACTGGAGAAAAAAATCACGGCCGTTGCCAAATGACAACCAGAGAATATCACTATGTGAAAATTGTTACAACACATAGACTTCTTTCTCTCTAACACCGGCACCATAGTACACCCACACTCTCAAAGCAAATATTTAACCACACCTCACAACACTCTCTAATCAAAAGGTATAGAGGAAAAGAAAAGTCACATACAAACTTTAAGTGTTTCCGACTGGTGCAAAAAATATGGAGAACTTAGCCTCATATTTATAGCCTAGGACACCCACTCCATTTACTATCCTAAGCAATGTGGGACTAATTCAACCAAATTCTAACAACTACTTACTGTATTTCAGGTGTAGTGGATTTACCTGTGAAGAAGTAAATAATCTTTCTTTGCTTTAAACCCTTGTGTTAAATTTCTATGCTATTTGACTAATATTGTGATTCATCCTTCATCTATTTGGCAGTATCTCTGTTTTCCTTGCATAGCCCAGGATTAGATCGGAGGTGATCTAATAAAACCTAATAATTGAATTGAATGAATGTAATTATATGAGCCTATGTATTATTAATTCTCACTCGAGCCATTAGGTGGTGATGCCATATATATCTCTATCTATTTGAATGTTGTTAATTGGTGCATGGATATATACATGTTTTAACTTTCTTTTATGTTTACTGCCTTTGCAACAATTGAAGAGAGAGGGTACTGTACGGATGCATCTGTTTAATTGATTTTTTATTTTTGGTATGTTGATGTTTCTTCTCTTTCTATCTTCTCAGTTTTTCTTTGATGATTTGATATGTGAGAATTTTAGATTGGTTGGAGTTTTATGTCAAGCTTTCTCTTTCTCTTTTTTAAAGTGAACCAAAGAACAAACAGATTTATAGTTTAAATATGAGGTCCACTTAAAAGGAAAAGTTCCATTTCAATGGAGAGATTGGTAGTAAAATCATTGATTAAATTAGTTTAGATTTTTTTGTCTGAGTTTTGGTTCATAGTTATGTTATAATTTTGGAAGAAATTTTTGTTGGATCAAAATGGTAATGGACATGAATGCTGGTTAAGCAGGGTAAAGCATATTTAATTAAAGATTAATTATTTTTTTTCTTGCTTCGGTCCCTTTTCATTTATTAATGACTTGGTAAAATATATGCAATTTTCAGGCCTAGACAGATCCATATTATTGATTCCTTTAACTGTTATTTGTATCAATTCAAATTCGCCAGTGACTAATCCAAGTTTCTTTGAAACTGATAAGCATTTTATTTCAGATTTGCCTCTACTTTCTTTTATCAATACATACTTATATCAATTTGTTTATATAAACTTGAATTAATTAAACAAAAGTGTTACAAATTATGATAATGCAAAAAAATTTGAAAGCCACTTTATATGTATTACTCTTGTGTACACATTTTGTGTACACCTTCCATTTTTAATGGAATACATATTTAGTCTTCTTGATGATAGGGTTGCCTTCATTCTTATTTAGATAGTTCCTATTTATATACATGTTTTAACTTTCTTTTATGTCTATTTCCTTTGCAACAATTTGAGACAAGTGATGTTTTGGGTAGATGGAGAGATCAACTTGCACAAAAAATGTGAAATCAATGGAGGAGAAGAAATCACGCTCGATAATTGTAATTGTAAGACCCGGTTAATTAATGGCTAATTAACCCATAAATGATAATTTATTCTTGAAAGCCCAAAATGTGATTTTTATGGCTAAATGTGATAGAGGAGGTTGAGATGAGAATTTCGATACCAATTTTATAGAATTCGGGCCTAGATTGGACCGAACGGGCCAAACTGGGCCAACCGGGCCCAAAGTGGACCCTTGGCCCAACTAAACTAAACCAAAACCCTAGTTTTCAGCACTCTCTCTCCTCATTTGTTACACACACACGCTGAAATGGAGTGAGGGAGGAGAAGAATACTCTCTCAAACTTCTATCTCTCACTTGATCTTCAAACCACCATAACTTTTGATCTAGAGCTCCGATTGTCGCACCGTTTGTGGCCACGCGTTCACCACGGAGAGCTCTAAAAAACCCATACAATCAATCTTGAGTTAAGCCACGTTTTTCTCTTCGAAATTCCAGCCTTGTTTTCGAGTTTTATGAGCAAAAATATTGAGATTTTGGGCTCTTTGATGTTAAAGGACCCAACTCTTTTGAAGGAGAAGGTTAATCTTGTCTCCTTGGACCTTGGGTGTGGTAATATTCTCAACCCTAGTGTAATTTGTTGTTCTATGATGTTTGGGTATTGAGATGTTGTGTATGGGTATGATGGTTGTGGCCTAGGTTGTGTATATGTGAATATTGGAGCTTGATTGGTGATATTGAAAAGCTTGAAAAGGGTTTGGTGGTGAAAAATCTGTTCTTGGAGGTGTTGAGGCCTTGAGAGCTTGTGGATAAGTGATTTGGAAGTGCTCCGGTTGAGCTTGGGAAATCGGCTAAGGTATGATTTCGGTTTCCCGTATCTAATATGTAATGTGGTAGGGAATACTTAGGCTAGAGGCCCTAAGATAGGCATTGAAATGTTGATGTTGTTGAATGGTTGAAATATATGATGTGGTCATATATGTGATGATGATTATTGATGCCTTGATGGTATGATGTATGAGAAATATGCATGTTGTGATATATGCTTGATGATTGGTTATGGTTGAATTGTGGATTGAACCATGTTGATGGTGAGTATGATATTGATTGTGTACAATGATGACTTATTGGAATTGGTGTTGTTGAAAATTGGCATGAGGAAGAGTATATGATATGTCAATGTGTTTGAGTTTGAGCCACTTGGGTGAAGTGGGTTAAAATGATGGGATGGTGATTTTGGTGAATTGTGGTAAAGTGTCAACGTGTGAGTTGAGGAGGCTTGATGTTGAATTTGATATATTTTGATTGATTTCTAAGAAAAGGGATGAAATTGGCATGTTTTGATTGATTTTGAAAAGAGTTGAAAATGGCTTGTTTTGAAAATGGCACTTTGTGGTTTTGTATGAAAAACATGGTTTTTGGGCATACTTTGATAGGATATATCTTGGACTACGGATCTCCGTTTTGTGCCAAATTTGTTTAGAAATGAAGTTGGATTCGGGATGTCCATGCCGTTCGAAGAACGGGTGAAAAACGATTTAAAATGAGGAAGTTATGTCCATCAGAAGATTGGGGTTTGAATCTGTGAATTCTGCAGCTTTTAACTTAGAAAAATTTTTAGCAGAACGACCCCTCGCGCGTAGGCGCACTTGGTGCGTACGTGCCGTTCTTCCAGAAAGCGCCATCCACGCGTGCGCGTGGTGTGCGCAGGCGCGCCGATGTGCTGCACCCAATGCCCAGCCATTTTCCAGAAAATTGTGCCAAAACTGTGCTAGATTTGTGCCTGGGGCACGAGAGTACCCACGCGTACGCGTGGCTGACGCGTGCGCGTCGATTGGCTAATTTTCAATCCACGCGCTAGCGTGCATGACGCATACGCGTCGATGGGTTTTGTGGCCATCCACGCGTGCGCGTGGAGTGCGCGTATGCGTGTCCCTGTTTTTATACTAAAGTTGATTTTTGAGTTTTAAAAGCCAAATCTCATACTTCTAAGCCTCTGATTTCACCATTTATGTCTTAAATCATTATGATATGCCTAGCAATGGGAAAAGGAGCTAGGGGATGTGGTAACTTGCGAGTGAAGCAAGGGAAAAATGAATGATCAATGAGGATCAAGCATGATTATGTGAGAGGCGGAGGATGGTGGTGGAAGTGCTTGTTTTGCCATGGGCCAAAAGGCCATAATTGTTAATGAAATGGCTGTTTATGGATTTAACCATGAGCCGGATGGCTGGATTATTGTTGTGTTACGGCGGAGTCATGATTATGGCTAAGAATAAATGCATATATATGCTGTTGAATGAATTGTGAATGTTGCACTTCCATTATCGGAGATGAGAGTTTTCCTGGGAGAAAGTAGTGGCTAGCCACCACGTGCTCCAGGTAGAGACTTGAAGCTCTTTTGACCCTATGTCGTCAGGGTGGCCGGGCACTGTGAAAGCCCCGGATGAGCTCACCCCCATAAATATTCACTAGTGAGGGTGATGGATATGGATCATGATTGTGATCAAGTTTATATTGAGTATAACTCGAGTTGGGGAGACACGACAGAGGGACAGTCCAATGGTTAACTACCAGGACTTGTCGGGTTGGCTCTATAACCGACAGATGATATCATCAGCCACTAGGGACAGGCATTCATCATATGCATATTATATGAATTGTTTGAGATTGCCTATTTGACTGCATATTACTTGCTAATTGTCTAAATGCCTTATTTGTTCCTATTTGTATATTTCTTTTTTGATATAACTGTGTTTGCTACATTATACTCTTGCTGGTGGTGGGAGGTTTGAAGGAATTAGAAGGGAAGTATTATTTTAGACTGAAGAATCCTTAGTCAGATGCCCTTATATGGTTTAGCTTATTTATAAGCTTTTGAATTATCTGGAGGAAGTTCTAGGATTGCCTTCGGCTTTCCTCTATTATTATGTATTATATATGTGGAAGCTGTTACCATGCTGGGGACCTCTGGTTCTCACCCATGCGGATTTTGTGGTTTTCAGATGCAGGACGTGAGGTTTCTCGCTGAGGCCTGCTGGAGACTTCTGGATTTGCGAAGATCCTTTGTTCTTGGGGACTCTGTTTTAGTTTATATGTTTGCTTAGATACTTTTATCTCTATTAAATAATACAAACTGTGATGACTCCTCTTATGGGAGATTTTGGAGAATAGGTTTCTATATTTGTGTCCCTTTGGGGTTTTCCTTATTTTATCATATGTATATATTGCTATGCTCGGACCGGTTATCTTCGCAGCCAGATTTTGAGTCTTGATATTCCTGTTTTTGACACTCTTTTGTATATATATAATCTCGCGTTGGTTTATCCTTTGTTCGTTACGTTATCGATCGGAGTGTTGCGCTTTTCGAGTTGCGATTTTTGTTTACCCCTTTTTCTACAAAGGCTCCTAGTTATAATCAATCATTCATACTACTATACGTACTAAATTTTTATTTTAGAGGTCGTAATACCTTGCCATCTCTGAATTATGACTTAAGCGTAAGACTCTGTATGGTAGGGTGTTACAGTAATCTTTTTCTATGTGTGAGACTGTCTGTCGTAACATTGATTTTGTTTTGTTGATGTGTTTGTATTCTTGTATAAGAGTTGCGCATGTATGCTTATTAGTGCAAGTAATATTTTACTTTTGAGACTTCTTTGTAACTTTCATTTGGATAATAGTAATTCTTTTTTAGTAAATTTAATTGTGATAATGTTAATTTTAATTAAAGATATTTGTTATTAGGGGTATTTTAGTAAATTTGAAAAGATTAGAATCGATAATAATTTTAATTAAACATGTTTTTGTTAAGGGTATTTTAGTAAATTTTTTATTAGAAGTATTTTTGTAAATTCAAAATGTAAAAATGTAATAATTTTAATTAAACATTGTTCATACCCTGGGTCGAGCTGTCCGACCCGGGATGCTCTATTGACAAGTCGACCGACCTCTTCAGTTCAGGACAATCCGACCTCTTCTCAAAGAGCTTGGTCAAATCACCAGGAAAGCCCAAAAAAGGGCCTAAACAGAGGACCATGCCCCCAAATCCTAAGGCAGCCCAAAGCCTACAAAGAGAAGGGTGGTTCCTTTGAAGATAAGATGACCTCACTTAAAGATGAGATAAAGATAAGATAACTAACTTATCTTATCTAAAAAGGTCACTCCACACTTCTATAAATATGCTGGAGCACCCAGGTATAACTCATACTCTGATTCTACTAAAAACCTGTTTAATACCCTTGCTAACTTAAGCATCAGAGTCCCTTGCAGGTATCACCACCCTCCGGTGACAAAGGATCAGCAGCATTGGCAGTCCAACAAGTCGGACGCAGCAGCTCCGGCCACCACCTACACGCCGGACACGTCATCTCCGACCAGCACAAAAGATCTCGACCGAGATCGACCTACAGTTTCAGGTAACCCTCGGAATAAACATATTGTTATTACGTGAAATTTAGAATCAATAATAATTTAACTAAAGATATTTGATATTAGGGGTATTTTAGTAAATTTAAAAAAATTAGAATCAATAATAATTTTAGTTAAACATATTTGATATTAGAGGTATTTTAGTAATAATTATTTTAATAATAATTATTTAATATTAGGAATATTTTAGTAATTTAAAAAAATTAGAATCAATAATAATTTTAGTTAAACATATTGGGGGTATTTAAATAAATTTAAAAAAATAGAATCAATAATAATTTTATTTAAACATATTTAATATTAAGGGTATTTTAGAATCAATAATAATTTTATTTGAACATATTTAATATTAAGGGTATTTTAGTAAATTTAAAAAAAAATAGAATCAATAAACAATTTAGTTAAAGATATTTGATATTAGGAATATTTTAGTAAATTTTAAAAAATTAGAATCAATAATAATTTTAGCTAAACATATTTATTATTAGGGGTATTTTAATAAATTTATTATTAGAGATATTTTGTAAATTAAAAAAATCAATGTAAAAAAATAATATTTAATTAGTTTTATATTTAATTTTTAGTCATTAATATTTTAATTTGAATGAGTAAGGGTAATTTTGACATATTACATAATATGACCAAAAAATTTAAACTCAACCAAACAAAAATTTATTCATTCCTAGGATTATTACATAATATTCCAAGACATTAAATTTTATAACCAAACATAGGTATCCTATATTCCAAGTAATCTTATTCCTAGGCATTATATTCCTAGGAATGACATTCCTAGTAATAAAATTTAATCCTTGAACCACACACACCCTTAGTTACTAATGTTCAAGTGATTGATAATTTATTTCTATTGACACTAGTCTTCACTAAATTAATTAGTGAGTGGCTAGGACTTATGGATTAGGATAAATTAAGCTCACTTGTCTTTTCTCCAATTTTGGGAATGACAAAGTGGGAGTGATCTTTGCAATTATCATATTGTGGTTGGTAACAAGGATAGTGAACCTTAATCATCAACCCTTACCAAGACCTTTTAACCATTTGATTTCCTTTCCTTTGTTAGTTAATTGTCATTTACTTTCATGTTATTTACATTTCTTGTCAATTGATATCTCACCCCCGATTTTCTTCGTAGCCAATAATTGAGTAGTTGATTGCAAATCCTAGGGAGAACGACCCGGAATTAATACTCCCGGTTATTTTGATCTATATTGTGATAAGCTTCTAAATTTTGATTCAGGATAATTTGTTGGTTGGGACTATATTTGTGACGTTGAATTAGAAAATTTTTTGATCATTTTCTAACCGACATTTATCCCTCATCAGGCACTACAAGAAAATCATCCATTTAGCCATTCTTAAAAAGTATAGCTAAAATGAAAAAAAAAAGTTATGTCTTTGGCAAATGCTATGATTTTTTGGCTTTGGAGATGCTTTAGTAAGGATGTCTAGGCATTGCCTATTCTCAAAAATTACGCTTTTCTGTACCAAAAAATACGCTTTTGGTGTTCAGAATACGTGCATTTTTCAAGTGATGTGCTTGAAAACCAAAAGCTACGCTTTTCATCACTCATGCTTACTAGAATTTAAAAAAATATGCTACACTTATCTTTACTACTGCATCACTTTAGAAACGTAACAATACTGTATACCTAAAGCTACTGTATATAAGCGTAGCTTTATATCCCTTACTGTTTTCAATTTATATATATATATATATATATATATATATATATATATATTATTTAGTAATACGATTATACATATAATCTTATATTTTTAATTAAATTAGTCAAATATTATAAAATAAAAATAAATACTAATAATACTATATAATATTCTTTAAATAATAAAAATTATCCTTAAACAAAATATATTTAATTTAAATTAAATCAAAAGTATTGGGATGATCATTTTAAAAATTCATACATCGTACAATAAAATAAACATATCCATATCAAAATATACATGAGACAACTTAGAATTTGTTACTAATAAACACTACAAGAAAATAGAACATTTGTAACAAAAATTTTGTAACAAATTTAGAATTGTTACAAAAAATTATTTTTCTATAACAAAAATTAGTGACTGTTACATAATAATATTTTGTAACAATAATATAATTTGTTACAAAATATTTTGTTATTTTGTAACGATTTGATTTTTCTTGTTACAAATTATATTGGTTTTTGTAACGAACTGATACTTTGTTACAAAATTTTATAATATTTTGTAACAAAATATCCATTTGTTTCAAAAACTCTAATTATTTTGTAACAAAAAATTTATTTGTAACAAAATTTAATATTGTTTGTAACAAATTATTTGTTTGTCACACAATACAAGAATTTTGTAACTTAAAAAATTTATTTTAAAATATTAAAATCTTTAAGATAATTTTATTTTGTTTTAAAAATTTAATATTTTAAAATATTATTTGTATTAATTAATTATTTTTTATAAAAAATTAAAAATTAAATGATTAATTTTTAAAAATAGTATATATTATTTTATATTTTTTTATAAAACTAATATATAATTTTTACTAATAATCAATTCTTAAATGTTGACTAAAAATTAATTTTTTAAATTAAAAAATTAATTATTAAACATAAATAAAAATAGTTAAAATTAAAAATAAAAACAAATGTAAAAAATAAAAACTCTAATTGTAATCCTCACTTCCACTCTTCATTCTACGACTGGCTAGGTCACTCTTCTTTTTTTTTAACCAAAGATAGGAAGATTAGAACGCGCGACCTTTTAGATGAGTATGGAAAGACTATATCATTTGAGTTATAACTCATTGGCGGTCACCTTCCTTCTCCTATTTAAAATAAATTTATAACAAATATTATTTTTATTTCATTACCACTCTAAAATTTAACATATTTTTACATTTAAATAAATTTTTAAAAAACTTTCTTAAAAATAAAATATAGAGTTCCGGTTTTTTCCTTCTCTCTACTAAAATTCCAAACCTACCATAACCCAATACTTATTATTTTGATTGTTAAAAAATAAATAATAAATTATTTGTGATTTATTATAATTATTCATAATTTTATTTTCAAAAAATTATTTATCAAAAAGTAATTAAATCAAAGCGATAAAATTTTGAGTTTAAAATTAATTAAAATTTATATAATTTGTATAAATATTTAATACTCTATATTTAATTAAAATTATCAAATTTCAATTTATCCAAAATTTTCTAATTTTATATTTTTCCCAAAAACAAATACTAATTCTCAAATTAAAAATTCTAACTCTAATTTTACCCTAACTCTACCCACACCCACCCACCCACTCAGTCACTCACTCACTTACCCTAACCCTTCCAGCCGTCACACACTCACCCCCCTTTCTCCAAATGCACACACAACACCAAGGTTTTGAGAACCGGACCGATCATCAAATCTTTCTAATCACTGGTTCACTGGTTTATTGGTCTAACCGGTTCAATCGGTGGTTCAACCGAAAAAATCGTTTTAGAATAAAATAATAAATAAATTATAAATATGCAAGTATTAAGTTGAGGGTATAAGGTAGTATGAAATTTTTCTAATGGAGTGGTGAATTACTCTATGAAGTTTTCCCAAGGGAGTGGTGAATTACTCTCTTAGGATTTTCTTTTTTTATAGTAAATGAAAAATTGCCAGATGAAAGCATGATACCAAGCAAGTACAATTCCTCATCAGTACACAAAATGTTAAAAGAAATATCTCACAAGAATAGGAAGAATATCAAATGAATTATCATAAATTCAACTAAAAAAACAGAGTACTTGGATAAACAAATTTGATAACATTGTTAATAACAAAGTTGGCAGTGTCCTAGTGCTAGAAAGGCTTCACCAAATGAAGGAGCATGTAGGCTTTAAGAGACAATAGACTTGGATTTGTGCAGCAGCATTTTAGATGAGTTGCTTTGTAGACCGTTTGGTGAAACTAAGCTTTCATGGTGAAACTAAGTGCTCATAACAAACAGAAACAATTTCTCAAGATACATAAATAAGTGCTCATCCTCTAAAAATAATCATCTGAATTGCTACAAGACAAAAAAAAAATGACCGCAAGTCTCTTTACCCAAGTCAAAATAAACAAGTATATCTGAACTCAACAATCAGTCTTCAGCACCAAACATTACAAAATATTAACCAATAATCACACTAAACCTGCAACCAGCAATTACAAAACAGCAACTACAAAATAGCAATAAACATTGTACTTTATAAAACATTCTAAATCAGTGATGACACTAAACATGCACCCAGCAACAAACATACAAAACATTACAAGAAAATTTGAACAAAACTTTCAGAAATTTCAGGAACTTTGTTTTGTTTGAACTTTGAAGCAATGAAGTTCTGCTACAATTTGAATATTTGACTAAATGGATTTAATTCAATTAAAATTTCAAGAACAAAAAAAAATCTTATTATAAAATTGATTTTCATTATTGGCCATAGCGGAAATAACACTCTTCCCATAATCCTTCATTTTGTTATTATTCCAATAATGTAAAGATTAAAATCAAATTAGCTTAAATTTTTTTAATAAAATGAAAATATGAGAAACATGTTGACGAAAATGAGCTGCAACCGAATAATCGAATCAAATATAATTATTATCACAAATATAGGGTATGATAAAGGATGATCTAATTCAAATAGTCACCATCACGATTCGCGATTATGGGTCCTTGTAATAAGCTTTTGATGTCCATTCAGAATTTCCATCAAAGTACTACAACTTTGAATCTACGATAAATGCTTAAAAGCAATCACAACTTCACAAGCTGAATAACAAAAGACCAATACACAAATTAAAAAATAAAAAATAAAAAAGCTGATTGAAATAGGGGAAAAAGAAATCCAAGAGTCACTTTCACTCTCATCCAAGGCTGTGCTGGATTGGAAACAACCAAAAAACCTCAAGCAGCTTAGGGATTTCTTAGGTTTGACAGTTCAAAATCAAAAACAAATTCACTAACCTCCACTGTTGGAAGCCTTGAACAGCAAAGTCACCGATGAAGACAGGACGACGTGCCGAGCTAGAAAGCCTAGAAGAGAAGGTCTGGCCGTATGGATTTGGGACAGGGGAAGGAGGAGGCCGCAGAGACCCCAACAACCACGGACGGCAGCGGCAGTTCCATTGACGAAGCTAGATTTTAGGTTTGGCCGTTTGGGAACCTTAGGGCTTGAGTGTGTAGGTGTTTGGTGTGTGTGGGGGTGGAGGGGTATGCAGGTGAGGGACTCGCGTGGGGGGTGGGGTTTTTTAATTTTTTTTTTAAAAAAATGAAATTGACGTCGTTTCTTAAGAACCGGTCGGTTCCCGATCTGGTCCAACCGACCGGTTACCGGCCGGTTCAACAGTTTTCCAACGGTTTTAAGAATGACGATTTTAGGAGGAGGACCAGACAGTTTTTTACGCCAGTTCACAGTTAAACTGGTCTGACTGGCCGGTCCGGTCCGGTTTTCAAAATATTGCACAACACAAAAAAACCACATAGCAAGAGAAAAGGAAGAACGGAGAGGGAAATAAAGGAAAAGAAAGGGGGAAGCTGGAATCAGAGAGCAAGAGAAGGAAAGGGGAAAAAGGGAGGACGGCGCCGGTGGGCATCACTGCCGCTGCGCCAGCGTGTTGCCGTCAGGAAGGGAAAGAGCTGCGCGAGGAAGCAGCGCCGCTGTGCCTCCATGCCGCCGTGCCTCCATCGCCGCCGTCAGTTCGTGTTCTGCTGTCGCTGAGGGAAGCCGCCGCTATCGTCATCTTCATCGCGAGCGGGTCGTTGCCAGTTTTCACCGCCATCACATCTCTCATCACGGACGATGCTAAGGATGCGCAAGAGAGACAGACGCGCAAGAGAGAGGAAGACGGAGGAAAAAAGAGGAGGCGCTGTTCACCCTGCTGCGCGCAGTCACCGTTTGTGGAGTCACTAGAAAATAGCATTGCCTCGCCGAGATTCACTACCGGTAAGGGCGTTCTCTCCTCTGATTTCAATTTTCTTTAGTTTCTGGGAATATTGCTGTCTTTGATTTTTGTTAGAGCGGTGTCGTTGTGTCTCTGGTCATTAGAAATCCACCACTGGAGCTTTGGATAGCCGCCGTCAGTAGAGGTAACTGCCAGAGCTGCCGCCTAATCGGTTGAGAGATTGCTGCAGCTTCATTTTTTGTGCTGAGACTATTTGGTTTTGTTTCTGTTTATCATAATACTCTATTAACAATTATCTTATAATTTTATTTTATGAGTTTTTCTTTATTTTTAATTCAGTTTTTCACATTCCTTGATGTTATCTTAGACATTTTTTTTGCCTTTCTGTTGGATATAGAAAAGTGAATCCAATCATGTAAGTGTACTGTTGGTAATATTATTAGCTTTTCTAATTTTGAATGTGTTGATAATTTGGTAATATCTGTTGAAGTTTGTGTTAATTTTCCTTAAAGATCAGAGATCTGTGTAGAAAACATAAATTATAAGGTTTCAGAAAATGCATAGTTAATTTATTGTTCTTGTTTATACTGTGACTGTCCGTGAGTGTTTTTTATTTTTTTCTTTAAGTGATAATCTTTTTTAATTTTTTGTTGAAGTGCTCTTGTTTGCTTTTAATTTATATGCTTTGTTTATTGCCTCTTACATAAATAATGAACACAGATGCATCATTTTAATCCTGTAAAGGGTAGTTAATTAGTTAGTACACATCAGGTTATGTTTGTGGGTTATTTTGTGTCTTGGTTCTCTCTCTGGCTTTGAGCATTGTTTATCATTATTGTGTCTAGCTCTCCTATATATAGTTTCCTATTAGCCTGAGAGTTAGTTAGTCATCTTGTATATTCACAACTACACTGATTATCCATAATGTTCTCCCATTTTACGTTTTTTGTGCACAAAGCTTTCTCCATATATCTCTTTTGTGGTTTTGTTTTACTCTCTGCTTCTGCATCGTATTGCATTACTGCACAAGCATTTTGGAAAGCTTTCTAATCCATTTAACTATTCACTAGTATAATCATAGTTTGTAAATACCTTATCTTTATTTTAACATAGATATCTTGAACTTGTTTCTAAGGTTCTTTAGGAAGACTTGACAAATGCTACTTCGTTGAATGATTCGGATAATAGGGTTTTATCTTATTTTAAACTTTAATGTGTACACTAAGCAATCAACATTTGGTGCTTGTTCCTATTTAAACTACTACTTTCGTATGAGTTTATCCAGGGCTAAAAATATGACTTTTTCCTGTTATGAATTTTTTAATTTGTTATTTTGTTAATTGTTGCTTTCTTTTTGTGACTATATATAATCTTCTTGTCTATCACTTGTTTGGAAGAATATTTCAGCTCAAACAGATAGTGAAGAATAAAAAATTGCAAGTACTCATTCTAGCCCAGGGCCATCTAGTCATAGAACTAATGGAAGAGCTGTATTAGTTTATGTTTAGTACTCTATATATACACCCATATGCAGAAAGGTATTCCTAACTATTAATTTATCATGGAACTGACTTTGGAGTGATTTATTAAGTGGTAATATAGAGCATATTGTCATTTTAATGCTGGACAAAATGAGTTACTAGAAGCAATGGGATTGGATTCCATTGTTTTCATAATTCACAGATAGTTTTCTTACGTTAAATAGTGACAAGTGATTCTTGCAAAAATATTCTATCATAATCTAGAAACAGTTAGTATAAATGATCATAATTATTATGATTATTTAAGTTAATAGTGTGAGATTATGCAAATTTTTTTTAATAAATTACTTTATCAAGGTTTAAACTCTACTCTTCAATTGTTATATCGATAGGTGGAAGCCATCAAGAGAATTGCTGAGTATAGTTTTAGAGTTGGAAAAGAGTTGGGAAAGGACATGGTAAGAATTTTAAAGTTTGTATTCATTGTTGAATAATACGAGTATAGTTTTTTGTTTTTCCTGTGCATTTTTAAAGGAAAAACAAATCTTGTTTCTTAAGCTAGTATTTTTTTGTTGGTGGTCTTTTCAGGTGTGTGACACTTGTGTGGCACTTATTAAAAGCTTCTCCATGAGAAAGGAACTGTATGAACATGATGGAGTTTGTAATTTGTAGTTTACATTTTGGAGATTTATAATTCCTTGTTTTTCTTGTCCTATGTATCTATCTAGTTCATTAGGGTTCTTCAATGTGTTTTGTTAGTTTGTACTTTAAAGTTTATATGTTGAAGATTTATAAAACAATCTTAGTTAAATGAAAGATATTTGAACTATCTATGTTATTATATATTATATAAATGTTGACTTGTTGAGTAAATTAGTTAATATATTAATTAATTAAAAAAATAATATAATTTGACAAATTATGTGTGTAATTTGTATTAAAAAAATTATTACAAAATAAATAGTGTTTTGTAACTAAAGAAAAAAAATGTTACAAAATTAAGTTATATTTTGTAACAAAATTTTATGATAGAAAAAAATATATTGTCACAAAAAATATTTTGAAAATCAAAATTTGTTATCACTTTTATAATGACTTTTGGTTTTTTGCATCTGAAAAATTTGTTACAAAATATTACTTTGAATTGTAACAGTTCCATTTTTTGTTACAAAAACTTTTTGTAACGGGACATACTGCAACAACCATTTTTTTTGTTACAAAATTCTTTTATTTCAAAATTTTGATTTTTGTAACAATTTTTTTTATTACAAATATTACTTTTTCTTGTAGTGAAACTACGAAAAATAAAAAAATTATTATATCTTATATAAGTATCTTTTAATTAAATCGATTGTCAATAAACCATAGATTTTCAGGCCAAAATATAATAAACTATTTTTCAAATTCCAATACTCGATCTTTATCAATAAACCATCATGATAAGCATCTTAATCTTTATTAGCATCCATTGGATTATCCTGCACAATTATGAATCAATAGAGATTCAAAAGTTAAAACCCCCAATTATCAATCTATAACCCTAAAATTCAAAAACAATAGAGATTCAAAAGTCAAAATCCCCAATTGAAAATCTTAAATCGGAATCCCAGACCTCCCAAATTTTATAGAACCAACTGAAAATCAATACATACCACTAGTTATTGATGTTCATCATTATCAGCACAGCCACACACCCCTTCTTTAACACTGGTGAAGAATAGAGCGAGTGAGAGAACGAATGAGCGAGAAAAAGAAGATGGTGAAAAAGAGAGCGAGGTAGAGAATGCTTATCTGGTGAGCGAGGTGATGAGCGATGACGGCGAATAAGAGATAACGATGAATAAGAGATGATGGTGATGAGCGGCATGGGTTTGTAAAATCGAAGGAGACACTTAATTTTTTTATCACAGCATGAAACGAAAGAAAGCACACTCTTAGCATGAAAACAAAAAAGAAAAACATTGAGTTTTGTGATTGGTGCTTTTGATATTAGAAGACGTTTGTGAAGCGCACCCAAAATATAAATATTAGATTACCCTTAAAAAGTGTTATCTTTTGTTAGAAAAGTATATCTATTGACAATTAAGATAAGGCTATGTTTCATAAATGATCTTTTTACTATTTAAGGAGATACTTTTTAAGTGATGTTATAGTTGTGTTTTCTATTTTACTATAAAAAGATAACATAGAGAAAAGCATAGCCTATTCTTTGAATAAGCTACCCTTTTTAAATGTAATTTAAAAAAAGTGTTACTAAATAAGTAATTATTTTGTAGTGAGGTAGATCGGAGTACCGATTTCGACATGCTTAGAATAACGACCTTTCTTCAAGTGGTGTCCGATCCTTCCGACAAAAAAATTGGAGACCGGATTTGATGGACCTTGTACCGTCTTCTTCTTGAGACCACCGCCTTTCCTTCCAGCAGCTCATTTTTTTGAGGGACTATCCATGGAGGCAAGTTTGTAGAACAAAAAATGAGTTTTAATTGGTGCAAAGAGTGATGATAATGGTAGTGGTGAAAGAGAGTGTGGCGACTTCACTGGCATAGTTCGGTTATCCATCATTATCTTAGCCTTGACTTCATCGTAGTGGTGTCACCCTCCTCCGTTGTCAGCTTCTTTCACAGCCTCCATTCCATATTTCTGGCTTTGTTTGCACCAATTATTTTAGTGATAAAGATGAAGAGTAAAGTTGTAAAAGATAATGATAATATAATTAATAAATTAAATATATTTTTAAAATTAATTTTAATTGAGATATATTTTAGTATATTCTGTTAATTCTAACGTTTTTGTTATAGTAAAAATTTAATTAAAAATTTAATATGATATAAAGATTTAATTAAAAAATATAAAAACTTAATTAATTAAAAATTTAATAAAATTATAAAAATTAATAAAATAATTAAACCTTAAACAAGTCATAACTCTTGTTTAATGTATAGTTTGAGTTCCGGTTCAATAGGTCCATGTTCGAGTCAGAACCTTCGAGTCAGAAATTTGTGACTGAATAAGACATTATCATTATTTTTATTTTTATTTTTATTTTTATATGACTTTATTACTATATCTACAACTTGATATATACTACTAAGTTATATATATCTCAACGGATTTTGACTTGGATTTATGTTAATGAAACAATGATATAAATTTAGGTGGCCACTCAGATAAAGACGCTTATTTCATCTTTTGTTAAAAATATTTTTATATTGTGTTTTAATTAATTTTTGTATAATTTATTCAGTGTTCCTCATCATATATTATTAAATTTCTCAAAAGATTTTCTTTTCAAAAATAATAAAAAATATTTAATTTAGACTAAAACAAAAAAATAATAGATTAACTATTAAATTTTTTTAAATTATTTATATAAAAAATATCACATTCATCAATATATATATATATATATATATATATATATATATATATATATATATATATATATATATAAAACAAGCTCAAGTCTCTTAAGATTTTTACAAATAAAAAAATAATTTATTTATATTCGTACAATATATAAAATAATTACTATATTATTATTATATTATAGATTAAAATTCACTAATTTAATCTTTTTTATTTTTAATATAAGCATTAGAAATAAATAAAATTTTTATAACTAAATGTAGTGTAACAAAATATATATAATATTAATTAACTCTTAAAAAATTCTAAAAAAATAGTTTCTTTCATTTTAGTAAAATAACTATTTATTAAAGTAGACAAATTAATTATTTTCTTCTCATATACAATTTTTTTAAGACATAAAAGTAATTAATTAGGACATTGGTTAAGATAATTAAAGTCACTATTTTATTAAATTTTTAATTTAAAGAGAAATCCTAGTTAATTTTGGTATAGAAATTTCGAATTTGAAAACATTGATCAAAATTATGTTGAATTTTGATTTATTTGATTTTCATTTAAATTAATTACTACATAAGTTAAAATTTTGTTTTGAAGTTATATTTGAACTTTAATCTGATTTTTAAAGTTTTAATTTACTTAGTTTAATTTTTTAACTTAGGTATCTGTGATTCATATTAGGGTTTTAAGTGTTTAGTTGAAAAAAAATAAGGTAAAAAAAATTTCAATTGTCACATCAAATAGTCGCTAGAACGTATAATGTAGCAGTCGTTAGTCCGTCTCAACATGTCGTTAATGATTTTGTGAGACAGTGACAAAAATAACATCAGGAACCAATGTGAGTCATAACTATTAAGTTGGGAGACTAAATTGAGTAAATCGAAATTTTTGAAATTAGATTGAAATACGAACATAATTTCAGAGACTAATAAGTATTATCTCTTTGTTGACAATTAAGTTGTTTTAATGGTAATTAAGATCTAATAATGGTTTATAATAAAAAAAGTATTCTTTTGCAACAATGAACCTATAGTAGTAGTTAGGGGTGTTCATAGATTAGATCATATCTATAAATCTACGATATTTATCCGTATCTAATATTTAATTTGTGGATATGATCTAATCTATAAGATGATCGGATTGGATCGAATCGGATCCATACTCTAATCAGATAGAAGTGAATATGTTTAAAAAAGTAAAAAAAAAATTATTGACTTTTTTATAAAAATAAAATTTTTTAATATTTTTTATTTTATGGATATATTTGATATCTGATCCAAACATAAAAATTGCGAATATTGATTTTAATCTAATGAGTTTAGTGCGAATTGGATCGAAATTTCAGCCATATTCGATCTATGAACACCCCTAATAATAATAACTAAAAAATTATAATGATTATATTTTTAATTAAGAGGAAGTACCAAAAAAAATACTAAATACAAGAACATATAATCAAATATTAAAAGAAAAGGAAAAATAGACAAAAGTACACCTGGATTTTCACACGGTGGACAGATGTACTCCTAAATTTTTTAATGAGTCATTTGCACACATGAATATAAAACTCCGTTGTCAATTCTACCCTTCCGTGACCTGAATAAATTTTTCGGCAGTGGTGGAGGCCAGGTGGCACGGTATTGTATGATATGGCCAATTTGAGGTGGCATTGTGGAAAATAGAAATATTCATTATGAAATTTGTTGAAATAAATATAAGAAAAAGGAATAATGAAATCACTGTTCATCCTCTTCCTTCTCTAATCTCTTCAAACCATATGAACCCTAATACAGGAAATGATAACAATAATTTTTTAAACTCCAATCAGAAATCTGCAGGCCCAAATGGGAACACCAAAGCCAAAAAAACTCCTTTCTCCAAATCAACTAATTTTGAGTTGCAGCCATTGTTCTAGTTCTACTTGCTGATTTTCTTCCACTGCTTCCGATCAAGCTTGTTCAGATACTCCCATGCTCCAGTATTGATCCGTTGCAGTCTCAACATTGCAGCATCAAATTCTTGAGTTGTGGTGGCTCGACAACACTCCCACATTGCCCCTTTGAGTTGTTTGTCCTTCCATCTCTTTGCGAAATTATTCCAAATATGTATATCACAGAAGCGATGATGAACTCCAGGCATAACTTATTGCATAGCCGGAATTAGACGCTGTTCAATTAATATGTGTAAATGCATACCTTTTGTTGGTTACTAATGAAGTTTCAACCATAAACCTTGTAGTTGTCCAAGTCATTGTATAAATGCTCCAAGAACCATTTCCAGTTATCTCTAATTTCTGAATCCACCATGGAATAAGCAATGGGAAAAATCTGGTTGTTGGCATCTTGACCTATTGCAGTGAGTAGAAGTCCTCCATAGAAGCCCTTTAAGAATGTGCCATAAAGGCCAATGAAAGGTCTGTGTTAGGGTTCATATGGTTCAAAGAAATTAGAGAAGGAAGAAGATGAACAGTGATTTCATTATTCTCTTTTCTTGTATTTATTTCAACAAATTTCACAATGAATATTTCTATTTTCCACAGTGTCACCTCAAATTGGCCACATCATACAATACCGTGCCACCTGGCCTCCACCACCGCCGGAAAATTTACTCAGGCCACAGAAGGGTAGAATTGACAACGGAGTTTTATATTCATGTGTACAAATGACTCATTAAAAAATTCAGGAATACATCTGTCCACCGTGTGAAAATTCGGGTGTACTTTAAAACAGTTGGACTTTTTTTGCTTATATATATATATATATATATATATATATATATATATATATATATATATATATATATATAATGTAATAATTATAACATGATAATTGTTTTATATATCACACAAATATAAACGTTTTTTCTGTAAGCCTAAAAAAGGTTTTGTAAGTCCCTAACCTTATTATCGATTTTTGTAGTGTTAGTCCTCATATTATCAATGTGATTCATATATAATTAGGATGATAAATTATTTGGTGACGTGCTTCCTTTTTTACTGTGACATACTTCTTTATTATTATTATTATTATTTTGTACATTAAAAAATAACAGGCCAAATTATTGCCATAGCATAATAGAAGTATGAAAGTTTATCATTCTTCTCTAATGGAGAAAACAAAATTCTTTTCAATAGATTATTTAACGTTTAGTAGAGTAAAAATAAATTTTATTAGAATAAATTTTAGTACAGAGTTTAAATTTTTTAAATATGTGGTGTACGTGAGTGAGATAGTGATAAAATATATGGTAAGTTGTATTTTTTGTCATCAACGCAAAATGATACTGCAATCTCATCTAGTGTGAGATGTTCTTGAACCATACCTGATCAAGTACCCATGTTCTGCAATGCTACACTGTTTTTTGTAGATGGTGAGATGTTCATGTTTTGCAATGCTTCTCGTCGATTGCGAGATGCTGAGGGTGATTGTCCATGCAGCAGGTCATTTCTTTCTCCTAATATATAAGAAGCACATTCTTTTTCTTCTACTCAGTAATATTTTTTTATCTTGCAGAGTATGTGTGTTGTAGATAAAAATTTTGATGTATTATTTGAGCGAGTTAGTGAAAGTACTAACAGATTATTTTTTTTAGAGTAAAGTATTATTTTTGTCCCAACGTTTGGAGTAAGTTCTATTTGTGTTCATAACATTTAAATCGTCTTATTTGTATCCCTAATGTTCATAAAAGTGATTCAATGTTATATTGCCGTTATTTATACTAATAGATCAGATTATATTTTTCAATTATTATCACTTGAATGTATTAATTCTCAATTAGGTCTCATTTGGATGTGTTCAATTTTAATATTGTACCCAAAATTTGTGTTCAGGTTCAATTATGTCCTTAAAAAGTGAATTATGTAAATGTTGCAGGGATTAGTTTTAACTTTTAATGAGTTATTATTCGGAGTGGATCATCAGTTCTAACCCATACATTTGTATTTTAACTTTAAGAATAGACACTACAACATTTTTGTCCTAAGGTAACCCTTATTCGAAGCAACGTTTAATAAAAGTTGCCTTAGATAGAAAAATATAACATTTTTTAAGAGTTGTCTTTGTGTAAGGCAAAGATAATAAATTTTTTGGCCATCCACAAAAATTGTTGTCTTTAATATCTAAAGCAACACTTAAAAAATATTACAATATAAAATATTTAAGGCAACATTTTTAAATAAAAATACAACATTTTATAAAGGTTATCAAAAAAATTAAATAAATAACTTTTATAAAATGTTGCCTAAAATCATTCATAGCTAAAAATTTTAGAGGGAAACTTTTCATCATATTCCCCCCAATATAATTACTTTCCAATCAAATAACTTAGAAAAAAAACCTTTAGTTTTCCTTAAATCATTTCTATTGCTTCAGTAAGTTCATTGGTGGACGAAATTGTGATACTCACAATATTGTATTCTTTATTTTATATGGAATTATTCTTGTGGCTCTCTGCTATGTGTGGTCACAACTCCGTTCAACTAACCAGCAAGTGTACTGGGTTGTCCAAGTAATAAACCTTACGCGAGTAAGGGTCGATCCCACAGAGATTGTTGGTATGAAGCAAGCTATGGTCACCTTGCAAATCTCAGTTAGGCAGATTAAAATTGGTTTATGGATTTCGAATAATTAATAATAAAAAGAAAATAAAAGGGATAGATATACTTATGTAAATCAATAGTGAGAATTTCAGATAAGTGTATGGAGATGCTGTGCTCCTCTTGAAACTCTGCTTCACTACTCACTCTTCCTTCAATCCTTCTTATTCCTTTCCATGGCAAGCTGTATGTAGGGCTTCACCATCAGCGGTGGCTACTTTCAATCCTCTCGGAAAAATGATCCTATGCGCTGTCACTGCACGGCTAATCGTCTGGAGGCATCACCCTTGGTTGATGGCTACATCCCATCCTCTCAGTGAAAACGTTCCTATGCTCTGTCACAGCACGGCTAATCATCTGTCGGTTCTCAATCAGGTTGGAATAGAATCCATTGATTCTTTTGCGTCTGTCACTAACGCCCAGCCTTCAGGAGTTTGAAGCACGTCACAGTCATTCAATACCGGAATCCTACTCGGAATACCACAAACAAGGTGAGACTTTCCGGATTCCCAGGATCCTACTCGGAATACCACAGACAAGGTTAGACTTTCCGGATCCTCATGAATGCCGCCATCTATCTAGCTTATACCACGAAGATTCTGTTGGGGAATCTAAGAGATATGCGCCCGGCCTAAGGTAGAACGAAAGTGGTTGTCAATCACACGCGTTCATAGGTGAGAATGATGATGAGTGTCACGGATCATCACATTCATCAAAGTGAAGTGTAACGTATATCTTGGAATAAGAATAGAAGAGAATTGAATGAAAAGTAATAGTAATTGTATTGAAACTTGAGTTACAGCAGAGCTCCACACCCTTAATCTATGGTGTGCAGAAACTCCACTGTTGAGAATACATAAGTAAAAGGTTCAGGCATGGCCGAATGGCCAGCCCTCTCCATGATCAAGTGACCGAAGAGTCAAGAGATTAAACTGTCAAAAGATTGAAACGGTCAAAAGATGTCTAATACAATAGTAACTTATCCTATTTATACTAGACTAGCTACTAGGGTTTACATGAGTAAGTATTTGATGCATAAATCCACTTCTGGGGCCCACTTGGTGTATGCTTGGGCTGAGCTTGATCTATCCACGAGCTGAGGCTTCTCTTGAAGTTGAACTCCAAGTTATGACGTGTTTTGGGCGTTCAACTCCGGATCATGACGTTTTTCTGGCGTTTAACTTCAGACAGCAGCATGTACTTGGCGTTCAACGCCAAGTTACGTCGTCAATTTCCGAATAAAGTATGGACTATTATATATTGCTGGAAAGCTCTGGATATCTACTTTCCAACGCCGTTGAGAGCGCACCATTTGGAGTTCTGTAGCTCCAGAAAATCCATTTCGAGTACAGGGAGGTCAGATTCCAACAGCATCAGCAGTCCTTTTGTCAGCCTTTTTCAGAGTTTTGCTCAAGTCCCTCAATTTCAGCCAGAAATTACCTGAAATCACAGAAAAACACACAAACTCATAGTAAAGTCCAGAAATGTGAATTTATCATAAAAACTAATGAAAATATCCCTAAAAGTAGCTCAAACTTACTAAAAACTTCCTAAAAACAATGCCAAAAAGCGTATAAATTATCCGCTCATCACAACACCAAACTTAAATTGTTGCTTGTCCCCAAGCAACTGAAAATCAAATAGGATAAAAAGAAGAGAATATACTATAAATTCTAAAATATCAATGAATATTAATTATAATTAGATGAGCGGGACTTGTAGCTTTTTGCTTCTGAACAGTTTTGGCATCTCACTTTTTCCTTTGAAGTTCAGAGTGATTGGCGTCTCTGGGAACTTAGAATTTTGGATAGTGTTATTGACTTTCCTAGTTAAGCATGTTGATTCTTGAACACAGCTACTTATGAGTCTTGGCCGTGGCCCTAAGCATTTTGTTTTCCAGTATTACCACCGGATACACAAATGCCACAGACACATGACTGGGTGAACCTTTTTAGATTGTGACTCAGCTTTGCTAGAGTCCCCCGTTAGAGGTGTCTAGAGCTCTTAAGCACACTCTTTTACTTTGGATCACGACTTTAACCACTCAGTCTCAAGCTTTTCACTTGGACCTTCATGACACAAGCACATGGTTAGGGACAGCTTGATTTAGCCGCTTAGGCCTGGATTTAATTTCCTTGGGCCCTCCTATCCATTGATGCTCAAAGCCTTGGATCCTTTTTACCCTTGCCTTTTGGTTTTAAGGGCTATTGGCTTTTTCTGCTTGCTTTTTCTTTTTCTTTCTATTTTTTTTCGCCACTTTTTTTTTTCACAAGCTTTTGCTTTTTCACTGCTTTTTCTTGCTTCAAGAATCAATTTCATGATTTTTCAGATCATCAATAACATTTCTCTTTGTTCATCATTCTTTCAAGAGCCAACAATCACTCATAAACAACAATATCAAAAGACATATGCACTGTTCAATCATTCATTCAGAAAACAAAAAGTATTGTCACCACATCAATATAATTAAATTAAATTCAAGGATAAATTCGAAATTCATGTACTTCTTGTTCTTTTGAATTAAAACATTTTTTTCATTTAAGAGAGGTGAAGGATCAATGGATTTTATTCATAGCTTTAAGGCATGGTTACATACTAATGATCATGAAGTAGAGACACAGAACATAGATAAACATAACATTAAAAACCGAAAACAGAAAGAAATAAAGAACAAGGAATGAATCCACCTTTAGTGGCGTCTTCTTCTTGAAGGTCCAACAATGTCCTTAAGCTCTTCTATGTCCCTTCCTTGCCTTTGTTGCTCCTCCCTCATTGCTCTTTGATCTTCTCTTATTTCTTGGAGAATGATGGAGTGCTCATGATGTTCCACCCTTAATTGTTCCACATTGTGGCTCAAATCTTCTAAGAAGGTGTTGATTTGCTCCCAATAGTTGTTGGGAGGAAAGTGCATCCCTTGAGGTATCTCAGGGATTTCTTGATGATGAGCTTCCTCATGCATCTCTTGAGAACCGTGCATGGTTTCTCTTGCTTGCTCCATCCTCTTCTTGGTGATGGGCTTATCCTCTTCAATGGGGATATCTCCTTCTATGATAACTCCAGCTGAGTAACATAGATGGCAAATAAGATGAGGAAAAGCTAGCCTTGCCATGGGTGAGGGCTTGTCGGCTATTTTGTAGAGTTCATTGGAGATGACCTCATGAACTTCTACTTCCTCTCCACTCATGATGCTGTGAATCATGATGGCCCGATCCACAGTAACTTCAGATCGGTTGCTAGTAGGAATGATGGAGCGTTGGATGAACTCCAACCATCCTCTAGCCATAGGCTTGAGATCCAGTCTTCTTAGTTGGACCGGCTTGCCTTTGGAGTCTATTCTCCATTGAGCTCCTTCCACACATATGTCCATTAGGACTTGGTCCAACCTTTGATTAAAGTTGACCCTTCTAGTGTAGGGGCGTTCATCTCCTTGCATCATGGGCAAGTGAAACGCCAACCTCACATTTTCCGGACTAAAATCTAAGTATTTTCCCCGAACCATTGTGAGATAATTCTTTGGGCTCGGGTTCATACTTTGATCATGGTTCCTAGTGATCCATGCATTGGCATAGAACTCTTGAACCATTAGGATTCCGACTTGTTGTATGGGGTTGGTTAGGACTTCCCAACCTCTTCTTTGGATCTCATGTCGGATCTCCGGATACTCATTCTTCTTGAGCTTGAAAGGGACCTCAGGGATCACCTTTTTCTTTGCCACAACATCATAGAAGTGGTCTTGATGGCTCTTGGAGATGAATCTTTCCTTCTCCCATGACTCGGAGGTGGAAGCTTTTGTCTTCCCTTTCCCTTTTCTAGAGGATACTCCGGCCTTAGGTGCCATTGATGGTAATGGAAAAACAAAAAGCTTTATGCTTTTACCACACCAAACTTAAAATATTGCTCGCCCTCGAGCAAGAAAGAAAGAAGAGAAGAAGAAGAAGAAGAAGAAATATGGTAGAGAGGGAGAGAGGTAGGTTCGGCTAAGAGGGAGAAGATGGGTTTGTGTTGTGTGAAAATGAAGTAGAATGGAAGGGTATTTATAGGGAGGGGGGGTAGTGTTTATTCGGCCATTTTGGGTGGGAATGGGTGGGAAATTGAATTTGAATTTGATGAAGGTAGGTGGGGTTTATGGGGAAGAGTGGGTTGATGTGAGTGGTGAAGGGGTGATTGGGAAGAGGAATTGAGGTGATTGGTGAAGAATGTTGGGAATTGTGACATGGGGAATTCAAATCACAAAAATAGGATTAGGAGGTAAGGTGGGAATATATTAGGTGGGGGTCCTGTGGGGTCCACAGATCCTGAGGTGATCCTATGGGGTCCACAGGTCCTGAGGTGTCAAGGAATTCCATCCCTGCACCAAATAGGCATGTAAATTGCCTTTGCACACCATTCTAGCGTTTAAACGCCGTGTGGTGCACCTTCTGGGCGTTCAACGCCCATGTAAAGCATGTTTCTGGCGTTGAACGCCAGTTTCATGCTTGTTACTGGCGTTCAGCGCCAGCTTTTCTCCTCTAGGCACATTCCTGGCGTTCAGCGCCAGAATGTTGCTTGTTTTTGGCGTTCAGCGCCAGAATGATGCTCTGTTCTGGCGTTGAACGCCAGCCAGATGCATCTTACTGGCGTTGAACGCCAGCCCGTGCGTCCTCCAGGGTGAAAAATTTTTTTCTTCTAGACTCTGTTTTTAATTTTTTTTTTATTTTTTTCGTGACTCCTCATGATCATGTACCTAATTAAACACAAAATAACAATAAAACACAATAAAATCAAAATTAGATAATTAAAATTGGGTTGCCTCCCAACAAGCGCTTCTTTAATGTCAATAGCTTGACAGTGGCTCTCATGGAGCCACAGGGTGATCAGGTCAATGTTAGTGTAGTCCCAACACCAAACTTAGAGTTTGGATATGGGGTCTTAACACCAAACTTAGAGTTTGGTTGTGGCCTCACAACACCAAACTTAGAGTTTGACTGTGTGGGCTCTTCTTGACTCTGAACTGAGAGAAGCTCTTCATGCTTACTATCTTTTGTCACAGAGGGATGGCCATGTGCTTTAAACACAAGGTAGTCCCCATTCAATTGAAGGACTAACTCTCCTCTGTTGACATCTATCACAGCTCCTGCTGTGGCTAGGAAAGGTCTTCCAAGGATGATACAATCATCCTCTTCCTTCCTAGTGTCTAAGATTATGAAATCAGCAAGGATGTAAAGGCCTTCAACCTTTACTAACACGTCCTCTACTATTCCATAAGCTTGTCTCAAGGACTTATCTGCCAATTGTAATGAGAACAAGGCAGGTTGTACCTCAATGATCCCTAGCTTCTCCATTATAGAGAGTGGCATAAGATTTATCCCTGACCCCAGATCACATAGAGCTTTTTCAAAGCTCATGGTGCCTATGGTACAAGGTATTAGGAACCTGCCAGGATCTTGTTTCTTTTGAGGTAGAGTTTTCTGAATCCAAGTATCTAGTTCACTAATGAGCAAGGGAGGTTCACTGTCCCAAGTCTCATTACCAAACAACTTGGCATTCAGCTTCATGATAGCTCCTAAATATTGAGCAATCTGCTCTCCAGTTACATCTTCATCCTCTTCAGAGGATGGATAATCTTCAGAGCTCATGAATGGCAGAAGGAGATTTAATGGAATCTCTATGGTCTCTATCTGAGCCTCAGATTCCTTTGGATCCTTAATAGGAAACTCCTTCTTGCTTGAGGGACGTCCCAGGAGGTCTTCCTCACTAGGATTTTCGTCCTCCTCCTCCCTTGTGCATTCGGCCACATTGATCACATCAATGGCCTTGCACTCTCCTTTTAGATTCTCTTCTGTATTGCTTGGGAGAATACTGGGAGGAGTTTCAATAACTTTCTTACTCAACTGGCCTACTTGTGCCTCCAGATTTCTAATGGAGGATCTTGTTTCATTCATGAAACTGAAAGTGGCCTTTGACAGATCAGAGACTATATTGGCTAAATTAGAAGTGTTTTGTTCAGAATTCTCTGTCTGTTGCTGAGAAGATGATGGATATGGCTTGCTATTGCTTAGCCTATTGCGTCCACCATTGTTAAAGCCTTGTTGAGGCTTCTGTTGATCCTTCCAGGAGAAATTTGGATGATTTCTCCATGATGGGTTATAGTTGTTTCCATATGGTTCACCCATGTAATTAACCTCTGTCATGGCAGGGTTCTCAGGATCATAAGCTCCTTCAGAAGCTGCCTCTCTAGTACTGTTGTATGCATGTTGCAATCCATTCAGATTTTGAGAGATCATGTTGACCTGTTGAGTCAACACTTTGTTCTGAGCCAATATGGCATTCAGAGCATCTATTTCAAGAACTCCTTTCTTCTGAGGTATCCCATTATTCATAGAATTCCTCTCAGAGGTGTAAATAAACTGGTTGTTTACAACCATGTCAATGAGTTTTTGAGCCTCTTCAGGCGTTTTCTTCAGGTGAATAGATCCACCTGCAGAATGGTCCAATGACATTTTCGAAAATTCAGAGAGACCATAATAGAATATATCTAATAGGGTCCATTCTGAAAACATGTCAGATGGACATCTTTTGGTCAGCTGCTTGTATCTTTCCCAAGCTTCATAGAGGGATTCACCATCTTTTTGTTTGAAGGTTTGAACATCCACTCTTAGCTTGCTCAGCTTTTGAGGAGGAAAGAATTTATCTAAGAAGGCAGTGACCAGCTTATCCCAGGAGTCCAGGCTATCCTTAGGTTGTGAATCCAACCATATTCTAGCTCTGTCTCTTACAGCAAAAGGGAAAAGCATGAGTCTGTAGACTTCAGGATCAACTCCATTCGTCTTTACAGTCTCACAGATCTGCAAGAACTCAGTTAAAAACTGATAAGGATCTTCAGATGGAAGTCCATAAAACTTGCAGTTTTGTTGCATTAAAGCAACTAGTTGAGGCTTAAGCTCAAAGTTATTGGCTCCAATGGCAGGAATGGAGATGCTTCTTCCATCAAACTTGGACGTTGGCTTTGTGAAGTCACCAAGCATTCTCCTTGCATTATTATTATTATTTTCGGCTGCCATCTCCTTCTCCTGTTCGAAAATTTCTGAAAGGTTATTTCTGGATTGTTGTAATTTAGCTTCTCTTAATTTTCTCTTCAGAGTCCTTTCAGGTTCTGGATCAATTTCAACAAGAGTGCCTTTTCCTTGTTCCTGCTCATATGAGAGAGAAGAAAACAAGAAAAGAAAGAGGAATCCTCTATGTCACAATATAGAGATTCCTTTGTGTTAGTAGAAAGAGAAAGGGGTGGAAGAATCCAAACACAAGAGATATAAGAAGTTCGGATTCTTAGATGAAGAGAGGTGAAGAGAAGTGTTAGTAATTAATTAATTAAATAGAAGAAGAGAAGAGAGGGAGAGAATTTCGAAAATAAATTTTGAAAAAGGGGTTAGTATTTTCGAAAATTAAAGATGAATTAAAATTGAAATTAAAACTTGAAACAATTAGTTAATTAAAAAGAATTTTTGAAAAAGAGAGAGGTATTTTCGAAAATTAGAGAGGGAAAAGTAGTTAGGTAGTTTTGAAAAAGATAAGAAACAAACAAAAAGTTAGTTGGTTGATTGAAAAAGATTTGAAATCAAATTTTTAAAAAATAAGAAGATAAGAAGTTAGATACGATATTTTGAAATCAAATTTTGAAAAAAAGATAAAATTTTTGAAAAAGATAAGATAAAAGATAAAAAGATTTAATTTTAAAAATTTGAAATTATTTACTTCACTAACAAGAAACTACAAGATAAGATTCTAGAACTTAAAGATTGAACTTTTCTTAACAAGAAAGTAACAAACTTCAAATTTTTGAACCAATCACATTAATTGTTAGCTAATTTTCGAAAATATGATATAAAGATAAGAAAAATATTTTGAAAATATTTTGAAAAAGATTTTTGAAATTTTCGAAAAATAGAAAAAAATGAAAAAGATATGATTTTTGAAAAAGATTTTAAAAAGATAAGATTTTTAAAATTGAAATTTTGACTTGACTTATAAGAAACAACTAATTTTAAAAAAATTTTGACCAAGTAAACCCAAAATTTCGAGAATTTGGAGGAAAATAAGGAAAAGATATTTTTTTATTTTTGAATTTTTAATTATGAGAGAGAAAAACAACAAAAATATTCAATGCATGAAATTTTTAGATCAAAACAATGAATGCATGCAAGAATGCTATGAATGTCAAGATGAACACCAAGAACACTTTAAAGATCATGATGAACATCAAGAACATAATTTTGAAAAAAAATTTTGATGCAAAGAAAACATGCAAGACACCAAACTTAGAAATCTTTAATGCATGGAAAATATGAATGCAAAAGTGCACATGAAAAACAACAAACAACACAAAACAAGAAATCATCAAGATCAAACAAGAAGACTTGTCAAGAACAACTTGAAGATCATGAAGAACACTATGAATGCATGAGATTTTCGAAATAATGCAAGAAAAATTTTAAAAGCATGCAATTGACACCAAACTTAAAAATTAACACAAGACTCAAACAAGAAACACAAAATATTTTTTATTTTTATGATTTTCTAAATTTTTTTGTATTTTTACTTTAATTTTTTTTTCGAAAATATTTTTTGGAAAAAACGAAAATAAGAAAAAATTTTTGAAAAAGATTTTTGAAAAGAAAATTACCTAATCTGAGCAACAAGATGAACCGTCAGTTGTCCATACTCGAACAATCCCCGGCAACGGCGCCAAAAACTTGGTGGACGAAATTGTGATACTCACAATATTGTATTCTTTATTTTATATGGAATTATTCTTGTGGCTCTCTGCTATGTGTGGTCACAACTCCGTTCAACTAACCAGCAAGTGTACTGGGTCGTCCAAGTAATAAACCTTACGCGAGTAAGGGTCGATCCCACAGAGATTGTTGGTATGAAGCAAGCTATGGTCACCTTGCAAATCTCAGTTAGGCAGATTAAAATTGGTTTATGGATTTCGAATAATTAATAATAAAAAGAAAATAAAAGGGATAGAAATACTTATGTAAATCAATAGTGAGAATTTCAGATAAGTGTATGGAGATGCTGTGCTCCTCTTGAAACTCTGCTTCACTACTCACTCTTCCTTCAATCCTTCTTATTCCTTTCCATGGCAAGCTGTATGTAGGGCTTCACCATCAGCGGTGGCTACTTTCAATCCTCTCGGGAAAATGATCCTATGCGCTGTCACTGCACGGCTAATCGTCTGGAGGCATCACCCTTGGTTGATGGCTACATCCCATCCTCTCAGTGAAAATGTTCCTATGCTCTGTCACAGCACGGCTAATCATCTGTCGGTTCTAAATCAGGTTGGAATAGAATCCATTGATTCTTTTGCGTCTGTCACTAACACCCAGCCTTCAGGAGTTTGAAGCACGTCACAGTCATTCAATACCGGAATCCTACTCGGAATACCACAAACAAGGTGAGACTTTCCGGATTTCCAGGATCCTACTCGGAATACCACAGACAAGGTTAGACTTTCCGGATCCTCATGAATGCCGCCATCTATCTAGCTTATACCACGAAGATTCTGTTGGGGAATCTAAGAGATATGCGCCCGGCCTAAGGTAGAACGAAAGTGGTTGTCAATCACGCGCGTTCATAGGTGAGAATGATGATGAGTGTCACGGATCATCACATTCATCAAAGTGAAGTGTAACGTATATCTTGGAATAAGAATAGAAGAGAATTGAATGAAAAGTAATAGTAATTGTATTGAAACTTGAGGTACAGCAGAGCTCCACACCCTTAATCTATGGTGTGCAGAAACTCCACTGTTGAGAATACATAAGTAAAAGGTTCAGGCATGGCTGAATGGCCAGCCCTCTCCATGATCAAGTGACCAAATAGTCAAGAGATTAAACTGTCAAAAGATTGAAACGGTCAAAAGATGTCTAATACAATAGTAACTTATCCTATTTATACTAGACTAGCTACTAGGGTTTACATGAGTAAGTATTTGATGCATAAATCCACTTCCGGGGCCCACTTGGTGTATGCTTGGGCTGAGCTTGATCTATCCACGAGCTGAGGCTTCTCTTGGAGTTGAACTCCAAGTTATGACGTGTTTTGGGCGTTCAACTCCGGATCATGACGTTTTTCTGGCGTTTAACTTCAGACAGCAGCATGTACTTGGCGTTCAACGCCAAGTTACGTCGTCAATTTCCGAATAAAGTATGGACTATTATATATTGCTGGAAAGCTCTGGATGTCTACTTTCCAACGCCATTGAGAGCGCGCCATTTGGAGTTCTGTAGCTCCAGAAAATCCATTTCGAGTGCAAGGAGGTCAGATTCCAACAGCATCAGCAGTCCTTTTGTCAGCCTTTTTCAGAGTTTTGCTCAAGTCCCTCAATTTCAGCCAGAAATTACCTGAAATCACAGAAAAACACACAAACTCATAGTAAAGTCCAGAAATGTGAATTTATCATAAAAACTAATGAAAACATCCCTAAAAGTAGCTCAAACTTACTAAAAACTTCCTAAAAACAATACCAAAAAGCGTATAAATTATCCGCTCATCATTCATCATTGCCCAACACCCACCATAAGCCCTAATTCTCCTAATCAACCCAAAAGGCGACACAAACAGCAGCAGGAGGTCCCGTTTGTGTATAACTTCTGGTCTTGTTCGCAGTGTTGTCAGCGACGGCACGGTGCTCCCTTTCATAGGCGTCGGCGCATTAAGGTGCTTTTCTCCAGGGGCGTCGGCGCGGTGCTCTCCTTCACAGTAATTGTCTCCACGGACACTTCTCCGCGGCTTCTCCTCCTCCTGTCTCGGCTCCACATACGCGGTCACCTTCAAGAAGCCCATCTCGTTCTTCTCTTTCTTCCCCTGTCTCGCCTCCTCCTCTTCGCAACTGGCATCAGCACCGGGCAGGCAACTCACATCATCACTCTCTCCGATTAACACTTTTGCCGTCGTAGCTCACCAAGTAATTCGTTTTCTTCTTGCGCTCTCTGTTTTACCTATTTGATTTTCTCTTCTGTTTAATTCAATTCTTCAATCGATTCCAACTAGTGTCTCTGTAGTGGTGCCCATTGGAAAAAAAACTAATATGGATTAGATCTTTGTACTCGCAAATTAGGAGAAGCTGTATTTGATGATAGATATGATGCAGAAGCATGGTTATTTTAATTAATAGATAGAAAACTGCAGAAGCATGGTTCCCATGGATTCAAAGGGTTTTGTAAGCAAAAGTAGTGTCTCGCAAGTACGGTGGGAGAAAACAGAAGAAGGTGAAGATGAGCCCATGATTATTATTGGTGTAATATGATGATCACTACTAATTTCAATTGATTATTGCTATCTTTATATGTTGTTAATTCTTGTTTTTTTTTAATTACATGTCACAAAAAATATCAGTTATTAATTATTAGAGTGAAATTCGGGTTCTAATTTAATTCTTTGTTGTGGACTACTGATGATAATTATTCTTAGAAAATATTCTTCTTTAATTTGTAGCTATGCAGGATTTGTTTCTTTTGATGTTTATATAGAGACTATATTAATTAGAAGCAATTAAGATGCATGCTAATTAAGCTACTGCTTCTTACAGAAATGCTAAAACATATGTATTCAATTCATCATTTGTTTTGGTTTTAATCATGACATGGATTGGTATTTCACATTTGTATTTGTGTTTGTATGTGAAGTAATGTGGCAACAATTAACTGTAATTCTAGTGTGTTTTAGAACCATTTGTAGTGTCTGATTTAAAGCACTTTCTATGCTTCTCTGTTTCTCATGTCTTAAAAGTGGTTTTAAAATTGAATTTTTTGTTAAAAAATCTGGTTTGGTAATTGGATTTTTAAAAACTAGTTTTAAAATTGAATTTTTTGTTGAAAAAATTAGTTTTAAAATTGGATTTTCAAAAACTAGTTTTAAATTTGGATTTTTGGTTAAAAAATCAGGTTTTAAAACTGTTTTTCAAAAAAAAATAGAAATTAAATACTTGAAGAACTGAAGATTGATGGTTTAGAAGTTATAATAAATTATCGTTGCAAGTATAGTTTCTAAACCAAGCAATCAACCTTTCTTACAAACGTTTTGGTTGTCACAAGTAACAAACCCAATAAAATTTATAAACCGAAGTATTCAAACCTCGGGTCGTCTTCTCAAGAAATTGCAGGGAAGTATGCTTTATTATTGGTTATGGAAAACATTGTTTGGGTTTGAAAAGGTTTTGAATGAGAGAAATGGTTTGCAGAAATTAAGAAATTAATAATTGATAAAACTCTTGGCAAGGTATGAAAACTGGAAGTCCTATCCTAGTTATCCTTATCAATGGTGATGAGAATTGTATTTTTGCTCCCACTAAGTCAACCTCTAACTATGAAGGTCAGTTAAGTAGACAAATTAAATTAACACCTAAAGTCCTAGTCAAATCTTTAAGGAAAGACTAGAGTTATAGGAATCTAAATTAATCAGCAAAGATATTAATTATCAATCATGATGAGTTTGACAACTCAAGAGTCACCAATTAATCAACCAAAGCCAATAGTAAATAATCTAAATTATAAATATAAATAAAAGAAAACAATCATGAGTCTGAAATACCTCAAATTGCATTAGTTAAGAAAATCATAACATGAATGGTTCATAAACAAATAAAAGAGAAAACACATAAGAAGAACATTGAACCTGAGATGAAGAAGAAATAAATCCTAATCCTAATAGAAATCCTAATCCTAAATCCTAAGAGAGAGGAGAGAACCTCTCTCTCTAAAAACTACATCGAAAACCTAAAATTGTGAGTAATGATTGAATCTGAAGTGATGCCCTGAGTCTCTGCATGTTCCCTGAATTTAATCTGTGTTTTTGGCCCGAAATCTGGGTCAAAATACGGCCCAAAACTGTCTTCTGTGTATTCTGTAATTTCTGCTGATCGCGCACGTCACGTGGCTGCGTCGTCCACCCGATCGCGTCACTCAGCGTTTTTCGGACCACGCGTGCACGTCGTCCACGCATTCGCGTCGTTCGTGCAGCTTCCAAAAAAGCGCGGTCGCGTCAGGAACGCGAACGCGTCACTCTGATTTCTTCCATTTTGCGCGGTCGCGTGAGCCATGCGACCGCATGACTTCTCGCTGGTCATCTCCTCAATTCCTTGTGTTCCTTCCATTTTTGCATGCTTCCTCTTCATTCTCTAAGCCATTCCTGCCCTATGAAGCCTGAAACACTTTACACATAGATCAAGGCATCGAATGGTAATAAGAGAGGATTAAGATTAGCTAAATTAAGATCAAAGAAGTATGTTTTCAATCATAGAACTAAACTAGGAAGGAATTGTAAAATCATGCAAATCATATGAATAAGTGGGTGAAAAGCTTGATAAAACCACTCAATTAAATACAATATAAACCATAAAATAGTGGTTTATCAACCCCCCCCACCCTTAAACATTAGCATTTCCCCATGCTAAGCTCAAGGAGACAAAATAAATGAGTAGGAAAAAGCAGGACTCATGCAATGCAACCTATGAATGTGAATGCAACTACATGCTAAAATGATTCTACCTACTCGGTGAAAAAGTAAATAAATCTCTCAAGAACAAATATGAACTGGATTTCACTAATTCAAATCACAAAATACAATACAAATAACTTGCAAGAAGAAGACAGCACATGAAAGCAGGGAACATAGAATTAAGCACTGAACCCTTACTGGTAGTGTATATCATTCTAACTCTCAAGTGTCTAGGGTCAATTCTCTCAATTCTCTACTAATCTTGCTTTCTATAGCTTGCTTTTTATCTAACAATCAACAAAAATTTAATACACCAATACACAAATCAAGAGGTCTTTTAAGGGTTGTAATGGGATTAGGGTCAAGGTAGGATTGTATTTGGTCAAGTGGACTAAAATCTGAATCCTTAATTAACCTAAACTTCCCACCTAACTTAAGATAATCCATTTAATTAAAATGCAAAATCTAACTTCCCATTAACTGTATTTTCCACATATTCATGCATCCTAAATTTGAGTACAGCACATATGCATTGATACCAACACTGACTTTTGGGACATTTTGTCCCCTTTTATTAATTGCTCTTTTTCTTTTCTTTTTCACTTTTTTTTCTTTATTATATTTTTTTCTCTTGTTTTTCTCAATGCATATGAAAAAAGTATCGAATGCAATAATATGTGTTCAACTATTATTTTGCACATTTTCACAAAAATATACAACACCCAATTACTCAAACCAAATATTTTCAAACCCAACTTCCCCATACTTAAATCATGAGCACTTTTAATAATCTAAGCTAACCAAGTATTCAAATTAAGGACATTATTGTTTTCCGCTTAGAGTTAGTAATGAGCTAAAGTAAAGAACAAATGGGTAAAATAGGCTCAAATTGGTTTGCAAAGGATAACAAAAGGGTAAGACTGTATGGGTATGTAAGCTTAGTAAAACAAGGCCTTAATCATATAAGTGCATGCATACATCAAACAATGGAAATATATAATTAAGCAAGATAAAGATTACAATTTTAGAGAGAAAAACACACACCAAAAATAAAATATTGGTTGGTAATATGCAACCAATCAAGTAGGCTCAAAATCTCACTGGTTTTGTGTGTTCGAGCTCTAAATCATGTTTCAAAATAATATTTCTTCAAACAAGTTTTTCAAAAAGTTTTTAATTTAAATTAGTGAAATACTATAAAAAGTTTCTTGAAAAAGAAAATTACTTCAACCAAGTAGTGACTAAATGCATAAAATCAAACAAGCATGCAATCAAATATGCAAATGCAACAATGAACAAACAAAGAAAATTAAACATTGGTGTTGAGATAGAAATAGCTAACCCATGGAGATCGGTATTGACCTCCCCACACTTAAAGATTGCACTGTCCTCGGTGCATGCTAAGATGTGTAGGTGGATGGGGTTGTGGTTCCTCGGCTAGTGCTCTTTTCATTCCGCTCTTCGCCGGTGGCTTGTTAGAGGCTTTCTCTTTACCCTTTTTGGTGGCCATCCTGAAAAAAGGGAGAAAGGAAAGGGACACGTAATTCAAATAGCTAGAACCGGGAGGAAGGAGGTTCAAGTGATAATCAATGCCAAAGTAAGGGATAATATCTTAAATACATGGTCGCGACTACATGCAATTAGGACATCAATGGAAATATAGCAAGGCATATTAAATCAATTAGATGCAAGATGTGTAAAAGTATGCAGGCAAAGGCATGAGAAGCATAGGTCAAGCATCAATTGTTAAAATAAGATGGATTAAAGAGCACTTGTATGATGACAATTGTGAATAATAATCTCAAATACAGGTGGATTATAAGTATTGTGAGTTGAAAGAGGGATGAAAGTAATAAATCCAAATATATATGAGAGCCAAATTTAAAATATCAATTGTCAAACTAATCCTTATAATATCCACAAGCTCAGTTATAATAAAGTAAAATCCAAATAAAGCTCCAACACCAACATAAAAATGCATGAAAATAAAAAAAGAAAGTAGAAAGAAGGAAGAAGAAAGAAGGAAGAAGGAGGAAGGGGGAAGAAAGAAATAAGAAAGGAAAAGAAAAAGTAGGATTTGGGGAAGAAAAAGATAAGATATTTTGGCAGATTAGGATAAGTTGTGCGGCGCATTTTACGCGGACGTGTGGGTCACGCGTTCGCATTGATAGCGCTTAAATGAGGTGACGTGGATGCGTCGGTCACACGAACGCGTGACATGATTCATGCTAGTGGCGTGAAGGCAGCCTTGCACTCGCGCAACTCTCTGGTGAAAAACTTATTTTGCCAAAACTTTGGATGACGCGGTCGCGTGGTTGACGCGATCGCGTGGATGGCCTAAATTTGAAAACGGCACGGACGCGTGGGGGCACGCGTACGCATGGCAGGGCTTGTGCTTCTAGCACGAGTCCAGCCCAATTCTAGCTCAACTTTCGGCCATACACCCTTTTTACCTTGATTTTGAGGCACGCGTTCGCGTGGGTGACGCGGACGCGTCATCGATGCGGTCGCGTGGATCAATTTGTGCCAAAGGCACGCCTCCAGCCACGCTTTCACGTGACTCTCTGTTCAATTTTGTTTTCTTCCCAACGCAGCTATGACGCGGATGCGTCGGTGACGCTGTTGCGTCGCATGCGAAAAAAATTTTTTGATGTATTATGCAGAATGCAATGAATGTTATGCAAAATTCCAGGTTCAATCAAAACTCAAAAATAGAATAAAATTTGAACTGAAAAAGGAACGATCATACCATGGTGGGTTGTCTCCCACCTAGTACTTTTAGTTATAGTCCTTAAGTTGGACATTTGGCGAGCTCCTTGTCATTGTGGCTTGTGCTTGAACTCATCCAGGAATCTCCACCAATGTTTGCAAATCCAATATCCTCCGGGATCCCAAATCTTGTTTCTACACCCGTCTTCAAGTTGATTATCATGATTCCATCCGGGTGGTTCAGCTTTAGAATTCTCACTGAAGCATCCAAACAACTTCCTAGACCCATTCAGTTGAGCTCCACACCAACCTTTGCGTTTCAACTTGGAGCATACAACCATGTTGAGCCTTGCTTGACAACTCCAACCACTAACCATCTTCCTCTTGCTCTTAATGCCACAAAGAGCTCTAAGTTGACCATCCATCTCTAGAAGCCCATATTCAAGTGGGAAAGTAAAGGTCAAGGATAAGATTTTACCCACTTGAACATTGTGTTAGACGTTAATGGCTTCGGGAGAGGTGTTTCTAATGATCTTGCAAGCTTCACTCCTTGTGATCTTCTTTGACAACTACCACCTCTTTGCAATCTTCTTCAATATCAACCTCTTCCTCTTGGTGTATTTCTTTCAATTCAATCTCTGCTTCATTATTCACCAGGTTGTGCTTCTTCTTCTTTCATCTCCATGTCAAGTCCAATGGGAGAGGACACAAATGTAGATAAGAATTCATCAATGATTGAATTCATCTCTTGACCATCCCTTTCAAAGTCTTCAATAATGAGATGCCTTGGAGGTTGTACACCTTCCTCAACATCGGTTTCAAACGTCTTTGAAAGAGGCTCTATAACTTGACTTTTCCATGGAGGTTCAACATCTCCTAAGTCTTCGACCACTTCTTCTTCTTCAATAATTCTGGCTTCCTCCACTTGTTCCAGTACAAAGTCATGATCCTTACTGTCCACTGGAGTTTCTAGTATCTCTTTCATGCTACGTTCTCCATTAGATTCTCCACATGAAGCCGTGGGGGTTCCTTGAGTGTTCAAACGTCTGGAAGGTAATTGATTTATTGCTTGCTCCAGTTGATGAAGGGTTGCATGAAATTGATCTACTGTTTCCTTGAGGCGAGCCTGTGATTCTTGGGTCGATGAATATGGATATGGTGTATATGAGAGTGGTGGTTCTTGGGAGTAATTGTGCTGGAATGGGGTGGTTCTAAGTATGGTTCATTTGGCTCATAAGGTGGTTGGTATGGTGGATACAGGTTAGGGTCATATGGAGGTGAATAGTGAAAAGGGGCTTGTGAGTATGGTGGTCCAAAGTCATGTTAAGGAGGGGGTTCATAGGTATATGGTGGTGGTTGTTGATAATCAAAAGAGTGCTCACCATAGCCATTGCCTTGATACGCATCACAGAATGGTTGTTGATAGTCCATTGGAGGTGGTTGTTGCCATGAGGGTTGATCAAATTCTTGTGGCTCCTCCCATCTTTGATTGTTCCAACCAGGGTACATGTTGTCATTATAATCTCCTCTTCTTGCAACATAATTATAACCAGACTCATAGCCAAAGGGATGAGAGTTTATAGTAGTGAGAGAAAATAAAAACAAAAATTAATAAAAAAAAGAAAATATTTCTAAAAGGATATGATTTTTGAAAAAAAAAAGATAAGAATTTGAAAAAGATAAGATAAGATTTTGAAAAAGATATGATTTTTTTTAAAAAGGATAAGATTTTGAAAAAGATATGATTTTTTTTGAAAAAGATATGATTTTTTTTTTGAAAAAGATTTGAATTTTGAAAAATAAGATAAGATAAGATAAAAATTTTAAAATAAAAATATGAATTTTTTATTTTTATTTTTAATTTTTTTTGAAAAATATTTACAATAACCAATAATAAGGCACACGTTTGCAATTCCCCGGCAACGGCGCCATTTTGAAGAACTGAAGATTGATGGTTTAGAAGTTATAATAAATTCTCGTTGCAAGTTCAGTTTCTAAACCAAGCAATCAACCTTTCTTACAAACGTTTTGGTTGTCACAAGTAACAAACCCAATAAAATTTATAAACCGAAGTATTCAAACATCGGGTCGTCTTCTCAAGGAATTTCAGTGAAGTATGCTTTATTATTGGTTATGGAAAACAATGTTTGGGTTTGAAAAGGTTTTGAATGAGAGAAATGATTTGCAGAAATTAAGAAATTAATAATTGATAAAACTCTTGGCAAGGTATGAAAACTGGAAGTCCTATCCTAGTTATCCTTATCAATGGTGATGAGAATTGTATTTTTGCTCCCACTAAGTCAACCTCTAACTATGAAGGTCAGTTAAGTGGACAAATTAATTTAACACCTAAAGTTCTAGTCAGCTCCTTAAGGAAAGACTAGAGTTATAGGAATCTAAATTAATCAGCAAAGATATTAATTATCAATCATGATGAGTTTGACAACTCAAGAGTCACCAATTAATCAACCAAAGCCAATAGTAAATAATCTAAATTATAAATATAAATAAAAGAAAACAATCATGAATCTAAAATACCTCAAATTGCATTAGTTAAGAAAATCATAACATGAATGGTTCACAAACAAATAAAAGAGAAAATAAATAAAAAGAACATTGAACCTGAGATGAAGAAGAAATAAATCCTAATCCTAATAGAAATCCTAATCCTAAATCCTAAGAGAGAGGAGAGAACCTCTCTCTCTAAAAACTACATCTAAAATCTAAAATTGTGAGTAATGATTGAATCTGAAGTGATGCCCTGAGTCTCTGCATGTTCCCTGACTTTAATCTGTGTTGTTGGGCCGAAATCTGGGTCAAAATGCGGCCCAAAACTGTCTTCAGCGTATTCTGTAATTTCTGCAGATTGCGCACGTCACGCGGCCGCTTCGTCCACGCGATCGTGTCACTCAGCATTTTTCGTACTACGCGTGCGCGTCGTCCAAGCATTCGCGTCGTTCGTGCAGCTTCCAATCCGCGCGGTCGCGTTAGGCACGCGAACACGTCACTCTGATTTCTTCCATTTCGCGCGGTCGCGTGAGCCATGCGACCACGTGACTTCTTGCTAATCATCTCCTCAATTCCTTGTGTTCCTTCCATTTTTGCACGCTTCCTCTTCATTCTCTAAACCATTCCTGTCCTATGAAGCCTGAAACACTTAACACACAGATCAAAGCATTGAATGGTAATAAGAGAGGATTAAGATTAGCTAAATTAAGATCAAAGAAGCATGTTTTCAATCATAGAACTAAACTAGGAAGGAATTGTAAAATCATGCAAATCATATGAATAAGTGTGTGAAAAGTTTGATAAAACCACTCAATTAAATACAATATAAACCATAAAATAGTGGTTTATCAATACTCATATAGTTTTTTTGTTAAAACACATGGGTACTTCTATTAGTCAATAGAATGACTTATGTCACTCTTTTTTTGGTGGTCAAAGCCCTGTAAGTACTTACTTTTGCTTAGAAATTTATGTCTTCACAAAAACATGGTCAGGAATTTAATATCTTTAGAATATACACACCTAAAAGGTATTAGAATTCAGGTGTATAACTTTTAAAGTTAAAGTGATTAATTTATTTTTAATGTAAAGTAAAAAATTATTTGTTGACTTTGTTATGACTAATCTCTTAGCCAAATAAATGTCTTAATTGAAAGTTATGCCATCCTGCAGGTGCCAGAGGCTCAGCTAGCACAGTAGAACTACATCTTGGTTGTTGGAGAGCAGGAAGCAGAAACTGGACAAGTGTTTCTTATTTTCGCTTTAGATGCTACATTAACAATTTTCACTTTCAGGTACAGTTATTTAGTTGAGTTATACTGAATCCATTTGATGATATTTTGGTTGCTGTTATCTGCTTAATCCATGCTAGCATTTTCAGTAAGAATTGAATTCATGCACTTTAGCTTGTTTATACTTTATAGTAGCATTTAGTGATGCATTATTAAGCAAAGTTGCTCTTATAATCTCTATGAATTTGATTGTTTTCCTCTGTAGAACCTATGCACAATTACTCAAGAGGGGGGGTGAATTGAGTATTGCAACAACAATTAATCTTTTTACGAAAGTTAAAGACAATATACAAAAAGTGTTATTGTACTAGTATTTTTCCAAGAGCTTAACTCAATTGCTAAGCATTTATAAGGAGCTTTTACTTTCCAATAGACACCAACTCAAATAAATTGATCAAGCTTTTCACCAATCGGACTTAAGCCACTCCTTAAGTACTTACGAAGCTACTTTTCGATCACAATTTATTTGCTCAAAGGTAAAAGACAATAATATTGAAGAGATGAGTTTGGAGAGATGCAAACGCTATTTAGAGTGGTTCGGCACAATCCTTGTCCTACGTCCACTTTCTTTCTCAATCGCAATTGAGAAGTTCCACTATTGCCAAGCTTCAAGGTGCTCGCGCAAAACCTTTTACAATCCGAGTCCTTAGTTTCTAACACCTCACAGTATATGATCACCACTCGTATACTAACCCACTCCACTTAGAGATACCTTCTCTAAGATTTGCCTTGAGTACTTAGTATACCTCTTTGGTATCCTCACCGACTATAGTGTTTATAACTCTTGACTCAACCTTGGAGATCACACTCCAATTTACAAGGTGTACAAGAAAACAATTCTCAAAGAATTGTTGAGATGAAATGAGTACTCTCTAGAAGAGTGTATGATTACAAGTTTAGCACTATTGAACCAATTGATATTGCTCTCACAAATTGTGTATTATATCACTTTAAAAAAGTGTAGAATGAAAGAATATGACAAGATAGTTTTCAAATACTCAAAAAATTAGTGAAATAAGGCTTCAATCCATCTATTTATAGATTCCCCAAACCTTAGAAACGTTGGGGAATTAATGGGATGAAGCCTTTATGTCAAAACTAGCCGTTTTTTATGTTTTTGAATTATTTGCATCGATGCATAACACTTTGCATCGATGCAAATGTGTCTTTGACGCTGAAATTTGAATTTTCAGCTAGGTTGCATCGATGCAAACATCTTTGCATCGATGCAACAAGTCGTTGCATGCTTTGCATCGATGCAAGATGAGTGTGCATCGATGCAAACCTTAAAGAATGGCTTAAAATCACTTCAAAATGCTTAGGATTGATCTCAAACTTGTTGGAGTCAATTCCTATGCTTTTGTACCTTTGAAAAACAAGTTTTTTAAACCATTTGGCTAGCATCAAATTGCAAGATGTGCATCAAAACATTTTGTGAGTGTGTGTTGAGAGATTTAGCAATTGGTTCTTAACAAGAAGTTACCTAAGTCCTAAGACACTATACTTGTCTTCAAATGTTGTGGACTTGAGTTTCTTGTTGTTGTTGTGTTGCTTTCAACTCTTCATGCTTGTTCATTCAAGTTGTTTGTTGGTTTGTCTTTTCATGTCGTTTGTTGGTTTGTCATTCATCAAAACCTACAAATACAAACTTCGCATACAAGCAACATGATTTACAATTTCCCCCTTTTTGATAATGACAAACCAATTTTGAGGATATGTATTTATAAATGATTTTGAAAGCAACAATAATGCACTTTGTTTTATAGAAATCTTTGGAGAAGACTTCAAAAAATTTTTGCAGGAGTTCCCCCTAAATATGTGCATTTGTTCCTTTAAAGGGCGTTTATCACAGAAAACGATTTAGATATCAAAGTTTTTGCTAAGCGGAAGTCTTTTTGAAATCATTGTTGAAATCATTGTTTCGCAAACTTATTTCTTCTTTTCAAATCCTCAAACTTCTTCTTTTTCAAAAGTTCAAAACTTTAAATATCCTCAAACTTTTCTTCCCCCTTTTGACATTATCAAAAAGAAGGGAGTTTGAAATGTGTCATAGAAGCATGCATAAAACAATGAATTTTTTTTTTTATAAGTTCAATTTCTTTATTAATCGCAAGGATGAGATATTCCCCCTATCAAAAAGAATTTGATTTCCTCTTTTTTATATATAATAAGCATGTATAATTCCCCCTAAAGAAGTGAAATATATCAAGGCATGCATATTAACTTAAAATAGGGGTACCAAGCCTATTTTGAGTTATTCACCAAATAAGCATACAAGCATTAATCATGAAACAAAATTAGGAAGGAAATATCAAAGTATTTAAACCATAATAGAAATCCTTAACTTACTAGGAGTTAGTTTAACAATTCATATAATCAAATAAGCATAAAGCAATAAAAAGTGACTTGATGAAGAGGAGACAATCAATCTTGGTCTTCATCATCATCAGTATCCTCTTCATATGGTAGGTGGATGCCGAAATGCTCATATAAGTCATCAATACGACGATCCAAGCGACCCGTGCGATGATCTACACGAGACACACGACGATTAAGTGTTTCAAGTTGCCTACCATGCTCTACTTCAATCCTTTGGATGTTTTGGTTGATGGATTGTAATTCTCTCATTACATCAACCAAGGAGGGTGGTTCTTGAGCTTGAGGTGCTTGTGGAGGATCTTGCTCTTGAGGATCTTGCTCATCAACATTTCTTCTTCCCATTTTATTGAGAAGATGAGTGTTGATACAAGATTGGGGTGGTACTTCCTTGGCAATCTCATTTGATACATCAATACCAACATAATCAAAGACTTTAGACCATAGGCAAAGGAATCCTAATCCACCATTCCTATCCTTTATCTTGAGCCTAATCATATGTTGTACTATAAAGTATGGCCAATTAATCTTAATCCCATTTATCATAGCCCACATGACAATCAAATCTTCATCATTTACATTCGCATGCCCGGATATTCTAGGTTGCAATACATAGGTGACTAGATATAACAAAGTTCTATGTTCCGCACTCATTGAATTGCAACTAATTTTGGAGTGAGCTCCTTGTACAAGGTTGAACAAATGCATGGCATTTTCCTTTGAATAACCCCATTCATCAATTGGGGTTTTACCACCTTGAAACAAGTCACCTTGATTTGGCAACTCCCAAATGGTGGCTAACTCATCACCATCTAGCCTATAATCCTTTCTTCCTATCTTGAAGAATAATGTGAAATTTGATTCATCTTCCTCATCAATCTCAATCATGAGTGTACTATAGGCTATGGCAACTAAATCTGGATAATATTTACTCTTAATTTGAACAAAATCCATGAGGCCTTGTTGAACTAGAATAGCCTTAAGAGTATCAAACTTATGAATGACAAGAAGGGTCGGATCCAAATACCTCGGAGGAATTTCCTTTCTTCCGGCGAGCCTTGCCTCATAGAATTGAAGATCTTCATTAGAAACAAAGTACCTTGCCAAAGGATGATTATTTGGAGGTGGAACCACACTTGAAGAGCCTTTTGACTTCTTCATGGTTCTCTTGATTCTAGGCATTGTGGATGATTTTGTTTTATGGGTTTTGTAGAGGAGAATGTGGAGACTTCAAATATGTAGTTTGTTTGTAGTGGGTATCAAAGTTTTGTGAGTTGTATGAAGCTATATGTGAGCTTGTTTTGGAGGTTATGGAGGTTTGAATTTGGGGATATGAGTTGTGAGGTTGAAGATGATGAAAAAGTGGGGTTTTGTTGCTCAAAAATGCCAAATTCACGTGTTTTTGTGCAATTTGGTCGAGTTTGCATCGATGCAATAGGCTTTGCATCGATGCACATAGCACGTCGTGTGCTTTGCATCGATGCAGAGCTTGGTTGCATCGATGCAACATACATCATTTTGCCCAAAATCACCAAATTTTCATCCTTTGGTGGTTCTTTCTTCAATCCTTTGAGTTTCATCATGTATATACTCACTTAAACTATGATAAACTTCAATTTGTTGATCCTCCATTATTTATAATCTTCAAATTCTTCAATCTACCTCAAGATTAATCACTCATTCATCAACTCATAAACCTACAAAACAATGGCTAATTGGATATCTCCAATGCTTAAGTTAGTAAGAGATACAAAAAATAGCAATATGAATACAATGAATTCAAACAAATCATATTAGATTAGAATCCAAGATACCAAGTTCATTTCGGATGTTAAAAAAACTTTCTTTACATAAAGGTTTAGTGAAGATGTCCGCTAGTTGTTTACTAGTTTCGACAAATTCAATAACCACATCACCCTTTTCAACATGGTCTCTTATGAAGTGATGTCTAATCTCAATATGCTTGGTTCTTGAATGTTGAACCGGATTCTTGGTTAAATTTATTGCACTAGTATTATCACATTTGATAGGAATGTGATCAAGCATGAGTCCATAATCCATAAGTTGTTGTTTCATCCATAAAATTTGGGCGCAACAACTACCGGTGGCTACATACTCGGCTTTGGCGGTAGACAAGGCTACACTTACTTGTTTCTTACTATGCCATGAAACAAGAGAGTTTCCTAGCAAGTGACAAGTGCCGCTAGTGCTTTTCCTATCCAATTTGCAACCGGCAAAATCGGAATCGGAATAACCAATCAAATCACAAGTGGATCCTTTCGGATACCACAATCCAACATTTAATGTTCCTATGAGATACTTCATAATCCTTTTTACCGCACTTAAGTGAGATTCCTTAGGATTAGCTTGGTATCTCGCACACATGCATACACTAAACATGATATCTGGCCTACTTGCCGTTAGATAAAGTAATGATCCTATCATGCCTCTATACTTCTTTACATCTATGCTTTTACCTTGTTCATCTTTGTCAAGGTAGCAAGTAGTGCTCATTGGTGTGTCCATTACCTTAGCATTGTCCATTCCAAATCTTTTGAGCAGTTCCTTGCAATATTTGGTTTGGCTAACGAAAGTTCCTTCTTTTCCTTGTTTGATTTGCAGACCAAGGAAGAAGTTGAGTTCGCCCATCATAGACATTTCAAATTCACTTTGCATGAGGTTTGAGAAAAACTTGCAAAGTGATTCGTTAGTTGAACCAAATATTATGTCATCGACATAAACTTGTACCAAAAGGATATTTTTGTTTTCAATCAAGATAAATAAAGTTGTATCAACCTTCCCTCTTCTAAAACCCTTTTCTATTAAAAATTTGCTCAAACGTTCATACCAAGCTCTTGGAGCTTGTTTAAGACCATAAAGAGCTTTCTTGAGTTTAAAAACATGATTAGGATTTTCATAATCCTCAAAACCGGGAGGTTGTTCAACATATACTTCTTCTTTAATGAAACCATTAAGAAAGGCACTCTTAACATCCATTTGATAAAGTTTGAAGTTATAAGAGGATGCAAAAGCAAGTAGCATCCTAATTGCTTCTAATCTAGCTACGGGAGCATAAGTTTCGTCATAATCAATGCCTTCCTCTTGATTATAACCTTTAGCTACTAATCTAGCTTTGTTTCTAACAATTGTACCATTTTCATCGAGTTTATTTCTAAAAACCCATTTTGTTCCTACAATTGTTTGATTACTTGGTTTAGGCACCAATTCCCAAACGTCATTTCGTTTGAATTGGTTAAGCTCCTCTTGCATTGCCATAGCCCAATGTTCATCATTAATTGCGGACTCAATGGTAGATGGTTCAATTTGAGAAACAAAAGCACTATATGCAAATAAATTTCTAAAAGTGGATCGAGTTGTTACCCCTTTCGAAACATCACCAATGACGTTGTCTAGAGGATGATCCTTTGAAGTACGCCAATCCTTTGGAAGTGCCTTTATTTGTACTTGTGATGGTTCAATTTCTTCAACTTGAACGCTATCCTTTGTTGAGCTTGTAGAGGCTTCATTTAAATCTTTTTCTTTGTCTTCACCATTCAAATTTAGTGAATCAAAGTTTTCTACATTTTCATCAAAATCTTTTCTAGCACAACAACGGTTAGTTTCATCAAAAGCGACATGAATACTTTCTTCCATAGTCATGATGCGTTTATTATATACTCTAAAAGCTTTGCTAGTTAAAGAGTAGCCTAAGAAGATTCCTTCATCAGCCTTAGCATCAAATTTGCCTAAGTTATCTTTTCCATTATTTAGAATAAAGCATTTACAACCAAAGACGTGAAGGTGGGAAATATTTGGCTTTCTTCCTTTGTACAATTCGTACGGTGTTTTCTTAAGAATAGGTCGAATGATAATCCTATTCATAACATAACACGCGGTACTAACCGCATCCGCCCAAAAGTACTTAGGAATATTAGCCTCATTGAGCATAGTTCTCGCCATTTCTTCTAAATGACGATTTTTCCTTTCAACCACACCATTTTGTTGTGGTGTTCTAGGAGAGGAAAAATTATGCTCAATGCCATTTTCTTCACAAAAAGTTTCAAAAAGATTGTTTTCAAATTCTCCACCATGATCACTTCTAATAGATGATATATGCAAATTCTTTTCATTTTGAATAACTTTGGCTAATCTTTTGAATGCTCGAAATGCATCACTCTTGTTTGCTAGGAACAAGGTCCATGTAAATCGAGAGTAATCATCAACAATAACTAAAGCATAGTAATTGCCACCAAAGCTCATAGTCCTAGAAGGACCAAATAAATCCATGTGCAAAAGTTGTAATGGCCTTGTTGTTGAAACAATGTTTTTGGATTTAAAAGAGGCCTTTACTTGTTTTCCCTTTTGACATGCGTCGCAAAGGACGTCTTTTTCAAAACGTAGCTTTGGTAAGCCAATTACTAACTCTTTAGAGACCAACTTGTTAAGATGGTCCATGTTAGCATGAGCTACTCTACGATGCCATAACCAAGTTTCATCATTTTTACTAACAAGGCATTTCACATCATTTGAGGAAGCTTCATTTAGATTAATCATGTATACATTGTCAACACGGTGCCCAATTAGCACAATTTCATTAGTGTCTTGCCTTTTTATCAAACAACATTTTGAATCAAAGGTGACTAAGTTTCCTTTGTCACAAAGTTGGCTAACACTAATGAGATTATGTTTGAGACCTTTGACAAGTATAACATTATCTATGGAGGTAGAAGGATTTTTACCAACTTTTCCAACGCCGATTACTTTGCCGGTGTTGTTGTCTCCATAGATCACGTTTCCTCCGTTTGTAGGCTCTATTGCGGTGAACTTTGATTCATCGCCGGTCATGTGTTTGGAGCATCCACTATCAACATACCAATTTGTATCCTTAGCTCCAACACGTACCTACAAAATAATTAAAATTGGGATTTAGGTACCCAAGTGAATTTGGGTCCTTGATGGTTAGTATGAGCATAATGCCCATAAGGTGCCCATCTCATATCTTGACTACGAAAGTTTATATGTTTAATTCTAGTAAAGCATACGGGTGCTATATGACCTACTTTATTACAATAATGACATATGACATTTGGATTATGCATCCTATGCATGTTTCTAAATGGTTGCCTAGGTTGTTTCCTCAATGCAACATCTTTTGATCTATATGCATTGTGATTATAATTTCTAAATGAAGCATGTTGAGGAGGATGTTTAAAGGCTTCATTCCTTTTAGTCATGCTTGCCTTTTGGGCTTGCGGTTGCCTAATAGGAGTTTTAGCATTTTTAAATTTTCCTTTTTCAAAACCTAAACCTTCCTTATTATGAACATGCTTTTGGTTTTTCAACATTTTATCTAAGTTCTTTGAAGATTCATTGAACTTAGCTAAAGTGTTCTTAAGATTTGTAATTTCATTTTCATGCATTTTACAAGATTTGTATGGATCACTACTTGTGCTACACTTATCCTTTCCAAGATTGATATTCTCGTTTTTCAACATCTCATTTTGTTTTAAAAGTTCCATATTCTTTTTCTTTAGGAGAGAATAATCTTGGGTAAGTTTTGTGTACACCTCAAGTAAGGCATCATATTCATCTTGTAAATTAAAAGAAGTGAAGTTGTCATCACTAACCTTTTCTTCGCTTGCCATTAAGCAAAGATTTGCAACCTCGTCGTTATTGGAGTCGGATTCATCCTCGTTCTCCCATGATATGTATGCTTTCTCCTTCTTCTTAAATTTCTTGTTTTTGTCCTCCTTTTGAAGTTTTGGACAATTGGGTTTGATGTGTCCAACTTCTCCACACTCATAGCATTTTGGTACCTTTGTTTTGCTCTTGAAGTTTTTCTTCATTGCAAACTTATTGAATCTTTTTAATAAGAGTGCAAATTCTTCATCTCCTTCTTCTTCATTATCATCACTCTCTTCTTGCAGTGATGTTGTTTTAAGGGCGAGACTTTTCTTCTTGCTTTCTTCACCTTTTTGTCTATTTAGCATAGTCATTTCATAGGTGAGAAGATTACCTCGTAGTTGATCAAATGTAAGTTGATCATAGAGCCTTCCTTCCACAATGGCGTTCACTTTGGAGTTCCATTTTGGTGTAAGGCTTGTAAGCACCTTGGTCACAATTTGTTTATCATTGTATTTTGTGCCAAGCATGCTTAGATTGTTGAAGATCTTGGAGAGTCTTTCAAGAGCTTCTTCAATGCTCTCTTCATCTTTCATTTTAAAATTTTCCCATTCATGAACCAACATAAATACCTTTGATTCTTTAACGTGGTCGGTTCCTTCGTAAGTGATTTGGAGTTTATCCCAAATCTCTTTAGCGGTTTCACATGTAGAGATCTTCATATAATCATGCTCGTTAAGTGCACAATGAATGAAGTTGATGGCTTTATCATTCATTGCCACTTTCTTCCAATCATCGTCACTATATTCATCTTCTCCTTTCGGTACTTGCTTTGAGACGGAGACTTCTCCTTCTTTAGCACTTGTTGTCTTTGTTGGAATGTGATTTCCATTCTCAATCACTTTCCAAATTCTCACATCTTGAGAACGGATCCAAATTCTCATCTTATTTTTCCAATAAGAGTAATTTGTTCCGCTAAAAAGAGGAGGTCTAGCGGTTGAGTTACCTTCGCTAGTGTTGTTGTTGTTAAAGCCTGTGCTTGCCATGATCTTTTCCCTTAAACGGTTAAGTCTTTCAAAGGGTTAAGCTCTGATACCACTTGTAGAACCTATGCACAATTACTCAAGAGGGGGGGGTGAATTGAGTATTGCAACAACAATTAATCTTTTTACGAAAGTTAAAGACAATATACAAAAAGTGTTATTGTACTAGTATTTTTCCAAGAGCTTAACTCAATTGCTAAGCATTTATAAGGAGCTTTTACTTTCCAATAGACACCAACTCAAATAAATTGATCAAGCTTTTCACCAATCGGACTTAAGCCACTCCTTAAGTACTTACGAAGCTACTTTTCGATCACAATTTATTTGCTCAAAGGTAAAAGACAATAATATTGAAGAGATGAGTTTGGAGAGATGCAAACGCTATTTAGAGTGGTTCGGCACAATCCTTGTCCTACGTCCACTTTCTTTCTCAATCGCAATTGAGAAGTTCCACTATTGCCAAGCTTCAAGGTGCTCGCGCAAAACCTTTTACAATCCGAGTCCTTAGTTTCTAACACCTCACAGTATATGATCACCACTCGTATACTAACCCACTCCACTTAGAGATACCTTCTCTAAGATTTGCCTTGAGTACTTAGTATACCTCTTTGGTATCCTCACCGACTATAGTGTTTATAACTCTTGACTCAACCTTGGAGATCACACTCCAATTTACAAGGTGTACAAGAAAACAATTCTCAAAGAATTGTTGAGATGAAATGAGTACTCTCTAGAAGAGTGTATGATTACAAGTTTAGCACTATTGAACCAATTGATATTGCTCTCACAAATTGTGTATTATATCACTTTAAAAAAGTGTAGAATGAAAGAATATGACAAGATAGTTTTCAAATACTCAAAAAATTAGTGAAATAAGGCTTCAATCCATCTATTTATAGATTCCCCAAACCTTAGAAACGTTGGGGAATTAATGGGATGAAGCCTTTATGTCAAAACTAGCCGTTTTTTATGTTTTTGAATTATTTGCATCGATGCATAACACTTTGCATCGATGCAAATGTGTCTTTGACGCTGAAATTTGAATTTTCAGCTAGGTTGCATCGATGCAAACATCTTTGCATCGATGCAACAAGTCGTTGCATGCTTTGCATCGATGCAAGATGAGTGTGCATCGATGCAAACCTTAAAGAATGGCTTAAAATCACTTCAAAATGCTTAGGATTGATCTCAAACTTGTTGGAGTCAATTCCTATGCTTTTGTACCTTTGAAAAACAAGTTTTTTAAACCATTTGGCTAGCATCAAATTGCAAGATGTGCATCAAAACATTTTGTGAGTGTGTGTTGAGAGATTTAGCAATTGGTTCTTAACAAGAAGTTACCTAAGTCCTAAGACACTATACTTGTCTTCAAATGTTGTGGACTTGAGTTTCTTGTTGTTGTTGTGTTGCTTTCAACTCTTCATGCTTGTTCATTCAAGTTGTTTGTTGGTTTGTCTTTTCATGTCGTTTGTTGGTTTGTCATTCATCAAAACCTACAAATACAAACTTCGCATACAAGCAACATGATTTACATCCTCCACCTTAAATTGAGAAAGGTGAAAACACTGAATAATAATGTTTTTTTTATCATGTTGAAAGTTAAAACATATTGCAAATATTGTTTCGAGATTATTTTTTGCAGGTCCTTGTTTGTTAGATTATATTACTTTTCTGTTGCAGGATTTTAAAGTAGTTCATATATTAGAGCTCTCGATATTTATTGAAGCATATGTCCTAGTTCTTTGAAGTTATCATTTGAAATCACAAGCATTTTGCCTTTTTGAATTAATATTTCTACGAGCCTGCAATTTTTTTCCGTTTATATTCATGGTATTCCTTTTGAAATAAACTTTTTTATAGTTAAAATATAAATCTAGTTGTTATATATATCATCAATGTTGAAATTAGTCCTTGTACAATAAGAAGGCCTTTATTTAGTCTCTACCCATGTAACTGTTTTAAAGAAGTCCCTACTATTAAGTGAAATTAGTGATTATGTTTCACTACTTGATTTGCTCATCATTTTGTTGTTTTATGTGATATAGAATTTGGCAATTTTGTTATGTTTCATTACTTGATTTGCTCTTCATTGTGCTGTTTTATGTCTGTTTAATATTTTTATACAGCAACATAATAGAAAATAGAGCAACTTCAAAGAGAAAAAGGTTAGTAAAAAAGTATCAAGCTCATTTGGAAAGAGAAGAGGAGCATATTGAAGTTCCAATTACTGAAGATGATAGATCTAGGCCATTCCCAAATGATGGAGGAAATTTTCATATCCCCATGAGGAAGATTATATTGGTGAACATGAAAATGACAATTTTGATGTGGAAGCAGACCAAGTTATAAAAAATGTTCATGTAGAAGGTGATGTCCTTTTGTTTGTTACTATTTGTTTTATATTTTCTTATTATCATTATTTGTTTTACAAATCCATATTTGATTCACGGCTTCCCTTTCTATATGAATAGTAACATGTGCATATACTTGTTTAATTTGAAAAGACTTCTATATAATTCACAGCTGTCCCTTTCTATATGAATAATGACTTTTTTTATTTTAATTTGTATTATTTCTCAATTTTGTAATTTAGAAACTCCAAAGGTTAAAAAGACTCATGAAAAAACAAAATGCTTAAAGATTTATGCAAGAACTTGGAAAGAAAGGGAGGAAGTGACTTTTGATCGTGGAGTAGCCGTGTGGCCAACTCCTCAGAGAGTGAAGGAATTAACCAATTTTATTGGAACAATGGGAAGGAATAGTAATTTTATTACCTTGATGTACACTGATTGGAAAGTTGTGCCTAGGCAAATAAAAAAACGCCTATGAAAGTATATTAATGTAAGCTCCATTTATTGTTATGTTTATGCCATATGTTTATAATCTTTTTATTCATATGATATGATGAAATCGATGTGTTTGTAGTCAAAGTTCATTCTTCCAAAATCCTCAAAGCTATGGGTGATGATGGGTGCTCAAGGGGCATGGAAGCGATACAAGACAAGAATCAAGAAGAAACGCTTTGAACCATAATTTATTGTAAGTTAGTCTATAATTTTCTTGTTTTAGTTGCTGTTTATGGTTGTTTTGGTTGTTGTTTTAGTTGTTGTTTTATATCTGTCATGGTTGCTGGTTTATTTGCTACTTTATGGTTGTATTGTGGCTGTCATGGTTACTATTTTATGGCTGTTTAATGGTTGTCATAGTGGCTGTCTTATGCCTGTCGTAGTTGCTGTTTAGGCTACTATTATTGTAACACTTGAATATACTTGTTATTGCTAAGCTAATGTTTTGACTATATTTTTTTTTGTCCATTTAGATTTGACTGCGATTTTCTTATGGTTGGATGAAATTTTCTGATAAAGGCGACTCTTGGCACAATGGTGAAGCACAAAGTCTTTTTGGTTTCAAATGGAAAAACTAATTTCTTTTTTGTTCAATTTTATTATGAGAAAAAATGTATTTTGTTTACTTATATTTATCATTTATTTGACTTGGTAACTTAGCAAGTATGTTAATTGGTACTTGGAAGACCTTTCTATACATATGCAATATATTTTTATTAGCTCATTCTCTTCTTATATTGATTAAATTGAATTTAAATATTTAAATATTGTTCCCTTAAATGTCATATAATATAATAAAGATAAAAAATATATTACTTTAGATATAAAAAAAAGAGAACCTAAGAAAAATTCAATAAGGTATTGCTTTAGGTATTAGAAAAAGACAACTATAAATAAAATTAGATAAGTGTTGCTTTAGGTCTATAAAAAAAGGCAACTTAAAAAAATCTGGACAAGTGTTGCTTTAAGTATATGAAAAAGCTAAAAAGGCAACTTAAAAAATCTGGACAAATGTTGCTTTATGTATTAGAGAATACAACTCATAAAAAGTGTTGACATAAAGTCTTATCTAAAGCATTGTCTTTGGGTGCTCTAAGGCAACCCTTTCATAGAGTTGCCTTTTTTGTAGAAAAGGCAACGTTTTTTGAAGGTTGCCATAAAAAGGGTTCCCTTTGATACATAAAAGCGTTGCCTTAGACCAAAGGTAACGGCCGTATAGCCAACCCCCCAAAAAGCGTTGTGTTTTGTAACAACTCTAATTTTCGCATTAACGCGAATTTTTTTAAAATAATATTTTAAAGCGATTAGTTTTATTTTAACAAGCCGATTTTGAACCCCAAAGTAAAATGGATGGTAATATAATTTTATTATTATCTTATTTATCTATTTTACCTGTTCTAATTATAATGAAGTCTAGATAATAATATTAATATTATTATCAAGTCTGACTTTTACCGATATAAGTAATTATCGGTATTTCTTAATGAGTTTAGAGTTGCTAAAGCTCTATCAAATATCTTTATATTCTTAAGTTACTAATGTCATTTATATTAGTAACTCATATATATTTGACCTTATATAATATTATTATTATTATGGTATATTATTCGACCTTATATGTTATTTATTTAACTCATCATCTGTCTTTAATTAGCATCATGATCTAATAATGTTCATTTTATTTTTCTCTTGGCCGAGCCATTAAGAGAATAGAAGAAAAAAAAAGTATAAACAGGATCCATGTACTTTAATTCATGATTCATCCACCTAGGATTTCATTAGCATGGCTTATATACATATGTATACATATATAAAACATAACACGTCCCCTTTCTTTTATTGACCAAAGGAACTTCATAATGAATTGTCATCCAATGCCTTTATCTTTTGATTAGTGCCCTTTTATTATGACCGAATGTATTAAGAAAGAAAAAAGGAAAAAAAAAAGAAAACATGACACATAACCCTCCTCCTTAACACATATCCTTGTTTAATGTTGCTAACACTCTCTAAACTCCTTTCTTTAACTCATAACCGAATTGCATGCGACAAAGAAAAGAGAGAGACCAAAAGCTTCCATCGAAGAACGGTAACCCTCAACCATTTTCCTTTTTCGATTTCTCTTAATTTGTAATCCCAATAAAAAATCTAATCCGATAAAAGTGTTTGTATCCTCCTCCTCTACGTGTTGGCGTCACTTTTGATATCGGTGGAAGCTAATGGTGACGTAGCTTTCTACCCCTTGAGATCGGTCAACTGGAGTTCTAGGAGGCACAGACGATTCCGGACGTTTTTTTCTTCGACGGCTCGGTCTGAAGGCTTCTCCGGAGCTTCGAGTATTTGGATTTCGTACGAAGGTAGGGTTTGGTAATTTTATAATAATTAAATGTTGATTTTGATAAGTGAATGTTGGTTTGATTGATTGTTATTGAGTTTAATTGAATTTTATGTTGAATTTGGTTGAATTATTATTATTATTTTTGAGATTATGGTTTGGCCTTGGTGGATTCAGCTTAGAACCGAACTATTTTGAGTGATTTTTGGGGCTATTTTATGTGAAAATACTGAAAAATATTGGTGAGGTGTGATGGCCGAGAGACTAAATTAAAAGTTACGAAGAAGCGGTAACCGAAAAACTCGAAAACAGATTAAATTATAAGTAATATTTTGAAAGGAAAGGGTTAAGTATTTTGGTTTTAGTATAAGAGGAAGATTAGTATTTAAACTTTATTTTTGAAGGGTAACATTGTTTTTGTGAATAAAACCGAGGTACAATTTGTAATTATATAAGTTTTTGGGTATTTTTGGTAATAAGTAAAGTTCAGGTTTTTTTTTAATTTGAAAATAAGTGAGGGTTCAAATATAATTTTATAAAATATTAAGGTTAAAAATAGAATATTAAAAAGTTCATGATTTAGAAAGTAATTATTAAAAATTTAAAAATAAGATTTTATAAACTAAATTTTAAGAAAAGATATATGTATTATTTACTTACCATTTAAAATATCTTACTTATATTATTGTTATTATTATTTTATTATTAAGAATATTATCTAGTAAAGACATTATTAATATTATCATAAGTCAGAGAAGAGCAACATAGTGATCTTAAAAGCTTTAGAGAACGCCGACTTAATTAAAGTACTTTATGATTCTTTTTCATAAGACATTAGGGAATGACGAGGGAAGAGTGTGAAGTTGAGTTAAGATAAAGAATTAAAAGATTGAAGAAATGAAAAGAGAAAGAGCAGAAGTAAGGAAATAAAAGAGAAATATGAGAAAGCAAAGAAAAGAAAAAGAACAACAAGAGAAGAATATACTAAGTAAAAGGATCTCTGCCACAGAAGAACAGAGAGCAGTGTTTGAAAGATTTTAATGAATATCTGCCACAGTAGAGCAGATAGAAAATAAAGTATTAATTAAAGGAATCTCTGTCACAGTAGAGTAGAGAGTAAAGATTAAAAAGAAATTGAGTGTTGTTGGGCCTTAGTGCCAAGTGTCTAGTGAGGACGGTGATGCGTAACGCTCACTTGACACTATAAGGACGGCTCAGTGAGGACGGCGATGCGTAACGCTCACTGGAGACTGAAAGGAAGGTTCTCCCATGAGGACGGCGATACGTAACGCTCATGGAGGGGACGTTGGCTGAGATAAAGACAGCGGTACGAAACGCTTATCTCAGGACCAGCGTCGGGAATCGGGCAACAAACCGACACATGAGCTCATGGCATGTGTAGGACTAGACATGCATCATGATTGTTTGCGCATATTTTCTATGAATTCTATTTTTTATGATTGTGTATGTGTTGTGTTTGTTTCTCTTTATGTTCTTTAGGTATTATGGTGTTGCCTGTTTTGGTTGTTGCTGCTGACTGGGTATAGTATTAAAATGAACTTAACTTCTAACCCCGACCCTCTAAGAACTCCCTAGTTCTTACCCATTCCTTTCTTCCCCATCAGATGTGATCGAGATTTCCTCCTCTGACGACAGTTGATGCTGAAGAGCTGAGTATGTGACTTTTTGGGGGTTCTTTTTTATGATAGCCTAGCTTTTATATTTAATCTCTCACTTTTTGTTAGACTCACTGAGAGAATAGGATGTATATAGTTGACTAGGCTAATTTTCGAGCGCCAGCTTAGGGGCTTCCTAGATGGACCAAGGCCCAGAGTGTTGAACATGTATATAGTAACAAGATGTGAAGAGTTGTATGCTAACTTAAAACCCGTATGGCAATATATGTATGATGTATATTATCACTCTCTCTGATGTTTGTGTTATTTTATTGTACTTACTAATTTATTTTAGTTTTTCAAAAATTCGATTCGTGCGCTAACACGATTACAGGCTTAATAATAAATATTTAGTTAATTTTCTTTGAGATGAGCAAGTTGGTGACACTCGGTTTTCAGTATGATCATGACGTACTGGGAATTGGGTCGTTAAGGCAACACTTTTTCGTATTATAGGCAACATTTTCAAAGGGTTGCCTCAACCCGAATTTGTTGTAGTGAGATTTTCAAAACTCTAACAAAAGCTCATGATGTGTAACAGTAGGATAACATTGAATCAATTTTATAAACGTTAGGGATACAAATAAGACAATTTAAACGTTACGGACATAAATTGGACTTACCCCAAACGATGAGACAAAAATAACACTTTACTTTTTATTTTAAGAGTGAGTTAGAGTGTGATAGAGAGTATTATGTAAATCGTACGAAAATATTTAAATTTTACATCAAAATCTAAATGCATATATAAATTAAAAAAATAATTTTAAATTTTAAATGTTAAAAACTAAATATTAGAAAAATATATTTAAATTTTAATAATATAAAATTTTAAATTAAAAAATAAATAATATGTCATTTTTTTATTTCACTTTATTCAATTGATTTAATTACTTAAAAAATTGTAACCTTTCTTATCCCACATTAAGCTAATTGAAATTTATTTTATAGTTAATATTCATCGATAAATTATACAAACTCATCATGCTATATATGTATTCCAACTAATATATTACACACAAATTTACAGTAGTTAGAACATATGTAAAATATAGAAACTTACATGCACATAATCATTAAACATGATGTGGGCAAACATTCTCCTCATATACTATATATCTCTATATTAGATAAAGAAACTCTACCTATTATTTACTTTGACTAATGCGTGCATCTAGAATAACAGTCAACAATGAACTAACACTTCAATACCAAAACAAAAAAATCAATGAACTAAACTGTTGCAAGATATAATTTCCCATAATGACTTCCTACACCAGTGATATGATCAAACAGGTTTATATCTTGGTCTTACACTCTCACAATCAAGCTGAATCCAAGCACCAATAAGTTGATTTCTCTTTATTGCAAGGACAGAAGAAGAAGCTACTTATTGGCCTAGCCAAAGAGGAAAAGACAAGTTAGATATAGTGGATCCAATAATCATGGAAAATATTGACAATGTAACTAATGCCACCGAATCAAATCCCTGTGCATATTCAGTCACCACCAACATAATAAAATCCATATAACTATAAACATTTTTATAATTTGGCTTGTTATATACTCATTAAGATGTGGGAATAATCAAATATATGTTAATGTAAAATATTATATGATTGCATGAAATACAGTCCTGTCAGTGTGATGTTAATTCCTGATATTCAATAACAAAAGTTAATGGTAGGCCAATTTTGATAAATATTTTTCTCTGATTGAAAATTTGTTTGTCAGGACTTAAATTAGAATTTTGTCTTCCAGCTAAAAAGAATTTATTCATTTTGGGTTATTTTAGTTGATCTACCTACCAATGTGATATTTAATACATTACCAGTGTTATTGACAGTATATTTGTGAAACTAAGAGCTTCAAACAAATTCTAATGAAGCTTTATGTGGGTGAAAGCATAAATACCTTATGATGTGAATGTAAAAGTGTTCTTTCGAGTTTCTTGTCATATCTTTTCAAAGGAAATGCACCGATGGGGGAAAAAGAATATTCACTTGAGAGAACAACTGCAAATACGAGAAGAAGGCACCTGAGGCTGAGATTGGTAACATAGAGTCCGGTTCAAAAGAGAGCAGCCTGGTTTAAAGCATTCCTCTATAATTTAGGTTCAAAATAAGTACTAAATTCTACAAAAATGAAAATAAAAATGACAATTCCTATGTTCTACCACAACAACAGAACAAATATGACGAAAATCAGGCACTTAACGGAGTAAAAAGAAACCAGTGGTGGCAGCGGATTTCTTTCGACCAACGGAAGAGAGCAGCGGTGGAAGAGGTCATGGGTTTTGATGAGCGGATAATTTATACGCTTTTTGGCATTGTTTTTAGTATGTTTTTAGTATATTTTAGTTAGTTTTTAGTATACTTTTATTAGTTTTTAGTTAAAATTCACTTTTCTAGACTTTACTATGAGTTTGTGTATTTTTCTGTGATTTCAGGTATTTTCTGGCTGAAATTGAGGGTCTTGAGCAAAAATCTGATTCAGAGGCTGAAAAGGACTGCAGATGCTGTTGGATTCTGACCTCCCTGCACTTGAAGAGGATTTTCTGGAGCTACAAAAGCCCAATTGGCGCGCTCTCAACGGCGTTGGAAAGTAGACATCCTGGGCTTTCCAGCAATATATAATAGTCCATACTTTGCCCAAGATTTGATGGCCCAAACCGGCGTTGCAAATCAGCTTCAGAATTTCCAGCGTTTAACGCTGGAACTGGCATAAAAATTGGAGTTAAACGCCCAAACTGGCATAAAAGCTGGCGTTTAACTCCAGAAAAAGTCTCTACACATGAAAGCTTCAATGCTCAGCCCAAGCACACACTAAGTGGACCCAGAAGTGGATTTTTACGTCATTTACTCATCTCTGTATACCCTAGGTTACTAGTTCACTATTAATAGGATCTTTTGACATTGTATCTGGACCTCATGACACTTTACACGTTTCTCATTGTATCTTCTACGGCATGAGTCTCTAAACCCCATTGTTGGGGGTGAGGAGCTCTGCTGTATCTTGATGGATTAATGCAATTACTACTGTTTTTCATTCAATCATGCTTGCTTCCATTCTAAGATATCACTTGTTCCTAAACCTGATGAATGTGATTATCCGTGACACTCATCATCATTCTAAACTATGAACGTGTGCCTGACAACCACCTCCATTCTACCTTAGATTGAGTAGATATCTCTTGGATTCCTTAATCAGAATCTTCGTGGTATAAGCTAGAATTGATGGCGGCATTCAAGAGAATCCGGAAGGTCTAAACCTTATCTGTGGTATTCTGAGTAGGATTCAAGGATTGAATGACTGTGACGAGCTTCAAACTCCTGAGGGCTGGGCGTTAGTGACAGACGCAAAAGAATCACTGGATTCTATTCCAACCCGATTGAGAACCGACAGATGATTAGCCGTGCTGTGATAGAGCGCGTTGAGCATTTTCACTGAGAGGATGGGAGGTAGCCATTGACAACGGTGAAACCCTACATACAGCTTGCCATGGAAGGAGTCTTGCGTGCTTGAAGAAGAAGACAGTAGGAAAGCAGAAATTCAGAAGATAGAGCATCTCCAAAACCTCAACCTGTTCTCCATTACTGCAAAACAAGTACTTATTTCATGTTCTTTTGCTTTTTACAATCAATCCTGATAATTATTGATATCCTGACTAAGAGTTACAAGATAACCATAGCTTGCTTCAAGCCGACAATCTCCGTGGGATCGACCCTTACTCATGTAAGGTATTACTTGGACGACCCAGTGCACTTGCTGGTTAGTTGTGCGGGATTGCAAAAGTGTGATTGAAATTTCGTGCACCAAGTTTTTGGCGCCGTTGCCGGGGATTGTTCGAGTTTGGACAACTGACAGCTTATCTTGTTGCTTAGATTAGGACTGTTTTATTTTTGGTTTAGAGTCTTTTATTTGAGTTTAGTTTCATATTTTAAGTTTGGTGTCAATTGCATGCTTTTGTTTTTCTTTTAATTTTCGAATTTGCATGTCCTTAGTCCCTTTTTTATCTTTAAAAATTCTAAGTTTGGTGTCTTCTTTTTGTTTTCCTTTAAGTTTTCGAAAATTTGTGTCTGATTTTCTAAAAATTTTAAGTTTGGTGTCATTTTGTTGTTTTTCTCTTTCCTAATTTCAAAAATCAAATCTCTTTTAAAATAATTTTCAATCATATCTTTTCTATTGCTAATTCCAAAATCTTTTTAACTAATTAATTGATTTAGTTTTCAATTTGCTTTGATCTTATTTTCTTTTAGTTTTCGAAAATTTATTTTGTTTTCCTTTTGTTTTATTTTATTTTTTCGGTCAATTCAAAAAAAAATATTTTACTTTACTTGTGAATTCATATCATATTCCCTTTCTCCATCATGGACCTAAGTGGAATTGAGTAATCCAGAAGGACTCTGGGGTCATATGCTAACCCCATTACAGCTGCATATGGGAGTAGCATCTGTATACCTCCCATCAAAGCAAGCAGCTTTGAGCTAAATCCTCAACTCATTATCATGGTGCAGCAAAATTGCCAGTATTCCGGTCTTCCACAGGAAGAACCTACTGAGTTTCTGGCACAGTTCTTACAAATTGCTGACACAGTACGTGATAAAGAGGTGGATCAGGATGTCTACAGACTATTACTGTTTCCATTTGCTGTAAAAGATCAAGCTAAGAGGTGGTTGAATAACCAACCTACAGCAAGCATAAAGACATGGAAACAGTTATCAGACAAATTCCTGAATCAATTTTACCCTCCAAAAAGGATGACACAGCTAAGGTTGGACATCCAAGGCTTTAAACAAGAGGATAATGAATCCCTTTATAATGCCTGGGAGAGGTACAGAGGTATGCTAAGAAAATGCCCCTCTGAAATGTTTTCAGAGTGGGTACAGCTAGACATCTTCTACTATGGGCTCACAGAAAAAGCTCAGATGTCTTTAGACCACTCAGCTGGTGGATCTATACACATGAGGAAGACAATTGAAGAGGCTCAAGAGCTTATAGATACTGTTGCTAGAAATCAATATTTGTACGCTAGCATTGAGTTCTCTACAAAAGAGGAAGCTATGGCAGTAGCCACTGATCCTAATCCTCAAGAACAGATGATTGAGCTTAATCAGCAATTACACCTGATGACAAAACAGTTGGCAGAATTTAAAGAGATGCTCCAAGAAACTAAAATTGCTAACAAGAACATAGAATCTCAGTTGAATCAGGCAAGACAGCAGCTATCTAAACAGATAACAGAAGAATGCCAAGCAGTTCAACTGAGGAGTGGAAAGACATTGAATAACACTGCTTAAAGTAGCAAAAAGCCAAATAAGGAACAATTGACAGAGGATGACCAAACTACTGTCCAAAATCCCTCTGAGGACAGTAAGAGCCCAGAGAGGAATACTTTTGGCGTTCAAACACCAGAAAAGGGGGGAAAGCTGGTGTTAAACGGCCATTCCCTGCCCAGTTCTGGCGTTCACACGCCAGAAAAGGGGGAAAAGTTGGCCTTAAACACCCAATCTTCACCCAATCCTGGCGTTCAAACGCCAATGAGGAATCAGACACCTGAGAGTGCTGATAGTAACCCCTCTAAAAAGGCTTCTCCAACCACTTCTGTAAGGAATAAACCTGCAGCAATTAAGGCTGAAGAATATAAAGCCAAGATGCCTTACCCTCAGAAACTCCGCCAAGCGGAGCAGGATAAGCAATTTGCCCGCTTTGCAAACTACCTAAGGACTCTTGAAATAAAGATTCCGTTTGCAAAGGCACTTGAGCAAATACCTTCTTATGCTAAGTTCATGAAAGAGATCTTAAGTCATAAGAAGGATTGGAGAGAAACTGAAAAAGTATTTCTCACTGAAGAATGCAGTGCAGTCATTCTGAAAAGCTTACCAGAAAAGCTTCAAGATCCAGGAAGCTTTATGATACCATGCACATTAGAAGATGCTTGCACCAAGACAGCTCTATGTGATCTTGGAGCAAGCATCAATCTAATACCTGCATCCACTATCAGAAAGCTTGGGTTGACTGAAGAAGTCAAACCAACCCGGATATGCCTCCAACTTGCTGATGGCTCCATTAAATATCCATCAGGCATAATAGAGTACATGATTGTCAAGGTTGGGCCATTCGCCTTTCTAACTAACTTTGTGGTGCTGGAAATAGAGGAGCACAAGTGTGCAACTCTCATTCTAGGAAGACCTTTCCTAGCAACTGGACGAACTCTCATTGATGTACAAAAAGGGGAAGTAACCCTGAGAGTCAATGAGGATGAGTTCAAGTTGAATGCTATAAAAGCTATGCAGCATCCAGACACACCAAATGACTGCATGGGCGCTGACATTATTGACTCTTTGGTAGAAGAGATCAATATGACTGAAAGTCTAGAATCAGAGCTTGAGGACATCTTCAAGGATGCTCAGCCTGATCAGGAAGAACCAGAGGAAACAAAAGAATTTTTGAAAGTTCCTCAGGAGGAGGATAAGCCTCCCAAACCTGAACTCAAACCATTACCACCATCCCTGAAGTATGCATTTCTGGGAGAGGGTGACACTTTTCCAGTGATTATAAGCTCTGCTTTAAATCCACAGGAAGAGGGAGCACTGATTCAAGTGCTAAGGACACACAAGAAAGCTCTTGGGTGGTCCATAAGTGATCTTAAGGGCATTAGCCCAGCTAGATGCATGCACAAGATCCTATTGGAGGATAATGCCAAACCAGTGGTCCAACCACAAAGGAGGCTAAATCCAGCCATGAAGGAGGTGGTGCAGAAAGAGGTCACTAAATTACTAGAGGCTGGGATTATTTATTCTATTTCTGATAGCCCCTGGGTGAGCCCTGTCCAAGTTGTCCCCAAAAAGGGAGGCATGACAGTAGTTCATAATGAAAAAAATGAACTGGTTCCTACAAGAACAGTCACAGGGTGGCTTATGTGTATTGACTACAGAAGTCTCAATACAGCCACCAGAAAGGATCATTTTCCTTTACCATTCATAGACCAAATGCTAGAAAGACTAGCTGGTCATGATTATTACTGCTTTTTGGATGGCTATTCAGGCTACAACCAAATTGCAGTAGATCCTCAGGACCAAGAGAAAACAGCATTCACTTGTCCCTCTGGCGTGTTTGCCTACAGGAGAATGCCTTTTGGTCTGTGTAATGCTCCTGCAACTTTTCAGAGATGCATGTTATCCATCTTCTCTGATATGGTAGAGAAATTCCTGGAAGTCTTTATGGATGACTTCTCAGTATATGAAGACTCATTCAGCTCTTGTCTTAATCACCTAGCACTTGTCCTGAAAAGGTGCCAAGAGACTAACCTGGTTTTAAACTGGGAGAAATGTCACTTTATGGTGACTGAAGGAATTGTCCTTGGGCACAAAATTTCAAGCAAGGGAATAGAGGTGGATAAAGCAAAGGTAGAGGTAATTGAAAAATTGCCACCACCTACCAATGTTAAGGCAATCAGAAGCTTTCTGGGGCATGCAGGATTCTACAGAAGGTTTATAAAGGATTTTTCGAAAATTGCAAAATCACTGAGCAACCTGCTAGCTGCTGACACACCATTTGTGTTTGACACACAGTGTCTGCAGGCATTTGAGACCCTGAAAGCTAAGCTGGTCACAACACCAGTCATCTCTGCACCAGACTGGACATTGTCATTCGAACTAATGTGTGATGCCAGTGACCATGCCATTGGTGCAGTGTTGGGACAGAGGCATAACAAGCTTCTACACGTCATTTATTATGCCAGCCGTGTTCTAAATGATGCACAGAAGAATTACATAACCACAAAAAAAGAGTTACTTGCAGTGGTCTATGCCATTGACAAGTTTAGATCCTATCTAGTGGGATCAAAGGTGATTGTGTACACTGACCATGCTGCTCTTAAGTACTTACTCACAAAGCAGGATTCAATACCCAGGCTTATAAGATGGGTGTTGCTTCTGCAAGAGTTTGATATAGAAATAAGAGACAGAAAAGGGACAGAGAATCAAGTAGCTGATCATCTGTCCCGAATAGAACCAGTAGCTGGGGCGTCCCTCCCTTCTACTGAGATCTCTGAGACTTTCCCAGATGAGCAACTCTTTGCCATTCAGGAAGCTCCATGGTTTGCAGATATTGCAAATTATAAAGCTGTGAGGTTCATACCACAGGAGTACAGCAGAGTGCAAAGAAAGAAATTAATTTCAGATGCCAAGTACTACCTATGGGATGAGCCATATCTCTTTAAGAGATGTGCAGACGGAATGATCCGCAGATGTGTACCCAGAGAAGAAGCACAAAGGATCCTGTGGCATTGCCATGGATCACAGTATGAGGGACATTTTGGAAGTGAGCGAACAGCCACTAAGGTCCTCCAATGTGGCTTCTACTGGCCTACTCTCTATAGAGATGCCCGAGAGTTTGTGCGTAACTGTGACAGCTGCCAAAGAGCTGGTAACTTGCCTTACGGATACGCCATGCCTCAACAAGGGATCTTAGAGATTGAGTTGTTTGATGTATGGGGAATTGACTTTATGGGTCCATTCCCACCATCATACTCAAACACTTACATTCTGGTGGCAGTGGACTATGTATCTAAATGGGTAGAAGCAATTGCTACACCCACTAATGATACTAAAACCGTGCTGAAATTCCTCTAGAAACACATCTTCAGCAGATTTGGTGTTCCCAGAGTCATAATCAGTGATGGGGGTACTCATTTCTGCAATAAACAGCTTTACTCTGCTATGGTCCGATATGGAATTAGCCACAAAGTGGCAACCCCGTATCATCCACAGACAAATGGGCAAGCTGAAGTCTCTAACAGAGAGCTAAAAAGAATCCTAGAACGGACTGTAATAGCCCGAAGAAAGGATTGGGCAAAGAGCTTGGATGATGCTCTGTGGGCATACAGAACAGCATTCAACACTCCAATAGGAACCTCACCATACCAACTTGTGTATGGCAAGGCCTGTCATCTGCCCGTGGAACTGGAACATAAAGCCTACTGGGCAACCAGATTCCTAAACCTGGATGCTAAGTTAGCTGGTGAAAAGAGATTACTCCAGCTAAATGAGCTAGATGAATTTAGACTCAGTGCCTTTGAAAATGCAAAGATTTATAAGGAAAAGGCAAAGAAGTGGCATGACAAGAAGTTGTCATCCAGAGTCTTTGAGCCAGGACAAAAAGTTCTGCTCTTCAATTCTAGGCTCAGATTGTTCCCAGGAAAACTTAAATCCCGGTGGAGGGGTCCGTATGTGATTACAGGAGTGTCACCATATGGATATGTTGAGCTTCGGGATACTGATTCTGACAAAAAGTTCATTGTTAATGGACAGAGGATCAAGCATTATCTTGAAAGCAATTTTGAGCAGGAATGCTCAAAACTGAGGCTGGAATGATCCTCAGTGAAGGTCCAGCTAAAGACAATAAAGAAGCGCTTGCTGGGAGGCAACCCAGTCATTAGCAGGTTATATGTTTTGTTTCTACAAGGGCAATCATCAAAATTGAAGGAATTCACAGAGTTACAGAAGGATTCAGTGCAAAAAGCAGAGAAAAAGAGCTTGCTGGCAAAAAAACGCCAGTAAGGGGTACTTTGGGCGTTAAACGCCAGAATGGGCACCATTCTGGGCGTTTAACGCCAGGTGTGCAGCATCCTGGGCGTTTAGCAAAACGCCCAGTGATAAAGGGATTTCTGGCGTTTAATGCCAGCCAGGGTACTTGGCTGGGCGTTAAACGCCCAAATTGGCCAACAAATGGGCGTTAAACGCCAGAATGGATACCATTCTGGGCGTTTAACGCCAGAAAGGCAGGGGGAGGAGATTTTGTTTCCCACTTCAAATTTTTTCAAACTTTCTTGTTTTGATTCATATTTTTCTGCACAAACACATTATAAACTTTCATCATTCACCTTCCAATTTCAAAAATTAAAATCTTCTTCAAATCTATTTCAAATCCTTTCCTAGGCTCTTTCAAAAAAAAAACTCAATTATCTCCTCAAATTTTTTCCATATCCTCTCAAATCTCCCTCAAATTTTCGAAAATCTCTCCTTCTCTCCTATTTAAACACGTTCGGCCACCCTATTTCCCCACACCATTCGAATTTGCTCTCCTCCTCTCTCCCCTCTTTCCTTTCTTTTGCTTGAGGACAAGCAAACCTCTAAGTTTGGTGTGCTTTTCCGTGATCACTAAGCCAAGATTCATCAAGATCATGGCTCCTAAGGGAAAACAAACCAATTTAAGAGGAAAGAAAGAGAATAATCCAAAGAATCTTTGGAATCAAGAGAAGTTCTTAACCAAAGAACATGAAGACCATTATCACAAAATAATGGGTCTGAGGTCAGTGATCCCGGAAGTCAAATTCGATCTGAAAGAAGATGAATATCCGGGGATCCAAGAGCAAATTCGAAACAGAGGATGGGAAGTTATAACCAATCCTGAGATAAAGGTTGGAAAAAATATGGTTCAGGAATTCTACTCAAATCTGTGGTTGACAGATAAGCAGAGAATGACTGGAACTGCTTTCCATACTTACAGAACCATGGTCAGAGGGAAAGTTATCTACTTCCATCTGGACAAAATAAGAGAGGTCTTCAAATTGCCTCAACTGCAAGATGATCCTGAATCCTTTAATAGGAGAATGGTGAGAGTAGATAAGGGGTTGGATCAAGTTCTAGAGGATATTTGCCTCCCTGGAACTAAGTGGATAACCAATTCAAAAGGTGTCCTAAACCAACTCAAGAGGGGAGACCTCAAACCAATTGCAAGAGGCTGGCTAGACTTTATTGGGCGTTCCATATTGACCACTAGCAACCGTTCTGAGGTCACTATCAAGAGAGCAGTGATGATTCATTGCATTATGCTTGGAAAAGAAGTGGAGGTTCATCATCTGATTGCTTGTGAGATCTACATAATTGCAAATAAGAATTCCACTGAAGCCAAACTGGCTTACCCAAGCTTGACCTCCTTGCTCTGTAAAGAGGCTGGGGTGAAGATGGGAGTAGATGAATTCATACCCATTGAACATCCAATCACCAAGAAGTCAATGGAAGGACAAATGCAAGACAACTCTATCAAAAAGAGGGCGCAGGAGTTCCTCCCTGAATTTTCTGAAATTGACTACTGGGCCAGCCTAGAAGCATCTATTACCAAGTTGCAAGAAACATGGAGCAACTTAAGGAAGAACAGCAGAATCAGAACTGCATGCTCTGCAAATTGCTGAAGGAACAAGAGAAGCAGGGGCGTGAACTTCAAGAGTTGAAACGCCAAAAGCTCCCCTCTCAAGTTGAGGGAGCATCCACTTCTCAAAATCAAGGTTGTTGAGTCCTAACGCTGTGATAACCTCTATCATTAGGAGCCTATTTAAATTTTTGTTTTCTATTCCTACTAGTCTCATCTTATATCTATTTTTGAGTCTTGTTCTTAATTCATGATTAATAAAATTTAAAGTTCATGTCTTAAAGCTATGAATGTCCTATGAATCCATCACCTCTCTTAAATGAAAAGTGCTTTAATCACAAAAGAACAAGAAGTACAGGATTTCGAATTTATCTTTGAAACTAGTTGAATTAGTTTGATGTGGTGACAATACTTTTTGTTTTCTGAATGAATGCTTGAACAGTGCATATGTCTTTTGAATTTGTTGTTTTAAGAATGTTAAAATTGTTGGCTCTTGAAAGAATGAGGAAAAAGAGAACTGTTATTGAGGATCTGAAAAATCATCAAATTGATTCTTGAAGCAAGAAGAAGCAGTGAATACAAAAAAAAACGAAAAGAAAAGAAAGAGAAAAAGAAAAGAAAGAAATAAAGTTGTGATCCAAGGCAAAAAGAGTGTGCTTAAGAACCCTGGACACCTCTAATTGGGGACTCTAGCAAAGCTAAGTCACAATATGAAAAGGTTCACCCAATTATGTGTCTGTGGCATATATGTATCCGGTGGTAATACTGGAAGACAGAGTGCTTTGGGCCACAGCCAAGACTCATAAAGTAGCTATGTTCAAGAATCATCATACTTAACTAGGAGAATCAATAACACTATCTAAGTTCTGAGTTCCTATGGATGCCAATCATTCTAAACTTCAAAGGATAAAGTGAGACGCCAAATCTGTTCAGAAGCAAAAAAAAAAAAGCTACTAGTCCCGCTCATCTAATTGGAGCTAAGTTTCTTTGATATTTTGGAGTCTATAGTATATTCTCTTCTTTTTATTCTATTTTGACTTTCAGTTGCTTGGGGACAAGCAACAATTTAAGTTTGGTGTTGTGATGAGCGGATAATTTATACGCTTTTTGGCATTATTTTTAGTATGTTTTTAGTATATTTTAGTTAGTTTTTAGTATACTTTTATTAGTTTTTAGTTAAAATTCACTTTTCTGGACTTTACTATGAGTTTGTGTGTTTTTCTGTGATTTCAGGTATTTTCTGGCTGAAATTGAGGGTCTTGAGCAAAAATCTGATTCAGAGGCTGAAAAGGACTGCAAATGCTGTTGGATTCTGACCTCCATGCACTCGAAGTGGATTTTCTGGAGCTACAAAAGTCCAATTGGCGCGCTCTCAATGGCGTTGGAAAGTAGACATCCTGGGCTTTCCAGCAATGTATAATAGTCTATACTTTGCTCAAGATTTGATGGCCCAAACCGGCGTTGCAAATCAGCTTCAGAATTTCCAGCGTTTAACGCTGGAACTGGCATAAAAATTGGAGTTAAACGCCCAAACTGGCATAAAAGCTGGCGTTTAACTCCAGAAAAAGTCTCTACATATGAAAGCTTCAATGCTCAGCCCAAGCACACACTAAGTGGACCCAGAAGTGGATTTTTACGTCATTTACTCATCTCTATATACCCTAGGTTACTAGTTCACTATTAATAGGATCTTTTGACATTGTATCTGGACCTCTTGACACTTTACACATTTCTCATTGTATCTTCTACGGCATGAGTCTCTAAACCCCATTGTTGGGGGTGAGGATCTCTGCTGTGTCTTGATGGATTAATGCAATTACTACTGTTTTTCATTCAATCATGCTTGCTTCCATTCTAAGATATCACTTGTTCCTAAACCTGATGAATGTGATGATCCGTGACACTCATCATCATTCTCAACTATGAACGTGTGCCTGACAACCACCTCCGTTCTACCTTAGATTGAGTAGATATCTCTTAGATTCCTTAATCAGAATCTTCGTGGTATAAGCTAGAATTGATGGCGGCATTCAAGAGAATCCGAAAGGTCTAAACCTTGTCTGTGGTATTCTGAGTAGGATTCAAGGATTGAATGACTGTGATGAGCTTCAAATTCCTGAGGGTTGGGCGTTAGTGACAGACGCAAAAGAATCACTGGATTATATTCCAACCCGATTGAGAACCGACAGATGATTAGCCGTGCTGTGACAGAGCGCGTTGAACATTTTCACTGAGAGGATGGGAGGTAGCCATTGACAACAGTGAAACCCTACATACAGCTTGCCATGGAAGGAGTCTTGCGTGCTTGAAGAAGAAGACAGTAGGAAAGCAGAGATTCAGAAGATAGAGCATCTCCAAAACCTCAACATGTTCTCCATTACTGCAAAACAAGTACTTATTTCATGTTCTTTTGCTTTTTACAATCAATCCTGATAATTATTGATATCCTGACTAAGAGTTACAAGATAATCATAGCTTGCTTCAAGCCGACAATCTCCGTGGGATCGACCCTTACTCACGTAAGGTATTACTTGGACGACCCAGTGCACTTGCTGGTTAGTTGTGCGGGATTGCAAAAGTGTGATTGCAATTTCGTGCACCAGGTTTGCAACGACGGAAGGAGAATCTACAAAGGGCTTGCGAGGGAAGTCAGAGTCACTGTCGAGAAGAGGGTTAGGGGTTTATGGCGGGCCCAACAATGGTGGGAGTGCCGACGGAGGCATTGTGAGCACTGGTAATGTTCTTCGTTCTTCAGGAGTTATTAGGGTTTCGCTGTTAGTGCAGGAGTTGTGAATGACGGAGGCATTGTTGGGAGTGAGAGAGTCTCAAAGCGTATTTAGGGTTATTAGGCTTTAGGGGTTATTGGGTTTGAGAGAGGCTCACGTTTAGGACTATTAGATTTTTTTATAAAAAAAACAAACTTTTGGCCACACTTTTAAAGCATGCCAAAAGAATAACAATAAACGGCTACGCTTTAAAAATAATACTATAATAAAACCATGTGTCACGCTTTTAAAACGTCCATATTTTTTTCTATGGCCACGCTTTTGAAGTGGACAGAAAAAAACATGACCGTATCTCTAATCAATGACCACCTTCATGAAAGCGTGGTCATTGACATTTTTTGTCACACTTTAAAAGCGTGACAAGAAAAAAGCGTAACCACAAACTTATTTTCATGTAGTGATGCCTTTTAAAATGTTTTAAAAAATAAAAAAAATTCTTCTCGTTAGATGCAAGTTGCTTTTGGAGTAATTAAAAAAAAAATCTCTCATTCGCTAAAAAAGGGTAAGTCCATCACTCTAAAATTTAACACTATACATCTTTATTTTCGAAAATAACACTAACAAAAATTTCATATCCAATTTTTTTTTTTTTTGCCTCACATGAATTGTCATAGTTTCTATGCATTTTGTTTTATATTATTTGAATAAAATTTTGCAATACATCATAAATACTCTACTATTTTTATTATGGGATATAAAAACTCAGTAATCCTTAAAAGTATTAAGTTATTATATTAGATAATCATCTAAGAATAAGTGAATATAAAAATAGTGGTTCATAGTCATCATGCACTGCAATTGCCAAATCCTAGTTTAAACCTAGTTTTCATCGTGATTCCTAATATATGGTCATCACTCCCTGACATATATGATATATCACTTCAAATGTTGCTTTGAAGATATGCAGTTATTGACTTGTATTAAAAAGCATATATGTGTTAGATAGAAGAGAACAACACTCGCATAAACTTTCTGATTCTCTGGTTTCACCTAGCTAATATGTAGTACGGGAGAATCGACATTATAATCTATATGTACTTTTAATTATTCTGTAGTGGTTAGTTCACATGAGAGACATGTATATGTGTCGTCTATTTGTGGTGGTCTTAATAATAAGTTCATTTAAAATTTCAAATGATGGGTTTTGCAAATTAAAAGAAAAAAATTTAACATCGACGAATATATCTCTGAAAATTTTAAACGACAAAAGCGCCCTTAATAAATTTAAAAATGTTAATAAAAATAATCAAAATGTTAGAAATGTATTCTCAAAAATATTTTAGAAATCGATTTTGACATCGCTTTTTATAAATATAATTAAAAAATATATATTTATCCTTAAACTTTGATCATTTTATGCCACGTTGATTTTTGTGAACTTTTTTGTGGGAGGCAAAATTTTTTTAAAAAAATGAAAATAGTTTTATAAATTGAATTTTACTCTAATATTTTTTGTATGTACTTATAATTACCTCAATATTTTTATGAAAATTTAAATTAAACGAACAAGTCATTTTCAAGTAAAAAAAAAATTTTTTTATTTATATAAAAAAAATTTATTTATTTTGTCATGTTTTTTTATTTTGTATATGATATTTTATCGTTTTAATCTTTCAGAGATAGTTTTATCGGCAGTAAAATGTTTTAAGAGTGTTATTGGTAGTTTTCAAAAAGTATTTAATGGTGCGATATTTTCCTAATTACATGGATATCATTTGATTGTGACTTACAATATATAGCATTTTTAATATCGTTATAGCGTTTTGGCTGCAGTGCTGAGTAAATTTAGGACGCATTTATAAAGTGAAAATTCGTATCCGATTGTCTTTTATGTTAAATTAATATTTAATAATTTTTAATTATTAATTTTACATAAAAATAATTATATATAAATTTTATTTATTTAAAATATTTTATTAGTAATTTGAGTTGAAAAATTATTTAATTAATAAATTAATTATTTATTTGTTGTGTATAGAAACATGATTTAGATAATAATAATAATAATAATAATAATAATAATAATGTAGTTAAAAGTACCACTAAAACATTGATTTTTAATGTGATAAATTTGACAGTATTAATTAACTTATTATTTTTTAAAGAAATAGTTCTTTCGTTACCGGTGGATTTACAGTAAAAGAAATCTGATGGTACCGCTTCATTAAGTCATCATTTTTAGTGAGATTTATCGTCCGATTAATATTCCGATAATACCAACATTATTGGTGTCGGAACCAAAAAATCGGAATGGTAACTTATTTCTTAAGGTATTTTTTGTCAGATGGGATAGACCCAACAGTAAATCTAATAGTAAAGAGTACTCTTTACTATTATAATTATTATTTTGTTAATTTTATCATTTTTATGTAATTTATAATTTTAAAAGTTTCATTTATAAATATTATTGTATATTTACTTAAACATTGATATTATGATTTTTACATTATATGCTATTATACTTTATTGTTAATCTTATTATTTTTATAATTATTTCGGAGATACTCTCCAAATATAAAAATATAAATTTTTTCTAATATTTTTTACAATTAATCTATTGAGAAAGTAAATTAAGGGTGTTTGTCATTTGTTAATCTACAAAAAAGAAAAAAAATTAAGGATGTTACTAGAAATACAATTGTGTTATTGCTAAATTTTTCTTTAAATTAATCATTTTCGATTTCTATGCAACCTATATATTACCTATGTTTAGTTTAATTTAAATATATTATATTCTTGTATTTTTACTTTTGTAAAATGTTAAAGAATATGAAACACGCAAAAATATTTGTTTTATTTAATTTTTCTTATGCATATCGTTCTTATTGAAAATGGAAAGGAGGTATCCATGTCATCATTACTATTTAACTTCAATTCTTTATTGTCTTTCTTTGTATTGTATTGTATATTGTATATTTATCTATTTCTTTAGTCTGCATAGACACATGGTATGTCTGGGATGTCTTTTTATTTTGAATTTTGAATTTAAAAACCACCTTTATCTACCCCCGAATTCAAACGTTTTCTCATTTGTTAGACATCATTACAATACCCCTTTTTAAATAAACTATTAGATTCTCCATCCACAAAAAATCAATGGTATACATTAACTGCAACATTTTAGATGTGTCCCTAAATTTTCCCTCTAGAAAAGACAATTGTTTTTTTCCTGACAAAAGCTAATTAATCAAAAAATAAAAAATATTTATAGCTACATTAAAAATTAATTAAACGTAAAGTTGCGCAACGCAGAAAGATTTGGAACTTTCAATGTTCTAAGTTGATTTGTATTGTATAATTTAATTAATATATTAATTTATTTATTTTGAAAGATGAAGAAACTATCATAACCAAAAAAAGTTATATATCCAATTACACCATATTTGAATTGACAAGTCTCTCCACTGTATTGTACATAATACATTTTTATATGTTATTATTACTATTAATTATTAATATAGATTCAAAACATTACTTAGAAATAATCATTATAATAGGAAGATATATATTATTGTTATACAGTGAAAATATTGCTTGCAAGTGATAATTTATACGTAAATATTATTCAAGTAACATAATATTTTAAAATTTTAATAGAAAATTACTAAATTTATATAACTATTCGAATTCAATTTAGGTGAAATATATAACACTTTTGTTTTAACATTATTTATAAAAAATTTAATTTCAATGTATTGTCACATAAATACAATTATATATATAATACTACGTGTTAGAAAAAATAATTACTTTTATGTTAACTGCGTGAACAATTATTTAATATCGGTATAAAATGTTTTTATGCCCTGTCAAAACTAAAATTACAAAACTTTCAATTGCAACAAATACAACGAACCCTAAAATATATATATATACAATAACGTATATAATATTTTATTAACTAATTTTCTTTGTCATAGATTCTTAACTCTTGATCCTAACACAATTTGTCCCTCCTCTTATGATGACTCTGCTTCTGTATTGTGGTGTAGTATCTTTTATTGTCAGAAGGGAGGGGGGGGGGGGGTGGGGGGGGTTGAAGCAGGGGTAAAGACTGAAGTCTGAAGCATGAGAAATTGTATGTGTCTATGTGATGTGTTCCCAGTTGATGTTCATGACCGAGTTTCTAAAGGTGGCTCAGCAATTCCTTTTGTTGGAGTGAAGCCATTCTTACTTTTGTAGCAGATATTGCGCTTAAAGGGTCTCTAACTACCTATTTCCACAGGTTTCAGCTGTTTTGATGCTTATTAGGCTCTACCCCATAGCCCTGCTATTTAGCTTCAAAGGTCTTTAATTTTGAGCGTTTTTTATTACTTACTAGACCCTAAATCTACTTTCCTGTGATGAATCTTCAAAAACATGGACATGTCTAAACCGTCAAAGATAAAATTTTCATAAGTAATATAAGGTATTATTATTAAAATACAATTTTTTAAATAAATAATTTAAATATTTTATTTACATATATAAGTAATTTGTAGTCATTTTATATTTTACATTTTATTACTTATCTCATTTACTATGTAAATAAATTGATTATACACATATCTCGTTTATACTATAAATGAGATAAAATACATACATTGATGAATGTGTCACGAATATACACATGTTGTGTAACTATGCATACATAAACGAGATATGTGCATAATCAATTCGTTTACACTATAAACGAGATATACACAAATATCATTTTCAAATATTTTTCATTTTTCTTCTCTCTTTTAGACTTTTTTCTTGAGATATTCGAATGTTATGACGCGTACAAATGCAAGAAAGGACAATAATTGTTGTCCAAACTACTGATGATCCTGAGACATGGTGGGGCTAGACAAGTGTGTGGCCCTCTGAATTTACACACTTCCCTATCGAATTAAAATAGAATTGTTATATATTTTTCCAAAATAATTATGATAAACAAGAATATAATTACTTGATTATGAAATAGTGGCTTACTAATATCTGAGAATCTGTCGAAGTGTAACACAAAAATTCCAAAAACATCATGTTGCAGATTGCATGTAATGCACATGGTACTTTGTTCGGTCAGACTCTACAACTTTATACTCATTACTCCTCCAAATACTGTAATTTTTCATAACTAGCATGACAATCTTTCCGTTTTTGAATTTTTAACCGATACAAAATTTCATACTGCTGTCTATGTCGTAATTATCTCTCTCATATTGAAAAATGGAGTATGTTTATGCATCGCATTAAGATTCAGCGTGTGATAGTAGCTAGCTATAGCTGACAATTTCGGAACTAATTATGAGACAGACAAAAAATACTAAGTTGTTCCACCTACCAGGATCTCAAGTACAAACTCTTCCTTATCCTTAGCAGAACTACTTTTATTGCTGTTGGCAATGTATTCTTCAGCCGACTCCTTAATGTCCCCGTCTACGTGTTCCATTGGACTAGTACATTGTAGGAGAGTGGTGCTAGACGGGATCATCATGGACAAAGTTCGCATGCCCAGAACCATCACCATCTACGTCACCAACTTTCGCAGACAGCTCCATCACTTGTTAAATCATGATTTTCTCTTGAACATCGAATATTAGACACACATGCTCATTGCCATCGAACAAAAAAAAATACGAAACTAAAAATACTCTATTTTTTATTGTTGCTAACATCATATATCCAACTCGTCTAACCTCTTTTGTCCGATTAGCATCCATATGGTCGTCAATATTAAGTTCTTTAGCTTAGATAGAGACCTTAAACGACGAGTGTACAAAAAAAATAAGACTACCACATTCAAATACAATTACGTATCATTATTGTTTTTTATGTAATAATTGGAATATACATTCACAAAAATATATTTATTATTAGGCATTTTTACAAACTTATTGAAAGAACAGAGAAGAAAAAAGAAAAAAAAAAGTGATATATTTTTTTTACTGTGATAAAAAAAATCATGGCCATAAACCTAAAATATTATAGTGAATAAAGATCAATGTTTATAGATCCTTTTATAGCTACTTAAAATTTGTTATACTGTATTTTATTTATAGTATAAATAAATTAATTTTAAATATATTTTATTTACAATGTAAATAATTAGACAAATTATACCCTAAACTCTTACACTATAAACGAAAGAACATGAAGAGTTCTTCATTTCCCACGTGTCAGAGGTGCATCTATTTTATTGATTTAAAATACGTGTTTATCTATGCATAAACAATTCGTTTATAATATAAATAAAATAAATAATAAAATATAAAAATATAAATTATATTTAAAATATCTATATTCATAAATAAAATATTTAAATAATTTATTTAAAAAAATTTGATTAAAATGATCTTCTAATGTAATTAATTTGGCCATAAAGAAACATATGTATCTAAAATTAAATTTTAAAAAATATAATTATAAGTCGAATTAATATTTCTATTCCTTAGATAATAGTGTATATCATATATTATCTAATATACACTAATTTATATAAAGTCAAATTAAAGTAAATAACTATATTGATACCCAAAAAATTTTAATTTTGATAAAATAATACCTAAAATATATTAATAACAAAATAATTCTCAAAAAATATATTTAGCTTGACAAAATGATTCAAAAGTTAAGTTAATGATTAATTTATTTAGTTAACTATTAATTTTTACATAAAAAAATTAATTTATCCTCCTTTATTATCATAAAAGTACTAATATTTTTTGGATATTATTTTATTAAAATCAAAATCTGTTGAGTGCCAAAATAATTATTTCTACAAAAATAAACCCACTTGGTCTTAAAGTTTTAATAAGTTAGTCAAATTATTCTTGGAACAAATTTTTTTTATAAATTTTAAATTCTCGTTATTTTTTTAATTCCACTTATCTGAGTTATTTCTCTTCCATTTATTATTCCTTACCCAAACTAAACTTTCTCTATATGTGTGTGGGCGCGCTATTAATTTTTCTATTTTTTTTATGTCTTCAATTGTAGATATAACTATAATCATTTATAAATGTAACCAATGACTAAATCACTAGAAAAATAAATATGCTCAATTTTGTATTAATAGATTAAAATTAGCATTACTTTAATTGTATTTCACTATTAGTCGATCAAAATTTAAGATGTAAACATAAGATTTTAATTATTTTAAATGGCTAAACTTTTAAAATAATTACTATTTTTAAAAAATACTTAGAGTACTTTCATAGCATAGAAAGAAATGTCTAAATGGCTAAAACTTTGAGTATATAGTTAATAATTATTTTATAAAATTTATCTCATATTAATTAAGAGATAAAATTAATATAAATTGAGTATTAAGGAGTATATTTAAAATTTCTTATAAATACTAGGAATAAAATAACATAATTTATTCTGATAAGAAAGAAGAAGAAAGGTAAAAAAAAAAAAAAGTAAGAGAAGAAAAAGTGTAAAATGAAAATAAAATGAAAAACAAAAATAAAAAAGGATGGAAAAGAATGTGAATGGTAGGAAGCAGAGAGAGAGAGAGTAACATTTCCTTCCTTTGGAGGAAATCTTATTTTGAATAGTTAAAATTTTTATAATACTTTTTAAGAAATTATAGATGATCTAATAAATATATTATTTTATTATGATATATTTTAAATATCCTTATTAATTACATTTCTTAATCATTACTCTTATTTTTATTCGTCTATATATATTAATAGTAAATATGAAATTGTTCAATATTACAAGTATTTTTTATTTTAAACAAATAGTTTTGGATTCAAATTTTTTGAATGAATAAATATTGATTTAATTACTCTGTTGATCTCAATAGTTTTACCAAATTTTTAGTTAGATTTTATATTTTTTTTAATTGGGTCTCTGTACTCTTTTTAATTTTGTAATTAGATTATTTTCATATCAAAAATGTTAAAATCAACTTAATATTTCTCTCCAAATAGATGCGATTAAAAATTTAATTAAATTTTTAATTATAAATACCTTCAATTTACAAAAAAATATTCAGTTAATTTTAATATTTTTTATATTGATAAAGACCTAATTATAAAATTAAGAGAAGTATAGAAATCTAATTAAAAGAAAAAAATATAAAGATTTAATTGTAAATTTGGTAAAACTATAGAGACCAATAGAATAATTAAACCATAAATATTTTATTATATTTCATATATAAAATACAAAAAAATTATATGCGCATAAAAATTAGTAATTATGTATTTATATATTTTTATATTATTATTTTATATATTTTTAATATATGTTTTATAAAAAAATAATTTTGTCTAAAATAATATATAGTTATAAAATATATTTTTTTCAAATATATAATAAAAAAATTAGTTGTACTACTTAATTTTCTTTTCGACCATTTCTTCACATCCTAATTTTTTTGCTATCATATTGTGGATTTTTTAAAAAGTTTATAGTTTTATTTTGTCATAATTATAAGAGTATATAATTAAAAAAAGTATGCATAACTATAAGAGTATATATATTCTTTTTTTACAAATGTTATAGCGTTTGGAAATTATCTTTAAAATACAAAATATGAAGTAAGAAAAGTGAAAAATTTCTATTTCAAGGTGTTGTCTTGAGAAACAGAACTTCTGTAATCTCTATAAAATCATGTTGTTAAATAGTATTTTTATATTCATGGTCTCTACATTTGAGTTTTAAATCCTTTTATAGATATTGTGTGGTTAATAGAAATCTGCAGGTAACATGGACACAAAATATAATGCAGTAAGAAACACAAAATTTTGTGCTTTTACATAGAACCTAGTTATAACAGGCATAACATAAAATGAGAATAGTATAAATGGATAAAATGTGCGTATATATTTAAAATTTGTGTATATATATAATTACAAAAAGTATATATTTGTCAAAAAGTTTATACACCAATTATAAGAGTATATATATAATTACCATAGTACATATAAGAGTACATGTATAACTATAAATGTACTAAATTTCAATATCTAATTTGATTTAATTAGATCTAATTCATATAACTTGGTAGAAGTGAGATACAATTTAAATACAAATGACTGTATCTGATCTTCATAGATTTTTAAATTTAAATATTTGTATCATATTTCATATATAAAATATAAAAAAATTATTTATGTATAAAAATCAATGACTAAATTAATAATTATGTATTTATATATTTTTATATTATTATTTTATATATTTTAATATATATTCTATATTTTGATATATTTTATAAAAATAATTAATTTTTTTGTTTATATATGACATAATTATATAAAATATATACAGTTTTAAATTACATCATTTTTTAAATATATAATAAAAAAATTATTTGTACACTTTTTTAAACACTCACATCATATACCTAATTTTTCCTATCTTAAACCCTTATTCACATCCTTCTCTTTTTTTAGTAATATTTTCTTAAAAGTTAGTGCATGTACGTATGAGAACATATACAATTATGAGTATACTAATAAGTAATAACCAAGTATAAAAACAAGAAATCCATATATAATTATAAGTGTTCTCATGATTTTAATTAATAAAACTTAAATATTAAAAGCATTAAACTTCCATTACATCAAATTTATTCAAATTTCTTAACAACAAAGAAGCCCTGATCTTAAAAGAAGAACCTAAGTAACCTCCCCTTTTAAATGAGTTGATTATTATTAACTAGGCAGGAAATATAAAGTACGGATAGAGAGAACACTCAATTATTTAATTATTAATATTCATTTTTAGTGGAGGTGTTCCCAGGGATAACATTAGCATTGATGATATGATCTTCATGATCTGATCATCATCTTATTCCATCCTTCTTCCACCACAACCACGCTCCCTTTGACAGTTGAAATAAACTGCAGCAACAGGAGCCAAGCTATTGTTGCAAGCAAAATCTCTGGTGTTGAAATTGTGACGCCATTCAGGGGGGAAAACAGTGTCTCTTCCCAGTTGCTTGAATAATACAATTATAAATCGGTGAATCCCTGCATTTGGTTGTGGACTTTCATAAAACATAACCTCTTTCCCTACATGAAAACAAAATTAGTCACACACAACTATAAGAATGAAACTAATATAATCTCACACTTACTTATCACAAAAATCTCTAGTAAGCTATATTTGGTTTATGTCTCATGACAACAAAGATAAGAAGACAGAAAGATAAAGATGTTAGTTGCGGGCAAAATTACACAAATCTCCAATATATACTCTCACTTTACCCATTTAAACTATTCTCATCTTATGTTATGACCCAGTGCATTGCAAAAACACAGAAATTTTGTATTTATTTCTGTACCACCTTCTGCAGGTTTCTATTATCCTGACACAAAACCAAATATAAAGTCTATAAAAGGTTTAAAACACAAATATAGAAATAATGAATATAAAAATACTATTTAACATGATTACATAGAGATTATAAAAGTATTTTTTTTCAAGACAAAATTTTCTCTGATAAATACAAGAACAAATGAAGACAAGACATTGAAATAGAAATTTTCCACTTTTGCTACTTCATGGTATTCATAGTATTTGTGTTTTTAAAGATAATTTCCAAACAGCATATATTCTGAATATTTAAAACATTCATAAATAATAAAAGTCTGTAAAATTTGTGTTTATACTTTATACAACCCATCACTATTTGAGAACGCAGAAATAGAGTGTCCGTACTTACCGAAGGTGGTGTTTGTGGTAGCCGGAATATCTGTCACCATCCTAAGTAGTGTCCGTACCAAGAGAGCAATGATAAAACATTAGTATGTTTGTCGAGAAAATTTAGCAAATGTGTATTCAATCTTATAATGGGCTTTCAAAAGCTAAAAATATTTAGTTATTTAATAAAGAATTTAATAAATATCAAAAATGTAAAATAAATTAAATAATTCACATAAAATATTATTATTAATAAGTAAGTAAAAAAGTTTATCATCTTTAAACAGTACACTACAGTGTTTAGAAAACTGTTGCCTCTCAAATGAGATGCTCAGATAACAACTCTTCTTAACTATTTAAAATTAGAAAAAGAAATTAAGATATATCTACATAAAACTTCATTAATACAAATTATAATAATGAATATATATATACACTGATAAAGAAAATCTCTATAAATCACTTTAAAGATGAACTTATTTTAATTTTAAGAGGAAAACAGCAAACAGCAGAGAGTTGCTTTTGTAGAGGAGAGTGTGTATTATTTAGGTATATTTAGAAAAATATAATTTTCTCTAAATTTAAATGATAATGCGAGTTTAACTTGCCAAATGTAATTTAATTTTTGCACGTAGGCTACATGAACCTTTATGCGCTGTATTCGAATAGAAAATATTTTTATAATTAAAATAAAAAATTTAACGAAATACTTTAATAAATGCAACGAAGTTGTAAGAATGTACCATATTCTAGAACTGTGAGAGTTTGAAGGTTAAGGTTCGAAGGGGATGAAGAGAGAAAAGTGATTCTGGAAGAAAAAACTGCAGAATCCATGGAAGAGGGAGATCAGGTCATGAGAGCATTATCCTGGAGATGGCGAGTTGTTGCCATGAATAGTAATTTTGTTCAGATCGGAACTGGGAAATATTTGGTGAGGTTTTAGGGTTTAGGATTTGGGAAGAATTAGTGAAGATAATCGCTTGATTATCTGAGGCATCCATGCATCAGATCTGTGCTAAGGATGCCATGTGAGAGAAAGTTAGGGTTTCAAAGAGGGATGAACACGGAAAATTCCAACTGTGTGTGTTTTCCGAGGTTGAGTAAAAAGTAAACCTCTATTTCAGCGAGCAGTGAGTGAGTGAGTGGCATAATGGACCATTCTTAAGCCCAATAACAGCCCAACAACTCTAATAACTTCAAGATCAAGATAAAAAGGAACAACAATTTCTAGGTCCATTGTGTTTTAAGAAAGATAATTTACGTCGAAGTTTTATGACGTAAAAATATAGAACTCACACATGTATTTGTTCATTCTTGCCTTTCATTGAAGGTAGTTAAAAAAATTAAGAGTAACAATTAAAAAAGAGCCAGAGAACTCACCAGTGCAAGTATTCCCTCAAGAAAGGGTTACTAGGGCTAGGTGCATCAGCATCCACCATAACCTAATAATATCCAAAGTACACATAAGTCGGTTTCATATAGCATGCAACCGAACCTAATTAGCGTTATAGACCAATTATACTATATTTAATACAATTCAATCTCTTATTCAAATAGTTATAGTTTGAGTTTCATTGATTTAAAAAGAAAATTTTCAAGTTTTGAGAATTAAAATAAAAGAACTTAAATTGATAAAATAAATAACTAAATAAAAATCTATTTCAAATTTATAAAATGTTATGTAAGTGACAAAGTATAAATAATCTAATTCAGATCCAATGTTTTATAACTTGTTAGGAGTGAGATTCAATTCAAATCCAAATGACGGTATGTGATTTGGATGGATTTTCAATTTAGATAAAAATGATTAGGAATCAAACATCCCTAGAATATTCTTAATGAATATACTAATTACCAGTGTGTAGAAGGTCCTGAGGTCTTCACCACCAATAGTAATCCTAGGGCGGTTAACAACATGAGAGGGCCTCAGTTCACAGCCATTGTTAATCTCTCTGTTGTTAATGAGAACCTTAAGAGAAACTGTGCTCGTAAAAGGGTTCAGAACATCCCCAATTATACCACCAACAAGAAGAGGGTCTCCGTAATCCCTTGATGATGCCATTCTTGTATTTTGATTTTGTTTCTTATTTGCAATGATGCTAATTACTAATGTAAACAAAACTATGAGTAAGTAGCTTCTCTACCTTTCTTTGGTAGTTCTATGCATTTGTGAATGCATATATGCCTCTATATATAGATGTTTCTCCCTTGGCACGCATCTACTTTTTATTTGCTTCTGTCCCATAAAATAAAGCTACAACTTCACCTTTAGTGTTGTTGCCATTAACATGGATTCTTTGGTAATAGTAAGACTATCTATTTCAGATTTAGCATTATAATTAGCTTTTAGTTTGTTGTTAGATGTTTTTAAAGATTTAGCTTTATTCGTATTAGCTTTCGGAGCATTGTTTCATATTGGAATAAGAATTTTCGATGTACTATACTACTGTTTACTTTTCTCCACATCAATTAGGTACTCGATAACAACGATTGAAAACCGAATCGGTTATTTATCGAACCTACAGTATTAGAAGTGATTTGGTTCAAAGATTCAACTAATAAGATATAATAAAATAATATATTTATTTATAAAATATATAATTTTTTAAATTTTAAACTATCAGTTCGATACTTCGATCCGTTTTTAAAATAATGTCATACTTAATAGAAAATTACGAAGAAATTACTAGAATTTATTATTTTGACTCTTATTTAATTATTAATTTAATTTTTTTTATTTAGTAATCTAATAACGTACATTATAACAAAAATAATAAATTCTAATATTCTTCTATCTATCGTTCCTCTACTTAATATTATATATTTAAGATATAAGTTTGCATCAGATCTCCTTGGTATTTCCACGGTGGTAGGATGTAGTTGCAAAAGACTCACCGATCAAGTAAGTAATATCTAAAATGTATATGAAGATTAAAATCCGTTACATACTTTAGAAAAGAATCTAGATAGATTTATGCAAGATTTTACATAAATATAATTCAGATTATATCTTGTATTAGTCAAAGTGTCTTAGAAAAGATGTTTTTGGACCGGCTACGACTCTAAGGCCGATCGTTGAAGGAACCTAGTATACATATTATATTACTATATTCACTTAAATTATTTTACGAAAAATAAATATGATTATTTCTAACATAATAATATTATAAAAAAAATCTAAATAATTCTTGATAATTACTCAAAAGATAATGAAATCTCAATAAAAAAATTTTTGATGTTTGATCTTTATCTTTTTGTGAAATTTTGGTTAGTTTTTCTGTTAATATTTTTTTATTAATAAAATATACCTACGTAATACATTAAATTATTAATTCATTTATTAAGTATCAATTAGGATTAACAGATATTTTTTAATTTATTGGAGACATCATTGTCTTTTAGAGGTAAGGATTATTTAATTTTTTTATTTTTTTTATTATCTTTTTCATATATATTGGTTAAATTTATTATGTAAGAATTAAAAAATACTAGTAATTTTTAACTTTTTTTAATTTATAGAAATTTAATAAATGATATATTTTTAAAATTTTTTTATTGTTATTTTAAAAAATTATTAAGATATTATATTTTTAGGATTATGTTAAATTTTAGGTGTACTAAATTTAACTTAACTACCATAATTTATATATACTCGTTATTATTAGAAGACGTGCATATTCTATTTAAATTCTATAAGTAAAAAAAATTAAATCAATTTTTTTTTAATTCTTACACAATAAATTCAGCCGATTTATATGAAAAATTTAAAAAAAATAGAGAAAAAATCTTAAATAGTAGTCGACAATTACTCCAAAAGATAATGAAGTCCTTAATAATAAAAAAAAACTAATCAATTTTAGATGACACTTAACGAATAGATCAGCTAATAAACGTGCCATGTAAGCACATTTTGTTAACTTAAGAGAGATATCATTAACGGAGTCAGAGGGGCTATCAATCCCATAAAAATAAAGATGAAGAGTCGAAAAGAATTTTTTTTTATGACGATGCCGTGGTCTTTCGAAAAATTTGTTTGGGATCGAGATGAGTATTCCTCAAAATTATTTAGTATATATAAACAACTTTTAGTGATTTTACGAAAAAAATAAATCGCCGATAAATTATATAATTTTAGAGAAAAAATTTTAAACGGTCTTTGATAATTATTTCAAAAGATAACGAAATTATCAATAAATAAAGTTTATTTTTGACCTTTAATGTTTAGGACTAATTAACTCATCTGTCAATATTTTTTTTGGGTTAACAAAACATACCTACATAGTATGTTATTTTGTTAATTTCTCCATTAATCAAATGATAAAAATTGACAATTTTTTTGTTGATCTTTATTATCTGTTAAAGATAATTGTTAGGAGCTGTCGATAATTTTGTTTTATTTTTTGTTATTTTTTATTTATATTGATTAATTTTATTGTATAGGAACTTTAAAATATTAATAATTTTTAAATTTTTATTATTTATAGAAATTGAATGAAGGATATTTTTTTAAATGTTTTTACAGTTGCTTAGAAAAGTTGTGAAGAAGAATTACGTAAATGTTAGTGTACTTAATTTAAATTAATTATCATAATTTATATAAATTTATTATTATTAGAATGAAGAAGTATATATTGTATTTTATAATAGATAATAAAAAATTAGACATAATATTTTATTTAAAATAAATATAATAAAAAAGAATATTTATATCAATTAATAACTAAGGAGATATAACATCAACGATTCAAAGTTTAACATTTTGAAATAACTAGCGAAAAATAAATAAGACTGACAATAATAATCACTAATGTCATTCTTTTTAATACATATATCATCTATTTAATTTCTATAACTGAAAAAAATGAACTATTAAAATGATATTTAGAAAGAACTCCAAAAGATACTAACAATAAATAAACTTTGAAAAATTTAAAAATGCGACAAAAATAATGAGATATTAAATATATATTAAAAAAAAAAGATTTTAGAGATCAGATTTTAATGAAAATTTTTGCAATAATTATTAAAAGAATAAGATATTTTTATCCTTAAAATTTCATAATTTTATGTCTATTTTTTCTTTAAAAAAAATTATTGTAAATAACCACATTTTTTAAAAAAATAAAAAATATAGAAATTAAATTTTGGTCGGAATTTTTTGTATACTTTTTAAATATTGATTCAAAGGTTTTCACAAAAATTTCAGATCAAATGGATAATCGTTTGCTAAATATAAATTTTTTTATCATTTATAAAAATATAATATTTTGTAGTTATTTTTGGCATATTTTTAAGTATTCAAGAGTTATTTTGTCAATAAAATTTTTTAAAAAAATTTTTGTCAGTGGCTAAATCTTTTGAGTACTCAATTGATAGTTAATCCTAAAAAAAACTAGTATTTCTCAATTTTTACACAATAAATTTAGATAATATATACGGAAGAATAACAAAAAATAAATAAAAACTCTAAACAATCTCTAATAATTATTCTAAAAAATAATGAGTCAAGCTAGCTCATGAGTTAGCTCGAGCTCGATAAGCTAAACTCGTGAGCTAGTGAGCTAAGCTTGAGTTTGAAATTGAGCTCATAAATTAATTGAGTCGAGCTTGAGCTCATTAGCTCGTGAGCTGACTCGATTATATATATATATATATATATATATATATATAGTCTATATTTTTAATATTATATATATACATATGAAATAGTACTATATAATTATATATATTAAATGATGTTAATTATTTAAAATTTTATATTTATTTTTTACATATAATTTTGATGTAGGACATAAATAAAAAATTTATAATTTATTGATAGATAACAATATATAAACTTGATCTTTTTAAATATTTTTTAAAATATATAAGTTATAATTTATTGATATAGAATTATAGATTATGTATTTATGTTTCTATTATTTGAGCCAGCTGGTGAGCTTTCGGTGAGTCGAACTTGAGCTTAAAAAATAGGCTCGATTGTTAATGAGTCAAACTCAATTTTTGTGAGTCGAACTTGAGCTTGGTCTAACTCGACTCAACTCAACTCACTTCCAGTCCTATATATAATAGATAAATTAACTGATTAATGTGCTAAGTAAATATGCTTTGTTAATTTAAAAGAAAAATTATTAATAAAAAAATTAATTAGTCTAATAAAATTAAAAATAAAAGACCAAATCTTTTTTTAGAAGTTTTATAATTTTTCAAAAAAAATTGTCGAGCCGAATTTAATTTAAAGGTAACTTTTTCATGTGTGGATTTCGTTTTCAATACTCTATTATATTAGTAAAAAATGGCAGCGAATAACATGGTCCCACGTGATTTAATTTATGTTTCCATTTCATCTGTGGGAAAAACAACAAAGATTTTATTAGGTAGATAATAATTTTTATAAATAATATAAATAATAGATTATAAAATTAATATAATAAAATAAAAAAATATTCTATTTTTAAATTATTTTATAAATCTTAATATTAGAATAATCATCTGCACATATAGTAAATTAAATATTCAGCTATTATTAATTGTGTAAGAGTAAATCGAATCAGAAGAAATAATTATTCAATTAAAAATAATAAACATAATCATCTACATACTTATTAAATTGAATATTCGACATATATATTATTCATATTGTTTAATATTCTCATTGTCTACTTATACTTTCTTCAGTAACAATTATCCAATGATCAATATTATTTGACCAACAGAATTCTGAACATAAATTCTAAATTTTAAATATTAAATTTTAATATATATATATATATATATAATAAAATAGTAATCTAAAATATTAACTAATATTAATAAAATGCATTAGTCTCTTAATATTTTTCTTGTCTAATAAAAGAGTTGGTTAGAAATTTAGAATTGTTCATATAATATTTAAATTAGTCGATCAGATATGGGTCCACAAGTTCTATTGTACTTAGCTTATACTATTACTAATTATGTTAAACATTGGATATTTTTCATAGTCCTTCTTTGGCTCGAAATAGAGATTTTAAGGTCATGATTGAAGTTGATTCTACAATAGCTATTGGACTAATTCAAGTTCATTATTCCGTGGATTCGTACCATTTGGAACATGATAGCCGAACACTTGGACGTTCACTTAACTCATGTAATTGGAGAAGATGGGGTGACAAATCATTGCCATCACAAGGTTCGTTGTTATTCAATTTTTACTGTTTAGTTTATAAATCGCTTCAAAATTTTAACTGTTTGCAATTTCATGATGATGTAAGGAAAATACTATTTTCCAAAATAAATATAATACTTGCCGATTTTTTTTTAATGTTTCGTTTGTTCATAAAAAAATATTCTGAAATAAGTTCGAGTGAAAATAATTGACATATCTTGAAACGTTTCTTATGCTGAATATATATAATATTACTACGAGAACAAAAGAAATTATTAAAAAAATTATTTTTAGTGGTCATTTATATTTATCTTTAACGACAATAAAAATAGTTGATAATATATTTATTAAATAATTAGACATTAATCATCTTATTCTTTTCGCTAAAAGGTTTTAGCAGTAATCAAAAAAGATCTTTTCAATAATCGCAAAAATATATAATTATCTATTATAATATATAGTAATAATGGCAAATATATATTTGTCGCAAATACATGAATTAAATAAGATATATAATAGCCATTATGTTATTGTCACTAAAAATTTATTACTCAAAGTGATTTTTATTATAGTAATAGAATATATATTAAAATAAAAAATACACATTAAGAGTAAGTTTAACCATACATATATTTATACATCAATACATAAAATAGATGTATTTTTTTTTTGAAAACATTTCATCCTCCCTTTCCAGTTTCCAAAGAAACTTTTGGCTTGGTGCATGAGCAACCATTTCAACTTTGGAGCAAAAAGTTTTAAATTCAACTCATAATAACTTTAGACTACTGTGTTGATGTTCAGTTGCACTCTGTCTTCTTGTGAATTCTTGTTGGGGTGGGGGTCGGCTGCTGAATGATCTTTCAAGTCTAAATTATTAGATCACTTTTGGTTAAAGTGGCCTGGCGAGTATTACTTTAATTTCCTTAATAAGCAAATACGAAATAATATGCATACATTGTTACGTAACTAATTATGTGTGAAATAATGTAATAATTAAACTACTCAATATCAACCTTTCAGGTCTAAATTATTATATCACTTTTGTTTAAAGTGGCCTGGTGAGTATTCCTTTAATTTCCTTAATAAGCAAATACGAAATAATATGCATTGCATTGTTACATAACTAATTATGTGTGAATGCAATTAAACTACTCAATAATAATAATAATAATAATAATAATAATAATAATAATAGATAAATACCAAATCGATATCCCAAAGATTCTAACGCTGACAAAAGAGTACTTGACTTTTGTTATTAACAAAATGGTCTCGAAAAGATTTTAAAATTTGACAAGCATGCTTCTGAGCTTGCCGGAGCACATCTCTGGCGAGCACGATGCTGACGTGGCCACCATATTTTCGTGACTTGGCAAAAATTCCTCCCCAATACACTCCCCCCTTCTCCTTCTCCAACACAGCACCCCTCTCCCTCCCCAACGCACTCCCCTTTCCTAATGCAGCTTCCACTTCCTAATATCCTTAGCTCTTTGACCTCGTCTTCTTTCTTCAACCTGTCCAGCCACCGCCTCCGTCGGTGCTACTCCAACGTCATCGCGATGCCTCTGTTCCATCGTTGTTCACTGCGGTTCCACCGGCCTGTTTTGGCGAGCTTTCCCTGTGTTTCGTTATGCTTCTGCCGCCATTACTCCATGCTTCTGTTGCCATTTAACCTCTGTTCCGCCGTGCTCCAGCCCTCATCTTCTAGCCTCAGTTCCGTCGCGGGGCCCAATCTCTATTCAGATGTCGTTCTGCCGCTGTTCAACCATCTCTGTTGAATTATAAAGCTCCAGCTCCCTCTCCCTTTTTATTTTTAGTTATTGTTTTAATAATTAGGTTGTTGTTCCAGTTCTTGTTTTGTTGGTGATTTGTTGTATTAACTTGCTTTAATTATAATTTGTTTTGGAATTAGGTCAAAGAGAGAAACGTAGGAGTGGAACCTGCATTGGGGAGGCGGGAGTGCGTTGGGGAGGGAAAGGGGGACTGCGTTGGGAGGGAGAGGGGGGAGTGTGTTGGTGAGGAAGGGATTAGGGTTGAGGAGGGGAATTTCGCCAGGTCACTGATACGGATTTGACAAATAATATCCACCGGCAAGTGCATCGGGTCGTAATTAAGTAATAACTCACGATGAGTGAGGTCGATTCCACAAGGATTGATAGATCAAGCAACTTTAATTAATTGGCTATTCTAGTTAAACAATCAATTTGATGAGGTTTGATTAAATATTAGATAACTTGGTAGTGAAGTAAATGACTGAAAAGTAAAGAGCAAAGAGATAAATGACTGGAACTAAAGAGTAGTAAATAACTAGGAATGTAAAGTGCAGAAAAATAAATTGCAATAACGTAAATGCGGGAAGAATAAATGGAAAGAAAAGTAAATTGCTGGAATGTAAAGGAAGTAATGAAAAGGAGCATTAAATGGAAAGCTAATGATGAGGAAGGGGAAAGATAGAATGAGGAGGATCATTGGGGTACAGAGATATAGAATTCTCCGGATTAAATTGCTTTTCATCTCATCTTCAATCATGCAATTCACTGATCTCTTGGCAATCCTAAGTGATTGAAACCCAATTTCTTTGTGAATCAATCTCTCTTAACTTGATCAATTATCAATTCCTTGATCTAATTGCTCATGAGAAGAGATGAAGATTGGTCTTTGATTTAGAGCCACACAATCCCATAAATCCAGATTGTGGGTTGATTAAATGTCACAATATCAATCCCAAACCCAGATTTACACAATTGTGAGAAAGAACTTCAAGCATAATTTTATGATTCCTTTCCCAAGGTTCACATAGAATCTATGTAAGATTCAAATTCTTTCCCAAGATATTTGAATCTTTGAAATGAAGAACAAAAATTCATTCTAGAAGATCAAATGAAAGATGAAGAAAAGAAAAAGATAAAATCACAATTGATTCATTAAATTTCAATAGAGCTCCTTCCCCCAATGAAAGGGAAGTTAGCTGCTCATAGCTTATGGAAAAAAGTACAAAAGTGATGGAAAGTAAAATCTAAAAGTGGAGTAAAGTGCCAAAGTAAAAGTCCCCAATGAAGTGCTTCCCTTGGGTTTATATACTACTCCTACTTGCAAATGTCAATTCAAATTAAACTCAAATCACAATTGAAATTTCATTTCTAACTAACTCATGATGGGCCCATCTTGTTGAAGGACGAAAGGGTTGAGTGGAATGCCATGCAAGTGCCACTTTCATCACACGCCCAAGTTGTGTAAGTCTTTGTTTTTCTTTGGGTTCTTTGCCTGGCGTGCCATGCCTTCTGGCATGCCCATCACACGCCCAGTGTTAAGAGTTGGCGTGCCACTTCATAGTGCACGCCCTTCACACGCCCAAGCTTGCCCTCTGGAGATGTTTCCTGGCATGCCATGCTCTACACACGCCCATGGGCACGCCAGTGCTGAAGGGTTGGTGTGCCACTTGAGATAACACGCCATATTACACGCCCATGGTTGAAGAGAAAAAGAGGTGTGCCACGCTCAGCTGCATGCCCGTGTTGAGACTCTTGAGCTACTTTCTGGAAACCTTGCTTGGCGTGCTATGCCATAGGCACGCCCATTGGCACGCCTTAGATGAAGGTTGTCGTGTCACTTGGGAAGGCAAGCCCAAGGCCATGCCAGAAGTGAAGAGAATTTGAGAAGAGTTGGTGTGCCACGCCATACGCATGCCAAGGGTAGTGCCTCATGAGGAATGGCCCAGCGTGCCACGCTCAGGGATACGCCTTCTTGCTTGCTGCTACTGGAGAATAGGCCCGACGTGGCACGCCATATTGCACGCCAGTGGCATGCCCTTAAATATGAACCTAGTGATGTGTGAGTATCTTTTCTATCTTTTCCTAGTGAATTTGTATTCAAATTGTTGAGTTTAATCAAAATTTAAATACCTTTTAGCCACTATGGATGCTACTTTGAGTTGTGTACAATTCTATTTATTTCAGGTAGCATTCGGATGGATTTGACGGAGTTTTGCAGTAGAAAGGAAAGAAAGCGAATGATGCTGTCAACCCCGACTGCCTTGCACTCAACTAGAAATAACTTGAGCTACAGAGGTCCAATTGATGTGGTTCTAATGGCATTGGAAAGCTAACTTCCAGGGCTTTCCAAATGTCTAATAGTGCACACTTCTTTTCCAGCATACTCTGCCTACTCCACGTTGAACTTGGCCCCTGCCAAGTTCAGCGTGGACTTGAAAACTTCTAGGGGAAACCACGCGCAACATTCTACGCTAAACTTGGGCTAAGCCGAGTTCAGCATGGATTCAAAGGAACACGCTAAAAATCACACTGCCTTCTCCACGCTGAACTTGGGAAAAGCCAAGTTCAGCGTGGACCTCAACATCTCAAGTGGTCCCCATGTACGTCCAGGAGCAGAAACGAATGATTAATTAGTTTTGATTAAACTTTTATTTTATTTATAATTAGGAAAAGATATTATTTAGTTTTAGAAAATATATTTTACATTTATTAGGATTAGATATAAAAGGGAAAAGAATTAGCCCTTCGGGCTCCTCTCTCTTCTCTTCTACCTCATTTCGCAATTTACAATTTACCTGAATCCTAGTTTTTCTCTCCAAACAATGAGCAGATAAACCTCCACTATTAAGATTAGGATCTCTGTCTATTGTATGGATTGATACTATTATTTTTCTATTTTAATTCATGTACTGATTTATAATTCAAGAATTATTTTCGTTCTTTATCTTATGAATCTGGGTAGAACGGAAGTATGACCTTGGTTCTAATTGAGTTCTTGTATAACTTGGAAAAGCTCTTTACTTGAACAACAGCTTGAAAATATATTCTCCTAAATTTCTAATTATCTGGACTTAATGGGATATGTGACATATAATCCTCTTATATTTGGGTAATTAGGATTTTTGTGGCATATAAACTAGAATTGAACTTCACCCTCTAATTGGAATTAAGTGACCAAAGAATTGGCGGTTGATGAATTTTAGATGAGACTAAAAAGGTCTAAGGAATTAGGGTTTAGTCACATATAGTTTGCCATAAATTAAATCTTGCATGATTAAAATAGTTAGTAAGAAAAGTCAATTCGAAAAATAGATAACTCTGAAGCCTTAACTGTTGATCCATATATTATTCACAACTTATTTACTGCTGCTTTCTGATATTCTGAATTTACTGTTAATGCTTTTGAACTCTCAAAACACCATTTTCTGTTTGCCTAACTAAGTAATTTAATCAACCATTATTGCTTAGTCCATCAATTCTCGTGGGATCGACCCTCATTCACCTGAGGTACTACTTGGTACGACCCGGTGCACTTACCGGTTAGTTTGTGGTTGTAAATTCTGCACCAAGTTTTTGGCGCCGTTGTCGGAAATTGATTGTGATTGACAACTATTCGTTGTTTGATTTTGTAGATTAGATAATTTTTCTTTTAATTAGTTTTATTTTAGTATTATTAATTTTTATTTTTCATTTTTTTCCTTTAATTTCTCTTCCTTTTGATTCATTAACCCCTGCCCGTTTTCTTTTTTTACTTCCTTTTTGCTTTTGATTTTTTTTACTTTCGTCCATTTTTATTTTATTTTATTTTATTTTATTATTTTTATTTTTTTTTATTTTCGTTTTTGTTTCCTTCCATTATTTTTTTCTATATTCTATTAGTTTTGTTTTATTTTTGTCTTTAATTTTCAAAAAAAAAAAGAAATTTTATCATATATTTTTCTTTAGTTTTTGAAATTAAGTTTGGTGTCTCCTAGTTATTTTTATTTTAATTTTTCTGTTTATTTTTATTATAATTTTTGAAATTTTTTGGCTTTAATTATTTAATTAGTTTATTTTATTTCTTTTATACAGGTTACCTCTCTGGGAATTCTCTGCACTCTGACGTAGAAATTCCCATCTTTTCTTATTTTTTATTTATTTATGAGCAGGAATAGAGATAAGGAACCTCTTTTAGACTTTGATCCTGAACCCGAAAGGACTTTCAGGCAGCCTTGCAACAAGCAAGACTTTACAAGGCTGCAGAGTCCACTATGGATCATAATAATGCTGCTAATGCCAATGTGGCAAATCCAGTTGGGAATGAACGACCTAGAAGAGTGCTTGGCTCATACACTGCTCCTACTGCAGATTTTTTTGGAAAAAGCATTGTGGTGCCTCCTATAGCTGCAAACAACTTTGAACTGAAGCCACAGCTAGTCATTTTGGTGCAACAAAACTGTCAATATCATGGACTCCATCAGGAAGATCCCAATCAGTTTATCTCTAATTTTCTGCAGATTTGTGATGGAAGTGGATCCTCTCCAGTAAAAAAAAAATTGGATGGTATTCAGTGCTTAATCTAACCATTCATTATTCTCTCTCTGTTATTTATTTCTGGTCCCACTTATAGAATCAAAGGTGAAAAATCATATTGTATCTTGTCAAGTGTTAAAAAATCTGGAGAGGATCCATTTTTCGATTTGTGATAATGTGAAAACTAATGGGGTGAATTCTGAGGTGTACAAACTTATGCTCTTCCCATTTGCTTTGAGGGATAGAGCAAAGCTGTGGTTAGATTCTCAACCCAAGGAGAGTCTGAATACTTGGGAAAAGGTTGTCACTGGGTTTTTAACTAAATTTTTTTCCACCTAAAAAGCTGACTAAGCATAGGGTAGAGGTTCAAACCTTCAGACAGAAGAATGGTGAGACCCTTTATGAAGCTTGGGAGAGGTACAAGCTGCTGACTAGGTAATGCCCTCCAGACATGTTCTCTAAATGGACCCAACTAGATATCTTTTATGAAGGCTTGGGTGAAATGTCCAAGATGTGTTTAGATAATTCTACAGGTGGTTCATTGCACATGAAAAAGACACCGGAGGAAACTACTGACCTTATTGAATTGGTTACTAGCAACCAATATTTATATTCATCTAACATGAATCCTATGAACTCAGAGACCCCTCTGAGGCGTGTTGGAAGTAGAAGTTTTTGATGCTCTTCTTGCTCAGAACAAAATTTTGACTCAACAGATGAATCTAATTACTTAACAGTTGAGTGGAATGCAAGTTTCAGCTGTCAACACTCAGAATGCACAAGAGGCCCTTTATGACATGACATGTAATTTTATGCAAAATAAAAATTATGATTATGCTCAATCTTCTTCTGAACAGGTCAATTACATGGGGAGTGCTCCTAGAAATCTCAATAATGATCCCTATTCTAAGACCTACAATCAGGGGTGGAGAAATCACCAAAATTTTGGGTGGAGAAAGCAACCTCAGAGGCCACAGAATTTTAATAATAATTCTTAGGGTGGTTTTCAACAGAATAATTTTAATAACCACCAGTTTCAGTCATCTCAGCAAGCAACTTCTCAGCCCCAGCAGAATAATGATTTGGAAGCAATGTTGGCAAGTTTTAGACAAGAAACCAGAGCATCAATCAAGAACTTGGAGATTCAGATGGGTCAATTAGCCGCAAAAGTTAATGAAATTGATCAGAGGACCACTAATAGCCGTCCTGGTAACACAATTCCAAATCCAAGAGAGGAATGCAAGGCTATCACCTTGATAAGTGAAGAAGTGGCAAGTATGGAAGCACAAGTTAATGAGGAGCCAGTTGAAAAAGATGCTCCAAAGGAGAAGAAGGAAGAAGTAGAGCACGCCCCTCCAAAGCGTGCGGACAACCCATTCCCAGACTCTCTTGACACTTATTCTACATTGCCAAAAGCTCCTGCGTACAAGCCTAAGATGCCATATCCTCAGAGACTTCAAAAAGAGACCAAGGACAAGCAGTTTTTAAAGTTCTTGGAAGTCTTTAGAAAGTTGCAAATCAATATTCCTTTTGCTGAGTTTTGGAGCAAATGCCTCTCTATGTCAAATTCATGAAGGAGTTGTTGTCAAAGAAGAAGCCTTTAAAGGGAGATGAGACAGTGGTCCTAACTAAGAAATGTAGTGCCATTGGTGCACGAAATTGTGATCATCAATGGCGCCATCAACATGGTACGCTCAATTTCAATCTCAACTCTTTATCACAACTTCGCATAACTAACCAGCAAGTGCACTGGGTCGTCCAAGTAATAAACCTTACGCGAGTAAGGGTCGATCCCACGGAGATTGTTGGTATGAAGCAAGCTATGGTCATCTTGTAAATCTCAGTCAGGCGGATTCAAATGGTTATGGAGGATTAATGATTAAAAGATAAATAAAACATAAAATAAAGATAGAGATACTTATGTAATTCATTGGTGAAAATTTCAGATAAGCGTATGGAGATGCTTTATCCCTTCCGTCTCTCTGCTTTCCTACTGTCTTCATCCAATCCTTCTTACTCCTTTCCATGGCAAGCTGTATGTTGGGCATCACCGTTGTCAATGGCTACAGTCCCGTCCTCTCAGTGAAAATGTTCAACGCGCTCTGTCACAGCACGGCTATTCATCTGTCGGTTCTCGATCATGTCGGAATAAAATCTAGTGATTCTTTTACGTCTGTCACTAACGCCCCACAATCGCGAGTTTGAAGCTCGTCACAGTCATTTAATCCCTGAATCCTACTCAGAATACCACAGACAAGGTTTAGACCTTCCGGATTCTCAAGAATGGCCGCCAATGGATTCTAGCTTATACCACGAAGATTCTGATTAAGGAATCCAAGAGATATCCACTCAATCTAAGGTAGAACGGAGGTGGTTATCAGGCACACGTTCATAGGTGAGAATGATGATGAGTATCACGGATCATCACATTCATCAAGTTGAGGAACAAGTGATATCTTAGAACAAGAATAAGCTGAATTGAATAGAAGAACAATACTAATTGCATTAATACTCGAGGTACAGCAGAGCTCGACACCTTAATCTATGGTGTGTAGAAACTCTACCATTGAAAATACATAAGAAAAAGGTCTAGGCATGGCCGAATGGCCAGCCTCCCAAAGAGGGTTCAATCATAAAAACATGATCAAAAGATGATCCGAAGATTGAAAGATTCTTCAAATACAATAGCAAAAGGTCCTATTTATAGAGAACTAGTAGCCTAGGGTTTACAGAAATGAGTAAATGACGTAAAAATCCACTTTCGGGCCCACTTGGTGTGTGCTTGGGCTGAGCATTGAAGCTTCCATGTGTAGATACTTTTCTTGGAGTTAAACGCCAGCTTTTGTGCCAGTTTGGGCGTTTAACTCCCACTTTTGTGCCAGTTCTGGTGTTTAACGCCGGGAATTCTGAAGCTGACTTGGAACGCCTGTTTGGGCCATCAAATCTCGGGCAAAGTATGAACTATTATATATTGCCGGAAATCCCTCAATGTCTACTTTCCAACGCAATTGAGAGCGCGCCAATTGGGCTTCTGTAGCTCCAGAAAATCTACTTTGAGTGCAGGGAGGTCAGAATCCAACAACATTTGCAGCCCTTTTCAGCCTCTGAATCAGATTTTTGCTTAGGTCCCTCAATTTCAGCCAGAAAATACCTGAAATCACAGAAAAATACACAAACTCATAGTAAAGTCTAGAAAAGTGAATTTTAAATAAAAACTAATAAAAATATAATAAAAACTAACTAAAACATACTAAAAGCATACTAAAAACAATGCCAAAAAGCGTATAAATTATCCGCTCATCACAACACCAAACTTAAATTGTTGGTTGTCCCCAAGCAACTGAAAATCAAATAGGATAAAAAGAAGATAATATACAATGAATTCCAAAAATATCTATGAAGATCAGTATTAATTAGATGAGCGGGGCTTTTAGCTTTTTCTCTCTGAACAGTTTTCGCATCTCACTTTATCCTTTGAAGTTCAGAATGATTGGCTTCTATAGGAACTCAGAATCCGGATAGTGTTATTGATTCTCCTAGTTAAGTATGATGATTCTTAAACACAGCTACTTTATGAGTCTTGGCCATGGCCCAAAGCACTCTGTTTTTCAGTATCACCACCAGATAAATCCATGCCACAGACACATAACTGGGTGAACCTTTCCAGATTGTGACTCAGCTTTGCTAGAGTCCCCAATTAGAGTGTCCAGGGTTCTTAAGCACACTCTTTTTGCTTTGGATCACGACTTTAACCGCTCAGTCTCAAGTTTTCACGTGACACCTTCACGCCACAAGCACATGGTTAGGGACAGCTTGGTTTAGCCGCTTAGGCCAGGATGTTATTCCTGTAGGCCCTCCTATCCACTGATGCTCAAAGCCTTGGATCCTTTTTATTATCCTTGCCTTTTGGTTTAAAGGGCTATTGGCTTTTTCTGCTTGCTCTCTTTTTTTTTGAATTCACTGCTTTTTCTTGCTTCAAGAATCATTTTTATGATTTTTTTAGATCCTCAGTAACATGTCTCCTTTTTCATCATTCTTTCAAGAGCCAACAATTTTAACATTCATGAACAACAAATTCAAAAGACATATGCACTGTTCAAGCATACATTCAGAAATCAAAAGTATTGCCACCACATCAAAATAATTAATCTGTTATAAAATTCAAAATTCATGCAATTCTTCTCTTTTTCAATTAAGAACATTTTTTATTTAAGAAAGGTGATGGATTCATAGGACATTCACAACTTTAAGGCATAGACACTAAGACACCAATGATCATAAGACACAAACATAAATAAAACATAAAGCATAATTTTCGAAAAACAGAAAAATAAAGAACAAGAAGATTAAAGAACGGGTCCACCTTAGTGATGGCGGCTTGTTCTTCCTCTTGAAGATCTTATGGAGTGCTTGAGCTCCTCAATGTCTCTTCCTTGCCTTTGTTGCTCCTCTCTCATGATTCTTTGATCTTCTCTAATTTCATGGAGGAGGATGGAATGTTCTTGGTGCTCCACCCTTAGTTGTCCCATGTTGGAACTCAATTTTCATAGGGAGGTGTTGATTTGCTCCCAATAGTTTTGTGGAGGAAAGTGCATCCCTTGAGGCATCTCAGGGATTTCATGATGAGGAATTTTCTCATGTCCATGAGTGGGATCTCTTGTTTGCTCCATCCTCTTCTTAGTGATGGGCTTGTCCTCATCAATGAGGATGTCTCCCTCTATGTTAATTCCAACTGAATTACAGAGGCGACAAATGAGATGAGGGAAGGCTAACCTTGCCAAGGTAGAGGACTTATCCGCCACCTTATAAAGTTCTTGGGATATAACCTCATAAACTTCTACTTCGTCTCCAATCATGATGCTATGAATCATGATAGCCCGGTCTATAGTAGCTTCGGACCGGTTGCTAGTGGGAATGATTAAGCGTTGGATAAACTCCAACCATCCCCTAGCCACAGGCTTGAGGTCATGCCTTCTCAGTTGAACTGACTTCCCTCTTGAATCTCTCTTCCATTGAGCGCCCTCTTCACAAACGTCTATGAGGACTTGGTCCAACCTTTGATCAAAGTTGACCCTTCTAGTGTAGGGGTGTTCATCTCCTTGCATCATGGGCAAGTTGAATGCCAACCTTACATTTTCCGGACTAAAATCTAAGCATTTCCCCCAAACCATTGTAAGCCAATTCTTTGGGTCCGGGTTCACACTTTGATCATGGTTCTTGGTGATCCATGCATTGGCATAGAACTCTTGAACCATTAAGATTCCGACTTGTTGAATGGGGTTGGTAAGAACTTCCCAACCTCTTCTTCGGATCTCATGTCGGATCTCCGGATATTCACTCTTTTTGAGTTTGAAAGGGACCTCGGGGATCACCTTCTTCATGGCCACAAATTCATAGAAGTGGTCTTGATGCACCCTTGAGATGAATCTCTCCATCTCCCATGACTCGGAGGTGGAAGCTTTTGCCTTCCCTTTCCTCTTTCTAGAGGTTTCTCTGGCCTTAGGTGCCATAAATGGTTATGGAAAAATAAAAAGCAACGCTTTTACCACACCAAACTTAGAAGGTTTGCTCATCCTCGAGCAAAAGAGGAAAGAAAAGAGTAGAAGAAGAGGAAATAGAGGAGATGGAGGGGGAGAAGTAGTATTTAGGTTGTGTGAAAATGAAGGAGTGAAGTAGGGTTTATATAGGGGTGGAGAGAGGGGTAGGTTTCGGCTATTATGGGTGGGTTTGGGAGGGAAAGTGGTTTGAATTTGGATGCTGGGGTAGGTGGGGTTCCTGTGGTGTCAAGGATAGCTCATCCCTGCACCAAGTGGCGTGTAAAATGCCCTTTCTGCCAATCCTGGCGTTAAACGCCGGGCTGCTACCCTTTTCTGGCGTTAAACGCCAGTCTGGTGTCCCTTTCTGGCGTTAAACGCCACTCTGGTGCCCCTTTCTGGCGTTAAATGCCCAGAATGGTGCCAGACTGGGCGTTAAACGCCCATTTGCTGCCCTTACTGGCTTTTAAACGCCAGCAAGCTTTTCCTCCAGGGTGTGCTGTTTTTCTTTCTGTTTTTCATTCTGTTTTTGCTTTTTCAATTGTTTTTGTGACTTCACATGATCATCAATCTATAGAAAACATAAAATAACAATGGAAAATAGATAAATATAACATTGGGTTGCCTCCCAACAAGCGCTTCTTTAATGTCAGTAGCTTGACAGTGGGCCCTCATGGAGCCTCACAGATGTTCAGAGTAATGTTGGAACCTCCCAACACCAAACTTAGAGTTTGAATGTGGGAGTTCAACACCAAACTTAGAATTTGGTTGTGGCCTCCCAACACCAAACTTAGAGTTTGAATGTGGGGGCTCTGTTTGACTCTGTTTTGAGAGAAGCTCTTCATGCTTCCTCTCCATGGTTACAGAGGGATATCCTTGAGCCTTAAACACAAAGGATTCTTCATTCACTTGAATGATCAATTCTCCTCTGTCAACATCAATCACAGCCTTTGCTGTGGCTAGGAAGGGTCTGCCAAGGATGATGGATTAATCCATGCACTTCCCAGTCTCTAGGACTATGAAATCAGCAGGGATGTAATGGTCTTCAACCTTTACCAGAACATCCTCTACAAGTCCATAAGCTTGTTTTCTTGAATTGTCTGCCATCTCTAGTAAGATTCTTGCAGCTTGTACCTCAAAGATCCCTAGCTTCTCCATTACAGAGAGAGGCATGAGGTTTATGCTTGACCCTAGGTCACACAGAGCCTTCTCGAAGGTCATGGTGCCTAATGTACAAGGTATTGAGAACTTCCCAGGGTCCTGTCTCTTTTGAGGTAATCTCTGCCTAGTCAAGTCATCCAGTTCTTTGGTGAGCAAAGGGGTTCGTCCTCCCATGTCTCATTACCAAATAACTTGTCATTTAGCTTCATGATTGCTCCAAGGTACTTAGCAACTTGCTCTTCAGTGACATCTTCATCTTCTTCAGAGGAAGAATACTCATCAGAGCTCATGAATGGCAGAAGTAAATCCAATGGAATCTCTATGGTCTCAGTGTGAGCCTCAGATTCCCATGGTTCCTCATTAGGGAACTCATTGGAGGCCAGTGGACGTCCATTGAGGTCTTTCTCAGTGGAAATCACTGCTACTTCCTCCTCTCTAATTTCGGCCATGTTGATGGCCTTACACTCTCCTTTTGGATTCTCTTCTGTATTGCTTAGAAGAGTACTTGGAGGGAGTTCAGTAACTTTCTTACTCAGCTGGCCCACTTGTGCTTCCAAGTTTCTAATGGAGGACCTTGTTTCAGTCATGAAACTTTTAGTGGTTTTGATTAGATCAGAGACCATGGTTGCTAAGTCAGAGTGGCTCTGCTTAGAATTCTCTATCTGTTGCTGAGAAGATGATGGAAAAGGCTTGCCATTGCTAAACCTGTTTCTTCCACCATTATTGTTGTTGAAACCTTGTTGAGGTTTCTGTTGATCCTTCCATGAGAGATCTGGATGATTTCTCCATGAAGGATTATAGGTGTTTCCATAGGGTTCTCCCATGTAATTCACCTCTTCCATTGATGGGTTCTCAGGATCATAAGCTTCTTCTTCAGATGAAGCGTCCTTAGTACTGCTTGGTGCAGCTTGCATTCCAGACAGACTTTGAGAAATCATATTGACTTGTTGAGTCAATATTTTGTTCTGAGCCAATATGGCATTCAGAGTATCAATCTCAAGAACTCATTTCTTCTGATTCGTCCCATTGTTCATAGGATTCCTTTCAGAAGTGTACATGAATTGGTTATTTGCAACCATTTCAATGAGTTCTTGAGCTTCTGCAGGCGTCTTCTTCAGATCAAGAGATCCTCCAGCAGAGCTGTCCAATGACATCTTGGACAGTTCAGACAGACCATCATAGAAGATACCTATGATGCTCCATTCAGAAAGTATGTCAGAAGGACACTTTCTGATCAATTGTTTGTATCTTTCCTAAGCTTCATAGAGGGATTCACCTTCCTTTTGTCTGAAGGTTTGGACTTCCACTCTAAGCTTACTCAATTTTTGAGGTGGAAAGAACTTTGCCAAGAAGGCATTGATTAGCTTTTCCCAAGAGTTCAGGCTTTCTTTAGGTTGTGAGTCCAACCATATCCTAGCTCTATCTCTTACAGCAAAAGGGAATAGCATAAGTCTGTAGACCTCAGGGTCGACCCATTGGTCTTGACAGTGTCATAGATTTGCAAGAATTCAGCTAAAAACTGATGAGGATCTTCCAATCGAAGTCCATGGAACTTGCAATTCTGTTGCATTAGAGAAATTAATTGAGACTTAAGCTTAAAGTTGTTTGCTCCAATGGCAGGGATAGAGATGCTTCTCCCATAGAAGTCGGGAGTAGGTGCAGTAAAGTCACCCAGCACCTTCCTTGCATTGTTGGCATTGTTGTTGTTTTCGGCTGCCATGTCTTCTTCTTGTTTGAAGATTTCTGTTAGGTCCTCTACAGAGAGTAGTGCTTTAGCTTCTCTTAGCTTTTGCTTCAAGGTCCTTCCAGGTTCAGGGTCAGCCTCAACAAGAATGCTTTTGTCTTTGCTCCTGCTCATATGAAAGAGAAGAGAACAAGAAAATATGGAATCCTCTATGTCACAGTATAGAGATTCCTTGAGATGTCAAAGGAAAAGAAGAATAGAAGGAGGAGGTAGAATAAGAAGAATTTGAACTTATCAAGAGAGATAGAGTTCGAATTGTTGATAGTAGAGGAGTGTTAGTCCTTAAATAGAAGGATGTGAGAAGAGGGGAAAAATTTTCGAAAATAAATTAAAAGATTTTGAAGAAATTTTGAAAAATTGAAGAATGATTTTCGAAAATTAAAGTTGGGAAAGAAATAAAGTGATTTTTGAAAAAGATTTTGAAATTGGAAATCAAAAAGATTGAAAATTATTTGGAAAAAGATGTGATTAAGAAGATATGATTGAAGAGTTATGGTTTTAAAAAGATATGATTGAAAAGATATGATTGAGAAACAATTTAAAAAAAGATTTGATTTTTAAAATTAATGACTTGGCTAACAAGAAATTTAAAGGATATAATTCAAACATTAAACCTTTCTTAACAGAAAAGGCAACATACTTGAAATGTTGAATCAAATCATTAATTGTAGGCAAGTATTTTTGAGAATGGAAAGAAATTGATTTTGAAAATATATGATTGAAAAGATATGGTTTGAAAAAGATTTGATTTTAAAAAATTATGAAAACTTGAAAAAAAAATTTGAATTAAAAACAAAATCTTCCCTCTTGTATCATCCTGGCGTTAAACGCCCAGAATGGTATCCATTCTGGCGTTTAACGCCCAAAATGCTACCCTTTTGGGCGTTAAACGCCCATCCAGGTACCCCTGCTGGCGTAAACGCCAGTTTTTCTTCTTCACTGGGCATTTTGAACGCCCAGCTTTTTCTGTGTAATTCCTCTGCTGCATGTTCTGAATCTTCAATTCTCTGTATTATTGACTTGAAAAGACACAAATTAAAAATTTTTTTTGAATTTTTAATGATGAGGAATAATCAAAATGCCACTAAGATCAAATAAACAATGCATGCAAGACACCAAACTTAGAAGTTTGTATACTATTGACACTAACAAATTGAGAATGCATATGAGAAACAACAAAACACTCAAGACAAGAGAATTTAAAGATCAGAGCAAGGAAATCATCAAGAACAACTTGAAGATCAATGAAGAACATAATGCATGTAATTTTCGAAAATTAGAAGAATAAAGACATGCAATTGACACCAAACTTACTAGACTCAAACAAGAAACATAAAAATATTTTTGATTTTAAGATTTTTTAAAATTTTTTTGTGCTTTTTCAAATATTGAGTAGAAAAGAAAAACAAGGGTTCAAAATTCTTAATGAGAATTCCAGGAATCGTTGCAATGCTTAGTCTAAGACTTCGGTCCAGGAATTAGACATGGCTTCACAGCCAGCCAAGCTTTCAGTGAAAGCTCCGGTCCAAAACACTAGACATGGCCAATGGCCAGCCAAGCTTTAGCAGATCATTGCTCACAACAGCAAAATTGATAGAAATCAACAAGCTCTTGTGATAATAAGTTGAAACCTCGGTCCAAAAGATTAGACATGGCTTCACAGCCAGCCATACTTCAACAAATCATCATGAAACTCTAGAATCCATTCTTAAAAACTCTGAAGAACAAAATAGAAATATTTTTTTGTATTTTTGAAAAATTTTCGAAAAGTAAAAAGCTTAAACATAGAATAAAATTACCTAATCTAGGCAACAAGATGAACCGTCAGTTGTCCAAACTCAAACAATCCCCGGCAACGGCGCCAAAAACTCGGTGCATGAAATTGTGATCATCAATGGCGCCATCAACATGGTACGCTCAATTTCAATCTCAACTCTTTATCACAACTTCGCACAACTAACCAGCAAGTGCACTGGGTCATCCAAGTAATATACCTTACGCGAGTAAGGGTCGATCCCACGGAGATTGTTGGTATGAAGCAAGCTATGGTCATCTTGTAAATCTCAGTCAGGCGAATTCAAATGGTTATGAAGGATTAATGATTAAAAGATAAATAAAACATAAAATAAAGATAGAGATACTTATGTAATTCATTGGTGAAAATTTCAGATAAGCGTATGGAGATGCTTTGTCCCTTCCGTCTCTCTGCTTTCCTACTGTCTTCATCCAATCCTTCTTACTCCTTTCCATGGCAAGCTGTATGTTGGGCATCACCGTTGTCAATGGCTACAGTCCCGTCCTCTCAGTGAAAATGTTCAACGCGCTCTATCACAGCACGGCTATTCATCTGTCGGTTCTCGATCATGTCGGAATAAAATCCAGTGATTCTTTTGCGTCTGTCACTAACGCCCCACAATCGCGAGTTTGAAGCTCGTCACAGTCATTCAATCCCTGAATCCTACTCAGAATACCACAGACAAGGTTTAGACCTTCCGGATTCTCAAGAATGGCCGCCAATGGATTCTAGCTTATACCACAAAGATTCTGATTAAGGAATCCAAGAGATATCCACTCAATCTAAGGTAGAACGGAGGTGGTTGTCCGGCACACGTTCATAGGTGAGAATGATGATGAGTGTCACAGATCATTACATTCATCAATTTGAGGAACATGTGATATCTTAGAACAAGAATAAGCTGAATTGAATAGAAGAACAATAGTAATTGCATTAATACTCGAGGTACAGCAGAGCTCGACACCTTAATCTATGGTGTGTAGAAACTCTACCGTTGAAAATACATAAGAACAAGGTCTAGGCATGGCCGAATGGCCAGCCTCCCAAAGAGGGTTCAATCATAAAAACATGATCAAAAGATGATCCGAAGATTGTAAGATTCTTCAAATACAATAGCAAAATGTCCTATTTATAGAGAACTAGTAGCCTAGGGTTTACAGAAATGAGTAAATGACGTAAAAATCCACTTCCGGGCCCACTTGGTGTGTGCTTGGGCTGAGCATTGAAGCTTCCATGTGTAGATACTTTTCTTGGAGTTAAACGCCAGCTTTTGTGCCAGTTTGGGCGTTTAACTCCCACTTTTGTGCCACTTCCGGCGTTTAACGCCGGGAATTCTGAAGCTGACTTGGAACGCCTGTTTGGGCCATCAAATCTCGGACAAAGTATGAACTATTATATATTGCCGGAAATCCCTCAATGTCTACTTTCCAACGCAATTGAGAGCGCGCCAATTGGGCTTCTGTAGCTCCAGAAAATCTACTTTGAGTGCAGGGAGGTCAGAATCCAACAACATCTGCAGCCCTTTTCAGCCTCTGAATCAGATTTTTGCTTAGGTCCCTCAATTTCAGCCAGAAAATACCTGAAATCATAGAAAAACACACAAAATCATAGTAAAGTCCAGAAAAGTGAATTTTAAATAAAAACTAAAAAAAATATAATAAAAACTAACTAAAACATACTAAAAGCATACTAAAAATAATGCCAAAAAGCGTATAAATTATCCGCTCATCAGCCATCATTCAGAATACTTGCCAAGGAAGATGCCAGATCCAGGGAGCTTTCAAATTCCATGTACCATTGGAAGCACCACCTTTGAGAAAGCCCTATGCGATCTGGGGGCAAGCATAAATTTCATGCCATTGTCTGTGATGAAGAAGTTGCAAATCCAAGAGGCACAACCCACCAGGATAGCATTACAGATGGCAGACAAATCTATAAATCCTGTATATGGATTAGTGGAGAATATCTTGGTCAAAATGGATAAGTTCTTCCCCCCAGCAGATTTTGTGATCCTGGACACAGGGGAGGATGAGAATGTCTCTATAATTCTAGGAAGACCATTCCTAGCCACTGGAAGAGCTGTGATTGATGTGGAAGAAGGTGAAGTAGTGCTTAGAGTGCATAATGAGCAACTAGTCTTTCATGTCTACAAAGAGATACATTCAGCAGGTGAAAAAGAGAGGTGCATGTAAACTGAGTTTATTGATCCAAACCTTCAAGAACCCTCTGATGATACACAACAGAAATTGCAGCTCAAACCTCCTTTGGTGACAAACAATAAAATTCCTCCTGACATCAAACCTAAGTTTGGTGTCAGGAATGCATCATCCACCAAGGAGGAGGTTTCCAAAAAGAAGAAAGTACCCAGGAGATGGAGAAACAAAAAGATTTCCACTGAGGACTTCTTCCCAGGAATGAAGGTGGTGTTGACTAGCAATCCAGTGTTCACTTATACAGTAAACAGAATCCTCTCTCTGGAGCATATTGAACTACTTTATGAGGACACATGGAGAAGATTCACAGTGAGGGGAGAAGAGTTAAGCCCCTATGATCCTCCTCCTTAGAAGAGCTGACAGTCAAGCTAGTGACAGTAAAAAAGCGCTTGTCGGGAGGCAACTCGATAATTTCGTATCCTTAGTTAATTTTCTGTTGCGTTGATTTTATTATTTATTTGATTTTTATTGAGTTTTACTGTTTTTCCTTTGTTTTACGTATGCTTGATCATGCAGAATTTTTTAGAACAGGAATCGGACACTTAGAAAAATTTTTAAACACTCTGGAGAAGGTTGAGTCTACCAGTTCTACCCTAAATTTAGAATTTTCTAAATTCAGCGTGACATATACGTATAATTTGGAAGGAAATCTCTGCCAAGTTCACGCTAAACTTGAAAAATTCCAAATTTAGCGTAGAAAACGACGCAATTAGCGTGCAAAAAGCCAGAATCCACGCTAAATTTGGAATATCTCAAGTTAAGCGTGGGATATAAAAAAAAAATGCAAAGCCCACGCTGAACTTAAACTTTACCACGTTCAGCGTGGTTTCAGTCCCTGTAGCATATAATCCAATCCTTCCCAACCCCATTAATCCCTCACCAACCCCGACCCCTCACCCGTTCTATAACATATATATATATATATATATATATATATATATATATATATATATATATATATATATATATAATTACTACCCCCTTATATACGTATATATTCATTATCCCCCTCCCCCTTATATATATATATATATATATATATATATATATATATATATCTATAGAAATAAATAACACAATATATATATTAATAAATCAATAACTACATCTATATTTATATGATATAAATACCTTAAAAAAAATACATATAATTCTAAAATAATAAAAAATAACAATCAACTATATATATATATATATATATATCTTTTTAATTATTTTTACGTCTCTTGTCTTTTTTTCATTCTATTTTTTTATACTAATATTTATTTTTATTCTTCCGTCTATCTTTTTATGTCTTTCCTTATTTTCAGTTTTTCTTTGCTCGAGAACAAGTAAATTTTTAAGTTTGGTGTTGTTGCTTCGCATGTGGATTTTTTGTCTATTTTAATGACACCAAAGGGAGGCGAATCATCTTCGTAGAGGAACACAGCCTGAAGAATGAAACGGCCACTAGGATAACTGAGGTGGTTGAGTTCCTTTCATTCTATATTCCTTCCGGTTCTTACTATATTAGGTTCCTGTTTTCTGCTTATTTTGTTATTGCATGATCAGTTTTTATTTAAATTCCTAGGTTCTAGTTTAATTTATTGTTTATTTTGTTATTTGATTTTTAGTCTGAAGGGATGTCTCATGTATTACTCGCTGACGTTGAAATCAAAAAGAAAAGAAAAAGATGTATTGCATGAGAGATTGAGTTTATATTGAAGAATAGCCTTATTTACTTAAATGTGGTGGCATTTTTTGTAACCCTAAATGCATGACATGAAGAGTGCATATCTGAATTTGAATTAAATGATGTTGATGTATAAAGAACAAGAATTTAGAGAACTATTATGACTTCTCAGAAATTAGTGAAAGCTTAATCCTTGAAGCAAAAGAAACATCAAAAGAAAAATAAAAGCAAGGTCCAAGGCTCTGAGCATCAATGACTAAGGAGGTCAGACATGATTAAAAGCTCAAAGAGTTGTTTCCTTAGTCATATGCTTGTAGTGTTCTTGTGTCAAGTAATCCTTGAGACAGAATATTTAGAGTCAAGACCAAATGCAGTTAGTAGAGTATGCCCAAAGCTTTGAGCACCACTGTCTGGGAGTAACTAAAAGAAAAATCAGAACTTAAAGAGAGTTCCCCAATCAAGTGCTTGTGGTGTTTTGTGTCAAGTGAAGTTTGAGACAAAACATTTAAAGTCACGGCTAGGCTCAAGGTATAAAGCACCAATGAAAAGAGAATCAAAGAAAAATTGCTGTGTTCAAGGATTAAAAGGAAGAATAAAGACTAGAGAATTCATAATATTATCTGGATTCTAATTCAAGATGACAGTAACATTCTTCTGATTCAAAGGATAGTGAGATGCCAACCCTATTCAGGATTGCAGTTATAAACCCCACTTCAAGAAGATACATGAGCGTAATCGAACTCTCACTCTCATGCAAATTCACATCCTAGGCCTATATTAGCTTTGGTTGCTTGAGGACAAGCCACAATTCAAGTTTGGTGTTGTGATGCGTGAGCATCTTTTCTATCTTTTCCTAGTGAATTTGCATTCAAATTGTTGAGTTTAATCAAAATTTAAATACCTTTTAGCCACTATGGATGCTACTTTGAGTTGTGTACAATTATATTTATTTCAGGTAGCATTCAGATGGATTTGACGGAGTTTTGCAGCAGAAAGGGAAGAAAGCGAATGATGCTGTCAACCCCGACCGCCTTGCACTCAAACGAGAATAACTTGAGCTACAGAGATCTAATTGATGTGGTTTCTACGGAATTGGAAAGCTAACTTCCAGGGATTTCCAACGATATATAATAGTACATACTTCTTTTCCAAAAAACTCTGCTCACTCTACGTTGAACTTGGCCCCTGCCAAGTTTAGCGTGGACTTGAAAACTTCCAGGGGAAACCACGCACAACATTCCACGCTGAACTTCAACGTGGATTCAAAGGAACACGCTAAAAATCACACTGCATTCTTCAAGCTGGACTTGGGAAAAGTCAAGTTCAGCGTGGATCTCAACATCTCAAGTGGTCCCCATGTACGTCTAGGAGCAGAAACGAATGATTAATTAATTTTGATTAAACTTTTATTTTATTTATAATTAGGAAAAGACATTAAGTTTTAGGAAATATATTTTACATTTATTAGGATTAGATATAAAAGGGAAAAGCATTAGCCCTTCGGGCTCCTCTCTCTTCTCTTCTACCTCATTCCGCAATTTATAATTTACCTAAATCCTAGTTTTTTTCTCTGAACAATGAGCAGCTAAACCTCCACTGTTAAGGTTATGAGCTTTGTCTATTGTATGGATTGATACTATTATTTTTCTATTATAATTCATGTACTGATTTATAATTCAAGAATTATTTTCGTTCTTTATCTTATGAATCTGGGTGGAACGGAAGTATGACATTGGTTCTAATTGAGTTCTTGTATAACTTGGAAAAGCTCTTTACTTGAACAACAGCTTGAAAACATATTCTCCTAAATTTCTAATTATCTGGACTTAACGGGATATGCGACATATAATCCTCTTTTATTTGGACAATTAGGATTTTTGTGGCATATAAACTAGAATTGAACTTCACCCTCTAATTGGAATTAAGTGACGAAGAAATTGGTGGTTGATGAATTTTAGAGGAGACTAAAAAAGTCTAAAGAATTTGGGTTTTAGTCACATATAGTTTGCTATGAATTAGATCTTGCATGATTAAAATAGTTAGTAAGAAAAGTCAATCCGTAAAATAGATAACTCTGAAGCCTTAACTATTTATCCATATATTATTCACAACTTATTTACTATTGCTTTTTGATATTCTGAATTTACTGTTAATACTTTTGAACTCTCAAAACATCATATTCTATTTGCCTAACTAAGTAATTTAATCAACCATTGTTGCTTAGTCCATCAATCCTCATGGGATCGACCCTCATTCACCTGAGGTTGTACTTGGTACGACCCGGTGCACTTGCCGGTTAGTTTGTGGTTGTAAATTCCGCACCACCTAGCATGCCACGCCATTTTACATGCCAGTGGAACACCCATATTAGTGGACTCAGGAACCTCCTCTGGACTTGTTGCCTGGCGTGCCACGCTAGGGACATGCTTAGGGACACGCTCGTTTTAGAGAGTTGGCGTGCCACTTCCAGGCACGCCATAGTAAACGCCATCATTGAAGATATTTGGGATGCCTTCTGAATTTTATACCCAGCATGCCACGCTAGGGGCACGCCCAGGGCCACGCCTGAGTCAGAGAGTTGGCGTGTCACGCCTGTGGCACGCCATATTGCACGCCAGCGTTTGGGGAATTGTTGGGTGATCCTCTGGAGAATTGGCCTAGCGTGTCACGCCCTTGGCACTCCAAGGACATGCCCTTGTTGGGAAGCTAGCGTGCCATGCCATATTGCATGCCAGTGGCACACCCCGTTCTTGTAGACTTCGGATACCCTTCTGGAAAACTAGCCTGGCGTGCTGATACGTGAATATCTTATTCCCATTTTCTGCTTATTTTCTAGTTAAATTTAGTTATAATTTAGTAAGTTTAATTATATTTTAGTGTTGAAATCCTCTTTGGATGCTATTTTGAGTTTTTTTTGGTGTTTTTATTATTTCAGGTGAAATTTCAGATCAATTTGGCAAAGTTTTGAGCGAAAAGGAAAAGAATTGAAGTTGCCCCTTTGGGCACTAAATGCCAAGCTGGCCTGTTTAGTGCCATCAACTCAATGGATTGGAGCGTTTTTGCCACTTTAGGCGCTAAACGCCAGCAATCCGGATCACAATCACACTCTTGGAGTATCTTTAGTTGGATTTAGCTTTTAGTTGTTATCCTATATTTTATTTTTGTAATTTTTATTTACAAACAAAAAACTTTTAGGTTTAGGATTTATTACTTTATTTTAATTTCAAATCAAATTAGGTTAGATATAAAAGGAAAAAGATTCACCCTTTGGGGATGATCTCACTTTCGCACGTTTCACTTTTCAGAACCCTTATTTTCTCTATAAGTCATGAGCCACTAAACCTCCTCAGTTAAGGTTAGAAGCTCTATTTATTTCTATGGATTAAGACTATTGCTTTTCTATTTTAAAAAATGTATTGATTCAGTTTTAAGGATTGCTTTCGTTCTTCATCTTATGAATCTGGGTAGAACAACAGTATACCCCTTTTTCTACATGTGTTCTTATGATTCTTGACAGAGTTATCTCGCTTGAACAACAGCTTGAAAGCAAATTCCTCCTAAATTGCTAATTACTTGAACTAATTTGGATACATGACATATAATCCGTTTAGCTTTGGAGAATTAGGGTTTCTGTGGACATAAACTAGAATCACTCTTAACCCTCTAATCTAAATTAAGTGACCAAGACATTGGCGGTTGATTTGGGTTAGAGGAGACTAAATCACTAAGACATTAGGGTTTACTCAATTACAGTTTGCTGCGAAAAGAATGTTGCATGATTAAAATAGTTGGTAAGAAAACTTAACACGGAAGAATAAACAACTCTGAAATCCTAATTGTCTTCCATCATATAATTCACACTGACTTTATTGTTTGCTTTTCAATTCTCTGAATTTATTGTTTAATGCATTTTACAACCATCAAAACACAACTTTCTGCTTTTTTGACTAAGTGAGTCATTCGACCATTGTTGCTCAGTCCATCAATCCTCGTGGGATCGACCCTCACTCACCTGAGGTATTACTTGATACGATCCGATGCACTTGACGGTTAGTTTGTGGGTATTCGAAAACCTGCATCAAGTTTTTAGCACCGTTGCCGGGGATTGACCGTGATTGACAACTACCAGTTGTTTGATTTCTTAGATTATGCGTTTTTAGTTTTTGATTTGTTTTTATTTTTATTTTGCCTTTTTTTATCAAGAACTTGAGTTTTGTTTTTGTTAAAAAATTTTCTTAATTCCAAAAATTAAGTTTGGTGTCTATTTAGTGATTTTATTTTTCCTAATTAATTTTCTTTTCTTTATTTTCAAAATTAGGGGCTTGATTTTCTTCATTGATTTTTCGAATTTTTTTTATTAATTATTTAGTTTATTTTATTTTATTTCTTTTACACAGGATACCTCACAGGGAATTCTTTGCACTCTGACATAGAGATTCCCATCTTTTCTTTGTTACTCTGTTGTTTATAAGCAGGAACAGGAACAAGGAACGTCTCTTAATATGGTGGCACAACCAAGGAGAACACTTGGCTCTTACACTGCACCTAGTCCCGATTTCTATGTAAACAGTATTGTTGTGCCCCCTGTTGCTGCATACGATTTTAAGTTGAAGCCTCAGTTGATTTCTCTAGTGCAGCAAAATTTCCAGTTTCATGGTTTCCCGCTGGAGGATCCCAACTTGTTCATATCTAATTTCATGCAGATATGTGATATTGTGAAGACTAATAGGGTGAATCCAGATGTTTACAAGCTACTTGTCTTCCCATTTGCTGTGAAGGACAGAGCAAAGCAATGACTTGTCACTCAGCCTAAGAAAAGCTTGGACACGTGGAACAAGGTGGTCAACATATTTTTGACTAAGTTCTTTCCACCTCAGAGGCTGACTAAGCTGATGACTGATGTCTAAAATTTCAGATAGGAAGATGGTGAATCCCTCTATGAAGCCTGGGAGAGGTACAAATTAATAAATTTGGATCCTCTAAATTTTAAATTTGTACTTTAGAGGGTAAAATGTGATCTTATACCCTTGAATAATTTCTCTCTCATATTTATTCTTGGTCCCACCTATAAAATAAATGGTGAGAGATCACACTTTATTTTCTAAAGTGAAATTTAAACTTTAGAGAATCTAAATCCCAAATTAATGATCAAAAGATGCCTTTCGGATATGTTCACAGAGTGGATGCAGATGTAGATATTTTATGATGGCATCTCTGAAATGGCCAAAATGTCTCTAGACAACTCTGCAAGTGGCTCTCTGCATATGAAAAAGACTCCTGAAGAGGCTAATGAGCTAATTGAGATGGTTGCTAACAACCAATACTTGTACACCTTTGAGAGGAATCCTATTAAGAAAGGAGTCATGGAACTAGATACTTTGGATTCCATTCTTACCCAGAATAAGGCCATGTCTCAACAAATCAACATGATTACTCAGCACTTGAGTGGGATGCAAGTGTCTGCTGTTAAAACTCAAGATGTATCTTATGACATGAGTAGTGGTTTTAACCAAGGGGAGATTGATGGCTATGCTCAACCCATTCCTGAACAGGTCAACTATGTGGGAAATTCCTCCAGAAATTCCAATAATGATCCTTATTTTAACACATTTAATCAGGGATGGAGGAATCACCCAAATTTTGTGTGGAGAGAGCAACCCCAGAAGCCTCAGCCAAATTTCAACAATAACTTTCAAGGCGGTTTTAATCAGAATAAGTTCAACAACCATCAGTTCCAATCCTCTCAGCAGAAAACTGCCCAACCCCAAAGTACCCCTGACTTGGCCTCTGTAGTTGCCGAACTCTCCAAGACCACTCATAGTTTCATACAGGAAACCCGAGCTTCAATTAGGAACTTAGAAGTACAAGTGGGTCAATTGAGCAAGCGAATACTTGAGAGGCCTCCTAATACTCTTTCTGTGACACAGAGGTAAATTCAAGAGAGGAATGCAAGGCCATCATAGTGGCTGATGATGCGTGAGCATATTTCCTATCTTTTCCTAGTGAATTTGCATTCAAATTGTTGAGTTTAATCAAGATTTAAATATCTTTTAGCCACTATGGATGCTACTTTTATTCTATGGATTAATACTATTACTGTTCTATTTTAATTTATGTATTGATTTCAATTTGCTTTTATTCTATGGATTAATACTATTACTGTTCTATTTTAATTTATGTATTTATTTCAATTTCAAGATTGTGGCTAAAAGATATTTAAATCTTGATTAAACTCAACAATTTGAATGCAAATTCACTAATAAAAGATAGGAAAGATGCTCACACATCACAATACCAAACTTGAATTGTTGCTTGTCCTCTAGCAACCAAAACTAATATAGGCTTAGGATGTGAATTTACATGAGAAGTGAGAGTTCAATTAAGCTCCTGTCTCCTCTTAAAGTGGGGTTTATACCCTGTGATGAGCGGATAATTTAAACGCTTTTTGGCATTGTTTTTAGGTAGTTTTTAGTAAGTTCAAGCTACTTTTAGGGATATTTTCATTAGTTTTTATGTTAAATTCACATTTCTGGACTTTACTATGAGTTTGTGTGTTTTTCTGTAATTTCAGGTAATTTCTGGCTAAAATTGAGGGACTTGAGCAAAACTCTGAAAAAGGCTGACAAAAGGACTGCTGATGCTGTTGGAATCTGACCTCCCTGCACTCGAAATGGATTTTCTGGAGCTACAGAACTCCAAATGGCGCGCTCTCAACGGCGTTGGAAAGTAGACATCCAGAGCTTTCCAGTAATATATAATAGTCTATACTTAATTCGGAAATTGACGATGTAAATTGGCGTTGAACGCCAAGTACATGCTGCTGTCTGGAGTTAAACGCCAGAAACACGTCATGATCTGGAGTTGAACGCCCAAAACACGTCATAACTCGGCGTTCAACTCCAAGAAAAGCCTCAGCTCGTGGATAGATCAAGCTCAGCCCAAGCACACACCAAGTGGGCTCCGGAAGTGGATTTATGCATCAATCACTTACTCATGTAAACCCTAGTAGCTAGTCTAGTATATATATGACATTTAACTATTGTATTAGACATCTTTTGACAGTTTAATCTTTGACTGTTTTAGTCTTTGATCATTCAGGGGGCTGGCCATTCGGCCATGCCTGAACTTTTCACTTATGTATTTTCAATAGTGGAGTTTTTGCACACCATAGATTAAGGGTGTGGAGCTCTGCTGTACCTCAAGTTTCAATACAATTACTATTACTTTTTATTCAATTCTCTTTTATTCTTATTCCAAGATATACGTTGCACAACACTTTGATGAATGTGATGATTCGTGACACTCATCATCATTCTCACCTATGAACGCGCGTGACTGACAACCACTTCCGTTCTACTTTAGGCCGGGCGCATATCTCTTAGATTCCCCAATAGAATCTTCGTGGTATAAGCTAGAAAAATGGCGGCATTCATGGGGATCCAGAAAGTCTAACCTTGTCTGTGGTATTCCGAGTAGGATCCTGGGAATCCGGAAAGTCTAACCTTGTCTGTGGTATTCCGAGTAGGATTCCGGTATTGAATGACTGTGACGAGCTTCAAACTCTTGAAGGCTGGGCGTGATGACAAACGCAAAAGAATCAAGGGATTCTACTCCAACCTGATTGAGAACCGACAGATGATTAGCCGTGCTGTGACAGAGCATTTGGACCATTTTCACTGAGAGGATGGGATGTAGCCATCAACAAGGGTGATGCCTCCAGACGATTAGCCGTGCAGTGACAGCGCATAGGACCATTTTTCCGAGAGGATTGAAAGTAGCCATTGATGATGGTGATGCCCTACATACAGCTTGCCATGGAAAGGAGTAGGAAGGATTGGATGAATGTAATAAGAAAATAGAGATTCGAAAGGAGCACATCATCTCCATACGCCTATCTGAAATTCCCACTATTGATTTACATAAGTATTTCTATCCCTTTTTATTTTATTATCTTTTAATTATCTAATCCAATTACATTTGACCCTATGAATCCACTTAACTGAGATTTACAAGGTGACCATAGCTTGCTTCATACCAACAATCTCTGTGGGATCGACCCTTACTCACGTAAGGTATTACTTGGATGACCCAGTACACTTGCTGGTTAAGTTGAACGGAGTTGTGAGCTTCTCTAACAGTGCCTAGAACTCTTGTATCACAATTTCGTCCACCAAGTTTTTGGCGCCGTTGCCGGGGATTGTTCGAGTATGGACAACTGACGGTTCATCTTGTTGCTCAGATTAGGTAATTTTCTTTTCAAAATTTTTTAAAAAAAATCTTTTACAAAACTTTTCTTTTCTTTTTCGTTTTTCCAAAAATATTTTCGAAAAAAATATTATAAAAATCCTTAGAAAATCATAAAAACCAAAAATATTTTGTGTTCTTGTTTGAGTCTTGAGTCAATTTTTAAGTTTGGTGTCAATTGCATGCTTTAAAATTTTTTCTTGCATTTTTCGAAAATTCCATGCATTCATAGTGTTCTTCATGATATTCAAGTTGTTCTTGATAAGTCTTCTTGTTTGATCTTGATGATTTCTTGTTTTGTGTTGTTTGTTGTTTTTCATATGCATTTTTCGTTTGTTAGAGTCCATGCATTAAATATTTCTAAGTTTGGTGTCTTGCACGTTTTCTTTGCATCAAAAATTTTTCAAAATTATGTTCTTGATGTTCATCATGATCTTCAAAGTGTTCTTGGTGTTCAGCTTGACATTCATAGTGTTCTTGCATGCATCTTGTGTTTTGATTCAAAATTTGCATGTTTTGGGTCATGTTTGTGTTTTTCTCTCTCATAATTAAAATATTCAAAAATAAAAAAATATCTTTTCCTTATTTTTCTCACAATTTTCGAAAATTTGAGTTGACTTAGTCAAAAAAATTTTCAAAATTAGTTGTTTCTTACAAGTCAAGTCAAATTTTCAATTTTAAAAATCTTATCTTTTCAAAATCTTTTTCAAAAATTATATCTTTTTCATTTTTTTCTATTTTTCGAAAATTTCAAAAATCTTTTTCAAAATATTTTCAAAATCGTTTTCTTATCTTTATATCAAATTTTCGAAAATATGCTAACAATTAATGTGATTGGTTCAAAAATTTGAAGTTTGTTACTTTCTTGTTAAGAAAGGTTCAATCTTTAAGTTCTAGAATCTTATCTTGTAGTTTCTTGTTAGTGAAGTAAGTAATTTTAAATTTTTAAATTAAATCTTTTATCTTTTATCTTATATTTTTCAAAATTTTATCTTTTTCAAAAATTTGATTTTAAAATATCTTATCTAAGTTCTTATCTTCTTATCTTTTCAAATTTGATTTTAATATCTTTTTCAACTAACTCTTTGACTTTTTGTTTGTTTCTTATCTTTTTCAAAACCACCTAACTACTTCTCCCTCTCTAATTTTCGAAAATTTCTCATCTCTTTTTCAAAAATTCTTTTTTTGTTTTAAATTTTAATTTTAATCTTATCTTATCTCTAATTTTCGAAAATTACTAACACTTTTTTTTCAAAAATTATTTTCGAAATTCTCTATCTCTTTTCTTATTCTATTTAATTATTTATTTACTAACACTTCTCTTCACCTCTCTTCATCTAAAAAAATCCGAACCCAATATATCCCTTGTGTTTGGATTCTTCACTTTTCTTTCTTCTATCTCTTTCTTCTTCTACTAACATAAAGGAGTCTCTATACTGTGACATAGAGGATTCCTCTTTCTTTTCTTGTTTTCTTCTCTTTCATATGAGCAGGAACAAGGATAAAGGCACTCTTGTTGAAATTGATCCAGAACCTGAAAGGACTCTGAAGAGAAAATTAAAAGAAGCTAAGTTACAACAATCTAAAGGTAACCTTTCAGAAACATTAGAACAAGAGAAGGAGATGGCAGCCGAAAATAATAATAATGCAAGGAGAATGCTTGGTGACTTCACAAAGCCAACGTCCAAGTTTGATGGAAGAAGCATCTCCATTCCTGCCATTGGAGCCAATAACTTTGAGCTGAAACCTCAGCTAGTTGCCTTAATGCAACAAAACTGCAAGTTTTATGGACTTCCATCTGAAGATCCTTATCAGTTTTTAACTGAATTCTTGCAGATCTGTGAGACTGTAAAGACGAATGGAGTTGATCCTGAAGTCTACAGACTCATGCTTTTCCCTTTTGCTGTAAGAGATAGAGCTAGAATATGGTTGAATTCACAACCCAAGGATAGCCTGGACTCCTGGGATAAGCTGGTCACAGCCTTCTTGGATAAATTCTTTCCTCCTCAAAAGCTGAGCAAGCTAAGAGTGGATGTTCAAACCTTCAAACAAAAAGATGGTGAATCCCTCTATGAAGCTTGGGAAAGATACAAGCAGTTGACCAAAAGGTGTCCATCTGACATGTTTTCAGAATGGACCATATTAGATATATTCTATTATGGTCTATCTGAGTTTTCGAAAATGTCATTGGACCATTCTGCAGGTGGATCCATTCACCTAAAGAAAACGCCTGAAGAGGCTCAAGAACTCATTGATATGGTTGCAAACAACCAATTCCTGTACACTTCTGAGAGGAATTCAGTGAATAATGGGATACTTTAGAAGAAAGGAGTTCTTGAAATTGATGCTCTGAATGCCATATTGGCTCAGAATAAAGTGTTGACTCAACAGGTCAACATGATCTCTCAAAGTCTGAATGGATGGCAAAATGCATCCAACAGTACTAAAGAGGCAGCTTCTGAAGAAGCTTATGATCCTGAGAACCCTGCAATGGCAGAGGTTAATTACATGGGTGAACCTTATGGAAACACCTATAACTCATCATGGAGAAATCATCCAAATTTCTCATGGAAGGATCAACAAAAGCCTCAACAAGGCTTTAACAATGGTGGACGCAATAGGCTGAGCAATAGCAAGCCTTTTTCATCATCTTCTCAGCAACAGACAGAGAATTCTGAACAAAACACTTCTAATTTAGCCAATCTAGTCTCTGATCTATCAAAGGCCACTTTCAGTTTCATGAGTGAAACAAGATCCTCCATCAGAAATCTGGAGGCACAAGTGGGCCAGTTGAGTAAGAAAGTCATTGAAACTCCTCCCAGTATTCTCCCAAGCAATACAGAAGAGAATCCAAAAGGAGAGTGCAAGGCCATTGATGTAATCAACATGGCCGAATGCACAAGGGAGGAGGAGGACGAAAATCCTAGTGAGGAAGACCTCCTGGGACGTCTCTCAACAAAGAAGGAGTTTCCTATTAAAGATCCAAAGGAATCTGAGGCTCATATAGAGACCATAGAGATTCCATTAAATCTCCTTCTGCCATTCATGAGCTCTGTAGACTATTCTTTCTCTGAAGAGGATAAAGATGTGACTGAATAGTAAGTTGCTTAATATTTAGGAGCTATCATGAAGCTGAATGCCAAGCTGTTTGGTAATGAGACTTGGGAAAGTGAACCTCCCTTGCTCATTAATGAACTAGATACCTGGATTCAGCAAATTTTACCTCAAAAGAGACAAGATCCTGGCAAGTTCTTAATACCTTGTACCATAGGCACCATGACCTTTGAAAAAGCTCTGTGTGATCTGGGGTCAGGGATAAATCTTATGCCACTCTCTGTAATGGAGAAGTTGGGGATCATTGAGGTACAAACTGCCTTGTTCTCTTTACAATTGGTAGACAAGTCATTGAGATAAGCTTATGGAATAGTAGAGGACGTGTTAGTAAAGGTTGAAGGCCTTTGCATCCCTGCTGATTTCATAATCTTAGACACTAGGAAGGAAGAGGATAATTGCATCATCCTTGGAAGACCTTTCCTAGCCACAGCAGGAGCTGTGATAGATGTCAACAGAGGAGAATTAGTCCTTCAATTGAATGGGGACTACCTTGTGTTTAAGGCACATGGCCACCCCTCTGTGACAAAAGAGAGTAAGCATGAAGAGCTTCTCTCAGTTCAGAGTCAAGAAGAGCCCCCACAGTCAAACTTTAAGTTTGGTGTTGGGAGGCCACAACCAAACTCTAAGTTTGGTGTTAAGACCCCATATCCAAACTCTAAGTTTGGTGATGGGACTATACAATATTGACCTGATCACCTTTGTGGCTCCATGAGAGCCCACTGTCAAGCTATTGACATTAAAGAAGCGCTTGTTGGGAGGCAACCCAATTTTATTTATCTAATTTTTATGTTATTCTATTTTATTGTTATTTTGTGTTTTATTAGGTACATGATCATGTGAAGTCACGAAAAAAATATAAAAATTAAAAACAGAATAAAAAACAGCAGAAAAAAAATCACACCTTGGAAGAAGCACAGACTGGTGTTCAACGCCAGTAAGGAGCATCTGGCTGGCGTTCAACGCCAGAACAGAGCATGAATCTGGCGCTGAACGCCAAAAACAAGCAACATTATGGCGTTTGAACGCCAGGAATGTGCCTAGAGTAAAAGCTGGCGCTGAACGCCAGTAACAAGCATGAAACTGGCGTTCAATGCCAGAAACATGTTACATGTGGGCGTTGAACGCCCAGAACGTGCACCAATGGGCGTTTAAACGCCAGAATGGTATGCAAAGGCATTTTACATGCCTATTTGGTGCAGGGATGGAATTCCTTGACACTTCAGGATCTGTGGACCCTACAGGATCCCCACCTACTATATTCCCACCTTACCTCCTAATCCTATTTTACTATTCCCCATGTCACACTTCCCAAAACCCTTCACCAATCACCTCAATCTCTCTTTCCAATTACCCTCTTCACCATTCACATCCATCCACTCTTCCCCATAAACCCCACCTACCTTCCAAATTCAAATTTTCTTTCCCACCCAATCCCACCCTAAATGGCCGAACCTACCCTCTCCCCTTTCCCTATATATAACCTTCCATTCTGCTTCATTTTCACACAACACAACCCCCTCTTCTATACCTTGGCCGAACCTACACTTACCCTTCTCCTCCATATTCTCTTCTTCTTCTTCTTCTCTTCTTTCTTCTCTTGCTTGAGGGCGAGCAATATTTTAAGTTTGGTGTGGTAAAAGCATAAGCTTTTTTGTTTTTCCATTACCATCAATGGCACCTAAGGCTAGAGAATCCTCTAGAAAAGGAAAAGGGAAGACAAAAGCTTCCACCTCCGAGTCATGGGAGATGGAAAGATTCATCTCCAAAAGCCATCAAGACCACTTCTATGATGTTGTGGCAAAGAAGAAGGTTATCTCACAATGGTTCGGGGGAAATACTTAGATTTTAGTCCGGAAAATGTGAGGTTGGCATTCCACTTGCCCATGATGCAAGGAGATGAACGCCCCTACACTAGAAGGGTCAACTTTAATCAAAGGTTGGACCAAGTCCTTACGGACATATGTGTGGAAGGAGCTCAATGGAAGAGAGACTCCAAAGGCAAGCCAGTTCAACTAAGAAGACTGGACCTCAAGCCTATGGCTAGAGGATGGTTGGAGTTCATTCAACGCTCCATCATTCCCACTAGCAACCGATCTGAAGTTACTGTGGATCGGGCCATCATGATTCATAGCATCATGATTGGAGAGGAAGTAGAAGTTCATGAGGTCATCTCCAATGAAATCTACAAAATAGCCGACAAGCCCTCCACCATTGCAAGGCTAGCTTTTCCTCACCTTATTTGCCATCTATGTTACTCAGTTGGAGTTATCATAGAAGGAGACATCCTCATTGAAGAGGATAAGCCCATCACCAAGAAGAGGATGGAGAAAGCAAGAGAGACCCTTCACGGTTCTCAAGAGATGCATGAGGAAGCTCATCATTAAGAAATCCCTGAGATGCCTCAAGGGATGCACTTTCCTCCCAACAACTATTGGGAACAACTCAACACTTCCTTAGAAGATTTGAGCCACAATGTTGAACAATTAAGGGTGGAACATCATGAGCACTCCATCATTCTCCATGAAATAAGAGAAGATCAAAGAGCAATGAGGGAGGAGCAACAAAGGCAAGGAAGGGACATAGAAGAGCTTAAGAACATTGTTGGTCCTTCAAGAAGAAGACACCACTAAAGGTGGATTCATTCCTTGTTCTTATTTCTTTCTGCTTTTCGGTTTTTATGTAATATGTCTATTTATATTTTGTGTCTCTACTTCATGATCATTAGTATGTAGTAACTATGTCTTAAAGTTATGAATAAAATCCATTAATCCTTCACCTCTCTTAAATGAAAAATGTTTTAATTCAAAAGAACAAGAAGTACATGAATTTCAAATTTATCCTTGAATTTAATTTAATTATATTGATGTGGTGACAATACTTTTTGTTTTCTGAATGAATGCTTGAACAGTGCATATTTTTGATCTTGTTGTTTATGAATGTTAAACTGTTGGCTCTTGAAAGAATGATGAACAAAGAGAAATGTTATTGATGATCTGAAAAATCATACAATTGATTCTTGAAGCAAGAAAAAGCAGTGAAAAAAAGAAAAGCTTGCGGAAAAAAAAAGTAGAAAAAAATGGCGAAAAAAATATATAGAAAGAAAGAAAGAAAAAGCAAGCAGAAAAAGCCAATATCCCTTAAAACCAAAAGGCAAGGGTAAAAAGGATCCAAGGCTTTGAGCATCAATGGATAGGAGGGCCCAAGGAAATAAAATCCAGGCCTAAGCGGCTAAATCAAGCTGTCCCTAACCATATGCTTGTGTCATGCAGGTCCAAGTGAAAAGCTTGAGACTGAGTGGTTAAAGTCGTGATCCAAAGCAAAAAGAGTGTGCTTAAGAGCTCTGGACACCTCTAACTGGGGACTCTAGCAAAGCTGAGTCACAATCTGAAAAGGTTCACCCAGTCATGTGTCTGTGGCATTTATGTATCCGGTGGTAATATTGGAAAACAAAGTGCTTAGGGCCACAGCCAAGACTCATAAAAGTAGCTGTGTTCAAGAATCAACATACTTAACTAGGAGAATCAATAACACTATCCGAAATTCTAAGTTCCAAGAGAAGCCAATCATTCTAAACTTCAAAGGAAAAAGTGAGATGCCAAAACTGTTCAGAAGCAAAAAGCTATAAGTCCCGCTCATCTAATTATAATTAATATTCATTGATATTTTGAAATTCACAGTATATTCTCTTCTTTTTATCCTAATTGATTCTCAGTTGCTTAGGGACAAGCAACAATTTAAGTTTGGTGTTGTGATGAGCGGATAATTTATACGCTTTTTGGCATTGTTTTTAGGTAGTTTTTAGTAAGTTCAAGCTAGTTTTAGGGATGTTTTCATTTGTTTTTATGTTAAATTCACATTTCTGGACTTTACTATGAGTTTGTGTGTTTTTCTATAATTTCAGGTAATTTCTGGCTGAAATTGAGGGACTTGAGCAAAACTCTGAAAAAGGCTGACAAAAGGACTGCTGATGCTGTTGGAATCTGACCTCCCTGCACTCGAAATGGATTTTCTGGAGCTACAGAACTCCAAATGATGCGCTCTCAACGGCGTTGGAAATTAGACATCCAGAGCTTTCCAGCAATATATAATCGTTCATACTTCATTCGGGAATTGACGACGTAAATTGGCGTTGAACGCCAAGTACATGCTGCTGTCTGGAGTTAAACGCCAGAAACACGTCATGATCTGGAGTTGAACGCCCAAAACAGGTCATAACTCGGCGTTCAACTCCAAGAAAAGCCTCAGCTCGTGGATAGATCAAGCTCAGCCCAAGCACACACCAAGTGGGCCCCGGAAGTGGATTTATGCATCAATCACTTACTCATGTAAACCCTAGTAGCTAGTCTAGTATATATAGGACATTTAACTATTGTATTAGACATCTTTTGACAGTTTAATCTTTGACTGTTTTAGTCTTTGATCATTCGGTCCTTTGATCATTCAGGGGGCTGGCCATTCGGCCATGCCTGAACCTTTCACTTATGTATTTTCAACAGTGGAGTTTCTGCACACCATAGATTAAGGGTGTGGAGCTCTGCTGTACCTCAAGTTTCAATACAATTACTATTACTTTTTATTCAATTCTCTTTTATTCTTATTCCAAGATATACGTTGCACAACACTTTGATGAATGTGATGATTCGTGACACTCATCATCATTCTCACCTATGAACGCGCGTGACTGACAACCACTTCCGTTCTACTTTAGGCCGGGCGCATATCTCTTAGATTCCCCAACAGAATCTTCATGGTATAAGCTAGATAGATGGCGGCATTCATGGGGATCCAGAAAGTCTAACCTTGTCTGTGGTATTCCGAGTAGGATCCTGGGAATCCGGAAAGTCTAACCTTGTCTGTGGTATTCCAAGTAGGATTCCGGTATTGAATGACTGTGACGAGCTTCAAACTCCTGAAGGCTGGGCGTGATGACAAACACAAAAGAATCAAGGGATTCTACTCCAACCTGATTGAGAACCGACAGATGATTAGCCGTGCTGTGACAGAGCATTTGGACCATTTTCACTGAGAGGATGGGATGTAGCCATCAACAAGGGTGATGCCTCCAGACGATTAGCCGTGCAGTGACAACGCATAGGACCATTTTCCCGAGAGGATTGAAAGTAGCCATTGATGATGATGATGCCCTACATACAGCTTGCCATGGAAAGGAGTAGGAAGGATTGGATGAATGTAATAAGAAAATAGAGATTCGAGAGGAGCACAGCATCTCCATACGCCTATCTGAAATTCCCACTATTGATTTACATAAGTATTTCTATCCCTTTTTATTTTATTTATCTTTTAATTATCTAATCCAATTACATTTGACCCTATGAATCCACTTAACTGAGATTTACAAGGTGACCATAGCTTGCTTCATACCAACAATCTCTGTGGGATCGACCCTTACTCACGTAAGGTATTACTTGGATGACCCAGTACACTTGCTGGTTAAGTTGAACGGAGTTGTGAGCTTCTCTAACAGTGCCTAGAACTCTTGTATCACAATTTCGTCCACCACCCTGCAATCCTAAATAGATTTGGCATCTCACTATCCTTTGAATTAGGGGAATGTCACTGTCATTTGGAATTAGAATCTGGATAATATTATGAATTTTCTGGCCTTTATACCTTGGTTTAATACTTGAACACAGCAAAATTTCTTTCATTATCTTTTCTTTAGTGCTTTGCACCTTCAGCCTAGCCGTGACTTTAAATGCTTTGTCTCAAGCTTTACTTGACACAAAACAACACAAGCACTTGACTGGGGGACTCTCTTTTGGTTCTGATTTTTCTTTCAGTTACTCCTAGACAGTGGTGCTCAAAGCTTTTGGCATACTCTGTTAAATGCAGTTGATCTCGACTCTTAGTGCTCTGTCTCAAGGATTACTTGACACATTTACACCACAAACATGTGACTAGGGAAACAACTCTTTGAGCTTTTAATCATATCTGACATTCCTAGTCATTGATGCTCAGAGCCTTAGACCTTGTTTTTATTTTTCTTTTGCTGTTTCTTTTGCTTTAAGGATTAAGCTTTTGTTTAATTCAGATGATTCATAATAGTTCTCTAAATTCCTATTCGTTATGCACCAACATCCTTTGATTTAAATTTAACTATGCACTGTTCATATCATGTATTCAGAATCACAAATAATACCACCACATTTAAGTAAATAAGACTACTCTTAAATATAAACTCAATTTCTCATGCAGTACATCACTTCTTTTCTTTTCTTTGTAGATTCAAGTTCAGTAAGCGGTACATGAGACAATTATTTTTTAACTAAAATCAAATAACAGAATGGAACTAATTCTAAGAACTGAAAGTAATAAAGATCATGCAGATAATCAAAGCAACAGAAAATAGAAAACAACAAAATAAGAACGGAAGGGGAAATAGAATGAAAGGAACTTAACCACCTCAGTTATGCTGGTGGCTGTCTCAATCCTCCGACTGTGCTCCTCCATGAAGAACATTCATCTCCCCATGGTGCCACTGATGACAAGCTAAGCAGAGAGCACACTCTACAACACCAAACTTAAAAGTTTGCTTGTCCCCAAGTAAAGAAAACCTCCAGGGTGTCAAAAATTCCTTTTAATTGCTCCTGTTCCTCTTCTAATCACTCTGCATGACCAAAACACATGTAATGAAAATTTATAAAAAAAACAATTGAGATAAAGTAATTTAAAACCAGAACTAAAATAACTATAATGCTAAAATCAAAATAACTATAAAATTAAAACCAAAGTAATTGCAAAACCAATGATACTAGTAGTTGGGTTGCCTCCCAAAACCTTGGTGCAAATTTTATAATCACAAACTAACCGGCAAGTACACCGGGTCATACCAAGTAGTACCTCAAGTGAATGAGGGTCGATCCCACGAGGATTGACAGACTAAGAAATAATGGTTAAGTGATTTACTTAGTTAGACAAATAGAAAAGAGTATTGAGAGTTCAATTGCATCAAACAGTAAATTCAAAAAATAAAAAGTAAACAGTAAACGGGTTGTGAAATATATGGAGAAGACAGTTAAGGCGTCGGAGATATTTATTTTCCAGATTAACTTTTCTTACCAACTATTTTAGTCATGCAAGATTCAATTCATGGCAAACTATATGTGACTAAACCCTAATTCCTTAGACCTTTTTAGTCTTCTGTAACCTTCATCAACCACCAATTCCTTGGTCACTTGATTCCACTTAGAGGTTTGAGTTTAATTGTAGTTCATATGCCACAGAAATCCTAGTTATCCAAATATAAGAGGTATGTCACGTATCCTGTTAAGTCTAGATAATTATAAATTTAGGAGAAATTGTTTTCAAGCTATTGGTCGAGCAAAGTGCTTTTCCAAGTTTTACAAGAACTCAATTAGAACAAGGGTCATACTTCCGTTCCACCCAGATTCATAAGATAAAGAACAAAAATGATTCTTGAAATTGAAATCAATACATAAATTAAAATAAAATAGTAATAGTATTAATCCATAGAATAAACAGAGCTCCTAACCTTAACAGTAGTGGTTTAGTTGCTCAAGGTTAAGAGAGAAAACAAGGATTCTATAAAACTGTAAAGTGTGGAATGAGGTATGAGAGAAGAGATTCGAAGGGCTAATTCTTTTCCCTTTTATATCTAATCCTAATTAATGTAAAATATATTTTCTAAAACTAAATAATATCTTTTTCTATTTGTAAATAAAATAAAAGTTTTAATCAAAACCTAATTAAATCTTGTTGCATAGCTTGATGTATGCGGGACCACTTGGATTCATATGAACTGGGGCCTAACTTGGGAAATTCCAAGTTAGGCGCCACCTTTGCAGTGCTTCCAAGGTGTCTTTTGCATTGAATTGGCACCTAACTTCAAGAATTGAAGCTAGGCGCCACCCTTGCAGTCTTGAACATGAGTCTTGGTGATTGAACTGGTGCCTAACTTCATTTTTGTGAAGTTAGGCGCCACCCAGGCAGCCTTGAACTTAGAGTTTGTGCTTCTTCCGGCGCCTAACTTGGGATTATCCAAGTTAGGCACCACTATGCCATCATTCCTTTGATGGAAGTATAGACTATTATACATCATTGGAAAGTCCTGGAAGTTAGCTTTCCAATGCCACTAGAAGCACATCAATTAGACCTCTGCAACTCGAGTTATTTATGTTAGAGTGTAGGGAGGTCAGGGTTGATAGCATCATTTGCTTTCTTCTCTTTTCTACAGAAACTCCATCAATTTCATCCGAATGCTACCTGAAATAAACAGAATTACACACGAATCAAAGTAGCATCCATAGTGGCTAAAAGATATTTAAATCTTGATTAAACTCAATAATTTGAATGGAAATTCACTAGGAAAATATGGAAAAGATGCTCCTAGATCAACTGACGAACCCGTGCCAAGGGAGGAAGCATGTGTTGTTGAAATTGAAAAGAAGGTTGAGAGTATCATAGTACACGCCTTATCCAAGGCATCCGAGCACAAGCAGAATTCACCATGCTCTCAAAATCTCCAAAAGAAGACCAAGGACGGGCAATTCTCACAGTTCTTGAAAATCTTCAAAAAGTTACAAATCAATATTCCTTTTGCAGAGGTACTAGAGCATATGCCTCTCTATGTTGAGTTCATGAATGGCTTACTCTCTAAAAAGAAGACCCTAAAAAGAGATGAAATAGTAGCTGACTGAGGAATGCAATGTATTAATTCAGAGCAAGTTGCCAAGGAAGATGTCGGATCCAGGAAGTTTTCAGATTCTATGCACTATTGGGAGCATCAACTTTAACAAGGCCCTCTGTGATCTTGGTGCAAGCATCAATCTAATGCCCTTTTCTGTAATGAAGAAGCTTGGCATTCAAGAGGCATAACCAACAAGGGTAGCACTACAAATGGCAAACAAGTATCTGAAACAGGCACATGGAATAGTAGAAAATGTCTTGGTCAAGGTTGGAAAATTTTTTCTCCCTGTGAATTTCACGATCCTTGACATGGGAGAGGATGCAAACGATTCTCTGATCCTTAGAAGACCATTCTTAGCCACTGGGAGAGCTTTGATTGATGTGGAAAAAGGGGAGCTGGTTTTGAGGATGCGTGAGGATTACTTGGTATTCAAGGTTTTTGGACCTTTACACCACTTTGATGAAGGAGGCACTTGCATGAAGGGTGAGCTCACTACCTCAAGTCTACAAGGACCCTTGATTGATGCAAAGCAGAGTTCACTGTTCAAGCCTCTCTTGGTGGAAACCAATAAAACTTCCCGTGACATCAAACCTAAGTTTGGTGTTGGGAGTGCATCATCCACCAAGGAGGGAGTTCCTAAGAAGAAAGTGCCTAGAGGTTGGAGGAACAAGATTTTCGGTGAGGATTTTTCACCCGGAATGAAGGTGATATTCACTAAGATCCCCATCCTGGCTCATATAGTGAATAAAATCCTATCTTTTGAGCACATTGAGTTAATTCATGATAGCACAGGAAAGAAGTTCACAGTGAGGGATGAAGAGCTAAGCCCCTATGATCACCCCGCTCCCTAGTGGAGGTGGCCGTCGAGCTTGTGATGGTAAAGAAACGCTTGTTAAGAGACAACTCAAGCATAAGTATCCTTTAGTTTTTGTTTCAGTTTGATTTTCATGCATTTTTATTTTTAATTATAGTTTTCCTTGGATTAATTTTAATTGTGATCATGCAAAAAGCTTAGAACAGGGATAGAAGGACACATGAGGAAGAACAAAACACCCCGAAGAGCGTTCAATTCGAAGTGTTCTTGCGCTAAACGCCAGGTGGGCGTTTAACGCCAAATAAGGCAGCAAGGGTGCTGGCGTTAAACGCCAGGAGAGCGTTTAATGCCCAGGAAGGACAAGCAGAAGCTGGCATTAAACGCCAGGTGGGTGTTTAACACCCACAAGGGGATACATTTTCAATGCCAACCATGCCTCATAGGGCGCTAAACACCAGTTGGGCGTTTAGCGCCAAGTGACTCGTTCAAAAAAAAAAAAAAGAGAGAGAGAGAAAAAAGAAAAAGTGCCAATACTGGCACTAAACGCCAGGGCTGGCGTTTAGCACTAGGAATTCCAGTTTTAAATTTTTGAAGGAGAGCTCCAAGTGACCAACGGTCACTACCCTTCTCCCTTCCACTTTGACCATTCAAATACACTCTCTCACCTTCTATCCCCTTTCCTATCCACATTCATCTCCCCATTTACCACCAACCTTCATATCACCTCCCACATCACCTAATCAACCCTCATCAATTCCATCCATATTTCTTCCCTATTAACCACATTCAATTCCATTTAACACCCCACCCTCCCCATAATAACTGTCCCCCTCTACTATCATCTATAAATACCCCACTTCCTTTTCACTTCCACCACACCATCACCTACTCCTTCTACATTTTCTTCTTCTTACTTCCTATTCCCATATTCTTCTTTTCCTTTCCATCCCCCACTTTCTTGAACCCTCATAGCCAAAACCCCCCAACCCTCCTTCCATACATTTTCTTTTTATTCATTTTATTTTCACTATACCTCACCTCTTTTACTTTTTTTTCACCAGTATTTCTATTTTTCTTTGCTCAGAGACGAGCAAAACTTTAAGTTTGGTGTTGGGTGCTCTGTTTTTCTTTATTTTCACCATCCATATGGCAACAAAAACTGGAGAATCCTCTTCAAAGAAGAGAAAAGAGAAGGCCCCTGTATCCTGTCCTTATGACTTTACCCGGTTCTTCTCTAAGACCCATGAGGATTACTTTCACAAAGTGGTGAACAAAAAGAAAGTGATCCCTGAAGTCCGCTTTGATCTTTAGCCAGAGGAGTACCCAGTGATCCAGAAATAGATTCTGCGATGAGGTTGGAAAGTTCTGGACAACTCCGTGATTACTGTGGGAGTGCTGATGGTTAGGGAGTTTTACACCAACGCTTGCGTGACTTACAAGTATGCACTAGGCATGAACCCGAACCCGAAGAACTGGCACACCATGGTCCGAGGGATGATTATGGAGTTTAGTCTTGAGAGTGTGAGGGAAGCACTGCAGCTACCACTATCCAGAGAGGACCCACATTCTTACACTCAGAGGGTCAACACTGACTAGAGATTGGACCAGATCCTCATAGACATATGCCTCCCCAGAGTACAGTAGAGGAGGGACGCCAGAGGTCAGCCATACCAGCTGGGTAGGCATGACCTGAAGCCGGTTGCTAGAGGATGGTTGGAGTTTATTCAGCACTCCATCATCGTCACAAGCAACCGGTCACAGGTTACCATTGACCGAGCTGTGATGATATGCTGCATTATACTCAGTGATGAAGTAGAAGTACATCAGGTGATCTCTCAGTAGTTTTACTGTATGGAGATAAAAGACTCCACCTCTGCTGGATTGGCCTTCCCTCATCTCATCTTTCACCTGTGTGAGGCAGCTCGAGTTCGCATTGATGAAGATACCCTTCTTGAGGTTGCTAGACCTATCACTAGGAGGGGTATGGAGTATGCTCGGAAGCTTGGACATGCACCACCACAGGAGCCAATTCCACCTCCTCAACAGGAGCTTTTAGAGATGCCTCAGGTATTCTATTTTCCTCCCCATGACTACTGGGACCAGTTGACCACATCCATTAGGGAGTTGACATCTTCTGTAGATCAGCTAAAGATTGAGCACTAGGACCACTCAGCCCTCCTCCATCAGCTAGTGGAGGAGCAGCTGAGGCAGAGGCGCGACTTAGATGAGCTAAAGCGCCAGAGAGAATTCTCGGGAGGGAGCAGCAGTCACCATGACTGAGATGGTTGAATTTCTTTATCTTCTTCTTTTCTTGATTTATTTTCTGTTTTCTAGTATTTTATCTTATTTTCTATTTTCTGTTTGAAAACCTTTACATGAGTAGTAGTAGTTATTTATTTCTTTCTAGTTTAGTTATTTATTTTGCTATTTTATCTTTATTTTGAAAAAAATTGTCTCATGTATTGCGCATTGAGCTTGAAAAATCAATAGAAAAAGAAAAAAAGTAGTAAAATGCATGAGACTTAAGTTATATATTATGAGTTATTCTTATTACTTTGATGTGGTGGCATTATCTATAATTCTGAATGTATGAACTGAACAGTGCATATTTGATCTTGAAGTTAAGAATATTGGTTCTTGAAGAACAGGAACTTAAAGAAGTATTATGGATTCTCTAACGTAAATTGGTCCTTGAAGCAAAACAAACAGCAAAAGAAAATAAAAATAAAGAGCAAGGTCCATGACTTTGAGCATTAATGGTTAGGAAGGTCTAAAATGATTAAAAGCTCAAATGATTTGTTTTCCTAACTATATGCCTGTGGTGTGAATGTGTCAAGTAATCCTTGAGACAGAGTACTAAGAGTCGAACCAAGTGCAATTACAGAGTATGCCAAAGACTCTGAGCACCACTGTCTGGGAGAAATAAAAAAATTGAACTCAAAAGAGTTCTCCAGTTAAGTGCTTGTGGTGGTGTTGTATCAAATTAAGCTTGAAGACAAAACACTTAGAGTCACAGCTAGGCTCAAGGCACAAAGCACTAAAGGAAAATAAAAGAAAAAGCTATGTTCAAGGATTAATCTGAGCTTCAAGAAAAAGAGAGTCCATAATATCATCCGAGTTCTAGTTCTGAAGGATATCAATATTTCTGGACTTTAATGGATAATGAGATGCCAAACCTGTTCAGAATTACAGTGTCATTAGCCCCACTCAATGATTAGACAAGAGCTTTAATGAACACTCAAGCAACAATTACAGTGTCATTAGCCCCAAACATATATTGTTTTAGTTGCTTGAGGACAAGCAACAATTCAAGTTTGGTGTTGTGATACGTGAATATCTTACGCCCATTTTCTGCTTATTTTCTAGTTAAATTTAGTTGGAAGTTAGTAAGTTTAATTATATTTTAGTGTTAAAATCCTCTTTGAGTGCTACTTTGAGTTTTTCTGGTGTTTTTATTATTTCAGGTGAAATTCGGATCAATTTGGCAGAGTTTTGAGCAAAAAGAAGAAGAATTGAAGTTGCCCTTTGGGCGGTAAATGCCAAGCTGGTGTTTAGCACCAGCAACTCAGAATGGATTGGAGCATTTTTGCCACTTTGGGCACTAAACGCCAAGCTGTCGTTTAGCACCAGCAATCCAGATCACAATTAAACTCTTGGAGCATCTTTAGTTGGATTTAGCTTTTAGTTATTATCTTATCATTTATTTTTGTAATTTTTATTTATAAATAAAATCTTTTAAAATGGAAAAGATTCACCCTTTGAGGATAATCTCACTTCTTCACGTTTCGCTTTTTGGAACCCTTGTTTTCTCTGTAAGTCATGAGCCACTAAACCTCCTCAGTTAAGGTTAGAAGCTCTGTTTATTTCTATGGATTAAGACTATTGCTTTTTTATTTTAAGTAATGTATTGATTCAGTTTCAAGGATTACTTTCGTTCTTCATCTTATGAATTTGGGTAGAAGGACAATATAACCCTTTTTCTACATGTGTTATTGTGATTCTCAACAGAGTTATCTCGCTTGAACAACAGCTTGAAAAAAAATTCCTCCTAAATTGCTAATTACTTGAACTAATCTAGATACGTAACATATAATCCGTTTAGCTTTGGGTAATTAGGGTTTCTGTTGCCATAAACTAGAATTGCTCTTAACCCTCTAATCTAAATTAAATGACCAAGACATTGGTGGTTAATTTGGGTTAGAGGAGACTAAATCACTAAGACATTATGGTTTAGTCAATTACAGTTTGCTGTGAAACGAATCTTGCATGATTAAAATAGTTGGTAAGAAAACTTAATCCAGAAGAATAAACAACTCTGAAACCTTAACTGCCTTCCATCATATATTTCACAACGACTTTATTGTTTACTTTCCAATTCCCTGAATGTATTGTTTAATGCATTTTACAACCCTCAAAACACAACTTTTTGCTTTCCTGACTAAGTGAGTCATTTGACCATTGTTGCTCAGTCTATCAATCCTCGTGGGATCGACTCTCACTCACCTGAGGTATTACCTGATACAATCCGGTGCACTTTCTAGTTAGTTTGTGGGTATTCAAAAATCCACATCATGTGCCACACTATAGACACGCCCTTGGCATGCCAGTATTGTCTTGTGTGGGCATGTGGCTTTTGGCATGCCAGTCACATGCCATAATACACGCCCATGTTGGAGATAATTGGATGCTTCTCTGGAACATTGGCCTGACGTGCCATGCCCTTGACATGATAGGGACACGTCCAGAGGCACACTAGCATTACTTATGAGGGTGTGTGACCTTTGGCATGCCAACCACACGCCATAGTACACTTCCTGCCTTGGTTGACCTGCTACGTTCCCTGTTTTATTTGCCCAGCGTGCCACACCGGGTGGCATGCCAGTGGCACGCCCTGTTTCCTTTCTTTCTTTTCATACTCCTTGCTGTCTTTTTTTCCTGAAATTTCATGCAAATCAAGTACTTAAAGTAGTGCCTTCTTAAATTCACAAAATGTCATTAATATCATAGCATTTAATTGAGGACTTGCTTATTTCTAAAAAAGACTACATTATAATTAAAGCAGATGATGGCAATCATCACAACACCAAACTTAAATCTTGCTTGTCCTCAAGCAAACTAGAGTTATATATAGTTGTTCTTACTCAAATATGATGCAAAGAAAGCTTGAGATCCAAATAAGGTAATCAAGAAAGAGAGATATAAATTGAGTATCTAATCATGCACGAAGTTTATTAATTGTTGACCTTTCAAGTTGAAACTCTTAGAACTTTGAGGATCCTCATTAAAATCATGCCTCAAGAGACCTCTCTATAAGTTGTCACCTTGTAGTAGTTGCACTTTCTTTTCTTTTCTCAATCTTTTTGCTCTTTGTTTTCTTTTCTTTAAACCTCTTGTTGCTTGACCACAACTCTTAATGATTTGTCTCAAGACAACTCTTTAAAGTAAGCTTTCAATTAGCTCTCCCAATCCAGTTGATTTTAGGGTACCGAGTGTTAAAACACCCCTAAGAATTTACTTTCTCTAGCCTCTCTTCTTGACACAATTTCATCAGGAGCATTTACTAGGATATCAACTCTTTGAGTTTTTGTTTCTTTCTTATTCTTCCTAGTTAATTGATGCTTAGAGTTTTGGGCCACATTTCTTTTCTTTTCTTGTGCTACTATTTCTTGGTTATATTGATATTTGAGGATCTCTTTAGCATTTTTCTCTATGTCCTCTTCTGTTTTATTGTTTCACTATCAAGTCACAACTTGTCAAACTTCATTCTATGGTCTTATACTTAATCTATATTTCTTTTTCTTGGTTATTCTTTCTCTAGACTTAAGCTTCCTTTCTTTTTCTTTAGAATAATCCTTTCTACAACTCTTCTCTTTGAATAAGAACAAGCAATTTTCATTCATTGAATTGAAAAATACACACATGCAGAATTAAAATTTTCATACTAGTCAAAACATAAAGATAACAGTAAACAAACCTAGAGACACACACTTAAAGCAATCATGCATAACAAGCAACAATTTATAGAAAGATTAATAAGACTCCCAGATTATAGTGTTGAAACCACATGAAGGAACTTGACAACTTTGGTTGCTGCTGATCTTTCACTCCTTATCCTCATCATTGCCTTCTTCTTGTGCTAGTTCTTTTTCTTTTGATGAGGTAGCTCTTGTTGATGGATCTCCAGTATTTCCTCCTGAAGTTGTTCCCTCGTGGACTTGTTGGCTTTGTCTTAGTTTTCAGAATCCAAATTTCTCCATTGTGCTTCTTACCTTTTCTTCATGACTCCTTACAACCTCCTCTTGAGCTTGCTGTAGTTCCCCTATTACCTACTCAAATGGTGCAATCTTTGGATTCAGAGCTGGTATTGCTGTGCAGAGGTAATTTAGCTTGGCCCGTGTGTTGATATCGTATTCTCTTCTATTTATGTCCCTGGCCTCTTGAAATGCTCTGAATTCTAGAAAATATCTATCTTGCACTGCTTGGTGCTCCATGATTTGGTTGAGGGATCTTTGGATTTGGTCCCAGTTAAATTGGCTCTCACTTGAGGCTTGTGGTCCTTGAAATTGTGGCTCCGCACTTGGTCCTTCTTGATGTTGAGGTGGTGGTGGTGGTAGCAACTGAAGAGGCTGTGGAATGATCCTTTGAGCTCTTACTCTTTGAAGTGGGTTGACAGCTACTACTCTCTCCATCTTCTTTGCAGTGATTGGTTGCTCTATTTCCACTAAAACTTCATTATCCTCCATTATTAGGTCTTTTATCAGCATCCAGTTTTCATTCAGTTCGTAAAACACAAATTTTATTAATGATGTTATCAAATCCTAGATCATCCCTTTTCACTCTTTCCTCAAAGCTATTTGTGGCTTTAGTTCTTCTCAATTCTAAGGTTTGCCTTAAGTTTCTTAGAATAAAGTCTATAACTTTTCTCATCACAATACTTTGGTAAGTTGGCTGATGATTTGGTTGTGGGGTGGCATTTGCATAGAACTCCCTTACTATGTTGATCGCTACTCTTCTTATTGGGTTGCTTAAAGTTACCCATCCTTTTCTGTTGATCTCTACTCCTATCTCTGGATATTCATCCCTTTTCAACTTGAAGCCCACCTCTGGGATGATTAGCCTCTAACTCACCCATCCAAACAATTGATTTTGGTGAAAGTTAGAGAGGAACTTATGCTCATCATAGGTAGTCACACTTGAAGATGTTAGCTCCTTACCCTTTCTCTTCTTTAATCCTGAGGCTTTGGGTGCCATTTGAAGATAGTGGTTAGAGCTAGCGATATGTAATGGTGAGAAAGGAAGAAAGAGCAAAAAACTTTGCTCCAAGACACCAAACTTAGGGCTTGCTTGTTCCTAAGTAAGATAATGATAAAGGAGAGAAAAACAGCAAAGAGGCTTCATGGATATGAAGAGATGAAAGAGAATGGGAAGGGTGAGAGTGTGATACAAAGGGAAGGTTGTCACGGGTTGAATGAGTGAATGTGGAGTGTGGGGTTGGTGCCTTTTATAAAGAGAAGTAGATGGGGGTGCTTTTAAAAGAGCACTTTCGGATTCCAAGTGGTTCATGGGAGTAGGCATGCCTGCCTTTGAGGAATGTGCAAATTGAAATTACAATAAACCAAGTTTTGAACTTATGTGATTTTCAAGGAGGCTATCTCACTAGCTTTACTTGATTGGTCTTGATGCATTGATGACTCTTGAGATGAATAATGCTCCCTGGAAGGCTTTTCAGAATCTGCAATTTAAAAGTGTGCCATGTCAATAGAGATATGCAGCAATTCGAAATTATAATCACACTTCAATCCACTTAAATGCACCACATTTACACTAGCCGTTGGAGGTTCAAAATGGGCTTTTGTTGGAAGCTAAGAAGGGTGCACTTTGGACCAAACTTGCTTCCTTGCATGTACTTTTTGTGCTCCAACGGCTAGGATTCTCTATATATAAACCATTTATATGCTTAGAAACTTAGTTTTAGCATTAGTGATCACACAAAACTTAGTTCTAAGCCACTTTTGCATTAATGCTCTGTACATATGCAATATAGAGTATGCTTAGAAACTTAGTTTTAATTTTTGGTGATCACACCAAACTTAGTTTCTAAGCAAATTTTCAATTAATGCTATATGCAAGAGGGAAAGTCATGTGTGCTCTTTAACAAATGGAATTAGAAACACTCAAGATAAAGAGAGACAAAAGTAATTATCATAAGCCATAATTGAAGATCAAAACTATCAAAGGAATAAAACTAAAACTTTAAAGACTAATTATCAAAAGAGCACAACAAAACTAATAATCAAAAGAGAAAACTCAAGATTAAACGAATTTAAAAGGATATCATGGTTGGGGTGCCTCCCAACTAGCGCTTCTTTAACGTCACTAGCTTGACAGTGCATCTTTGCTCAATGGAGATTGTATTTCACCCTCTGGTTATCCACTGCCTCCCCCAAATAATGTTTGAGTCTATGTCCATTCATTGTGAAAGTTCTCTTTGATTCTTCTTCCATGATCTCTACACGCCCATAAGGTGAAACCTTGGTGACTAAGAAGGGTCCGGACCATCTGAACTTTAACTTTCCAGGGAAGATCATCAATCTTGAGTTGTATAGAAGGATTTTTCGGCCAGCTTCAAAACTTCTTGTTGTTATCTTATGATCATGCCACCTTTTAGTTCATTTTTTGTATATTATGGAACTTTTATAAGCCTTTATTCTGAATTCCTCTAGATCATTCGATTGCAAAAGTCTCCTTTCACTAGCAGCTTGGTTGTTGTTCCGAGGGTTACCTGAAACTGGAAGTCGATCTCGGACGAGATCTTCTGTACTGGTCGGTGCTAACGTGTCCAGCTGGTGGAAGACGGCCGGAGCTGTCATGTCCGAATTGTTGGTCTGACTGCACTGCTGATCCCTTGTCACCGAAGGATGGAGGGTACCTGCAAGGGACTCCGATGCTTAAGTTAGCAAGGGTATTAAACAGGTATTGAGTAGAATCAGAGTATGAGTTATACCTGGGTGCTCCAGAGTATTTATAATGGTGAGATGTGGCCTTCTATGGATAAGATAAGTTAGTTATCTTATCTTATCTTTTCAAGTGAGGTCATCTTATCTTCAAGGGAACCGCCCTTCTCTCTGTAAGCTTGGGCTGCCTTTAGGGTTTGGGTCGTGTTCCTTGAGTTGGGCCCTTCTTTGGGCTTTTCCTGTCGCTTTGGCCGACTTCTTCGTAAAGAAGTTGGTCTGCTTGACCTAAAGAGGTCGGTTGCTTTACTATTTGAACATCCCGGGTCGGACAACTCGACCCAGGGTATGAACAATGCCCCTGCTTGAGCTCAGTCTTTTTTGAGGTCGAGTTCTTGACTTCGGTCCTTTTTTGACGAAGCCGAACTCAAGCATTTTGTCGATTCCTTGGTAGTAGCTTTTGAATGTAGAACGTTTTCTCTAAAAACGCGTGCTTTTTTATCAGCGATTTTGGGAACGTGCGAGGGTTTAATGCCTTCATTAATTTTAGCATTAATTGCCTCGTTTCCCCTTGGCTCTTTATTTTTGATTTTGAAAACCCAGAAACGGTTTTCTCTCCTTTTGTTTTCCTTGTAACCTCTTCGCAACTTTTTCTCTTCTCTCTTCGCTCTCTGTCTTTCGCTTGTGCTTCTGTTTCCTGGCGTTTGCGGCGTCGCTTAGCGATTTTCTGGGCAACTTTCACTTCTGCACTTTTTTCGAAGCTTCTTTCGTCTCCAGGTTAGCCCCATTTCGTGCTTTCTCTTTGATTTTGGCTTTGTGATGAGGTTTTGATTTTGATCCTCCCTTTTTGAGAAAGTTTAGATCTTTCTATTTCCATTGTGCCCTATATTTGTTGAAAGTGTGCTTTCTGGGAGTTTCTCCATCTTCTGCATGATCCTTTTTTGCTTTTGCTCGATGCTTTTAGGGCTTTGCATGTTCTTTGTTGTTTCTGTTTTGATGCCACTATCCGCGTCTGTTCCTTGTTTTATTTGAAGGTTGCTTTTGTCTGCTCTTGTAAAGGTTGCATCTTTAATGGTCTCTGCTTGGCGTGTTTTGATGTTTGGGAATGCTTTTTGCTTGGTAGACTGTAATGACTTTTTTGTGTTTTTATTTGATGAAAAAATGTTTGCTGCTTTGAATTCTTTCTGAGAAATGCTGGGGTGCAAGCTGTAGATTTTTCTTGGAAACCTTGCTTTGTTACTGCCTCCCATGACTTTTGGTTTGAGTCTTGGGGTTTTCCTTTTCTTGTTTCTTCGCCTGTATCGTATTGACCGAGTTGTTTTCTCCCTTTATCCGAGATGTTGTTAGTAACCCCTATCTTCTTTTCTTACTTGTAGGATTAGTTGGCCTCATGTCTTCTCAAAATAACATTGTAGAGACGTCTTCCCGAGTTCCCGAGGGAATGTCTGATTGGCTGGACTCCCTTGTTTTGTTGTGTGTTTCTCTTGTGGATGCTGAATTTTGCACAGAGCTGAGGAAGCGCCATAGGATTTGTGGTAACAATGCCCGTGAGGAGGATTATGAGCTTGTTGCTCCTGATTCTGATGAGAGAGTTTGTTTTCCGACTTCCGTTGATAGGGAGCGTCCCTTCTTTTATGCCTATGAATACTTCTTCAGTCAGTTGAACGATACTTTTCCTTTCACTGCTTTCGAGACCGACCTGTTGTGGTCGTGTAATATTGCCCCATCCCAGCTTCACCCAAATTCCTGGGGTTTTATTAAAATTTTTCAGCTTCTCTGCCGAGAATTAAATGTAACACCCTCTCAGACTCTTTTCCTTTATTTGTTTGTTTCTGCCAAGCCTGGCGGTTCTTCAAAAAAGAAAGCTTCCTGGGTTTCTTTCAGGTCCACCCAGGGCCATAAAATTTTTGCTATGTATGATGAGTCCTTTAAGGACTTCAAGAATTACTTCTTTAGGGTTCGTGCTGTCGAGGGGGCCCGCCCCTTTTTTCTTGATGAAAATGATGAGTCTTCTTTCCCTCTAGAGTGGCAGAGGGATGTGAGAGTGTTCCGCCATACCTGGGAGATGCTTGATGATGTTGAGCGTGCCTTTGTTGTTGTTCTTGAGGATCTATGGAGGGCACCACCCCATCTTGATACAAAAAGGTTTTTGAATGACCCATCCTTGGTTCAGACTGTTTTGGGTACTTGTCTGACTTGTTTCTACACTTGTTTCTTAATTTTTTCTTCCTCTTATTGTGATTGTAACTCTTTGCTGTGGCTGATTCTGTATTTGCAGAGATGTCAAAGAACAACGACTCCATGAGGGCCTTTAAAAAGGCAAAGAAGGCAACTGCTGCTCTGAACATCTCGGCCAAGGTGGCCAGAGAGGGATCTTCTCAGGTCCCGGTGAAGCCTCCTGTGCCGAGTTCTCCCAGGCCGAGGAAAGCAATTCCTACTCCTTGGTTTCGTCAGGTCAATCCACAGACTTCTGCCGCTGCTTCTGGTGCTCCTCCCTTAAAAAAGCAAAAAACATCCGAACCCTTTAACCTGGATGCCCCAGATTTTGATGCTATCGAGTTTGTTGACCAGCAAATTGCCCCCTATGGTGGGCTCTCCATGGACGATGTGTCTCTTCTTCAACATCTGGATTTTATTACCAAAAGTAGTGTGAAGATGGCACATATGGGTGCGGCTATTTTCCGAACTGGTCAGGGGATCCCGATTCATGCCACAAAATCCTTCATGAAGGGGGCCAAATCAGAATTTGATCGGATCAAGGGTCTGAAGGATGAGTTGGAGGTGAAGTTGGCGAAGGTAGAGAATGAACTGGAGGGTGAGAAGGCCAACTCTATTGCTTTGGCTGCTTCTTTGAAGTTGGCTGAGGACATGGTACTGAAGCACAAGGATAGCTATGTTTCAGCTTATAGGGAGTTAATGCATCTCCGGGATGATTTAGAAACTACTCGGGTTAATTATGCCGAGCTTCAGGGTCACCTTGTGGGTAGCGTAACTGCCGCCTCTGAGAACCTGATGGAGCAGTTCCAGATTGTTGCTCCTGATGCCGACTTGTCTATCGTTAGTCTTGACAACGTTGTGAGGGATGGTAAGATTGTCCCTGATGACCAGGATGATGATGATGCTGAACCTCCCCAGTGCCTTCTGTCAAAGTGTCGACCTCCTCGGTTCCTCCCGTTACGTCTGACCCGGATTGCCAGATTCTGAACCGGGATGATGGAACTGTAGATGCTGTGCCTATTCAGACTTGCCCTCCTTCTCCCCGTACTGATGCTGCCGGGAAGGCTCCAGATCTTGGTTGACCTCCTTTTATTTGAGTATTTTGTGTAAATAGCCCGGTTTGTGGGCTTTTGAACTGTTTATTGTTTTGTTTAACTACTGACACTTTTTTAGTTGTCTGCCTGGCAACTTTTTACTTTGAAAAACAAAAGTAGCACTTCGAAGTAGATTTCGGTGGCCTTTTAAAGCTTTATCATACTATGCTTTTATTGTGCTTTTAGCATGGTATCTCTTCTGGTTTTGGAATCTTGCTGCTTGACTTCTTTGGGTTGCTTTCTTACTTGTTATTCGTAGCTTGGATTCTTTTGAGGCCGCGACTGTGTGGGTCCGATTTGTTTCTCGGTTTTTCTCGCTCTGGCTTGTATTTTTAGCGCCTTATAACCGATTTCTTCATATTGGTCCCCTTCTAAGTTGTTATTGTAATCCTCTTTCTTGGACCTTTGTTAGGTCTCTTTTAGGGATTACTTTTACAACTTGTTTTATAGGAGATCGACTTCGTTAGGTCGTTCTCTTCTAAGTTGTCTTTGTAATCCTCTTTCTTAGACCTTTGTTAGGTATCTTTCAGGGATTACTTTTACAACTTGTTTTGTAGGAGATCGACTTCGTTAGGCCGTTCTCTTCTAAGTTATTTTTGTAATCCTCTTTCTTGGACCTTTGTTATGTCTCTTTAAGGGATTACTTTTACAACTTGTCTTGTAGGAGACCGACTTCGTTAGGTCGTTCTCTTCTAAGTTGTTTTTGTAATTCTCTTTCTTGGACCTTTGTTAGGTCTCTTTCAGGGATTACTTTTACAACTTGTTTTGTAGGAGATCGACTTCGTTAGGTCGCTCTCTTCTAAGTTGTTTTTGTAATCCTCTTTCTTGGACCTTTGTTAGGTCTCTTTCAGGGATTACTTTTACAACTTGTCTTGTAGGAGACCGACTTCGTTAGCTCGATCACTTCTAAGTCATAGCAATTCCTCTTTAATAGGGTTGGCCAGACCTCTTTCCAAGGATTTGCTGATAACTTGGGTTGACTTGGTCTGACTTTTTAGTGTTGGCCAGTCTCTTTAAGTTATTATATAGCAATCCATAAGACCTCGTCAGGTTCTTTTTGGGATCACTTTCGATAACTTCTTGCATTATTCTGTGTTCATCTTTGCTGATTTGTAGATGGTGGTTTCTGTCCTGGTTTAATCGACCTCTAGGTGAATCACGTTTTCACCTTTGTCGATTGATCATTCCTGTCGAGATCGTATAGTGAATCTGTTCTTCACTTTCTGTTCGATCCGTTGCTTTATAATCGGACGATGAATGCTTCAGATTAATGCGTCTTGGGAATTTGTAGAATATCTGAAATGTATTTTATTTAAAGAAAGTGCAAATATATACAGGCGGGAGTTTTTCATACCCTTAAGTCAGATTAAATCTCAATCTTGACGCCTCATTAAAAAACCTTTGCAGGAAAAAGAGTGCATCTTGTGATGAGACCTTTTCTCTTTCCTAACTATAGTACCTTCTTAGGTTACAGGCGTGCCATAATTTGGGGAGTTCTCATCCCTCGAGTTCGGACAGTCTGTAGTAGCCCTTCCCAAGTACTTCTGTGACTCGGTAGGGTCCTTTCTAGTTGGCTGCCAGCTTTCCTTCTCTGGGTCGAGTTGCTCTAATATCATTTCGGATTAAGATGAGATCATTCTCAGCAAAACCTCTTGGCACTACCTTTTGATTATACCTGGAAGCCATTCGCCGCTTTAGTGCTTCTTCTTTGATCCGAGCTCTTTCTTGGATTTCCAGAAGTAGGTCGAGCTCTTCTCTTTGAAGATGAGAGTTGGTTTGTTCATTGTAGTGGACTACTCGGGGAGACCCTTCCTCTACTTCTATTGGAATCATTGCCTCCACTCCGTATGCTAATCGAAATGGTGATTCGTTCGTAGTAGAATGGGGGGTTGTTCGATACGCCCATAGGACTTGTGGAAGTTCCTCGGCCCAAGCTCCCTTTGCTTCTTGCAGTCTCCGTTTCAGCCCAGCCAATATGACTTTGTTGGCCGCTTCGGCTTGTCTATTGGCTTGGGGATGTTCGACAGAGGTGAACTGGTGTTTTATATTCAAGTCGGCCACTAGTTTTCTGAAGCCTGCATCTGTGAATTGGGTGCCATTATCTGTGGTGATGGAGTATGGGACCCCGAACCTTGTAATGATGTTCCTATATAGGAATTTCTGACTTCTTTGAGCAGTGGCGTTGGCTAGGGGTTCTGCCTCGATCCATTTTGTGAAATAGTCTACCCCCACTATGAGGAACTTGACTTGTCCCGATCCCTGGGGAAAGGGTTCGAGAAGATCGAGTCTCCACTTTGCAAATGGCCAGTGTGAGGTCACACTGATGAGCTTTTCCGGCGGAGCGATGTGAAAGTTGGCATGCTTCTGTCATGGTGGACATGTCTTTACAAATTCGGTAGCTTCCTTTCGTAGAGTGGGCCAATAGAATCCCGCCCGGAGTACCTTTTTGGTGAGAGCTTGCGCTCCGAGATGATTGCCACAAATGCCGATGTGTACTTCCTCCAAGACTTCCTTTGTATTGGAGGTCGGTACACATTTTAACAATGGTGCTGAGATCCCTCTTTTGTATAGGGTGTTGTTTATGATAGTGTAGTACTGTGCCTCCCTTTTTAACCTCTTTACCTCCTTTTCATCTGTAGGGAGCGCTTCTGTTTTGAGGTAGTTAATTATGGGGGTCATCCATCCTTGATCCCGACCTGTTATGACCAGGACTTTTTCTTCTTCCGATATTGACGGGTTCTGTAGTATTTCCTGGATGAGGCTTCTATTGTTGCCCCCTGGTTTGGTGCTGGCTAGTTTTGAGAGTGCGTCAGCTCGGGTGTTTTGCTCGCGGGGTATGTGGCAGATCCTATATTCCCCGAGTTGTCCGAGCTGTTCTTTGGTTTTATCCAAATATTTTTTCATAGTAGGATCTTTGGCTTGGTAGCTCCCTGTTATTTATGAAGTAACGACTTGGGAGTCGCTGTAGATGTTGAGTTTCCGAGCTCCAACTTCTCTAGCCAGCTTCAAGCCAGCTAATAACGCTTCGTATTCCGCTTGGTTGTTTGAGGCCGGGAATCCGAATTTGAGGGAAAGCTCAAGTTGGGTTCCTTGGTTGCTTTCGATTATCACACCTGCACCACTTTCGGCTTTATTCAAGGAACTGTTCACATATATATTCCACTCTATGGGGATCTCCGGGGCGTCTATGAATTCTGCGATGAAGTTGGCTAGGTATTGTGATTTGATGGCTGTCCGTGCTTCGTATTGGAGGTCGAACTCGGACAACTCAATTGCCCATTGTAGGATTCTTCCTACTAGATCTGTTTTCTGCAATATCCCCTTTATGGGCTGGTTGGTCCGAACCTTAATGGTATGCGCTTGGAAGTACGGGCGAAGTTGTCGGGATGTGAGTATGAGAGCGTAGGCAAACTTCTCTATTTTCTGGTAGTTCAGCTCTGACCCCTGCAGTGCTTTACTAATGAAGTAGACGGGTTGTTGCCCGCCCTCGTCTTCTCTAATTAGTGCTGAGGCTATTGCTCGACTTCCTACTACGAGGTACAATATGAGTGGTTCCCCTTCTCGTGGTCGAGATAGGATAGGTGGCCGTCCCAAGAATTCTTTGAAGTCTTGGAAAGCTTGTTCACATTCTGTTGTCCACTCAAAGTTCTTTCCCTTCCTTAAAGTAGCGAAGAAAGGGAGGGATCTTATCGCTGACCCTGCTAGGAATCTGGATAAGGATGCCAGTCTCCCATTGAGTTGTTGTACCTCTTTGACGCAGGTTGGGCTCTTCATGTTGTGTATGGCCCGACATTTATTTGGATTTGCCTCGATTCCTCTTTGTGTGAGCATAAAGCCCAAGAACTTACCGGCTTCCACTGCGAAGGTGCATTTAGCCGGGTTAAGTCGCATGCCATGCTTCCGTATGGTGTCGAATACTTGAACCAAGTCGGACAGTAATGTTTCTTCACTTTGTGTCTTTATCAACATGTCATCCACGTAGACCTCCATGATTTTTTTGATGTGATCTGTGAAGACCTTATTCATTAGCCTCTGGTAAGTAGCTCCCGCGTTCTTAAGGCCGAAAGGCATTACGATGTAACAATAGTTTGCTTTGGGTGTTAGAAACGAGATTTTTTCTTAATCCGGTGGATACATTGGGATCTGGTTGTACCCCGAGTATGCGTTCATAGACGAGAGATACTTATCTCCTGATGAGGCATCTACTAGAGCGTCGATGCTTGGTAGTGGATAAGGGTCTTTTGGGCAGGCTTTGTTGAGGTCGGTGTAGTCGGTGCACATTCGCCACTTCCCATTTGACTTTCTCACCAAGACGACGTTTGCTAGCCATAGTGGGTACTTAACTTCTCTTATGAACCCTGCCTCTAGTAGTGCTTGTACCTGTTCTGCTACAGCATGAGACCATTCCGGCCCGAGTTTTCTTCGTCTTTGTTGTACCGGCCGGGATCCCGGATAGACTGCCAACTTGTGGCTCATCAGTTCAAGATTTATGCCTGGCATGTCGGCAGCTTTCCATGCGAAGAGATCAATATTATCTCGTAGGAACTGTATGAGTGATTCCTTTGCGTCTCCTTTCAGGATCGTGCCAATATTAGTTGTCTTATCCGAGGTGTCTCCGATCTGAACTTTTTCTACTTCACCTTCGGGCTGTGGACAGAGTTCTTCTCGTCTCTGAACTCTGCCAAGTTCGATTGTATGGAACTCTCCTTCTTTACCTCTGAGGTTTAGACTTTCGTTAAAACAGCGACGCACCATCTTTTGATCTGCTTGTATTGTAGCTATCCTTTCTGTAGCTGAGAATTTCATACATAGATGTGGAGTTGAAACTATCGCGCCGAGTTGATTTAACGTCGTCCGACCTATTAAGGCGTTGTAGGCTGAGCTTACGTCAACCACGATGTAGTCTATCTTAAGTGTTCTGGACTGGTTCCCCTTTCCAAAGGTTGTATGTAGCGATACGTATCCCAGTGGTTGTACTGGGGTATCCCCAAGTCCGAACAGGCTGTTCGGATATGCTCTTAGCTCTTTTTCTTCTAGGCCGAGCTTGTCGAAGACAGTTTTGAATAAGATGTCGACAGAGCTTTCTTGGTCAATTAATGTACGGTGGAGGTTAGCGTTTGCCAGTATGATAGTGATGATCATGGGGTCATCGTGTCCCGAGATGATTCCAGATGCGTCTTCTTTGGTAAACGTGATTGCTGGGATGTCTGGCGCTTCCTTTTTTCCTTCGACATGGTATATTTCTTTGAGGTGTCGCTTGCGAGATGACTTGGAGATTCCTCCTCCCATAAAATCCGCCGTGTATCACGTGGACGTGTCTCTCTGGTGTGTGAGGTGATCGTTCAGACCGTCCGATATCTTCATCCCTTCTTTTTTTCTTTGCTCTTCGTCCCGGTTGGCCAAAAACCGATCTAGTTTCCCTTTTTTTACTAATTTTTCTATGACGTTTTTCAAGTTGAAGCATTCGTTGGTGGAATGTCCTCGAACTCGATGATACTCATAGTATTCGTTCTGATTCCTTCCTCCTCTTTTGCCTTTGAGTGGCCAAGCTGGGGGTATTTTTTCCGTATGGCAGACTTCTTTGTAAACATCTACCAAGGATACCCTAAGAGGGGTGTAGTTATGATATTTTTTTATTTTCTCCCCAGAGTGATCTTCCTTTTTCTTGGATTCTTTATCTTTATCTCCGTAGGCAGAGCCGAACCTCGAGGCTTCTCTAAGTCGAGAATTCTCCTCCTTGTTGATGTATTTCTGCGCCCGTTCTTGTACTTCATCCAGGGATGCAGGGTACTTCTTTGATATAGATTGGCTAAACGGTCCTTCTCGTAGGCCATTTATGAGGCCCATAATGGCAGCTTCTGTTGGTAGACTTTGTATGTCCATGCATGTTTTGTTGAATCTTTCCATGTAGTTACGAAGACTCTTCCGATCTCCTTGCTTGATTCCTAGTAGGCTGGGTGCGTGTTTAGCCTTATCTTTTTGTATGGAAAATCTGGCCAGGAACTTTTTGGCCAGGTCATCGAAGCTTGAGATGGACTTCGGAGGTAGGCTGTCGAACCATCTAATGGCTGTCTTGGTAAGAGTTGTTGGAAAGGCCTTGCAGCAAACTGCATCCGAGGCGTCAGTCAGGTACATTCTACTTCTAAAATTGCTGAGATGATGGTTGGGATCTGAAGTGCCGTCATACAGAGTCATATCCTAAAGTTTGAATTCTTTTGGGATTTTGGTCTTCTAAAATTGCTGAGATGCTGGTGAAAGGATCTTGATCCTTGCGAGAGCTATCATCTGGAGTGGATTTAGTAGCTTTAGTTTTAAGATCGGCTTCGAGTTTTAGAAGTTTATCTTCTAATTCTCGGCGTCGCCTTATCTCCCGATGTAGATCCTCTTCTTTTTCACGTTGATGTTGGGCTTCTTTCTCAAGTTGCTTTAATCGATCTTGAAGCGCCTCTATCACTCCTGGATTTGATGAATTTTTGTCCCCGTTAGGCTCCGGAGTATCTTTGAGTGTAACATCTACGTTCTTGTGTTGCATTCTATCTTCCAAATCTGAATCGTGGTCGTTGTCATGGTCGTCCGCCATGGTGATGGGATGACTTCCAGCTTCCCCGGCAACGGCACCAATGTTCTGAGGGATACCTGAAACTGGAGGTCGATCTCAGACGAGATCTTCTGTACTGGTCGGTGCTAACATGTCCGGCTGGTGGAAGACGGCCGGAGCTATCGTGTCCGAGTTGTTGGTCTGACTGCACTGCTGACCCCTTGTCACCGAAGGGTGGGGGTACCTGCAAGGGACTCCGATGCTTAAGTTAGCAAGGGTATTAAACAGGTATTGAGTAGAATCAGAGTATGAGTTATACCTGGGTGCTCTAGAGTATTTATAATGGTGAGATGTGGCCTTCTGTGGATAAGATAAGTTAGTTATCTTATCTTATCTTTATCTTATCTTTTCAAGTGAGGTCATCTTATCTTCAAGGGAACCGCCCTTCTCTCTGTAAGCTTGGGCTGCCTTTAGGGTTTGGGTCGTGTTCCTTGAGTTGGGCCCCTCTTTGGGCTTTTCCTGTCACTTTGGCCGACTTCTTCGTAAAGAAGTCGGTCTGCTTGACCTAAAGAGGTCGGTCGCTTTGCTATTTGAACATCCCGGGTCGGACAACTTGACCCAGGGTATGAACAGTTGTCAAAGTTCAAGAATATTGTAGCCCAAAATGCTTTGTGTTCCAATTCTACAGGGAGATGGCAAGCCTTGCCATACACTAATTGATATGGATACATACGAATTGGGGTCTTGAAGACTGTTCTGTAGGACCACAAAGCATCATCTAACTTCTTTTACCAATCTTTCCTAGATGCTCCAACAATCTTCTCAAGAATTATATTGAGCTCCCTGTTTGAAATTTTAACTTGTCCACTTGTTTGGGGCCACTTTGTGTTTTACTCCATATCTAAGGAGGAGAGCTTCAGGTTGTTTGTTTTAAAAATGGCTCCTGTTCATGCCCGAGGTTGAGCTATTCGACCCGGGCTGATCAAATGATAAATCGACCGACCTGTTCAGACCAGGACTACCCAATCTCTTTATAAAAGAGGTCGGCCAAACCACTACAAAGACCCAAGAAGCCCAAACAGAGGAACACGACCCAAATTTAAAGGCAACCCAAGCCTAGAAAGATAAGGGCGGTTCCCTTAGAAGATAAAGATGACTTCACTCAAAGATAAGATAAGATAGCTATCATATTTCAATGGAAGATCACTCCACACCATTATAAATACACTAGAGCACCCAGGTATAACTCATACTCTGATTCTACAAAAAACTTGCTTAATACCCTTGCTAACTTAGGCATCAGAGTCCCTTGCAGGTACCACCACCCTCCGGTGACGAAGGATCATCACCACCACCAAGTCCAACAAGTCGGACACGGTGGCACCAGTCACCATCATCAAGTCGAACACAACAGCTCCGACCAGTGAAGAAGATCTCGTCTGAGATCGACCTACAATTTCAAATAACCCTCGGAACATTGGCGCCGTTACCAGGGAAGATGGAAGTCATCCCATCATCATGGCGGATAACCTTGACAACGACCACAACTCAGATCTAGAAAATAGAATACCACAAAAGGACGTGGACGCTACACCAAAGGAAACATCTCAACCAAATGGAGACAAGAACTCACCAAACACGCAAATCTTGGAGGTGCTTCAAGCTCAACAAGATCATCTCAAACAACTTGAAAATGAGGCTGAGCACCAGCAAGAAGCCGAGAAGGACCTCCGAAGGGAAACTAGGTGAGGTAAAGAGTTAGAAGACAAACTCCTAAAGCTCAAAGCAGATCTAAAGGTCAAGACTACTCGATCCAATCACAAGGATAATCCCCGCAAGGATCAAGACCCACTCACCAAAGAAATTATGAAAGCCAAAGTCCCAAAGGACTTCAAGGTTCCCGACATGACCCCATACGATTGGCACATCAGATCCAAGTCATTATCTCAGTAATTTCAGAAGCAGAATATATCTCACCGATGCCTCGGATGCAATTCGGTGCAAAGCCTTCCCAACTACCTTAACCAAGACGGCAATTAAGTGGTTCGACAGCCTGCCCCCAAGGTCTATCTCAGGCTTTGATGACTTAGTTGGAAAGCTCCTTGCTAGATTCTCCATCCAGAAGGACAAAACCAAGCACGCCCCAAGTTTGTTAGGGATCAAGCAAGGGGATTGGGAAAGTCTTCGCAACTACATGGAAAGATTCAACAAAGCATGTCTGGACATACAAAGTCTGCCAACTGAAGCAGCCATTATGGGCCTCATCAATGGCCTACGATAGGGACCTTTTAGTCAATCCATATCAAAGAAACACCCTACATCTTTGAATGAAGTGCAAGAACGAGCAGAAAAATACATCAATATGGAGGAAAACTCTCGACTATGAGAGACCTCAAAATCCGGATCCTTTTACTCCTCCCAAGATAAGGATAAAGAGTCTAAGAAAAAAGAAGATCAGCATGGCGAGAAGATTAAAAAATACCACAACTACACCCCTCTCCGGGTGTCTCTTGTGGAAGTATACCAAGAAGTATGCCACACTGAAAAGATCCCACCACCTTGTCCACTTAAAAGCAAAAAAGGAGGTAGAAATCGGACGGAATGCTGCGAATACCACCGAATTTATGGACATCCCACTAATGAGTGCTTCAACTTGAAGAATTTCATAGAGAAATTGGTAAGAGAAGGGCGACTGGATCGGTACTTAGCCAGTAAAACAGATGATCCCAGAAAGAAAAGAAAAGATGAAGAGGTCGGACGAGCTGAACGACCACCTCGTACCTCGGAGAGACATGTTCACATGATACATGGAGGATTTGCGGGAGGAGGAATCTCCAAATCATCTCACAAAAGACACCTAAAAGAAGTATATCACATCGAGGAAAGAGAATGAGCACCCGACCTTCCTACTATTACTTTCACTAAAGAGGGCGCAGCTAATGCCATCTCGGGACATGACGATCCCATGGTCATCACTATCATATTGGCCAACGCTAATCTCCACCGCACACTGGTGGACTAAGGAAGCTCGGCTGACATCTTGTTCAAAACCGCCTTCGACAAACTCGGCCTGGAGGAAAAAGAGCTCAGAGCATATCCGAACAGCTTATTTGGACTAGGAGACACTCCAATCCAACCACTTGGATACATCTCACTACACACAACCTTCGGAAAAGGAAACCGGACAAGGATGCTCAACATAGACTACATTGTGGTCGACGTAAGTTTAACCTACAATGCCCTGATAGGTCAGACAACGTTAAATCAGCTCGCCGCAGTAGTCTCGACCCCACATCTATGCATGAAGTTTCCAACTACAGAAGGGATCGCTACAATAAAAAGAGACCAGAAAATAGTACGCCGCTGTTGCAACGAAAGTCTGAACTTCAGAGGCAAAGGAAAAGAAATCCACACCATCGAACTTGGGGGAGTCCGAGGTCGGGATGAACTTTGTCCGCAACCTGAAGGCGAAATAGAAAAAGTCCAGATCAGAGATGTCCCAGATAAAACAACAAATATTGGCACAATCCTAAAAGGAGATGTAAAGGAGTCACTCATATAGTTGCTAAAAGCTAATGTTGACATCTTTGCATGGAAGGCCGCAGACATGCTGGGCATAGACCCAAAGCTAATGTGCCACAAGCTCGCAGTATACCCAGGATCTCGGTCAGTACAGCAGAGGCGTAGAAAGCTCAGACTAGAAAGATCCCAAACTGTGGAGGAATAGGTACAAGCTCTACTAGAGGCAGGACTCATAAGAGAAGTCAAGTACCCGCTATGGCTAGCCAACGTCGTCTGGGTGAAAAAATCAAATGGAGAGTGGCGGATGTGCACAGATTACACCGATCTCAATAAAGCTTACCCAAAAGATCCTTATCCACTCCCAGGTATCGATGTTCTGGTGGATGCCTCCTCTGGATACAAATACCTCTCGTTCATTGACGCCTATTCGGGATACAATCAAAGCGCAACAAGGGTCCGAGCTGAACTATCAAAAGATAGAAAAATTTGCTTACACTCTCATATTAACCTCTCGACGACTTTGCCCATACTTCCAGGCTCACACCTTTAAAATTCGGACCAATCAGCCCAAAAAAGGCATTCTACAAAAAACAGATTTAGCGAGAAGAATTCTACAGTGGTGGTGCGCAAAATTGTGAACAATACTTTTCACAACTCTCATAATCCCCGATAATGAACCCAAAAACGTGGTGTTCAATACCATGGCATAAACACAACTTCGCACAACTAACCAGCAAGTGCACTGGGTCGTCCAAGTAATAAACCTTACGCGAGTAAGGGTCGATCCCACGGAGATTGTTGGTATGAAGCAAGCTATGGTCATCTTGTAAATCTTAGTCAGGCAAACTCAAATGGATATGGTGATATACGAATAAAACATAAAGATAAAGATAGAGATACTTATGTAATTCATTGGTGGGAATTTCAGATAAGCGTATGAAGATGCTTTCCCTTCCGTCTCTCTGCTTTCCTACTGCCTTCATCCAATCCTTCTTACTCCTTTCCATGGCAAGCTTAAGCAAGGGTTTCACCGTTGTCAGCGGCTACCTCCCATCCTCTCAGTGAAAATGTTCAACGCACCCTGTCACGGCACGGCTATCCATCTGTCGGTTCTCGATCAGGCCGGAATAGAATCCAGTGATTCTTTTGCGTCTGTCACTAACGCCCCGCCCTCAGGAGTTTGAAGCACGTCACAGTCATTCAATCATTGAATCCTACTCAGAATACCACAGACAAGGTTAGACCTTCCGGATTCTCTTGAATGCCGCCATCAGTTCTAGCCTATACCACAAAGACTCTGATCTCACGGAATGGCTGGCTCGTTTGTCAGGCGAGCACTCGGTTGTCAGGCGATCAACCATGCATCGTGTATCAGGAATCCAAGAGATATTCACCCAATCTAAGGTAGAACGGAGGTGGTTGTCAGTCACACGTTCATAGGTGAGAATGATGATGAGTGTCACGGATCATCACATTCATCAAGTTGAAGAACAAGTGATATCTTAGAACAAGAACAAGCGGAATTGAATAGAAGAACAATAGTAATTGCATTAATACTCGAGGTACAGCAGAGCTCCACACCTTAATCTATGGTGTGTAGAAACTCCACCGTTGAAAATACATAAGAACAAGGTCTAGGCATGGCCGTGAGGCCATCCTCCCAATGATCTAAGAACTAGACGTCCGAAGATGAAAATACAATAGTAAAAGGTCCTACTTATAGAAAACTAGTAGCCTAAGGTTTACAGAGATGAGTAAATGACATAAAAATCCACTTCCGGGCCCACTTGGTGTGTGCTTGGGCTGAGCAATGAAGCATTTTCGTGTAGAGACTCCTCTTGGAGTTAAACGCCAGCTTTAGTGCCAGTTTGGGCGTTTAACTCCCACTTTGGTGCCAGTTCCGGCGTTTAACGCTGGGAATTCTGAGGGTGACTTTGAACGCCAGTTTGGGCCATCAAATCTTGGGCAAAGTATGGACTATCATTATTTCTGGAAAGCCCAGGATGTCTACTTTCCAACGCCGTTGAGAGCGCGCCAATTGGGCTTCTGTAGCTCCAGAAAATCCACTTCGAGTGCAGGGAGGTCAGAATCCAACAGCATCTGCAGTCCTTTTCAGTCTCTGAATCAGATTTTTGCTCAGGTCCCTCAATTTCAGCCAGAAAATACCTGAAATCACAGAAAAACACACAAACTCATAGTAAAGTTCAGAAAAGTGAATTTTAACTAAAAACTAATAAAAATATACTAAAAACTAACTAGATCATACTAAAAACATACTAAAAACAATGCCAAAAAGCGTACAAATTATCCGCTCATCAAGTGGGCAGTTGAGTTGTCTGAATTTGACCTCCAATATGAAACTCGAACATCCATCAAATCACAGTATCTGGCGGACTTCATTGCAAAGTACACTGACACCCCGAAAATCCCTACAAATTGGAATCTTTATGTGGATGGCTCCTCAAATAAAACCGAGAGTGGAGCAGGTGTGATAATAGAAAGTAATCAGGAAACCCAAATCGAACTCTCCCTGAAATTTGAGTTCCCTGCTTCCAATAATCAGGCTAAGTATGAGGCGCTATTAGCTGGTTTGAAGTTGGCTAAAAAGGTCAGAGCCCAAAAACTTGCCGTCTTTAGCGATTCACAGGTCGTCACCTCACAAATAGCAGGGACCAACTAAGCCAAAGATCCCGCTATAAAAATGTACCTGGACAAAACCAGGGAACAAATCAGACAATTCCAGGAATCGAGATCCGACATATACCTCGAGAACAGAATGCTTGAGCTGACGCGCTCTCAAAATTAGCCAGCACCAAATCAGGGGGCAATAATAGGAGCCTCATCCAGGAAATACTGAAGAACCCATCAATCTTAGAAGGGGAAAGATCTTAGCCATATCAGGACAGGATCAAGGATGGATGACCCCCATAATCAGCTACCTCAAATCAGAGATACTCCCTATAGATAAGAAGGAGGCAAAGAGGTTAAAACCGGAGGCACAGTATTACACCATCATAAGCAACATTCTATACAAAAGAGAGATTTCGAAACCTCTATTAAAATGTGTACCGACCTCTAACACAAAGGAGGTCCTAGAAGAAATACACAGTGGCACATGTGGCAATCATCTCGAAGCACGAGCTTTTGCCAAGAAAGTACTCTGAGCTGGATTCTTTTGGCCGACTCTGTAAAAAGAGGCCAACGAGTTCGTTAAGACATGTCCACCATGTCAAAAGAATGATAACTTTCACATCGCCTTACCAGAAGAACTCATTAGCGTAACATCACCTTGGCCATTTGCAAAGTGGGGACTCGACCTTCTCGGGCCCTTCCCCTAAGGATGGGACAAGTCAAATTCCTCATTGTAGGGGTAGATTATTTCACAAAATAGATAGAGGCAGAGCCACTAGCCAATGTAATGCCTAAAGAAGTCAAAAATTCCTATATAGGAACATTGTCACAAGATTTGGGGTTCTTTACTCCATCACCACATATAATGATACTCAGTTCATAGACGCAGGCTTTAGAAAATTGGTAGCCGACTTGAAAATAAGGCACCAATTTACATCCGTAGAACACCCGCAGGCTAATGGACAAGCGAAAGCTGCCAATAAAGTCATACTAGCCAGGTTAAAACGGAGGCTATAGGACGCAAAGGGAGCCTGGGCTGAAGAGCTCCCACAAGTCCTATGGGCATATCGGACAACTCCACACTCCACCACAAAGGAATCACCCTTCCTATTGGCTTATAGAATGGAGGCAATGATATCGGTAGAAGTCGAAGAGGAATCCCCAGAACAATCCTCTATAGTGAAGAGGCTAACTCCCAACTCCAAAGGGAAGAGCTCGACTTGCTCCTAGAAGTCCGAGAAAGAGCTCGGATCAGAGAGGAAGCGTTAAAACACCGCATGGCCTCAAGGTACAATCGAAAGGTAGTGCAGTGAAGCTTCGCCAACAATGACCTCATCCTAATCTGAAATGATATCGGAACAAGTCGACCTGGAGAGGGAAAGCTGGCAGATAACTGGAAAGGACCCTACCGAGTCACAGAGGTACTGGGAAAAGGCTACTACAAAGTTTTCAAACTCGAGGGGCGAGAGTGATGAGCGGATAATTTATACGCTTTTTGGCATTGTTTTTAGTATGTTTTTAGTATGTTCTAGTTAGTTTTTAGTATATTTTTATTAGTTTTTAGTTAAAATTCACTTTTCTGGACTTTACTTTGAGTTTGTGTGTTTTTCTGTGATTTCAGGTATTTTCTGGCTGAAATTGAGGGACATGAGCAAAAATATGATTCAGAGGCTAAAAAGGACTGCAGATGCTGCTGGATTCTGACCTCCCTGCACTCGAAGTGGATTTTCTGGAGCTACGGAAGCCCAATTGGCGCGCTCTCAACGGCGTTGGAAAGTAGGCATCCTGGGCTTTCCAGCAATGTATAATAGTCCATACTTTGTCCGAGATTTAATGGCCCAAACCGGCGTTCCAAATCAGCTCAAGAATGCCCGGCGTTAAACGCCGGAACTGGCACAAGAATGGGAGTTAAACGCCCAAACTGGCACAAAAGCTGGCGTTTAACTCCAAGAGAAGTCTCTACACGAAAATGCTTCAATGCTCAGCCCAAGCACACACCAAGTGGGCCCGGAAGTGGATTTTTATGTCATTTACTCATCTTTGTAAACCTTAGGCTACTAGTTCTTTATAAATAAGACCTTTTGCTATTGTATTTTCATCTTGGTTCTTCTGGTTCCCTCTCTGGGGCTGAAGCCAATGATCACTTTTGTTCTTATGTATTTTCAACGGTGGAGTTTCTACACACCATAGATTAAGGTGTGGAGCTCTGCTGTACCTCGAGTATTAATGCAATTACTATTGTTCTTTTATTCAATTCAGCTTGTTCTTATTCCAAGATATTCATTTGCACCCAAGAACATGATGAATGTGATGGTTATGTGACACTCATCATCATTCTCACTTATGAACGAGTGCTTGACAACCACTTCTGTTCTACAAGCAAACAAGGCTTGAATGTTTATCTCTTGGATTTCTTAATCGGAATCTTCGTGGTATAAGCTAGAATTGATGGCGGCATTCAAGAGAATCCGGAAGGTCTAAACCTTGTCTGTGGTATTCTGAGTAGGATTCAATGATTGAATGACTGTGATGAGCTTCAAACTCCTAAAGGCTGGGCATTAGTGACAGACGCAAAAGAATCACTGGATTCTATTCCAACCTGATTGAGAACCGACAGATGATTAGCCGTGCCGTGACAGGGTGCGTAGAACATTTTCACTGAGAGGATGAGAGGTAGCCACTGACAATGGTGAAACCCTACATACAGCTTGCCATGGAAAGGAGTAAGAAGGATTGGATGAAGACAGTAGGAAAGCAGAGAGACGGAAGGGACAAAGCATCTTCATACGCTTATCTGAAATTCCCACCAATGAATTACATAAGTATCTCTATCTTTATCTTTATGTTTTATTCATACATCCTCTATAACCATTTGAGTTTGCCTGACTAAGATTTACATGGTGACCATAGCTTGCTTCATACCAACAATCTCTGTGGGATCGACCCTTACTCGCGTAAGGTTTATTACTTGGACGACCCAGTACACTTGTTGGTTAGTAGTGCGAAGTTGTGATAAAGAGTTGAGATTGCAATTGAGCGTACCATGTTGATGGCGCCATTGATGATCACAATTTCGTGCACCAAGTTTTTGGCGCCGTTGCCGGGGATTGTTCGAGTATGGACAACTGACGGTTCATCTTGTTGCTTAGATTAGGTATTTTTCTTCAGAGTTCTTAAGAATGAATTCTAGAGTTTCAAGATGATCTGTTGAAGTCTGGCTGGCTGTAAAGCCATGTCTAATCTTATTGGACCGAGGTTTCAACTTATCACCACAAGAGCTTGTTGATTTCTATCAATTTTGCTATTGTGAGCAATGATCTGCTAAGGCTTGGCTGGCCATTGGCCATGTCTAGTGTTTTGGACCGGAGCTTTCCTTGAAAGCTTGGCTGGCTTTGAAGCCATGTCTAATTCCTGGACCGGAGTCTTAGACTAGCATTGCAATGATTCCTGGAATTCTCATTAAGAATTTTGATATTTTTATTTTTTCTTTTCACTTAATTTTCGAAAAATCCAAAAAAATTACAAAATCATAAAATCCAAAAATATTTCTTGTCTGAGTCAAGAGTCTCATTTTAAGTTTGGTGTCAATTGCATGTTTCTGTTCTTTTTGCATTCATGCATGTGTCTTCATTAATCTTCAAGTTGTTCTTGATGATTTCATTGCTCTGATTTTTAAATTCTCTTGACTTGAGTGTTTATGTGTCTCATATGCATTCTCATTTTGTTAGTGTCAGTAGTATACAAACTGCTAAGTTTGGTGTCTTGCATGCATTGTTATTTGATTATTCCTCATTATTAAAAATCCAAAAATATTTTTAATTTGTGTCTTTTCAAGTCAATAATACAGAGAATTGAAGATTCAGAACATACAGCAGAGGAATTACACAGAAAAAGTTGGGCGTTCAAAACGCCCAGTGAAGAAGGGCAAACTGGCATTTAAACGCCAGCCAGGGTGCCTGGCTGGGTGTTTAACGCCCAAAAGGGTAGAGCTTTGGGCGTTAAACGCCATAATGTGCACCATTCTGGGCGTTTAACGCCAGGATGGCACAAGAGGGAAGATTTTGTTTTCAAATCAAATTTTTTTCAAGTTTTCAAAATCTTTTCAAAATCAAATCTTTTTCAAATCAAATCTTTTCAATCAAATCTTTTTCAAAATCAATTTCTTTCCATTTTCAAAGATACTTGCTAACAATTAATGATTTGATTCAACAATTCAAGTATGCTGCCTTTTCTGTTGAGAAAGGTTTAGTGTTTGAATCATATCTTTTCTTGTTAGCCAAGTCATTAATTTTTAAAATCAAATCTTTTTAAATTGTTTTTCAAATCATATCTTTTCAATCATATCTTTTTAATCACATCTTTTTCAAAATAGTTTTTAACCATATCTTTTTAAATTTCTTATTTCAAAATCTTTTTTCAAAAATCACTTGATTTCTTTTCCACACTTGGTTTTCGAAAATCAATTAAAGTTTTTCAAAATGTTTTTAAAATATTTTACTTAATTTTCGAAAATTACTTCCTTTCTTCTCACATCCTTCTATTTATGAACTAACACTATTCCTTAAATACACAATTCGAACTCCATCTTCTTTGATAAGTTTGAATTTTTTTTACTTCTGCCTTCTATTTTTCTTTTCCTCTGACACCTCAAGGACTCTCTATACTGTGACATAGAGGATTCCATATTTCCTTGTTTTCTTCTCTTTCATATGAGCAGGAGCAAAGACAAAAGCATTCTTGTTGAGGCTGACCCCGAACCTGAAAGGACCTTGAAGCGAAAGCTAAGAGAAGCTAAGGCACAATTCTCTGTAGAGGACCTAACAGAAATCTTCAAAGAAGAAGAACCCATGGCAGCAGAAAACAACAACAATGCCAACAATGCAAGGAAGGTGCTGGGTGACTTTACTGCACCTACTCCCGACTTCTATGGGAGAAGCATCTCTATCCCTGCCATTGGAGCAAACAACTTTGAGCTTAAGCCTCAATTAGTTTCTCTAATGCAACAGAATTGCAAGTTCCATGGACTTCCATTGGAAGATCCTCATTAGTTTTTAGCTGAATTCTTGCAAATCTGTGACACAGTCAAGACTAATGGGGTTGACCCTGAGGTCTACAGACTTATGCTATTCCCTTTTTCTGTAAGAGACAGAGCTAGGATATGGTTGGACTCACAACCTAAAGAAAGCCTGAACTCTTGGGAAAAGCTAGTCAATGCCTTCTTGGCAAAGTTCTTTCCACCTCAAAAATTGAGTAAGCTTAGAGTGGAAGTCCAAACCTTCAGACAGAAGGAAGGAGAATCCCTCTATGAAGCTTGGGAAAAATACAAACAATTAATCAGAAAGTGTCCCTCTGATATGCTTTCTGAATAGAGCATCATAGGTATTTTCTATGATGGTCTGTCTGAACTTTCCAAGATGTCTTTGGATAGCTCTGCTGGAGGATCTCTTCATCTGAAGAAGACGCCTACAGAAGCTCAAGAACTAATTGAAATGGTTGCAAATAACCAATTCATGTACACTTCTGAAAGGAATCCTGTGAACAATGAGACAAATCAGAAGAAAGGAGTTCTTGAGATTGATACTCTAAATGCCATATTGGCTCAGAACAAAATATTGACTCAGCAAGTCAATTTGATTTCTCAAAGTCTGTCTAGAATGCAAAATGCACCAGGCAGTACTAAGGACGCTTCATCTGAAGAAGAAGCTCATGATCCTGAGAACTCTTCAATGGAAGAGGTGAATTACATGGGAGAATCCTATGGAAACACCTATAATCCTTCATGGAGAAATCACCGAAATCTCTCATGGAAGGATCAACAGAGACCTCAACAAGGTTTCAACAACAATAATGGTGGAAGAAACAGGTTTAGCAATGGCAAGCCTTTTCCATCATCTTCTAAGCAATAGACAGAGAGTTCTAAGCAGAACACCTCTGACTTAGCAACCATGGTCTCTGATCTAATCAAAACCACTCAAAGTTTCATGACTGAAACAAGGTCCTCCATTAGAAACTTGGAGGGACAAGTGGGTCAGCTGAGCAAGAAAATGACTGAACTTCCTCCTAGTACTCTTCCAAGCAATACAGAAGAAAATCCAAAAGGAGAGTGCAAAGCCATCAACATGGCCGAATTTGGAGAGGAGGGAGAGGCAGTGAACGCCACTGAGGAAGACCTCAATGGACGTCCACTGGCCTCCAATGAGTTCCCTAATGAGGAACCATGGGAATCTGAGGCTCACACTGAGACCATAGAGATCCCATTGGATTTACTTTTGCCATTCATGAGCTCTGATGAGTATTCTTCCTCTGAAGAGGATGAGTATGTCACTGAAGAGCAAGTTGCTAAATACCTTGGAGCAATCATGAAGCTAAATGGCAAGTTATTTGGCAATGAGACTTGGGAGGATGAACCCCCTTTGCTCACCAAAGAACTGGATGACTTGTCTAGGCAGAAACTACCTCAAAAGAGACAAGATCCTGGGAAGTTCTCAATACCTTATGCCATAGGCACCAAGACCTTCAAGAAGGCCTTGTGTGACCTAGGGTCAAGTGTAAACCTCATGCCTCTCTCTGTAATGGAGAAGCTAGGGATCTTTGAGGTGCAAGCTGCAAAAATCTCACTAGAGATGGCAGACAATTCAAGAAAACAAGCTTATGGACTTGTAGAGGATGTTCTGGTGAAAGTTGAAGACCATTACATCCCTGCTGATTTCATAGTCCTAGAGACTGGGAAGTGCATGGATGAATCCATCATCCTTGGCAGACCCTTCCTAGCCACAGCAAAGGCTGTGATTGATGTTGATAGAGGAGAATTGATCATTCAAGTGAATGAAGAATCCTTTGTGTTTAAGGCTCAAGGATATCCCTCTGTCACCATGGAGAGGAAGCATGAAGAGCTTCTCTCAAAACAGAGTCAAACAGAGCCCCCACAGTCAAACTCTAAGTTTGGTGTTGGGAGGCCACTACCAACTTCTAAATTTGGTGTTGAATCCCCACATTCAAACTCTAAGTTTGGTGATGGGAGGTTCCAACATTGCTCTGAGCATCTATGAGGCTCCATGAGAGCCCACTGTCAAGCTACTGACATTAAAGAAGCGCTTGTTGGGAGGCAACCCAATGTTATATTTTATCTATTTTCCTTTGTTATTTTTATGTTTTCTGTAGGTTGATGATCATGAGAAGTCACAAAATCCATTGAAAAAGCAAAAATAGAATGAAAAACAGAAAGAAAAACAGCACACCCTGGAGGAAGATCTTGCTGGCGTTTAAACGCCAGTAAGGCTAGCAGATGGGCATTTAACGCCCAGTCTGGCACCATTATGGGCGTTTAACGCCAGAAAGGGGCACCAGACTGGCGTTAAACGCCAGGAAAGGGCAAGAAGTTGGCGTTAAACACCAGAAATGGGCACCAGCCCGGCGTTTAATGCCAGAATTGGCACAAAGAGCATTTTTGCTCGCCACTTGGTGCAGGGATGACTTTTCCTTGACACCTCAGGATCTGTGGACCCCACAGGATCCCCACCTACCCCACCACTCTCTCTCTTCTTCACCCATTCACCAATCACCTCAACACCTCTTCCCCAAAAACCCTTCACCTATCAAATCCCATCTTTTTCTTCACCACTCACATCCATCCTTCATAAAACCCCACCTACCTCACCATTCAAATTCAAACCACTTTCCCACCCAAACCCACCCTCCCATAGCCGAACCCTACCCCTCTCTTCACCCCTATATAAACCCCTATTAACTCCTTCATTTTCACACAACCTAAACACTACTTCTCCCCCTTTGGCCGAACCACAAAGCCATCTCCATCACCTTCATTTCTTCTTCTTCTACTCTCTTCTTTCTTCTTTTGCTCGAGGACGAGCAAACCTTTTAAGTTTGGTGTGGTAAAAGCATTGCTTTTTGTTTTTCCATAACCATTTATGGCATCCAAGGCCGGAGAAACCTCTAGAAAGAAGAAAGGGAAGGCAAAAGCTTTCACCTCCGAGTCATGGGAGATGGATAGATTCATCTCAAGGGTGCATCAAGACCACTTCTATGAAGTTGTGGCCTTGAAGAAGGTGATCCTCGAGGTCCCTTTCAAACTCAAAAAGAGTGAATATCCGGAGATCCGACATAAGATCCGAAGAAGAGGTTGGGAAGTTCTTACCAACCCCATTCAACAAGTCGGAATCTTAATGGTTCAAGAGTTCTATGCCAATGCATGGATCACCAAGAACCATGACCAAAATGTGAACCCGGACCCAAAGAATTGGCTTACAATGGTTCGGGGGAAATACTTGGATTTTAGTCCGGAAAATGTAAGGTTGGCATTCAACTTGCCCATGATGCAAGGAGATGAACACCCTTACACTAGAAGGGTCAACTTTGATCAAAGGTTGGACCAAGTCCTCACAGTCATTTGTGAAGAGGGCGCCCAATGGAAGAGAGATTCAAGAGGGAAGCCGGTTCAACTGAGAAGGCATGACCTCAAGCCTGTGGCTAGGGGATGGTTGGAGTTTATCCAACGCTCAATCATTCCCACTAGCAACCGGTCCGAAATTACTATAGACCGGGCTATCATGATTCATAGCATCATGATTGGAAAAGAAATAGAAGTTCATGAGGTTATATCCGAAGAACTTTATAAGGTGGCGGACAAGTCCTCTACCTTGGCAAGGTTAGCCTTTCCTCATCTCATCTGTCACCTCTGTTATTCAGTTAGAGTTGACATAGAGGGAGACATCCCCATTGATGAGGACAAGCCCATCACTAAGAAGAGGATGAAGCAAACAAGAGACCCCTCTCATCATCAAATCCCTGAGATGCCTCAAGGGATGCACTTTCCTCCACAAAACTATTGGGAGCAACTGAACGCCTCCCTATGAGTGTTGAGTTCCAACATGGGACAACTAAGGGTGGAGCACCAAGAACACTCCATCCTCCTCCATGAAATTAGAGAAGATCAAAGAATCATGAGGGAGGAGCAACAAAGACATGGAAGAGACATTGAGGAGCTCAAGCATTCCATAAGATCTTCAAGAGGAAGAACAAGCCGCCATCACTGAGGTTGACCCGTTCTTTAATCTCCTTGTTCCTTATTTTCCTGTTTTTCGAAAAAATCATGCTTATGTTTACCTATGTTTGTGTTTCATGATCATTAGTGTCTTAGTGTCTATGCCTTAAAGTTATGAATGTCCTATGAATCCATCACCTCTCTTAAATGAAAAATGTTCTTAATTGAAAAAGAGAAGAATTGCATGAATTTTGAATTTTATAACAGATTAATTATTTTGATGTGGTGGCAATATTTTTGTTTTCTGAATGTATGCTTAAACAGTGCATATGTCTTTTGAATTTGTTGTTCATGAATGTTGGCTCTTGAAAGAATGATGAAAAAGGAGACATGTTACTGAGGATTTGAAAAATCATAAAAATGATTCTTGAAGCAAGAAAAAGCAGTGAATACAAAAAAAAGGGAGAAAAGAAAAATGAAAAAAAGAAAAAAAAGAAAAAAAAGAAAAAAAAGAGAAAAAAGAAAAAAAAGAGAGAAAAAGAAAGAGAAAAAAAATAAAGTTGTGATCCAAGGCAAAAAGAGTGTGCTTAAGAACCCTGGACACCTCTAATTGGGGACTCTAGCAAAGCTGAGTCACAATCTGAAAAGGTTCACCCAATTATGTGCCTGTGGCATGTATGTATCCAGTGGTAATACTGGAAGACAGAGTGCTTTGGGCCACGGCCAAGACTCATAAAGTGGCTATGTTCAAGAATCATCATACTTAACTAGGAGAATCAATAACACTATCTGGATTCTGAGTTCCTAAAGAAGCCAATCATTCTGAATTTCAAAGGATAGAGTGAGATGCCAAAACTGTTCAGAGGCAAAAAGCTAAAAGCCCCGCTCATCTAATTAATACTGATCTTCATAGATGTTTTTGGAATTCATTGCATATTCTCTTCTTTTTATCTTATTTGATTTTCAGTTGCTTGGGGACAAGCAACAATTTAAGTTTGGTGTTGTGATGAGCGGATAATTTATACGCTTTTTGGCATTGTTTTTAGTATATTTTTAGTATGTTTTAGTTAGTTTTTATTATATTTTTATTAGTTTTTATTTAAAATTCACTTTTCTGGATTCTAACCTCCCTGCATTCGAAGTAGATTTTCTGGAGCTACAAAAACCCAATTGGCGCGCTCTCAACGGCGTTGGAAAGTAGACATCCTGGGCTTTCCAGCAATATATAATAGTCCATACTTTTCCCAAGATTTGATGGCCCAAACCGGCGTTCCAAATCAGCTCAAGAATGCCCGGCGTTAAACGCTGGAACTGGCACAAGAATGGGAGTTAAACGCCCAAACTGGCACAAAAGCTGGCGTTTAACTCCAAGAGAAGTCTCTACACGAAAATGCTTCAATGCTCAGCCCAAGCACACACCAAGTGGTCCGGAAGTGGATTTTTATGTCATTTACTCATCTTTGTAAACCATAGGCTACTAGTTCTTTATAAATAAGACCTTTTGCTATTGTATTTTCATCTTGGTTCTTCTGGTTCCCTCTCTGGGGCTGAAGCCAATGATCACTTTTGTTCTTATGTATTTTCAATGGTGGAATTTCTACACACCATAGATTAAGATGTGGAGCTCTGCTGTACCTCGAGTATTAATGCAATTACTGTTGTTCTTTTATTCAATTCAGCTTGTTCTTATTCCAAGATATTCATTTGCACCCAAGAACATGATGAATGTGATGATTATGTGACACTCATTATCATTCTCACTTATGAACGAGTGCTTGACAACCACTTCTGTTCTACAAGCAAACAAGGCTTGAATGTTTATCTCTTGGATTTCTTAATCGGAATCTTCATGGTATAAGCTAGAATTGATGGCGGCATTCAAGAGAATCCGGAAGGTCTAAACCTTGTCTGTGGTATTCTGAGTAGGATTCAATGATTGAATGACTGTGACGAGCTTCAAACTCCTAAAGGTTGGGCGTTAGTGACAGACGCAAAAGAATCACTGGATTCTATTCCAACCTGATTGAGAACCGACAGATGATTAGCCGTGCCGTGACAGGGTGCGTAGAATATTTTCACTGAGAGGATGGGAGGTAGCCACTGACAACGGTGAAACCCTACATACAGCTTGCCATGGAAAGGAGTAAGAAGGATTGGATGAAGACAGTAGGAAAGCAGAGAGACAGAAGGGACAAAGCATCTTCATACGCTTATCTGAAATTCCCACCAATGAATTACATAAGTATCTCTATCTTTATCTTTATGTTTTATTCATACATCCTCAATAACCATTTGAGTTTGCCTGACTAAGATTTACAAGGTGACCATAGCTTGCTTCATACCAACAATCTCTGTGGGATCGACCCTTACTCGCGTAAGGTTTATTACTTGGATGACCCAGTACACTTGCTGGTTAGTAGTGCGAAGTTGTGATAAAGAGTTGAGATTGCAATTGAGCATACCATGTTGATGGCGCCATTGATGATCACAATTTCGTGCACCAGAGAGCTATCGAGATCATGGCCTGCCTGCAACCTAAGAAGGTACTATAGTTAAAAAGTAATAAAAGATCTTACGACAAAGGTGCACTCTTTTTCCTTAAAAAGGTTTTTTAATGAGGCATCAAGCCAAGATCTACAAAATTACCTAGGGTTAGCACCCACATGTATATTTTCGCATATTTTCTACTTTGAATAAAGTTTTTCAGATTTTCTATGAAATCTCTTTATCAAGACACATTAATCTGAAAATGCAAAAATTCATCACCCGATTATAAAGCTACAGATCGGCAAAAGTGAAAACCAAATTCACTGCCCGACGTGGTCGACAAAGAATGAAAACCAAATTCATCAAAGATCGACCAAGCGAGGATCAAACTCTACAAAATCGGCAAGATAAAAAACGATAAAAATAAAATAATGGAAGAAGTTATAAAAAGCGATCCATGAATAGAGGCCTGAAACAAAAATGGATTGCTAGAAATAACTTAGAATGGACCGCCACAAAAGAAGTCGGACCAGATTAAAGCGACAAAAAGTTATAAAAAGTAATCCCTAAAAAGAGGCCTGGCTAGCCCTAAAAAGCAGATTACTAGAAATAACTTCCAAAGGAACCGACATGAAGAAGTCGGACCAAAGCTACAAAGTTATAAAAAGTAATCCATAAAAAGAGACCGGATAAGGTCTAAAAAATGGATTACTAGAAATAACTTAGAAGGGACCGACACGAAGAAGTCGGCCCAAGCCGATCAAAGCAACAAAAAGTTATAAAAAGTAATCCATAGAAAGAGGCCTCACAAGGTCCAAAAAATGGAGTACTAGAAATAACTTCCAAAGGGACTGACACGAAGAAGTCGGCCCAAGCCGATCAAAGCAACAAAAAGTTATAAAAAGTAATCCATAAAAAGAGGCCTCACAAGGTCCAAAAAATGGAGTACTAGAAATAACTTCCAAAGGGACCGACACGAAGAAGTCGGCCCAAGCTGATTAAAGCTACAAAAAGTTATACAAAGTAATCCATAAAAAGAGACCTCACAAGGTCCAAAAAAAATGGATTACTAAGAAATAACTTCCAAAGAAACCGACATGAAGAAGTCGGCCCAAGCCAAGTAAAGCAACAAAGTTATAAAAGTAAAATCCAAGGGATTACTAAAAATAACTCAAGATGAAAAACATGCGCTAGAAGGAACACAGGTCGGTCCAAAGAAAGCCACCACCTCACCCAAAATCAAAGCATTCAAACACAAAAGGAACCAAAAAAGAGATCGGACAGCAAAGAGCTCCGACACTCTTAAAGATTCCTAGAGGCTCCAAAAAAGTTGCAAACAAACACATCAAGAAGATAAGCAGAAGCTACTATGATAAAAAGCTCAAAAGACCACTCGAGAGTCAACCTCAAAGAGCTCAAGAAGTTACTTTTGTTTTTTTTTAAATAAAGTTTGCTAGGAAGAGCAACCAAAATATTCAAGTCCAAGACCACAAGATACAAAAAATAGAGAGTTCAAAGACCTACAAACCGGGCCATAAAAGATACTAAACCAGAAAATTACAAGGGGTTCAAAGACTCCCCAGTGGCAGCATCCCAGGGAGAAGGAGGACGACTCACGAGAGGGACGGCATCTACAGTCCCATCCGGCCGGTTCAAAATCTGGACATCAGGGTCTGACTCGGAATGGCCGACCTCGATAGTAGGAGTTAAAGAAGCCGGGACAACAGAGGCTTTGACAGATGGCTCAGGAAGAGGGTCTACATCATCATCATTCGAGCCGTCAGGGACAATCTTTCCATCTACTACAACGTTGTCCAGGCTGAATAGAGTGAGGTCGAGTTCGGGCGCAAGAACTCGAACATGAGCCCTCAAATTCTCATAAGCAGCATTCATGCTGCCTATAAGGTGGCTCTGGAGCTCAGTGTAGTCAGCCTGAACAGAGTCCAACCTGCCTCTGAGCTCCACTATTTCACCATAAGTCAAGATATAGATATCCTTATGCTTTTGAGCCTTCTCCTTGGCCAAATTTGCCGAAGCCACCGCAGCAGTAGCTCGAGCCTTCTCACCCTCTAATTCTTTCTCCAGCTTTGCCACCTTCTTCTCGAGTTCCTCCTTCAGCCCCTTAATCCTATCATACTCTGACTTGGCCTCCTCCATGAAAGCCTTCGTAACATGAACCGAAACATCCTGGGCAGTTCGGAACAAGGCCGCCCCCATATGCGCCATCTTAATGTTATTTCGGGTGATAAAGTCCAAATGGCGAAGAATGGAAACATCATCCGTAGGCACAACACCATAAGGAGTAATCTGGTGATCAACAAATCCCACGGCATCAAAGTCAGGGGCATCAAGGTTAAAAGGCTCAACAGTTTTTTGCTTCTTTGGTGGAGGACCGGCAGTAGGAGAAGAGGTAGCGGCAGAGGTCGGGGGAGGGTCAACCAAATGAACCTGAGGAGTTGGAATCATCCTCCTTGACCTGGCAAAGCTCGAGATCGGCTTCTTGGGAGGAACTTGAGAAGATCCCTCCCCTGCAGCCTTAGCCGAGATGTTCTGAGTGGCCGTAGCTTTCCTCACCTTCTTAAAGGCCTTCATGGAGTCATTTTTCTTAACCATCTCTGAAAAAAGACAGCAAAAACCAAGTTACAAAACTGGAAGAAATGAAACAAAAGCAAGTAAAAGCAAAGAAAAAAGAAAGTCGACCACTACCCAGCTCAATTCGGAGAAGGGAGGGGTCCCCTAAGGATCTCTTTGTATCAAGATGGGGAGGTTGCCCCCAATTCTCCTCCAACACATTCACCAAGGCCTGCTCGACCTCATCAAGCATCTCCCACGAATATCTTGATACTACAACATTCTTTTGCCAGCATAGGGGGAAGGCAGGTTCATTATTCGACTCTAAGAAAAATGGATGAGCTCTTTCAACAACTCGGACCTTAAAGTAATAGTTCTTAAAATCTCTAAAGGACTCATCATACATGGCAAACACTTTATGTCCCTGAGTGGATCGAAAGGAAACCCAAGAAGTTTCCTTTTTTGAGGAGATCCCGGGCTTAGTCAAAACGAAAAGATAAAGAAAGAAAGTTTGAGAAGGTTTGACATCCAACTCTTGGCAAAGCAATTAAAAAATCTTAACAAAGCCCCATAAATTAGGATGGAGCTGGGACGGAGCTACATTATATGACCACATCAAGTCAGTCTCGAAAGAAGTAAAGGGCAGGGTAATATTCATCTGGCTAAAAAAGTAATCGTAAGCATAAAAGAAGGGGCGTTCCCCCTGGGTGAGAGAAGGAAAGCAAACCCTCTCATAAGAATCCGGCGCTACCAACTTGTAGTTCTTCTCCTGATCTCTATTACTACAGATTCGGTGATGTTTTCTAAGCTCCGCGTAGAACTCATAATTCACTACGAAAACACACATCAGGACAAGGGAATCCAGCCAGTTGGACATACCCTCGGGGACCTTGGAAGATGTCTCGAAAATATTTTTGCGAGAAGACATGGTCAACTAGCCCTACAGCAAAGAAAATAGAGAGAGGATTACTAAATAAACAGCTCGGGCATAACAAAGAAAACAGCTTGGACGAAAGAGATATAACTCAACCTAAGGCACACAGGGCAGAAGCAATAACAAAAGGAAACCCCAGGACATAACCCAGGGTCCAGGGGCATCCTTTGGAGGCAATAACAGAGTAAGGTTTCAGGAAAAATCTATGACCTACAACCCCGACATCTCTCAAACAAAGAATACAGTCCTCCTTTGACAGCGACAGTTCACAAAAAAAGACAGAAGGTGCCATCAAACAGCCTATCAGTAAAGCAAGCTATCAAAACACCAGACATATAATGAGGAAAGCATTAAAGGTGCTTCCTTTCTCAGAACCAAACGGTTCATCATTTCAAAAAGTTCCAAATCAAGAAGACACAATCAGAGACAGTAACAAAAGGCAAAGCCCTAAAAGCATCAACTATCAGGAAATGCAAAAAGATTCACGTAAAGTCAAAAAAACTCTACAAAACACACATTACAACGCTAATCAGACACAACGACAAAGATTCAAACTTTTCCCAAACAAAGAACCAACACTTTCTCAAAGTCAGGCGAAAAAAGAACGACGTAGAAGAAAGGATACTAACCTGTAGTAGTAAGGAGACAATAAATGCCGAAAGATTGAAGCAACAACAAGGCCGCACCAGATAGTCACATTCAAAAAATGAGAGAAAGCACGAAGATGTGAGAGCTTGGGAGCAAACGAAAATGAATAGTCGCCGAAAAGCAGAAGACAGAAGAGTAAAAATGGGGTCTTATGAAGCGAGAGAAGACTGAAAGCAAAATCTTTTTGTCAATTCAAAATGAAAAGAGAGAAACGGCAAAAGAGGAATTAAATGGGCATTTAAAAAAAACCTTACACGTTCCCAAAGCAAGAAACGTGCGTTTCAAACTAAAAGGAGTGAAGGAAAACGCTTCGCATTCAAAAAAAGACCCAGACCAACAAAAAATGCTCGAGCTCGGCTTCTCCAGAAGAGGTCAAACACCTTAAAAGACACAACCTCAAGAGGAAGACCACGGTCAAGCAGGGGCACTGTTCATGCCTGAGGTCGAGCTGTTCGACCCGGGTTGATCAAACGACAAATTGACCGACCTGTTCAGACCAGGACTACCCGACCTCTTTATAAAAGAGGTCGGCCAGACCACTACAGAGACCCAAGAAGGCCCAAACAGAGGAACACGACCCAAATCTAAAGGCAACCCAAGCCTAGAAAGATAAGGGCGGTTCCCTTAGAAGATAAAGATGACTTCACTCAAAGATAAGATAAGATATCTATCTTTTCTCAAAGGAAGATCACTCCACACCATTATAAATACACTGGAGCACCCAGGTATAACTCATACTCTAATTCTACAAAAACCTGCTTAATACCCTTGCTAACTTAGGCATCGGAGTCCCTTGCAGGTACCACCACCCTCCGGTGACGAAGGATCAGCACCACCACCAAGTCCAACAAGTCGGACACGGTGGCCCCAGTCACCATCATCAAGTTGAACACAACAGCTCCGACCAGTGCAGAAGATCTCGTCCGAGATCGACCTACAGTTTCAGGTAACCCTCGGAACTGCTCCCTATATCACTGATCAAGGCTCTAGGCACACCAAATCTGTTGAAAATGTTATTTCTCAGAAAGTTGATAACTATCTTATTGTCATTTGCTGGAGAGGGAATTGTCTCTACCCATGTGAAAACATAGTCCATAGCAACTAGAATATAATTGTTTGAGTATGAGGTTAGGAGTGGTCCCATGAAATTAATGCCGCATACATCAAACAATTTTAATTCTAGTATGTAATTCTGAGGCATCTCATTCCTTTGTGGCAAGCTTCCTGCTCTCTAACACTCACCGCATCTCCTAACAAATTTTCTTGAATTTTTAAATATTGTTGGCCAAAAGAAGCTACATTGAAGCACCTTTGCAGTAGTTCTCTCTCCTCCAAAATGACCTCTATATTGTGAGCTATGACAATAGCATAATGCCTCCTGACCTTTTTCATGTGATATGCATCTTTTTATCATTCCATCAGAACACCTTTTGAAGAGATAAGGCTCATCCCAAAGGTAGTACTTAGCATCATAAATTAACTTCCTTATTTGTTTCTTGTTCAATGAATGAGGCATTGCTCCAATGACTTTGAAATTGGCTGTGTCAATGAACCATTGGGCTTCTTGTATCATCAATAGTTGCTCATCAGGGAAGTATTCATTTACACAAGGGTTGAATGCTTCATGATCTTCACAAGGGATTCTAGAGAGGTGGTCAGAAACTTGATTTTCTACCCACTTTCTATCTCTTATCTCTATGTCAAAATCTTGGAGTAGAAGAACCCACCTAATCAATCTTGGCTTTGAATCCTGTTTGGTTAGCAAGTATTTCAATGTAGCATGATTAGTGAAAATAATAAGTTTAGACCCAATTAAGTAAGATCTAAATTTATCAAAAATAAAAATTATTGCTAACAATTTCTTCTCAGTTTTTGTATAAATCTTTTGGGCTTCATTGAGAACCTTACTAGTATAATAGATCACATATACTAGCTTGTCTCTTCTTTGTCCTGATACATCACCAGTGACAAAGTCACTAGCATCACACATTAATTCAAAGGCTAGCATGTAAGATCCAAGACTTTTGAAAAGTCCTATTTTGAACTAATCTTAAATCATATATTTATTTTCAGTTTTAATTTCAAAAATTCTTTTTATTGAAAATAATTTAAGGCAATTTTGATTAATTGGATTTGAAATAAATTAAGGTTTTTTATCCAAACTCTATACTTATGGATTATTTTCTATTTATAATTTAAAGTTTTAGAAATTCAAAAATAATGAGATTTGGCTATTTAAATCAGAATTTTATCTAATTTTATGATTATTGAATTAATTTTTATAATTAAGTTATAAAGTTGGTAGTTATGAAATAATAAGAATTTTATATGATTTGATTTTATATCAATTATATTTATATCATTCAATAATTTATGTTTTAAGGATAAAGAGAATTAATTATATTACTATGTATTTTCAATTAGAGAAATTGATTGGGAATCAATTAGTATTTTTGTACCACAAATAAAATTCTAAAGTAATTTTTAGAAATTTAAGTTAGATTCCAAATTAATACTCTATGAACCAATTTTATTAAAATTATCTTACTCAAATTAAACTCAAAAACCCCCAATTTTATACACAAACCCTAATTTACTACCCTAACCCACGCCCACTCTTCTCTCAGCGCAGCAACCCTTTCCCCAAACCCTAACATACATCTACTTCAGACAAAAGAAAGAAAGAAGAAAGAAAGGATGAGGGAAAGAAGGAAATGGTCGGCAGAGAGGGAGATCTGAGGGTGAGGGAGCGCTGATGGAAGGGCGCTGGAGCTGGTGGGCTGCGCCGTCACCTCGCCATGACCGTCATCAAGGAGCAGAGACACGAGCAAGGGAGAATCCACCGCAGTCGCGTCGTCATCGCGCACCAGAGGAGGAGGAGAACGACGGGGAGAAGAGGAATGCGTCGCCACCCTTTGCGCCATCACCTCCATTCCGCGTCGCCGCCATTCATGCTTGCTCTACCACCGTGAAGCCCGTCGCCATTGCTGTAGTTGTCCGCGTCGCCACCCCGTCGAGGGGAGCCAGCATCACCGTCGTTCATGGGTTAAGCAGAGGAGAGAGATCCGTGAGGAAGGGAGGGCCGCGACTAGTCCAGCCGCTGCACCCAGTCGCCGTTCATGTCACCGGCACCGTCCTTGTCTGAACCCCCATCAGATCAGCCACTACCGAAGCTTCTGGTCGAGCTTTTGCCGCCGGGAATGCCATTGCCGGTAAGGGTTTAAGTTGGTCTTTATTTCTTTTGAGTTTTCCTGAGCTTTATCATCACTGCCTGTTTGTCACAGTCGCCTTTGCCAGAGTTCTGGTCGCTGCTGCTGCTCGAGGTGGTTACCGGGGCTGCCGCCAAACCGATTCAGCTACTGTCGCTGTCTCGTTTTCTTAGTTCGGTAAGTATTTATATTTCGGAAACCCCTGCGTTAGTATTCTATTATGTTTGGTTATAAACTCAGAGGTTTGGTAACGTAGATTCGAGTTCTGTATGTTGAATGCCACTTTTAAGTTGCTGTGAGTGCTGCGAAAGTGATCAGGGGCTGAGTATGTAGTTATCGTTGGTTCCTAGCTAAGAGAAAAGAGTTCGGTTGATGCGTTTGGGTTATGGTTGTGACGGGTCGAGGTAGGGGCTTTTTATAATTTATTTAAATTGGAAATTTTTATAAATAGATATGCTGTGCGAAATATATTTCTGGTGATTATGCAAGTCTTATGAATTGTCTGATTATGTCTTGGATGAATATGGTTGCAAGTTTAGGTGAAATAATGTCTGATTTTGATACATTGGAGATTTTTATATTGGTTGATTTGAAATGGCCTTGATAGTATGAAAGTCTGAGTTTTGTTTATTGGAAACTGATTTGGTCTTGAACCCGTTGAGAGGGGATTGATGATTGGTTTGGTTGGGACCCGAAAAGGGTGGCAAAGTCCAAGTTTTATGGGAGATGCTGCCAAAATTTCTATAAAATCTGAGACTTTATTTGAAACAGTATTTTAAAAAGGAATGGATTATGCCTTGAACTGTATTACCGATAAATGAATTAGGTTTGAACCCTTTTATTAAGAAAATCATTATATTTTGAATGTAGACTATTTTAGAAAGGAATCATGTTTTAAAGTCGATTTAAAGATGAAAATAATTAAGTTTTGGAATTTGATTAAGTAAGCAAATTTGAAGGAGTTTTAATGGAGTTTGATTAACTAATTTCACTTTACGACATTTTAGGAAAAGTTTGAAGTATTTTCTAAAACTGTGATTTAGTAAAACTGAAACAATTTCCAAGCCTTTGGAAACAGATTTAAGAATGAAACTGAAATTGGTTTTCGATTTAAATGATTTGGTTTTAGTTTAAGTAAGTTGGTTTTGAAATTGGTTCGGAATATTTGGATACATGACTTGGTTTTGGTTTAAATTCAATTTTATTTATTCAAATCAAGAAGTTAAGGTTTTGGAGGTTTTCAATGAATTTAAGAAAGAGTTAGGTTATTCTCTCCTGAAGTCTTGAGGCTCTGCTGAGGAATTTTATGACGAAATCCTGATTTAGAAATGAATGATTTTGAGTCTTTCAAAAGAGATTTTGGATTCGGTATGGTTTTGAGATTGTTTGAAAGTGTTGGAAAGATGTGGAAAGTGGCTTCGTTTCGAAAAATGATTCTTGGCAAGGTGTGAATTGAATATGTTTGTTATTTAAAAGTGAATGGGTCAACAATGAATTTGAAATAAGTTATTGAGCCTGATTGATTGTGGATATCATCAAGATTGATGAGTTATTGTTTGGTAGGCATAAGGGCCGGGTTCGTCCCACTTATACTGAGAGGTTTGATATTGATGAGATTGTTGATAAGTCGGTTGCGCCTGGCAAGGACGGTGGTTTAATCCCGCTTGTCGAGGTTGCGGTGCCCGCGTAAGGACGGTGGTTCAATCCTGCTTACGTACAGATGTGAGGTCGAAGGCAGAGTATCCTGCTCACATCCTTTTAGATCACAAGAGCGTGCAGGCACTGACATCCTGGACCGTGTGGCGGGCACGTTATCCCAGAGGGTTCCCATTTATACGTGACCGAAAGGCAATATTCCCATGGGAATGTGTCGGGTTGGCAATTTAACCTACAATGTGATATCACAGCCAGTAGGACAGACATTCATCATTTGCATTTATGTGACATTGTTTGGGTGTGCATATTGTAATTGGTTCACCTATGTGAATACTTATGTTAATTGCTAACTGCTATATTTGTTGTAATTGCTATTGATTGTGTTTGAACTACATTATTTGTGATTGTGTTTGATTGGTTGGTTTGTGATGAATTGGTTGATGATTGAGTTGTTTGGGCCGGGGGCCTTGTTGGATTGGATGGGCTTGAGGCCGTGGTTGGTATGTTGAGTTCTAGTTCTGTATAAAGTATCTGATTGGTTCAGTATAGACTTAATGAACTTATGCTTGGAACAAGATGATCATTTATACTGCGTAGGTAACTACTTTCATGGTTGTGGTCTAGAAAAGTATGAAAAATCAAACTCTTACAGCATAGACTTAATTGAACCTATGTTTGGGACATGTTGGTTCATACTGTCTAGGAAAAACTTTTTAGATTTTACAAGAAAGGAAAAAGGTTTTGTTTTAAAATATTTGAGAAATTTACCAAGTCTTCAAAAAAGGATTTTCTGGATTTTGAATGTGTATCCAAGGTTTTTGGAAAGACTCATAAGACGAGTAATGATCACTGTAATTCTATTTTACGTATCTTGTTATAGCAATTTCTGTAATCCTATAGTGAGAACAAGTGAAGATGGCATTCTCTCTCCCTTACAGGTTATTCCTTTTCAGGATATGGACGTCTAAGCTTCAGAAGAGTTATGTTCATTTTCTTTTTATTCAGTATTTTTGTATTATCTTAGCTATTATTTTTCCCTCGCCTTTATCTTTATTAAGTTTGTAAGAGGGATAGGAAATTATGATATGTATGTTTGTAAGCTAGTGTTATGTGTTTATATATATATATATATTTAAGGTATTGTATCGGGTTTGTATGTACATATATGTTTATGTTTTCAACGAAAAAGTGTTTTTGAAAGGTTATGCGGTCTTAAGTTTTAAACAGTCTCCTATTTTAGTATTAAATATGTTCAGAGTTGTCATAATGCCCAAGCTATCAGAGTGGCGCAGCTGGAAGCGTGACATTCGGATAGTGAGGGTGTTACATAGCATGCATTCTTCATCAAATTTAAAGGGAACATGAGAGACTAATAAGTTGCTCAAAGGCTTTGCAATCTTGGAAAAGTCTTTAATGAACCTTTTATAGAACCCAACATGCCCCAAAAAATTTCTTATTGCCTTGACATTGTTAGGTGGGACTAATTTTTTAATTACCTCCACTTTAGGTCTACCCACCTCTATGCCTTTGTTAGAGATTCGGTGGCCAAGAACTATACCCTCAGTGACCATAAAATGACACTTTTTCTAGTTCAAAACCAAATTGGTTTCTTGGCACCTATTTAGAACTAAGGCAAGATGATGTAGGCAATTAAAAAATAAACTTTCAAAAATTGAAATGTCATCTATGAAGATCTCAATGTATTTTTCAATCATGTCAGAAAAAATGAACAACATACACCTTTGGAATGTGGCAGGTGCATTGCACAATCCAAAGGACATGTGCCTATAAGTAAAAACACCATGTGTACATGTGAAAGAAGTTTTCTCCTGGTTCTTAGGATCCACTACAATTTGGTTGTAGCCTGAATAACCATCCAAGAAGCAATAATAGGCATGTCCTGCCGGCATTTGATCCATGAATGAGAGAGGAAAGTGATTCTTCTTGGTGTCTTCATTGAGTTTTCTGTAGTCTATGCACATGCGCCAACTAGTCACAATTCTTGTTGGTATCAATTCATTCTTCTCATTAGGCACCACAGTGACACCACCTTTCTTAGGGACTACTTGGATAGGGTTAACCCATGAGCTGTCTGAGATTGGATAGATCACCAATGCCTCTCATAACTTCAACACCTCTTTTTGCACAACCTCTTTCATTGTAAGATTTAATCTTTTCTGTGGTTGAACTATAGGTTTTGAATCATCTTCTAGAAGAATTTGTGCATATACATTGTTGGACTAATCCCCTTAAGATCAGAGATTGTCCATCCAATGGCATCTTTGTGGCTCCTTAGAACTTCAAGCAATTCCTTCTCTTCCTTTTTACTTAGTGCAAAGCTGATGATTACTGGGAAGGTGTCATCATCTCCCAAGAATGCATACTTGAGATTGAAGGGTTGGCTTGAAAACAAGCTTGGGTGCTTCCTCTTTTTCTTTTATTTTCTCTAGCACACTTGAAGTGGCTATGATCTCCTCTAGTTCTTCATCACATGACTCATGAACAACTTCAAAAGCTTTATCAAACTTCTCTTTTCCCAGGACTTCATGCACTAAGGATTCAATGACATCAACCCTCATGCATTCTTCAGGGGGTTCACTTGGATAGTTCATGTCCTTGAAGATATTGAACGCCATCTTCTCTTCATGAACTCTGAGAACTAGCTCCCCTTTTTTAACATCAATGATAGCTCTGGCAGTGGCTAAGAATGGTCTCCCCAAGATGATTGATGCATTGACATTCTTGTCCATATCTAGCACCATAAAGTAAGCTGGGAAGATAAATTCATCCATTTTCACTAGCAGATTCTCCACTACTCCATGGGAAAACTTGAAAGATCTATCTGCTAGTTAGAGTGCCCTCCTAGTTGGTTTGACTTCTTCAATCAACATTCTCTTCATCACTGAAAGAGGCATCAAAACTCCCAGGATCCTTCAATTTTTGAGGGAGATTTTTTTTGTATGATAGCACTGCATTCTTAGATCAAAACCACTGTCTCTTTGTCCTTCTAACTCCTTTTTTAAGACATGAGTTCCTTTAAGAACTTGGCATATAGAGGCATTTGCTCTAATTCTTTAGCAAATAGGATGTTAATTTGAAGCTTCTTGAAGATCTCAAGAAATTTAAAAAACTACTTGTCCCTCATATCCTTTTGAAGTCTCTGAGGATATGGGGCTCTTGGCACATAAGACTTCAAGACTTCTTTCTCTTTAGGTGGAGCTGGTTCATGATCTTCTTTCTCTTTTTAGTTTGCTCACTTTTGTGTTAGCTTCTTCACCTTGTATTTCTTGGCTTGTGGATGGCCCTTCTACCACCTTCCCACTTGTCAACATGATGGCCTTGCACTCTTTCTGTAGGTTATTTTCAGTATCATTGGGGAAGATATTGATGGGTTTAGCTAGTTACTTAGAGATTTGACCTATTTGTGCCTTTAGCTTCTTTATTGTAGCACTTTGATTTTGCATGTTAGACTTTGTCTCTTCTCTAAAGCTCTTCATTTCCTCTCTAGAGCTCTCTTCATATTTCATGAATTTTTAAAGAGTAGTTCTAGCCTAAAAAATTTTTGAGGGTGAAATTGGTTGTTTTGTGGTTGCATGTTGTTCTGGATTGGAATGTTTGGGTTGATTAGTTGGTGGTTGAAATTGTTTGTGTTGCAAAAATTATTGTTGGGATCACTGCTCCTTTGCCCTTGGCTTTATTGACCTTCCCACTGATGAATCCACATTTCATGAAATTTATTTGCTTTAATTAGGTGGATTTTATTGATTTTTCTTGCATTTATCCCTTATAATAGCATAGTTTCATGATGTCTTCTTAATTTGTGCTTAAAAGTGAAAACATGCTTTTTAGGTCTTTTTATTGCTAAATTTTATTCACTTTGATCCCATTTGGTGCCTTGATGTATTTGTCAAGTGATTTCAGGTTTTCAAGGCAAGTTTGGGTTGAAAAAGTGAAGAAAGAGCATCCAAAAGGGGAGAAATCATGAAGAAAATGGAGTTTGGAAGCTGCTGCAAAGATGCGTACGCACAACGGTGACTTCGTGCAAGGATGCGTACGCACCAATTATCATGCGTACGCATGATGGGTATTTTGTGCAAGGATTCGTACGCACGACGTGCGTACGCACGATGGATATTTTGCGCAAGGATGTGTACGCACCAAAAGTCGTGCGTACGCACCACTGCATGCACGTGAGGTCATTAATGGCAAATCGCTGGGGGTGATTTTTAGGCCTCCAAAGCTCAATCCATATCATTTCTGAAACTATTTCAAGCCAAAGTGAAGAGGAATGATGGGGGGCAATTAGGTTTAGATTTTTACATATTTTAGCTTAGTTTTCTAGTGAGAGAAGCTCCTCCTCTCTCTAGAATTAGGATTTTCTTAGTTTAATTTCCTTTAATTTTAGCATTTAATTATTGTTTTAGTGTAGTTTCATTTATGTTTCTATGCTTTTTTATCTTTATCTTCTTCATCTCCTTTTGTTTTTTCCTCTTTTATGTCAATTTCTCATGTTATGAACACTCTTGTTAATTTTGCTTCTAATTATTGCAATTTATGTTTTCATGTCATTTATTACTTTTTCTAGATGTTATTGTTGCTTTCTTGCTTTGGTAGTTTTAGAATTTATTTTATTACAATTTAATATTATTTTATTCTCATACACACCAAGTGTTTGATAAAATACTTGGCTTAGTTTTCACTTAGTTTTTCTACACTCTTGGCTTGAAATTGTTGACTTTGGTAATCCTTGATGTCCATTCTTGTTTGATACATTAGAGTAGTTAGTTAATTTGGTTTTTCTTGATTCTATGTGACCCCTTAGTGTTTACATACGACTTAGGGATTGAAATTAACTATGCCTATTTGACTTATCTTTGATGTAAGGTTGACTAAGTAGGATTAACTCTTCATAATCATCATATGTTTGTGGTTAATGACTAGGATAGGTAGCCTTAGTTCTCAATTACTTGCTAAGAGGTTTCTTGCATTTTAATCTTCCTTGCTATGACATTTAATTGCTTTGATGTTTAATTTCTTGCATGTTTAGTTTTCACACTCTTGGTTGAGAAATTGGATGTTTGGGTGGAATTGAGTTGTGGATGTCCATTCCGCATTGTGTCTGAATAGTTAATTGATTTGGTTTCCATTGACACTAGTCTTTCACTAAGTAATTAGTGAGTTAACTAGGACTTATGGATTGAGATCAATTACACCCTTTTGACTAATTCTCAAGGAAGATTGAGTAGTTTGGATTGATTCCACACAATTGCCATGTTTGTGGTCCACAACTAGGATAGGAATCCCTAATTACCCAATTCTTGCCAAGAGTCCTTTTTACCATTTAATTTACATTTTCATTGCTTTTACTTGCTTTGACTTTTGCTTTCTTGCATGCTAAGTTACTTCATTGCTATTTACATTTCTTGCTTTCTTGCTTTTCCAATTTCCCATGCTCTCTCTCTCACAGCCAATAATTGTACACTTCATTGCAACTCCTAGGGAAGACGACCTGAGGTTTAGTACTCTCGGTTATTTTAATTAGAATTTGTAAACATTTGATTAAGAGAATTCATTGTTGGTTTGGACTATGCTACCAACGAATTAATTCTTATTTTGATTGATTCCAAACGATACAAGAGTTCTCTTATCAAATTTGGAGCCGTTGCTGGAGAATTACAATAGTGTTATATTATTGGTTATTGTTAATATGTGAATATGTGAATATATGAATAGTTTGCTTTTGATTGATTGCTTATTTTTTGCTAGTTTTAGGAGTCCATTTTGCTTGTTCTTATTATCTTTTGTTTTGTCTCCTTTTTTCTCCTATGGATTCTCACCCATTGCATTATGAGTTTGGTTGCTATTGTGTTATAGGGGTTGAGAATTTCAAGTATATGTCACTGATGAGAGAACTTTTGCGTGGTCTAGAAATTTGCGGATAAATCCTCGTTGCAAGTATAGTTTCTAAACCTTCGAAAGTCCTTTCATACAAACGTTTTGGTTGTCACGAGTAACAAACCCCTTTGAGATTGATAACCGAGTATTCAAACCTCGGGTCGTCTTCTCAAGAAATTGCAGGGAGGTATGTTCTTATTATTGGTTGTGAGTCTTGTAATGTAAGGGTTTTAGAAAGTAGGGAAGCAGTATGTTGAATGATAAGAAAAATAAAATAATAATAATAAAATAAACTCTTGGTAAGGTATTAGAAATTAGAGGTCCTATCCTGGCTATCCTTATCAGTAGTGATAATAATCGAATCTTAATTCCACTTCGTTAGCCTTTACTAATATAAAGGAATGTCAAGGGATTAATTGGTTTGATCTTCGGATCCTATTTATTTCCTAAGAAAAGATTGGGATTATTGAAGTTCAACTCAATTGGCAAGATAACAATTATCAATTATGCTGTTGAATTGGATAATTCCTGAGTTACTGATTTCTTAACCAAAATCAAAAGGGGAAAAGTAAATCTTACTGGAATAAAGATGTCTTCAGAGTAAAAGCAATAATAGCATAATTAAAAGAAAGCAATATTAAACTGAAATACCTCAAATAACATTAATTTAAAAGAGTAATCTGTAACATGGAAGAGTTCATAAATTAAATTGGGAAAATAAATAAAAATAAAGAACCTGTGATTGAGAGTCGCTTCTAAAACTAAGAGAAATCCTAAATCCTAATTCTAAGAGAGAGGAGAGAACCTCTCTCTCTAAAAACTACATCTACTCCTAAAATTGTGAATGTGAAAGCTTCCCCATGAATGAATGGATTCCCCCACTTTATAGCCTCTAATCTGTGTTTTCTGGGCCGCAAACTGGGTTAAAAACAGCCCAAAAATCGCCCCCAGCGTATTCTGGTACGTACAGGTCGCGGAAAAGTGACGCGGCCGCATGGCTCACGCGGCCGCACGGGTTGTGTTCCTGCCAGGTCACGCGTCCGCGTGACCCAGCGTTCGCGTCGCCTGGCATTGGGGCAGCTATGGCAAATTATATATCAAATCGAAGCCCCGGACGTTAGCTTTCCAACGCAACTGGAAACGCATCGTTTGGACCTCTGTAGCTAAAGTTATAGCCATTTGAGTGCAAAGAGGTCAGGCTAGATAGCTTAGCAATTTCTCCAACTTCTTGTATTCCTTCCACTTTTGCATGCTTCCTTTCCATCCTCTGAGCCATTCCTGCCCTGTAATCTCTGAAATCACTTAACACACATATCAAGGCATCTAATGGTAATAAGAGAGGATTAATAATAAGCAAATATAAGATCAAAGAAGCACGTTTTCAATCATAGTACAAAATCAGGAAGGAAATATAAAACTATGCAAATATTATGAATAAGTGGGTAAAGAGTTGATAAAATCCACTCAATTGAGCACAAGATAAACCATAAAATAGTGGTTTATCAGTCACCTAAATGGAATGAAGAGAATTCACAAGAAGATTGGGTGTACAATCTTTGGAATCTCAAAAGCCATGGAACTTGCAAACATTGGTGGAAATTCAAGGAACAATGGAAACACAAGCCTCCTTGATGAGAGCTTCTCAATAAAGTCCAACTTAAAGACTTTAAATAGAAGTGCTTGGTGGGAGACACCCCACCATGGTAAAACCTTCCAACTTTCTTCCTTTATTGCATTCTTGTAAGTATGTCTCTTGATTGGTAACTTGTCTTTTTAGATTTTAAGTTTTTCAATTGCTCTTTTTACAATTTTGAAGTTTTTAATTAGTTGTGGATAGTTGAAGTGGTTTGGTAGCTTTTGTTTGTGCATATTTCAAGTACTTTGAGTAGTTAACAAATTTTGTTTTGGAAAGTGGTAATTTTAAAGTTGAATGTAAATAGTTGCAGATTTTTGTTAATTTTTTGTTTCTGTGAATATTAGGATGTTGGGTGATGTTAAAAAAAATCGCTTCGTGCGTATGCACGGTGCTGGTGTGTACGCACACTCGAAAAACATGGCCCCTATCCGTGGCATTTGCACAGTTGGTGCGCACGCACGAATCCTAATTCCTTCAACCGTGCGTACGCATGTCCGTGGTGCGTACGCACCGATGCAACAACACAGAAACCCTCCTTTTGTGCGAACCATATTCGCGCAAAACACCACTTCCTCCTCCAACGTCTTTCTCTCTGAACCTTCCCTCTGTTTCAAATTCCCACACACCTCCATTACCACCAAGTCCATCACCTCAACCTCTGCCACTAAACCCGCCGCCGACCACAACCCACACCACCGCCCCCTTTCTTCTCTTCTTCCACCTCTCTCACATCTCTGCTTTTTCCCTTTGGCCAACTCCCCTCTCCTCTGCCACCGAACAGATGCCGTGCCCTCTCTCCCTCTTCTCACCTACACCGGCGACCTCTTCGTGACTCCTTTCCCTCTCTCTTCATCCCCTTCCCTTCCATGCTCTAATTTTTTGCTTTCTAGGTCTCAATTCTCTCTCTTCTGTTTAGTCTATTATAGTTGTTAATCTAGTTTGTTTAGTTAGTTTAGTTAGATTAGCTTAGTTTAGTTAAACTAGGTGGTTAGAGAATCTGAGCTAGATAGTGGATTTAGGCTTGTTTGAGTTGATGATGTTGTGAAAGTGTTACTGTTTCATTAATTTCTTGCTTTGTTGTTGTTGAATGCTTCTCTGCTTGCTGCTGGGTCCACATTATATAAAGTGTAATGATTTTAGTTGGTGAAACTGGTTAGGTCATATGAATTCTTTTTGCTGCTTGCTTGAACCTGGGAAACATGCTATTTACTGCTGCTATTCGGGAATGACTAATTTTCTAATTATGATTGGTTTTTTTGTTGTTAATGATGATTTGCCCCTGTGCTAATTTGGCTTGTTTGATGCTGCTGCATATTGGTTTATTGCTGCCTTATTCTGGCTGGTTGATGCTGAGTTCTTGTTTTAATTTGAACCTAATTACTTGATTCAGTTAGGTGCATTTGTTTGGATTCATGTTGCTTGCTTGTGGAGTAGTTATTAAATTCAATGAAAGGAGTGCTGACTGAATCAATTACTGTTGTTTCTTGTTGCTGTGCTTTTGTTCATGGCTGTTTGGGGGTGAACTAGCTGCTAAATATGGTTAATGGTTGCTTGTGCAGTGAGGATTTTTTGGTGAATGTATGAATTTAAGTTGTTTTTGCCGCTGTTTGGTTCCAATTTGAACTCAATCACTTTACTCAAGATACTTAGTTGGTTGATGAATTCAAGAAATTCTAGATGAGTTTGTGCAGTGCTTTGTGCTCAATGTCTGAGTTAAAATTATTATTGCTACTATGTTTATGCTTCGGTTTACACTTAATCACTTTATCCAACATGCTTATTTGTTTAAATTTATGTTGAATACTTGTGATTGGTTGTTGAATCAAACAAAAAGAGTGCTGTTGAATTGCTCTTTGTTGATATGTTGTGGTGCTGAATTTTGAACCATTACTTTTGCTCATGGTTCAAAGAATGTTGGTTGATGCCGTTGGTTTGGTTTTCATTATTTGTTCATGCTTTATTACTGGATAATTGGCTTATTTTTTTGGTTCATATGAATTTAGATATGATTTTTGTGTTTTTACTAGTTAATGAATTCATATGGCATTTAAATTGATTGTTTGAATTTGGGAAATAGGCCAATTTACTGCTGAAATGCTGCAGGATTTTTCCTAAAACTATTTCATTAAATGATATTATTTTACTTGGTGCAACAAGATTCCAATTGACGGAATTCTATGTCAAAAAGAATCTTGTTGGCTTAAGGGTTTTAGAAATTTTCTCAAGAGTCTCACAAGTTTTGGTCAATTCTCTAAAATCTTTGCTTGTTTTAACTTGTATGTTATTTTTAAGCATTGAACAATCCTTGATTGAGTTTCAATTTTGACCATAAACTTGGTTTTCATTTAACTTCAAGTCTCTTTTGCATGCTCTCACAAGGTTGGATTTCTTTTTACCTATGTGGCTGAATCTGATTCAACTTTCTCCATGTTTAAATTACCTTTAGTCACATAGTGCATAAAATTTTCAACTCTTATCTCAACCTTGTGACCTTCATGCCTCATTAAAATTTGGTGATTGAATTTCATTAATGTGCATTGTTCATTAAAGTTTTGACTTGCCAACACCGAATTATTTCAACTTATGCCAATTGCTTGTGATTATTAGTTGCTTGATTGTGTGCTTTACATGTTTATGTGAATCACTTGTTTTTGCATCTTGAACTTTTGAAAAGTGAATAGAATCTTGCTTGTTTTGAAATTTTTTAAACTTTTTGGAATTAAGGAACTTGTGACTATGCACCTAAATTTTGATTTTTCCTCTTATTTCTTTTACCAACTTTTTCTTTCTTTTTACATAACTTTCAAGTTTTGATTTTTTTTTTCAACTAATTTTTCTTTTTTTTGTCCCTAACTTTCAACTTTGCTTTTCTTTTTCATCTAACTTTTCTTTTCACTTTCGATTAACCATTTTCTTTTTTACTAACATAACTTTTAACTTTTAACTTTCCTTTTTATTTTTCAACTAACATTAACTTTTAACTGTTTTCTTTCTCTTTGTGCATAGTAACAATGCTCCTTCCTTCTTTTATTCTTCGATAAACAAGCAAGCTAGCTTTCATCATGTCCCGAATTTGATTGGAAGTTGCTTGTGTTTGATTTGATTTGATTCTCATGTATGCTTCCATTCAATTTCCATTTTCTGTTCACTTCTATTATATGTTGCTAGGTGATACAGTTTCTGCTTATTATCTATTTGTCATACTTCCTTGATTGTGTGCCTCTAGATTATGTTCATATCCCCATTCTCCTTCTTGTTTTGCAGATGGCTGATAGAAAAGGGAAGGATAAGGCCACAAGCTCCAGCAAAAGAAAGTGGACTTCTCAATCTGCTGATACCTCTGATGCTACATTCTATGCAAGGCGTATTAGTGAGAGTGACAAAGAATCTCAGAATACACCTCCCACTGATAAACATAAGTTCAGCAATGCGTATCCGGAGCGGAAGTTTGAAACGTTCTGAAAGAGGAACTTACATGTTGAGCGGGAACTCCATATCCCGGGTGAGTTGAGCCAGTATGCTGATGATTGGATTGCTTAGCGGGGTTGGAATTTCCTAGGTCAGGAGCTTCCAATGGTAAATGAATCATGTGTCAAGGAATTTTATGCGAACTACTACACTGGGGCCCTTGATCCAGTTTACCTGAGAAGCCAGCATATTCTGGTCACTGAGGAGGCGATTGAGCATACCCTCCACTTTGAGCCTGGACCAAGTGGTAAAGATGCATATGAAGAGGCTGAGGGTGAGAGGCACATGAAGACTTTTGATTGGGACCAAGTTTTAGCTGTGATTGCTAAGCCTGGGAGTCAGTATATATATGGTGCGGATAAGATGACTCCCTTGGGTATTCGTGTCCGGTCTTTGACATATGAGGCCCATATTTGGCAGTAGCTACTGTCCAACTATGTGATGCCAAGTACCCATGAGATGAGAGTTATTGCAGATAGGGCTGTTATGGTCTGGTGTGTCTTGGAAGGTCGTGAGTTATACCTTCCACGACACATTAGACGGTCCATGGGGTGGGCTCACTATGTGGGCAACCTAGCCTTCCCGTGCTTGATTACTTAGATAGCCATGGAGGCTGGGGTTCTTTGGATGACTATAGATCAGAGACCGACAGTAGCTGCCCATAAGAAGATCATTCCACATGGTGACTGGCCGGGACTTGAGCTAGCACTTGGACGACGGAGCAGAGGGACACAGCACCTTCTATAGAGGCGGGACCTTCTATATCAGTCCCTTCAGCTTCAGCACCTACCGATCCAGCACCACCAGCATTCCTACAGCCATTCTGCAGCCTGATCCACTAGTTGTCTGACGACATAGCTAGATCAGAGCATATCCACCAGCGATATTTTGAGCGGCTAGAACGTCGCAGCCAGTGGCGTTATGAGCATTTGAGGAGGCTTATCCTCTCTGGCGGTGTTGACATTCTGCCTGAGGCTGACACTCCACCCGAGCATTTTGAGGAAGCCCAAGACCAACCAGCAGACAGAGGAGTCGATGATAGTGACGAGTCTTTGCACTCCGCTTGATCTAAACACTAAGGACGGTGCTACATCTTAAGTGTGGGGACGTTGTCCTTCAACAAGCATATTTTGGGTGACAATTTCATTTCTGAACACTTTTAGTTTAGTTTCTTTTTATACTTTTTAGTTGTTTTGTATATATTTTATCTTTTGAAAACATTTTTACTTAGTTTATTGCACTTTCTTAGTTTATTGCACTTTTTGATTTTGCTTGTACATAACTTAGTATTATATTGTAGTTATGCATATTTTGGCATTTTGCTCTTAATCTTGGCTTTTACATATGCTTTTTAGTTTTTTAGCTATGATTGTGATTTTGGATGATATGATGATTGCACCTAGTTTGATTTCCTATATACTTGCTATTTTGGTTTGATTGAAATTAGGAATTAAACTTAGGATTTTTGACCTTTTTATCCAATCACATTCATATAGAATAAATGTTACTCAATTTAATGAAATTTTCAAGAAACATACTTTTTATAAAGGGCATTAAAATTCAAATTGAATTGAGTTGAAATTCTTTGAAACTTGCATGATTCATACATTGTGGAATATGGTTTTCGAGTTAAAGAACATACAAATTGTGAGATTTTGCGCCTTATTGTGTGGTTACACTATTTGACCACTTATTTTATTCTTGTGTGTGCTCTTCTCTATGATTGCAATCTTTGGTTTGTTTAATTCTATATATCCATGATTTAATGTATGATTATGCAATTATATGATTGAGACCATTATTTCTTTATAGCTCACTTAACCCAAATAGCCTACCATTTCATTCACTTTTGTTTGCTACTTTGAGCCTATGAATACCCCCTTTTTGTTATTTATTTTGCCACATTATTAACCTTAAGCGAAAAATAATGAAATGTCCTTTATTTGAATCTTTGAGTAGCTTCAGTTAGTGAGTGTGTGTGATGTTTAAGTGTGGGAAAGATGTGAAAAACTTGGGTTGATGAAAATGTGTTTTATTCTTGTTGAAAAATTTTAGAAATTTGGGGTGCATACTCATGTAATATTATAGAAGCCATATGCATTGATGAGTTGGTATAATTATGTTTTTGAAAAAAAAGAGAGAAAATAAAAGAAAAATAAATAATGAAAAGGGGATAAAATTACCCCAATGAGAAATTCAATAATAATCAATCAAAGATTCAAATGTAAACCCACCTAGCCATATATATATATATATATATATATATATATATCCTTACCTTTGCCCTTAGCCCCATTACAATCTTGAAAAGACCTCATGATTTTTGCATATGTACATTAAATTTGTGTTGGTTGGTTAGATGAAGAACAAACTTTAGAAAGCATGATTAGAGGAGAATTGAGTGGATTGACCCTAAACACTTGAGTGATTAGAGTGCATATACATATCCGGTGAGGGTTCAATCACTCAATTCCATATTTCTACCTTTGATCATTGTTATCTTGCAAGTTTGGTTAAAATTCTTTTATATGACTCAATTCAATTGTGAATGTAATTTGGTTATAATTGTCTTAGCCCTTGATTTTGTATGGATGCCTTCTTGGAAATTGATTTACTTGGACTAATTAAATACATATAGATAGTTAGATAGTATAAGGTATAATAGTTACATACATATAGGTAGATTGCATATAGTTAGTTATATTGAATAATTGTTGATTTTCCTTCTTGTCTTCCTTTGGTATAGCATGAGGACATGCTATTATTTAAGTGTGGGGATGTGATGAATCCACATTTTATTGACTTTTCTTGCATTTATCCATTGTAATATCATAGTTTAATCATGTCTTCCTAATTTGTGCTTGAAAGTGAAAACATGCTCTTTAGGTCTTTTTATTGCTAAATTTTATTCACTTTGATCCCATTTGGTGCCTTGATGTATTTGTCAATTGATTTCAGGTTTTCAAGGCAAGTTTGGGTTGAAGAAGTGAAGAAAGAGCATCCAAAAGGGTATAAATCATGAAGAAAATAGAGTTTGGAAGCTGATGCAAAGATGCGTACGCACAGTGCTGCGTGCGTACACACAACGGTGACTTCGTGTAAGGATGTGTACGCACCAATCATCATGCGTACGCACGATGGGTATTTTGCACAAGGATGTGTATGCACCGTAAGTCATGCGTACGCACGATTGCATGCACGTGAGGTCATTAATGGCAAATCGCTGGGGGCGATTTCTGGGCCTCCAAAGCCCAATCCAACTCATTTTTGAAGCTATTTCAAGCCAATGTGAAGAGGAATGAAAGGGGGGCAATTAGGTTTAGATTTTTACATGTTTTAGCTTAGTTTTCTAGAGAGAGAAGCTCCCCCCTCTCTCTAGAATTAGGGTTTTCTTAGTTTAATTTCCTTTAATTTTAGCATTTAATTATTGTTTTAATGTAGTTTTATTTATGTTTCTATGCTTTCTTATCTTTATCTTCTTCATCTCCTTTTGTTATTTCCTCTTTTATGTCAATTTCTCATGTTATGAACAATCTTGTTAATTTTGCTTCTAATTAATGCAATTTATGCTTTCAAGTCATTTATTACTTTCTCTAGTTGTTATTGTTGCTTTCTTGCTTTGGTACTTTTAGAATTTATTTTATTACAATTTAATATTATTTTATTCTCATACACACCAAGTGTTTGATAAAATGCTTGGCTTAGTTTTCACATAGTTTTTCTACACTCTTAGCTTGAAATTGTTGACTTTGGTGATCCTTGAGTCATTGATGTCCATTCTTGTTTGATACATTAGAGTAGTTATTTAATTTGGTTTCCTTTGACTCTATGTGACCCCCTAGTGTTTACATAGGACTTAGGGATTGAAATTAACTATACCTATTTGACTTATCTTCAATGTAAGGTTGACTAAGTAGAATTAACTCTTTATAATCATCATATGTTTGTGGTTAATGACTAGGATAGGTAGCCTTAGTTCTCAATTACTTGCCAAGAGGTTTCTTGCATTTTAATCTTCCTTGCTTTGACATTTAATTGCTTTGATGTTTAATTTCTTGCATGTTTAGTTTTCACACTCTTGGTTGAGAAATTGGATGTTTGGGTGAAATTGAGTTGTGGATGTCCATTCCGCATTGTGTGTGAATAGTTAATTGATTTGGTTTCGCTTTTGACTAATTCTCAAGGAGGATTGACTAGTTTGGATTGATTCCACACAATTGCCATGTTTGTGGTCCACAACTAGGATAGGAATCCCTAATTACCCAATTCTTGCTAAGAGTCCTTTTTAGAATTTAATTTTCATTTTCATTGCTTTTACTTTCTTTGACTTTTGCTTTCTTGCATGCTAAGTTACTTCATTGCTATTTACATTTCTTGCTTTCTTGCTTTCCCAATTCCCCATGCTCTCTCTCTCACAGCCAATAATTGTACACTTCATTACAACTCTTAGGAAAGACGACCCGAGGTTTAGTACTCTCGGTTATTTTAATTAAAATTTGCAAACATTTGATTAAGAGAATTCATTGTTGGTTTGGAATATGCTACCAACGAATTTATTCTTGTTTTAATTGATTCCAAACTATACAAGAGTTCTCTTATCACCCACCCAAAATTTGGATGATTCTTCTATCCAGGATTGTATGTCTTTGAGTAAGGGTCATTTTGTGTCCTGGAAGAGTTTTCCATGAAGTTGACTTTCTTCGTTGGTGGTTGGCCCATATTGAAATTGTCATAACTTCATCCAAAATTGGCTCCCTCATTCATGTCACAAGTTGGAGCTTTAGTATTGATTGCTGAAACTTGCATTCTCCTATTTGTTTTATAAGTGTTGCCAATGGTTGAGAGGCGAGCTGCATTTGTTATGCCATAAGCTTGTTTTCTGCCATGATAGCATCTAGAGTATCCAATTCCATCTCTCCCCTCTTCATGTTCATGTTTCTTTATGAAGAGTAGAAGTATTAATTGTTGGCAACAATGTTAATTAGATCCATTATTTCCTCAGAAGTTTTCATATGAAGTGAACCTCCTACAGAATTGTCTAATCAATTCCTTGATGCTTGAGTTATACCTTCATAGAAAATTTGCAGTTGAACCTAATCCGTGAACATGTTTGGTGGGCATTTCCTCAACAATCCTTTATATATTTCCCATGTTTCATAGAGTGATTCTCCCTCAAGTTGCTTGAATGTTTGAACCTCAATTCTGAGCTTGATTATTCTTTGAGGAGAGAAGAACTTATTCAAGAACTTGTTGACTAAATCCTCCCAAGTAGCAATACTCTCCTTGGGAAATGATTCCAACCATTGAGATGCCCTATCTCTCAGGGAGAAGGAAAACAAAAGCAATCTGTAGATGTCTTGGTGAACTCCATTTGTTTTGACAGTGTCACATATTCTAAGAAAAATAGACAAGTGTTGAATTAGATCTTCTTGAGCACTACCTCCGTATTGACAGTTTTGCTGGACTAAGGTGATGAGTTGGGGGTGGGTTTGAGCTCGAAATTGTTGGCATGTACATTGGGAGTTAAGATGCTACTCCCACAGTTACCAGGATTAGGATTGGTATAAGAACCTAATGTCCTCTTGATGGGTGGAGCATTGTTGTTACCAACTTCATCATGGTAATTTAGAGGAAATTCCTCAACCATTCTTTGGTATAAATCTTTTTCTTCTACTTCCTCAACTACTCCTTTACCCCTTGCTTCTCTTCTTAATCTTCAACAAGTTCTTACTGTCTCTGGATTGTAAGATATTGATTCAATTCCGAAACCACATCGCATATACATAAACAACCAAAAACCAAGTGGTAAAGTTCACTCTATCACAAAGTGTGGTTAGAACTAAGTGGTGCAATATTTCAAACAATTAGTATGCTGAAATTTCAATGAATATATACAATGAAAAAGAGTAAATGGCATAAACTATAAAAGTAAAATGAGTAAACAAAGAGTGAGAAAAGTCACAAAATAAAGAAAACGTTTAATCTAGGTATCCATTCAACTTAATCATTGTCAATCTTAATCAATCCCCAGCAACGGCGCCAAAAACTTGATATGGATTTGACAAACAATATCCACCGACAAGTGTACTGGGTCGTAATCAAGTAATAACTCACGATGAGTGAGGTCAATCCCACAAAGATGGATAGATCAAGCAACTACAATTAACTGGCTATTCTAGTTAAACAATCAATTTGATGAGGTTTGGTCAAATATTAGATAACTTGGCAGTGAAGTAAATGACTGAAAGGTAAAGAGCAAAGAGATAAATGACTGGAATTAAAGAGCGGAAAAGTAAATAACTAGAAATTTAAAGTGCAGAAAAATAAATTGCAATAATCTAAATGCGGGAAGAATAAATGGCAAGAAAAATAAATTGCTAGAATGTAAAAGAAGTAATGAAAAGGAGCATTAAATGGAAAGCAAATGATAAGGAAGGGGAAAGATAGAATGATCGAGGATCATTGGGGTAAAGAGATATTAAATTCTCCGTGTCAAATTGCTTTTCATCTTATCTTCAATCATGCAATTCACTTATCTCTTGGAAATCATAAGTGATTAAAACCCAATTCTTTGGTGAATCAATCTCTCTTAACTTGATCTAATTTCTCATCAGAAGAGATGAAGATTGGTATCTGATTTAGAGCCACACAATCTGATAAACCCAGATTGTGGGTTGATTAAATGTCACAATATCAATCCCAAACCCAGATTTACACAATTGTGAGAAAGAACTTCAAGTATAATTCTATGATTCCATTCCCAAGTTTCACGTAGAATCCATGTAAGATTCAAATTCTTTCCCAAGATATTTGAATTCTTGAAATGAAGAACGGAGATTCTATCTAGAAAATCAAATGAAAGATGAAGAAAAGAAAAAGATAAAATCACAATTGATCCATTAAATTTCAATAGAGCTCCTTCTCCTAATAAAAGGGAAGTTAGCTAATGGTGCACGAATCCCCACACTTCGTACAACTGTACTAGCAAGTGCACTGGGTTGTCCAAGTAATACCTGAGCGAGTCAGGGTCAATCCCATGAGGATTGTGCTTCGAAGCAAGCTATGATTATCTTGCAGGTCTTAGTCAGGCGGATAGAAGAGTTGCTGGATTTGTGAGATCTGAACTAGGTTGATATGTTTACAATGATAATCTTAAAACTTAGATGGTTAAGGCTTGGAGTTGCCTTGTCCTTCTGGATTAACTCGGGTCTTACTATCTTCTTCAATTGTGAATGATTTCTACAATGGTAGGCTATATGTGATTGACGCTGGTTTGAGCAGCCGCCAATACTCCTCCAGATTTGAAGACCAGGGTTAGTGCGCATCCAGTCTGATTGAGGGTGAAGCTCCTGCAGTCCATTCTCCTTAATGATCCTACTCAAAACGCCACAGACAAAGTTAGATCTTCCGGATCAGAGAATGCTGCGCCTTTGAATTCTAGCCTCTACCACAGAGACCCTAATCTCCTTGTAAATTGACTAAACTGGCATCTCGAGAAGTCTCCAACAAATTTGTGGAAGCCGTCTGAGAGATGTATAATCAAGCTGGCGGTTCGATGCTTTCTAGTCACGTATTCACGCAAACCCAAGAAGACACGGGTAACTGTAAGGCATGTGGTCTTAGTATGAAGAACGGAGCTGATTGTCACGGATCATCCCATTCATCATGTTGAAGAACGAGTATACATCTTAGAATTAAATTAAACACGGATTGAAGAGAAACAGTAATACTTTTATTAATTCATAGAACTCAGCAGGGCTCCTCCCCTCAACCTAGGAAGTTTAGAAACTCATACTAATAGGGAATACAATGATAAAAATGAAATATGGCAGACTTCTCTGGTGCGCGAAATTGTGAACAATACTTTTCACAACTCTCATAATCCCCGGTAATGAACCCCAAAAACTTGGTGTTCAATACCATGGCATAAACACAACTTCGCACAACTAACCAGCAAGTGCACTGGGTCGTCCAAGTAATAAACCTTACGCGAGTAAGGGTCGATCCCACGGAGATTGTTGGTATGAAGCAAGCTATGGTCATCTTGTAAATCTTAGTCAGGCAAACTCAAATGGATATGGTGATATACGAATAAAACATAAAGATAAAGATAGAGATACTTATGTGATTCATTGGTAGGAATTTCAGATAAGCGCATGAAGATGCTGTGTCCCTTCCGTCTCTCTACTTTCCTACTGTCTTCATCCAATCCTTCTTACTCCTTTCCATGGCAAGCTTATGCAAGGATTTCACCGTTGTCAGTGGCTACCTCCCATCCTCTCAGTGGAAATGTTCAACGCACCCTGTCACGGCACGGCTATCCATCTGTCGGTTCTCAATCAGGCCAGAATAGAATCCAGTGATTCTTTTGCGTCTGTCACTAACGCCCCGCTTTCAGGAGTTTGAAGCACGTCACAGTCATTCAATCATTGAATCCTACTCAGAATACCACAGACAAGGTTAGACCTTCCGGATTCTCTTGAATGCCGCCATCAGTTCTAGCCTATACCACAAAGACTCTGATCTCACGGAATGGCTGGCTCGGTTGTCAGGCGAGCGCTCGGTTGTCGGGCGATCAACCATGCATCGTGTATCAGGAATCCAAGAGATATTCACCCAATCTAAGGTAGAACGGAGGTGGTTGTCAGGCACACGTTCATAGGTGAGAATGATGATGAGTGTCACGGATCATCACATTCATCAAGTTGAAGAACAAGTGATATCTTAGAACAAGAACAAGCGGAATTGGATAGAAGAACAATAGTAATTGCATTAATACTCAAGGTACAGCAGAGCTCCACACCTTAATCTATGGTGTGTAGAAAACTCCACCGTTGAAAATACATAAGAACAAGGTATAGGCATGGCCGAATGGCCAGCCTCCCAATGATCTAAGATAGCATAAGAACAAAGATAGCTACCCAGATATGATCTAAGAACTAGATGTCCCCAGATGAAAATACAATAGTAAAAGGTCCTACTTATAGAGAACTAGTAGCCTAGGGTTTACAGAGATGAGTAAATGACATAAAAATCCACTTCCGGGCCCACTTGGTGTGTGCTTGGGCTGAGCAATGAAGCATTTTCGTGTAGAGACTCTTCTTGGAGTTAAACGCCAGCTTTGGTGCCAGTTTGGGCGTTTAACTCCCATTCTTGTGCCAGTTCCGACGTTTAACGCTGGGAATTCTGAGGGTGACTTTGAACGCCGGTTTGGGCCATCAAATCTTGGGCAAAGTATGGACTATCATATATTGCTGGAAAGCCCAGGATGTCTACTTCGAGTGCAGGGAGGTCAGAATCCAACAGCATCTGCAGTCCTTTTCAGTCTCTGAATCAGATTTTTGCTCAGGTCCCTCAATTTCAGCCAGAAAATACCTGAAATCACAGAAAAACACACAAACTCATAGTAAAGTCCAGAAAAGTGAATTTTAACTAAAAACTAATAAAAATATACTAAAAACTAACTAGATCATACTAAAAACATACTAAAAACAATGCCAAAAAGCGTACAAATTATCCGCTCATCACAACACCAAACTTAAATTGTTGCTTGTCCTCAAGCAACTGAAAATCAAATAAGATAAAAAGAAGAGAATATGCAATGAATTCCAAAAACATCTATGAAGATCAGTATTAATCAGATGAGCGGGGATTTTAGCTTTTTGCCTCTGAACAGTTTTGGCATCTCACTCTATCCTTTGAAATTCAGAATGATTGGCTTTTTTAGGAACTCAGAATCCAGATAGTGTCATTGATTCTCCTAGTTAAGTATGATGATTCTTGAACATAGCTACTTATTGAGTCTTGGCTGTGGCCCAAAGCACTCTGTCTTCCAGTATTACCACCGGATACATACATGCCACAGACACATAATTGGGTGAACCTTTTCAGATTGTGACTCAGCTTTGCTAGAGTCCCCAACTAGAGGTGTCCAGGGTTCTTAAGCACACTCTTTTTGCCTTGGATCACAACTTTATTTCTCTTTTTCTTTTTTTTCGTTTTCTTTTCTCCCTCTTTTTTTTCGTTTTTCTCCTTCTCTTTTTTTTTTGTATTCACTGCTTTTTCTTGCTTCAAGAATCATTTTTATGATTTTTCAGATCCTCAGTAACATGTCTCCTTTTTCATCATTCTTTCAAGAGCCAACATTCATGAACCACAAATTCAAGATACATATGCACTGTTCAAGCATACATTCAGAAAACAAAAATATTGCCACCACATCAAAATAATTAAACTGTTATAAAATTCAAAATTCATGCAATTCTTTTCTTTTTCAATTAAGTACATCTTTCATTTAAGAGAGGTGATGGATTCATAGGACATTCATAACTTTAAGGCATAGACACTAAGACTCTAATGATTACAAGACTCAAACATAGATAAGCATAAGCATAAAATTCGAAAAACAGGAAAATAAAGAACAAGGAAATTAAAGAACGGGTCCACCTTAGTGATGGCGGCTTGAAGATCCTATGGAGTGCTTGATCTCCTCAATGTCTCTTCCTTGTTTTAATTGCTCCTCTCTCATGATTCTTTGATCTTCTCTAATTTCATGGAGGAGAATGGAATGTTCTTGGTGCTCCACCCTTAGTTGTCCCATGTTGGAACTCAGTTCTCCTAGGGAGGTGTTTAGTTGCTCCCAATAGTTTTGTGGAGGAAAGTGCATCCCTTGAGGAATCTCAGGGACCTCATGATGAGTGGGATCTCTTGTGTGCTCCATCCTCTTCTTAGTGATGGGCTTGTCCTCATCAATGGGGATGTCTCCCTCTATGTCAACTCCAACTGAATAACAGAGGTGACAAATGAGATGAGGAAATGCTAACCTTGCCAAGGTAGAGGACTTGTCCGCCACCTTATAGAGTTCTTGGGATATAACCTCATGAACTTCTATTTCTTCTCCAATCATGATGCTATGAATCATGATAGCCCGGTCTATGGTAACTTCAGACCGGTTGCTAGTGGGAATGATTGAGCGTTGTATAAACTCTAACCATCCTCTAGCCACGGGTTTGAGGTCATGCCTTCTCAATTGAACCGGCTTTCCTCTTGAATCTCTCTTCCATTGGGCGCCCTCTTCACATATGACTGTGAGGACTTGGTCCAACCTTTGATCAAAGTTGACCCTTCTAGTGTAAGGGTGTTCATCTTCTTGCATCATGGGCAAGTTGAATGCCAACCTTACATTTTCCGGACTAAAATCCAAGTATTTCCCCCCGAACCATAGTAAGCCAATTCATTTTCCGGACTAAAATCCAAGTATTTCCCCCCGAACCATAGTAAGCCAATTCTTTGGGTCCGGGTTCACACTTTGATCATGGTTCTTGGTGATCCATGCATTGGCATAGAACTCTTGAACCATTAAGATTCCGACTTGTTGAATGGGGTTGGTAAGAACTTCCCAACCTCTTTTTCGGATCTCATGTCGGATCTCCAGATATTCACTCTTTTTGAGCTTGAAAGGGACCTCGGGGATCACCTTTTTCAAGGCCACAACTTCATAGAAGTGGTCTTGATGCACCCTTGAGATGAATCTCTCCATCTCCCATGACTCGGAGGTAGAAGCTTTTGCCTTCCCTTTCCTCTTTCTAGAGGTTTCTCCGGCCTTGGATGCCATAAATGGTTATGAAAAAACAAAAAGCAATGCTTTTACCACACCAAACTTAAAAGGGTTGCTCGTCCCCGAGCAAAAGAAGAAAGAAGAGAGTAGAAGAAGAAGAAATGAGAAAGAAGGGAATGGCTTTTGTGTTCGGCCAAAAAGTGGAAGAAGTGGTGTTTAGGTGGGGTTTTATGAAGGATGGATGTGAGTGGTGAAGAGAAAGATGGGATTTGATAGGTGAAGGGTTTTTTTAGGGAAGAGGTGTTGAGGTGATTGGTGAAGAAGAAAGAGAGTGGTAGGGTAGGTGGGGATCCTGTGGGGTCCACAGATCCTGAGGTGTCAAAGAAAAGTCATCCCTGCACCAAATGGCATGCAAAAATGCGTTTTGAGCCAATTCTGGAGTTAAACGCCGGGCTAGTGCCCATTTCTGGCATTTAACGCCAAGTGCTTGCCCTTTTCTGGCATTTAACGCCAGTCTGGTGCCCCTTTCTGGCGTTAAACGCCCAGAATGGTGCCAGACTGGGCGTTAAACGCCCATCTGCTAGCCTTACTGGCGTTTAAACGCCAGCAGGATCTTCCTCCAAGGTGTGCTGTTTTTCTTTCTGTTTTTCATTCTGTTTTTGCTTTTTCAATTGAATTTGTGACTTCTCATGATCATCAACCTACAGAAAACATAAAATAACAAAGAAAAATATATAAAATATAACATTGGGTTGCCTCCCAACAAGCGCTTCTTTAATGTCAATAGCTTGACAGTGGGCTCTCATGGAGCCTCACAGATGCTCAAAGCAATGTTGGAACCTCCCAACACCAAACTTAGAGTTTGAGTGTGGGGGTTCAACACCAAACTTAGATTAGGTTGTGGCCTCCCAATACCAAACTTAGAGTTTGACTGTGGGGGCTCTGTTTGGCTCTGTTTTGAGAGAAGCTCTTCATGCTTCTTCTCCATGGTGACAGAGGGATATCCTTGAGCCTTAAACACAAAGAATTCTTCATTCACTTGAATGATCAATTCTCCTCTATCAACATCAATCACAGCCTTTGCTGTGGCTAGGAAGGGTCTGCCAAGGATAATGGATTCATCCATGCACTTCCCAGTCTCTAGGACTATGAAATCAGCAGGGATGTAATGGTTTTCAACTTTTACCAGAACATCCTCTACAAGTCCATAAGCTTGTTTTCTTGAGTTGTCTGCCATCTCTAGTGAGATTTTTGCAGCTTGCACCTCAAAGATCCCTAGCTTCTCCATTACAGAGAGAGGCATGAGGTTTACACTTGACCCTAAGTCACACAAGGCCTTCTTGAAGGTCATGGTGCCTATGGTACAAGGTATTGAGAACTTCCCAGGATCTTGTCTCTTTTGAGGTAATTTCTGCCTAGACAAGTCATCTAGTTCTTTGGTGAGCAAAGGAGGTTCATCCTCCCAAGTCTCAAGCAGCGTGATTTTGTTCATAATTTAATCTGCTTGCCGATGGCTGGTCTTGATCTTATCTTGGGATTGGACTGGTTATCTAAGAACCATGTTCTGCTAGATTGTTCTACAAAGTCGGTGTACTTTATGCCGGGAGATACGGAAGGGCCGGTCATGGTGAATAATTATTACTTGAATTCGATGATGGTGAACTGTTCCGGAACCGAATGTCAGGGTATCCTGTTGTTAACCGCGGGTGTTTCGGGTGATGATCAAAGGTTGGAACAGATTCCGGTTGTGTGTGAGTTTCCGGAAGTGTTTCCTGATGATATTGATGAGTTTCCACCTAACCGAGAGGTTGAGTTTGCTATTGAATTGGTGCCCGGGGCGGGACCAATCTCAAGTGCTCCTTATAGGATGTCACCGTTAGAGATGAACGAGCTAAAGTCTCAGTTAGAGGATTTGTTGAGAAAGAATTTTATACGACCAAGTGTATCTCCGTGGGGTGCTCCAGTGTTACTGGTGAAGAAGAAGGATGGGAGTATGCGGCTCTGTGTGGATTACAGGCAACTGAACAAGGTTACAATAAAGAATAAGTACCCATTGCCGAGAATTGATGATCTCATGGATCAGTTACAAGGAGCTGGAGTTTTCTCCAAGATCGATTTGCGATCCGGTTATCACCAGATAAGGGTGAGGGATGAGGATATCCCTAAGACCGCTTTCAGGACTCGTTATGGTCATTACGAGTACACTGTAATGTCTTTTGGGTTGACGAATGCTCCTGCAGTGTTTATGGATTACATGAATAGAGTTTTCCGTCCGTTTTTGGATAAATTCGTTGTTGTCTTCATTGATGACATACTGATCTACTCCAAGACTGAAGAAGAGCATGCGGAACACTTGAGGACCGTGTTGCAGATTCTAAAGGAGAAGAAAATTTATGCAAAATTGTCTAAGTGCGAGTTTTGGAAGAGTGAGGTGAAGTTTTTGGGTCATGTGGTGAGTAAGAAGGGAATAGCCGTAGATCCAACTAAGGTGGAGGCTGTGATGGATTGGAAGCAACCAACCACCGTAACAGAGATAAGGAGTTTTCTGGGTTTAGCTGGCTATTACCGAAGGTTTATCAAGGGCTTTTCACAGATAGCTTTGCCAATGACAAAGTTGACCCGCAAAGACACTCCGTTTGTTTGGACTCCTGAGTGCGAGGAGAGCTTTCAGACATTGAAGAAAAAGTTGACCACTGCACCTGTGTTAGTGTTACCTGAGCCGAATGAGCCATTTGAGGTGTATTGTGATGCCTCATTGAAGGGTCTAGGGTGCGTGCTGATGCAGCATCATAATGTGGTGGCGTATGCCTCACGACAGTTGAGACCTCATGAAGTTAGTTATCCTACGCATGATTTGGAACTCGCTGCAGTTGTGTTTGCCTTGAAGGTGTGGAGGCATTATCTCTATGGGGTTAAGTTCCAAGTTTTCTCTGATCATAAGAGCTTGAAGTACCTCTTTGATCAGAAAGAGCTTAATATGAGGCAGAGAAGGTGGATGGAATTGTTGAAGGACTACGACTTTGAGTTGCATTACCATCCGGGAAAGGCGAACGTAGTGGCGGATGCGTTAAGTCGGAAGTTGTTATATGCGGCTTGGATGATGCTTCAAGAGGAAAAGTTGCTCAAGGGATTTGAGAGTCTGAAAATTGGTGCTCGAGAAGTATCTGGAACTTTGTGTTTGAGCCGATTAGAAATCTCAAGTGACTTTAAGTCCGAACTACTAAAGACTCATCAAAATGATGAAGCGTTATGGACGGTGTTACCGGCTTTTGAGCAAGGAAAACAATGGAGAGTGTCGGAAGAAAAAGATGGGTTATGGAGATTCAAGGGTAGGATCATTGTGCCGGATGTGGGCACTTTGAGGCAAGATATTTTAAAGGAGGCACACAAAAGCGGATTCTCCATTCACCCGGGAAGTACTAAGATGTACCATGATTTAAAGGCGATGTTTTGGTGGCCGGGTATGAAGAATGATGTGGCGGAATATGTTTCAAAGTGCTTAACTTGTCAAAAGGTAAAGATTGAACATCAAAGACCTTCCGGGATGTTGCAACCTTTAGAGATTCCACAATGGAAGTGGGAAAGTATTGCAATGGACTTTGTGTCTGGATTGCCAAGGACTAGGGCTGGTTTTGATGCTATTTGGGTGATTGTGGACCGACTGACGAAGTCAGCTCACTTTTTACCCATTCGGATGACCTACACCCTTGAGGAGCTAGCACGGTTATACATAAAGGAGATTGTGAGACTTCATGGTGTACCTGCTACTATAATCTCTGATAGAGATCCTCGTTTCACTTCAAGGTTTTGGGGTGCATTTCAGAAAGCTTTTGGAACCCGATTAAGCTTGAGTATGGCTTACCATCCTCAAACAGATGGTCAATCCGAGAGGACGATCCAAACACTAGAAGATATGTTGAGAGCTTGTGTTTTGGACCAACCGGCAAGTTGGGATCGGTATATGCCATTAGTGGAGTTTGCATACAATAATAGTTATCATGCGAGCATCGGAATGGCTCCGTATGAGGCCTTGTATGGGAGGAAATGTCAATCTCCGCTATGTTGGTATGAAGCTGGAGAGAAAAGCTTGTTAGGGCCGGAAATGATAGCTGAGACTACTGAACAAGTCAAGAAAATCCGTGATAGGATGCTTACGGCGCAGAGTCGTCAAAAGAGTTATGCCGATCAGAGGCGAAAGCCCTTAGAATTTGAGGAAGGAGATCATGTTTTCCTTAAGGTTACTCCGACCACGGGAGTAGGTAGGGCGATTAAGGCCAAGAAGTTGAATCCTCGATACATTGGTCCATTTCAAATCCTGGAGAGGATTGGACTGGTGGCGTATCGGATGGCTCTACCACCTCATCTTTCGAACCTGCACGACGTGTTTCACGTGTCGCAGCTTCGGAAGTACACTCCTGATGCTAACCATGTGTTGGAACCTGAGTCGGTTCAGTTGAGGGAAGATTTGACGCTTCCAGTGGCTCCAGTCAGAATTGATGATACTAGTATCAAACGGTTGCGTGGAAAAGAAGTTTCATTAGTGAAAGTGGCTTGGAGTCGAGGCGGTGTTGAGGAACACACTTGGGAACTTGAGTCGGAGATGCGAACGGATTACCCGCATTTATTCTCAGGTAATTGCATTTGAATTTTGTGGGCAAAATTCCCAATTAGGTGGGTAGAATGTAAAACCCGGTTAATTAACGGCTAATTAACCCATAAATGAGAATTTATTCTAGAAAGCCCAAAATGTGATTTTTATGGCTAAATGTGATAGAGGAGATTGAGACGAGAATTTCGGTACCAATTTTATAGAATTCGGACCAAGATTGGACCGAACGGGCCAAACCGGGCCAATAGGACCTAAAGTGGGCCCTTGGCCCAACATAACTTGACCAAAACCCTACTTTTCAGCACTCTCTCTCCTCATTTGTTACACACACAAGCTGAAATTAGAGAGAAAGGGAGGAAGAACACTCTCTCAAGTTCTCTCCCTTGGTTGATCTTCAAACCACCATAACTTTTGATCTAGAGTTCCGATTGCCGCTCCGTTTGTGGCCACGCGTTCACCGCGGAGAGCTCTACAAAACCCATACAACCAATCTTGAGGTAAGCCACGTGTTGCTGTTCGAAATCTCAGCCCTTATTTTCGAGTTTCATGGGTAAAATGTTGAGATTTTGGGTTCTTTGATGTTATAGGACCCAACTCTCTTGAAGGAGAAGGTTAATCTTGTCTCCTTGGACCTTGGGTGTGGTAAGATTCTCAACCCTAGTGTATTTTGTTGTTTTATGATGTTTGGGTTTTGAGATGTTGTGTATGGGTATGATGGTTGTGGCTTAGGTTGTGTATGTGTGGATATTGGAGCTTGATTGGTGATTTTGAAAAGCTTGGAAAGGGTTTGGTGGTGAAAAATCTGTTCTTGGAGGTGTTGAGGCCTTGAGAGCTTGTGGATAAGTGATTTGGAAGTGCTCCGGTGGAGCTTGGGAAAATCGGCTAAGGTATGGTTTCGGTTTCCCGTATCTAATATGTAATATGGTAGGAAATACTTAGGCTAGAGACCCTAAGATAGGCATTGAATGGTTGATGTTGTTGAATGATTGAGATATATGATGTGGTCATATATGTGATGATGATTAATGATGCCTTGGTGGTAAGATGTATGAGAAATATGCATGTTGAGATATATGCTTGATGATTGGTTATGGTTGAATTGTGGGTTGAACCATGTTTATGGTGAGTATGATGTTGATTGTGTACAATGATGATTTATTGGAATTGGTGTTGTTGAGAATTGGCATGAGTAAGAGTATATGATATGTCCATATGTTTGAGTTTGAGCCACTTGGGTGAAGTGTGTTAAAATGATGAGATTATGATTTGGTAAATTGTGGTAATGTGTGAGTTGAGGAGGCTTGATGTTGAAATTGATGTATTTTGATTGATTTCAAAGAAAAGGGATGAAAATGGCATGTTTTGATTGATTTTGAAAAGAGTTGGAAATGGCTTGTTTGCAAATGGCACTTTGTGGTTTTTATGAAAAACATGGTTTTTGGGCACACTTTGATGGGACATAACTTGGACTACGGATCTTTGTTTTGTGCCAAATCTGTTTAGAAATGAAATTGGACCCGGGAAGTCCATGCCGTTCGAAGAACGGGTGAAAAATGATTTAAAATGAGAAAGTTATGTCCGTTGGAAGATTGGGGTTTAAATCTGTGAATTCTGCAGCTTTTAACTTAGAAAATTTTTAGCAGAATAACCCCTTGCGCGTAGGCGCACTTGGCGCGTGCGCGTCGATCTTCCAGAAAGCGCCATCCACGCGTGCGCGTGATGTGCGCGGGCGCGCCGATTGTGCTGCACCCAATGCCCAGCCATTTTCCAGAGAGTTATGCCAGAACTGTGCCAGTGTTGTGCCTGGGGCACGAGAACCCCACGCGTACGCATGGTTGACGCTTACGCGTCGATTGGCAAATGTTTAATCCACGCGTTAGCGTGCATGACGCTTGCGCGTCGATGAAGTTTTGAGGCCATTCACGCGTGCGCGTGGAGCGCGCGTACGCGTGGACCTGTCTTCATCCCAAAGTTGATTTTTGAGTTTTGAAAGCCAAATTTCATAACTTCTAAGCCTCCGATCTCACCACTTATATCTTAAATCATTATGATATGCCTAGCTATTAGAAAGGGGCTAGTGAATGAGGTAACTTGCGAGTGAAGCAAGGGAAAAATGAATGATCATTGAGGATCAAGCATGATTATGTGAGATGCGGAGGATGGTGGTGGAAGTGCTGGTTATGCCATTGGCCGAAGGGCCGTAATTGTTTATATATTGGCTGGTTCTGGATTGAACCGTGAGCCGGAATAGCTGTGTATGCTATGAATATTGGCTGGTTATGGATTTAACCGTGAGCCGGATGGCTGATATGGATGTTGATTCATGGATGAGAATTCATGCATGTTTATGCTGAATTATTGATAATTGTGATTTGCACTTCCACTATCGGAGTTACGAGTTTCCCTGGGTAGTAGCAGTGGCTAGCCACCACGTGCTCCAGGTTGAGACTTGATACTCTTTTGACCCTATGTCATAAGTGTGGCCGGGCACTGTGAAAGACCCGGATGAGCTCGCCCCCGTATATATTCACCAGTGAGGGTGATGGATGTAGATCATGATTATGATCAAGTTTATGACGAGTATAACTCGAGTTGGGGATGCATGACAGAGGGACAGTCCAATGGTTAGCTACCAGGACTTGTCGGGTTGGCTCTATAACCGACAGATGATATCATCAGCCACTAGGGACAGGCATTCATCATATGCATATTATGTGAATTGTTTGAGATTGCCTATTTGACTGCATATTATTTGCTAATTGTCTAAATTCCTTACTTGTTCCTAATTGTATATTTCTTGCTTGATATAACTGTGTTTGCTACATTATACTCCTGCTGATGGTCGGGAGGTCTGAAGGAATTGGAAAGGGAAGTATTAGTTAGACTGAAGTATCTTTAGTCAGATGCCCTTTTATGGTTTAGCTTGTTTATAAGCTTTGATATTATTTGGAGGAAGTTCTAGGATTGCCTTTGGCTTTCCTCCATTATTATGTATTATATATGTGGAAGCTGTTACCATGCTGGGGACCTCTGGTTCTCACCCATGCGGATTTTGTGGTTTTCAGATGCAGGACGTGATGTTTCCCGCTGAGGCATGCTGGAGACTTCTATACTTGCGAAGATCCTTTGTTCTCGGGGCTATATTTTGGTTTATATGTTTTGCTTAGATACTTTTATCTCCATTAAATAATACAAACTGTGATGACTCCTCTTATGGGAGAATTTTGGAGAATAGATTTTATGTATTTGTGTCCCTTTGGGTTTCCTTTGGGGTTTTCCTTATTTTATCATATGTATATATTGCTATGCTCGGACCGGTTATCTTCGCAGCCGGATCTTGAGTCTTGATATCCCAATTTTTGACACTCCTTTGTATATATATAATCTCGCGTTGGTTTATCCTTATTCGTTACGTTGTCGATCGGAGTGTTGCGCTTTAGAGTTGCGATGGTTTTTGTTTACCCCTTTTTCTACAAAGGCTCCTAGTTATAATCAATCATTCATACTACTATACGTACTAAATTTTTATTTTAGAGGTCGTAATACCTTGCCATCTCTGAATTATGACTTAAGCATAAGACTCTGTATGGTAGGGTGTTACACTGTATGTTCTGAATCTTCAATTCTTTGTATTATTGACTTGAAAAGACACAAATTAAAAATATTTTTGGATTTTTTTTAATAATAAGGAGTGATCAAAATGCAACTAAAATTAAATAACAATGCATGCAAGACACCAAACTTAACCGTTTGTATACTACTGACACTAACAACATGAGAATGCATATGAGAAACACAAAATACTCAAGTCAATAGAATTCAAAGATCAGAGCAAGTAAATCATCAAGAATAACTTGAAAATCACTTAAGACACATGAATGAACGCATGCAATTGACACCAAACTTAAAATGAGACACTAGACTCAAACAAGAAATATTTTTGAATTTTATGATTTTGTAAATTTTTTTGTGCTTTTTCGAAAATTAAGTGGAAAAGAAAATAAAGGTATCAAAATTCTTAATGAGAATTCCAGGAATCATGCAATGTTTAGTCTAAGACTCCGGTCCAGGAATTAGACATGGCTTCACAGCCAGCCAAGCTTTCAAAGAAAGCTTCGGTCCAAAACACTAGACATGGCCAAAGGCCAGCTAAGCCTTAGCAGATCACTGCTCCAACAGCAAGATTGATAGAAATCAACAAGCTCTTGTGATGATAAGTTGAAACCTCGGTCCAATAAGATTAGACATGGCTTCACAGCCAGCCAGACTTCAACAGATCATCTTGAAACACTAGAATTCATTCTTAAGAACTCTGAAAAAAAAATACCTAATCTAAGCAACAAGATGAACCGTCAGTTGTCCAAACTCAACAATCCCCGGCAACGGCGCCAAAAACTTGGTGCGCGAAATTGTGAACAATACTTTTCACAACTCTCATAATCCCCGGTAATGAACCCCAAAAACTTGGTGTTCAATACCATGGCATAAACACAACTTCGCACAACTAACCAGCAAGTGCACTGGGTCGTCCAAGTAATAAACCTTACGCGAGTAAGGGTCGATCCCACAGAGATTGTTGGTATGAAGCAAGCTATGGTCATCTTGTAAATCTTAGTCAGGCAAACTCAAATGGATATGGTGATATACGAATAAAACATAAAGATAAAGATAGAGATACTTATGTGATTCATTGGTAGGAATTTCAGATAAGCGCATGAAGATGCTGTGTCCCTTCCGTCTCTCTGCTTTCCTACTGTCTTCATCCAATCCTTCTTACTCCTTTCCATGGCAAGCTTATGCAAGGGTTTCACCGTTGTCAGTGGCTACCTCCCATCCTCTCAGTGGAAATGTTCAACGCACCCTGTCACGGCACGGCTATCCATCTGTCGGTTCTCAATCAGGCCGGAATAGAATCCAGTGATTCTTTTGCGTCTGTCACTAACGCCCCGCCTTCAAGAGTTTGAAGCACGTCACAGTCATTCAATCATTGAATCCTACTCAGAATACCACAGACAAGGTTAGACCTTCCGGATTCTCTTGAATGCCGCCATCAGTTCTGGCCTATACCACGAAGACTCTGATCTCACGGAATGGCTGGCTCGGTTGTCAGGCGAGCGCTCGGTTGTAAGGCGATCAACCATGCATCGTGTATCAGGAATCCAAGAGATATTCACCCAATCTAAGGTAGAACGGAGGTGGTTGTCATGCACACGTTCATAGGTGAGAATGATGATGAGTGTCACGGATCATCATATTCATCAAGTTGAAGAACAAGTGATATCTTAGAACAAGAACAAGCGGAATTGAATAGAAGAACAATAGTAATTGCATTAATACTCGAGGTACAGCAGAGCTCCACACCTTAATCTATGGTGTGTAAAAAACTCCACCGTTGAAAATACATAAGAACAAGGTCTAGGCATGGCCGAATGGCCAGCCTCCCAATGATCTAAGATAGCATAAGAACAAAGATAGCTACCCAGATATGATCTAAGAACTAGATGTCCCCAGATGAAAATACAATAGTAAAAGGTCCTACTTATAGAGAACTAGTAGCCTAGGGTTTACAGAGATGAGTAAATGACATAAAAATCCACTTCCGGGCCCACTTGGTGTGTGCTTGGGCTGAGCAATGAAGCATTTTCGTGTAGAGACTCTTCTTGGAGTTAAACGCCAGCTTTGGTGCCAGTTTGGGCGCTTAACTCCCATTCTTGTGCCAGTTCCGGCGTTTAACGCTGGGAATTCTGAGGGTGACTTTGAACGCCGGTTTGGGCCATCAAATCTTGGGCAAAGTATGGACTATCATATATTTCCGGAAAGCCCAGGATGTCTACTTTCCAACGCCGTTGAAAGCGCGCCAATTGGGCTTCTGTAGCTCCAGAAAATCCACTTCAAGTACAGGAAGGTCAGAATCCAACAGCATCTGCAGTCCTTTTCAGTCTCTGAATCAGATTTTTGCTCAGGTCCCTCAATTTCAGCCAGAAAATACCTGAAATCACAAAAAAACACACAAACTCATAGTAAAGTCCAGAAAAGTGAATTTTAACTAAAAACTAATAAAAATATACTAAAAACTAACTAGATCATACTAAAAACATACTAAAAACAATGCCAAAAAGCATACAAATTATCCGCTCATCACTCTCCTTAATAAAAAGTGTAAAAGTCTTTAAATACTAAACTAATGACTAAGGATTACATAAGAAAGGGTAAAACAGTCTTTTAGTACTAAAATCCACTTCCGGGGCCCACTTGGTTATTGTTTGGGCTGAGCTTTGATGAGATCCACGTGCTATGAGGCCTCTAGGGCATTGAACACTGGCTAGGGGGTCATTTTTGATCATTTGAACGCTGGTCTCTTCTCCTTGGGCGTTGGACGCCTGGAAGGGGGCAGGAGGCTGGCATTGGACGCCAGTTTTGGGCCTTTTAATCTAAAGCAAAGTATAGACTATTATACGTTTCTGGAAATCTATGAAAGTCATATTTCCATAGCCATTGAGAACGCTCTATTTAGACTTTTTTAGCTCCAGAAAAGCTCTTCTGAGTGCAAAGATGTCAGATCCGGATAGCATCTGCAGTGCTTACTTTGTCTCTGAATACCTGAAATTGTACAAACATTCACAAACTCAAAGTAGAATCCAAAAATGTGAATTTAACATTAAAACCTATGAAAACTTAATAGAAATTAAACAAGACACACTAAAAACTATATGAAAATGATGCTAAAAAGCGTATAAAATATCTGCTCATCAGTTACTCATAGCTTACAGAGAAAAGTACAAAAGTGATGGAAAGTGAAATCTAAAAGTGGAGTAAAGTGCCAAAGTAAAAGTCCCTAATGAAGTGCTTCCCTTGGGTTTATATACTACTCCTACTTGCAAATGTAAATTCAAATTAAACTCAAATTACAATTGAAATTTCATTTCTAACTAACTCATGATGGCCCAGCTTGTTGAGTGACGAAAGGGTTGAATGGTATGCCATGCAAGTGCCATTTTCATCACACGCCCAAGTTGTGTAAGTCTTTGTTCTTCTCTGGGTTTTTTGCCTAGCGTGCCACGCCCTCTAGCACGCCCATCACACGCCTAGTGTTAAGAGTTGGCGTGCAACTTCATAGTGAATGACCTTGACATACCCAAGCTTGCCTTCTCAAGATGTTTCCTGGCGTGCCACGCTCTACACACGCCCATGGGCACGCTAGTGCTGAAGGGTTGGCATGCCACTTGAGATGGCACGCCATATTACACGCCAATGGTTGAAGAGAAAAGGAGGCGTGCCACGCCATACTGCACGCCAGTGGCACGCCCTTAAATATGAACCTAGCATGCCACGTCATCTTAAACGCCAATGGCACGCCCATATTAGTGGACTCAGAAACCTCCCCTAAACTTGTTGCCTGGCATGCCACGCCAGGGACACGCTCAAGGAGTAGAGAGTTGGCGTGCCACTTCTAGGCACACCATTGTACACGTCATTATTGAAGATACTTGGGAGGTCTTTTGGATTTTATGCCCAGCCTGCCACGCCAGGGGCACGCCAAGGGCCATGCCTGGGTTTGAGTGTTATCGTGCCACGCTCGTGGCACGTCATATTGCACGCCAGCGTTGGGAGCTCTTGGGTGATCCTCTGGAGAACTGGGCTGGCGTGCCACACCCTTGGGGTGCAACAGACACGCCCTTGTTGGGAAGCTGGCATGCCATGCCATATTGCATGCTAGTGGCATGCCCCGTTCTTGTAGACTTCGGATACCCTTTTGGAAAATTGGCCTGGCGTACCAGGCCATAGACACGCCCTTGGTATTCCAGTGTTGTCTTGTGCGGGCGTGTGGCTTTTCGCACGCCAATCACACACCTTAATACATGCCCATGTTGGAGATCGTTGGATGCTTCTTTGGAATATTGGCCTGACGTGCCATGCCCTAGACATGCCAGGGACACACTAGCATTAGGAGAGTGGGTGTGCCACGCCTGGGACATGCCCAGAGGCACGCCAGTATTGCTTGTGAAGGCGTGTGGCCTTTAGCATGCTAGCCACACGCTATAGTGCATGCCCTGCCTTGGTTGACCCGCTAGGTTCCCTATCTTATTGGCCTGGTGTGCCATGATAGTTGGTACGGCAGTGGCACACCCTGCTTCATTTCTTTCTTTTCATATTTCTTGCTACCATTTTTCCTGAAATTTCATGCAAATCAAGTACTCAAAGTAGTGTCCTCTTAAATTCACAAAATGTCATTAATATCACACCATTTAATTGAGGACTTGCTTATTTTTAACAAAAACTACATAAGAATTGAAGTAGATAATGCCAATCATTAGTCACTAAAACATGGTGGACATGTCAGTATCGTGTTCGCCGAAGATATGCTCTCGCGAGCTCGGAAGTACACTTGTTAAATTTTAAAATCTTTTAGGGACCATTTTGTCAACACTTAATTAAACAAACTAATAATATGAAAAATAATAGAGGCTTTTTAAATTTTATCAGATTAAAATAAAAAAGGATAGGAATAAATATTATAAATATGTAAAGTTAGGAATAAATACTCAAATGATCTCTAAGGAATTTTAGATTGGACATTTTGGTTCTTAATAAAGTTTTATTCTCTAATAGTTCTAAAAATTTACTTTTGTCAGACACATTGGTCGTTTTATTGTAACATCCTATCACCCTAAGCCTTACCTCTAGCTATAAAGCAAAAGATAATAAAGCGACACAACAGTTCTAAAGCTCATACATTAATATATATGGAAGAAAGTAATAATACTAGAAGTCCGATGAAGTAATATAGCTCAATGATGTAGAAAATAGAGATACAAAAGCGCGAAGCATTCACACACAATAACCAAAAGTGCAAGGGTGGGAAAAGAGATCACAGATACAAGATAAACAAGAGTATATACATATATAGTATACAAAAGAGAACTAGTCACAGCCTGCAGAGTTTAGGCCAGCTAGCTTAAACAGAATATAACAGAATTTTTGAAATGAAACAGAAACATGCTGTCTCTCAAAGTAAGCCTCTAAGGTAACAAGTGCAATATACAAAAGTGAGAAAGATACTACATCAAAATAACCCAAATACAAAAGATAAAAGCGAGCCTTCACTCTGTCACCATCCCGCAAACTGATAAACCACATTTTGATGGTTTATTTTGTATTAAATTTGGTAGATTTTATCAACTTTGCCCATATTTATTCATTGAAATATCATGGTTTTATGAATTTCTCCTAATTGTACTTAATGATTGAAAACATATTTTTTAGGCTTTTCTTCGCTAAATTTAATTCACTTTGATTCCACTCGATGCCTTGATGTGTTTGCTCAGTGATTTCAGGCTTAGGAGGTAAGGATTGGATCAAAGAAGTGAAGAAAAAGCATGCAAGATGGAGAATTCATGAAGAATTAAGGATTTGGTGGAATTAATGGCCATGCATACGCATGCATCACGCATACGCGTGAGTGAGGATTTTGTCAGGCCACGCGTACGCGTGACATCCCGCGTATGCGTGATACTTGGCACATGACTAACTTAACAAAAATGTGGCTAGCAATTTCTGAGCTCATCCAAGCCCAAATCCAACTCATTTTTGAAGTATTTGAGGCCAAATTCAAGAAGCAACAAGGGGAGAGCAATTAGGTTTAGTTTTAGGATGATGTTTTTGGTCATATTCTAAAGAAAGAAGCTCTCTCTTCTCTCTAAAATTAGGGTAGATTAGATTAAATTTCCCTTAGGATTAGGTTTTAATTTTTGCTTTGATTTAGTTTTCCGTGCAATTTCTTATTGCTATATTTTTGTTTCTTAGTCTTAATTGTCATTTCCTTTATTTTGTCACTTTTGTGTTTATGAACTCTTGTTGATTTTGATTTCTATTTAATGCAATTTGATGTTTTATGTTTCTTTGTTATTTATTGAGTTGTTATTGTTGTTATCTCGCATGTGGTAGTTTTAGATTTTATTATTCTTGTAATTTTACTAAGCTTTCCTTTTATGCTTTCCAAGTGTTTGATAAAATACTTAGTTAGATTTTAGAGTAGATTTTAGCACTCTTGCCTTGAGATTGAGGACTTAGGTTCCTTAATATCATTAATGTCTAGTTTTATTGGTGATTTAGGGTTGTCAGTTGATTTTAGGATCAACTATGTGCACTTGACTTAACCCTCCAATGTTAAAGAATGACTAAATGGAATTAACCCTTTGTAATTACCATGTTGTGGTCAATGATCTAGATAGAAAACCTTGGCTCTTAATCTATGCCATGAGTGTCTTTTAGCATCTATAGTTTTTTTGTTTGATCTTTACTTTCTTGTTCATCAATAAAAAATCCCAAAATGCCTCATAATCAATAATATGCACACTCTCCTGCAATTCCTTTGAGAGATGACCCAATGTTTAAATAATCTCAGTTTTTGTTGGGTTTGACTTAAGTGACAAACAAATTAAACTTTGACGGAGAGTCATCTATTGGTTTGGAACTATGCTTGCAACGAGGTTCTTTTCTATTGAGAAATTCTAGACCGACGATAATTCTCCCATCAAGGTTTTGGCACCATTGCCGGGGACATTGCAAATGTGCGCTTGTTATTGGTTATTGTATATATGTTAATATTGTGAATAGCTTATTTTGGTTTCTTTGTTGTTCTTGCTAGTTGTAAGAGTTTCTTTTCATTATTTATTATTTGCTTTTGTTTTTGATTTACTCTTTTTCACTATGAATTCTCATCCTTTTGGCTACAAGTTTGGTTACAACTATGTTGTAGAAAATGAGAGCTTAAATGATGGTACGCGCTATGGGATTGGAAATCAATCGAGGGAGGAATCGCATTCTTGTGAACGGACCTCATGATATCTGTACCAATTCCCTCCATCCAACAATGATCATAATCCACCCCCATAATGCACACCAATATAGACCAATTCTGCAACATTGTTCTCAACCTTACTCACAATCCCCATCTTACCAAACACCTTTCTATAATCCATATTCATCATACTATCAACCTTATATGTCACACCCTTGTGACCACTATGAACGAATACCCATTGAACCACCTCTATTCTAACAACAATACTCTCAAGAACCACCAATTTCACATATACCACTTCAATACTCTTACCAAGATGAACTACCTTCTTATTGTGAACCCTTTCTACCAAACAATGAACCCTCCCATCTACCCCAAATTCCAATGGATGACACTCTTATTTCAATTCTCCAAGAGCAAAGGGAGCTTTATACTATTCTCCAAGAGGTAGTAACCAATTTAGTCTCCCAACGATTAGATACTCAAAGCACTCCCATGGCCACATGTGGAGAATCAAATGAAGAGCGGAGTATGAAAGAGAGGTTAGAAACTCCAGTGGAGGATAAGGAGTGGAATTTTGTATTGGAACAAGTGGAGGAAGCCGAAATTATTGAAGAGAAAGAAGTGGTTGAACATTTAGGAGATGTTGAATGCCCATGTGAATCTAGAATTGTAGAACCCTCTTCCAAGAAGTTTGAAATAAATGTTAAGAAGGATAGTGCACAACCTCCAAGGCATATTCCGAATGAAGAATTGGAAGGAATGGAGCAAAATACAAGTTCACTTGGTTGATTTTAAAAGTGTAGATAATGGGTGGAAAGTCTTGTTTCTCTTTGAGTTAAAAAAAAGTGCCCTAACGTGAACACATGGCCTCTGCGTATGCGTGACCCCCCATCTTGAAAAGAATCCAGACCGTGCCAGGATCGTGCGTGTACTGTGCCATCGCATGGCCTGGACAGAAAGTTATGCCGGGACCGTGCAAAAACTGTGCATTTAGCACCATCCCAATGCACACGTACGTGTCACTTTCTGTTTTTCCCTGTCATGCGTACGCTTGTCAGACGCGTATGGGTTGATTTTCATTTTTTTTTCAAGTGACGCTTACGCTTGACCCACGCGTATGCGTGGATTTAAATTTGATAACCCCTAACTCGAGTACCCTAACCTATTCGCGCAGCCACCATCCATCTAACTCCAACATCTCTTTCACTTCCCCTTTTCACCATTATCAAACTTCCATAACCACCACACCTCCACCACCATTCCAGTCACCGTCGGTGAGCCAACCGCCGCTGCCACCTCTCTTTCTCCCCCTTTCCTTCTTTCATTCTTCTTCTCTCTCTCTTTCCTTTCTCCCTTTCTCCCCTATTTCAGTCCCATCATTGCCAACCACCACCAGCACCGCTGCGGCACCCTGAGCCCGCCGGTGCATGTGCCAACCACCACCACTTCCTTCACTCTCTTCCTCTCTCACTTTTACTCCATTTCCCCCTCCATTGTCTTCAGAAACAAGAACAGGAATAACCCATGTTTCCCCTATTTTTGCCTCTCACCGTCGTCCTCCATAGCTGCCTCTGAGCCACCGGCTACAACTAAATCTGCTTCCATTCCTTCCCTTGCCATTTTCTGTCTGCTTCCCTGCTTCTTTTGCCAAGTTTCCCATTTTTCTATTTTTCAATTTCTTCATTTTGTTAGTTAATTTCATTAGGTAGTTTTATTTTTTTATTTAGATTAGTTTAGAATGAATGTTTGGTAGATTATAGGTGGTTAGGTAGCTTATTAGGAAATTTGTAGTGGATTTAGGTTAATATTTTGCTGTTGATGTTATTTGGAATAGCCTATTTTATGAATTTGGTTTGTCAATGCTGTTTGTTGCTTGATTAAATTGTGCATGTTGCTACTGTTATGAACTCAATTGGGTTATTGGTTTGTTTCATATGAATGTTGTTATTTGTGCTTGTTTAATTTGAATTGGATTCATATGGAATTTTGTTTCTGATTGAGTAAATTTGGGAAATGTGCTATTTACTGCCAAAATGCTGCCAAAATTTTTCAAAAATCTGTGTGTTAATTTGACTCTAATTTGTTACTTTGAATTTGATTTGTCACCAAACCCAATTAACAAATTACTCGGCTAGCGTTTCTTGTGCTGCAGCTGAAATGACTATTTTTATGTTTCTTCATGCTGCATTGTATGATTGGTTGCAACAAGGTGCTCTTTGACGGATTTCAGTGTCAAATACCCCCATGTTCGCCAATTGTTTTGAACCACTTCTATGAACTGGTTTGTCAAGATTAGGTCAAAATATTTTTCCTTCATGGTTTAATTTCAATTTTTTTCATATAACCATTGAAGTTAATACCTTTAAATTTTCTAATTGACCTAACTCTATTAATTTGTTTACTTGAGGTGCTTTTAAATTGTAAAATTGGTACATTTTCACTTTTGTAACCATGTAAATAGAAAATTTTACTTTTCAATGAATTTTGGTTACATTAAGTGCAAATTTCACTCTTTTCACACCAATTTTACAAATTCAGTGATCAAACACATTGATGATTGATTATGTTTCATTATGCATATTTCCTTATCTGTTTCATCATCAATGCCTGATGTACATGCTTAAATGACATTAATTACTTGGTTGAGTTAACATGTGCTCTACACATTTTTAATTTGGTCATTTTAAGCATATTGCATTATAGTGGCATGAATGTGAGTTTACTTGTCCTTGGAAATTTATGAACACTTTTATGCTTTAAGATTCATATTTACTATGCAATTGGCAATTGACTTTCTTTCTTTTTCTAACTTTTGGTTTTTAACTAACCTTTTTAACTTTTCTTTTTTTTTTACCTTTCCTTTCTAACTAACTCTTTTACTATTCTTTTGATGCATAGTAATATTGTTTCTTAAGGGACAAGAAACTTGGTTTTCTTTACATTCAATTACTTGGAATGTGAATTCTAACTGATTTTGATTTCTATTTTCATTCCGTTCCAAGTTAATTGCACTTTTATTTACTCACTTCATGTATAAGCTATTGATTCTTCTGTTTTCTATTCTTGCCTGCTTATTATATTTTTTTTTCCTTGCATGCCTTAGATTCTATTTCGTATCCCATTTTCTATGAGTGCTTTTCAGAATTACTGATGGAAAGGGAAAAGGAAAGGCTAAAGCCAGCTCAAGCAAAAGAAAAAGAACACAGCCAGCCGCTGCAATAGCAGATGAATATCTTTCTGAGAGGCAACCTACTAAGAAGGAGAAGGTTGATCAAAACACGCCTTCTTCTAACCCAGTTAAGTTTTCCAACCTCTATTGTGAGCTAAAGTTTCTGCACTTTCTGGAAAGGTAGAACCTCCACATAGAGAGGAAGTTAGAGATACCAACCGACATGAAGCAGTATACTGAGCAGCAGATTGCCCAGCAGGGCTGGGTATTGTTGGATAGAGAGCTGGTAGGAATGAACGCATCTTGGGTTGTGGAATTCTATTGCAAGTATTACCAGGTAACCCTAGATGCGGTTCTGCTCCGAGGTAGGCATATTCTGGTTACAGAGGAGGCGATAGAAGAGATCCTCTACTTGTGGCCATAAATTGATGAAAAAGATGATTTTCATAAGGCTGAGGAGGCAATTAAGCTTATGGAGTTTGATTGGGATGCAGTCTTTCGTACTATAGCTGTCCACCTTGATGTTTTGTGGGCATATGGACCATCAAAACCAACTCCATGGGTTATCAAGGTCGATTATCTCATAGTTGAGACTAGGTTATGGCAGCAGATTCTGAGCAACTACGTTATGCTTAACACTCATGAGTTTAAGGTTCCAGCAGATATGGCTATTCTTATCTGGTGTGTTTTGGAAGGGAGCCACTATACCTTCCAGGACTCATCAAGAGGTACATGGCTTGGGCACATGTCAGAGGCAGCTTGGCATTCCCTTGTTTGATCACTTAGATGGGTCACCAGGTTGAGGTACCTTGGGAGCAGGCGGATGAGAGACCGACAGTTGCTGGCCATAAGAGAGTTATTTCACACGGCAACTGGTTCGGAGATTATCCTGCCAGACACTGAGGTCGCCAAGCACGGACTGCTTCTACCAAGACGGCTACATCCTCGGCTATAGCAAAACCCTCAGCAGCACCTTCAGCACCCCCACACCAGCAGCACCATCTTCTACTTAACAACTGATCTACCGTCTTGTGCAATACCTCTTCGAGCGTATGGATCAGATAGAACATTGCAATAAGCGACGTTATGTGCAATTGAGGAGGATTGTGACTTTTCAACGGCACTGACATTCCTTCTGATCCCGATATTGAGGAGGAGGCCCAGGCTGGTGAGCCGGCGGAGCCACAGGCCCTGTAGCAGAAAGTGGAGATGTTGGTGACGACTCCTCCCACCCAGTGTGATTTGGTGAGCATCGAGAACAATGCTTGTATTTAAGTGTTGGGAGGCCGTTATTTATCGGCAAAATTATTTTGGGTGAATCATTCTATTTCCAAACACTTTTGTTTTAATTTTCAGTATTTGCATCTTTATTTTAGTATGCTTTTGAACTTTTGTATATATTGGTTGTTTTGGATACTCTTTAGTTTACCGTACTTTATACTTTTGCTTGTATATGCTTTAGACTTTAGTTTAGTTTGCATCTTTTTGGTGTAGGTAGTATATAGGTATATATAGTTTATTGTAGTTGATTAGTTATGATTGGAAAATGCGCATAATAGAATTTAGTTTATTCTAATACGCATGAGAAATTAATTTGGTTGAAAGTAGGGAATAAACTAAGAATTTTTTATTTTTCATAATCACACAACACAATATATACATACATATAATAAATGTTAGTCAAATTGATTTATTCAATTTAAGCTTGCATTATTTATATAATTTGAAATATGGTTTTTGAGCTAAGAATACACAACCTGTGAGTTTTTGAGCCTAGTTGTATGGTTACATTATTTGACCACTAATTTCCTTCTTGTGTGCTATTCTCTCTATGATTGCAATCTTTAGTTTGTTTAATTCTATATGTCCATTGTTTAGTGTATATACATGCATTTATGTGATTGAGACTATCATTTTATTATAGCTCACTTAAACCCAAATAGCCTACCATTTCATTTACCTTTGTTTGTCACTTTTAGCCTTTTTAATCCCCTTTTATTCTTTATATTGCCACATTACTAACCTTAAACGAAAAATAATTAATTTCCGTATTTGAATCTTTAATTAGCTTAGGATAGTGAGTGTGTGTGACAACTAAGCGTGGAAAAAAAATTGGAAACTTTAGTTGATGAAAATATGTTTTATGCTTGTTAAAAAATATTAAAAATTTGGGTACACACTCATGCAATAGTATAGGAACCATATGCATTGATGTCTTTGGTATATATTATGTTTCTTATGTTTAAAAAAAAGAAGAAAAAGAAAAGAGAAAAAGAAATAATAAAAAGGGGACAAAATTATCCCAATGTGATTGAATTGAAGTTGATGCATGAGAATGTGTATATGTAAAAGTGAGATTTTGGATAGCTAAGCTTGATATTAGAATTGTATAGATTGTGTATGTATTAGGTGAGAACTTAGGTTAATCAAAGATTCAAATGCAAACTCACTTAGTCATACATATATCCTTGCCAAACATTAGAAAGCATGATTAAAGGAGAATTGAGTAGATTAACCCTAAACACTTGAGCGACTAGAGTGTATATACACATCCGGTGAGGGTTCAATTGCTCAATTCCATATTTCCATCTATGATCATTGCTTATCTTGTAAGTTTGTAAATTCTTTTGAATAACTCAATTCAATTGTGAATTTGGTTTGGATATGATTATTTTGGCCCTTGATTGTGCATACATGCTTTCTTGGAAATTTGATTTACTTTGACTACGTATATACCTATACATAAATAAATAGTAATTAGAATAGTTATATGCATGTAGATAGTTTACATTTAGATATTTTGTAGTGAATAAAAGTGATACCCCTTTCTTGTCTTTCTTGAGTTTAGCATAAGGACATGCTATTGTTTAAGTATGAAAAGATTGATAAACCACATTTTGATGGTTTATTTTGTATTGAATTTGGTAAATTTTATCAACTTTCTTCATATTTTGTAATTGTGCTTAATGATTGAAAACATGCCTTTTAGGGTTTTAATTCACTAAATTTAATTCACTTTTATTCCACTCGATGCCTTGATGTGTTTGCCCAGTGATTCCAAGCTTAGAAGGCAAGGATTGGACCAAATAAGTGAAGAAAAAGCATGCAAGATGGAGAATTCATGACGAATTAACGATTTGGTGGAGTTCATGGTCACGTGTATGCATGCCTCACGCGTACGCATGAGTGAGGATTTCGTCAGGCCACACGTACGCGTGACATCCTGCGTACACGTGACACTTGGCACGTGACTAACTTAAAGAAAATGTGGTTGGCGATTTCTGAGCTCATCCAACATAATCCAACTCATTTTTGAAGTATTTAAGGCCAAATTCAAGAAGGAACAAGGGGAGAGTAATTAGGTTCAGTTTTAGGATGATGTATTAGGTCATATTCTAGAGAGAGAAGCTCTTTCTTCTCTCTAAAATTAGGATAGATTAGATTAAATTTCCATTAGGATTAGGTTTTAATTTTTGCTTTGATTTAGTTTTCCGTACAATTTCTTGTTGCTACATTTTTGTTTCTTAGTCTTAATTGTCATTTCGTTTATATTGTCACTTTTGTGTTTATGAACTCTTATTGATTTTGATTTTCATTTAATGTAATTTGCTATTTTATGTTTCTTTGTTGTTTAATTGAGTTGTTATTGTTGTTATCTTGCATGTGGTAGTTTTAGATTTTATTATTCTTGCAATTTTACTAAGCTTTTCTTTTATGCCTTCCAAGTTTTTGATAAAATGTTTGGTTGGATTTTAGAGTAGATTTTAGCACTCTTGACTTGAGATTGAGGAATTAGGTTCCTTGATATCATTGATGTCCAATTATATTGGTGATTTAGGGTTGTTAGTTGGTTTTAGAATCAACTATGTCCACTTGACTTAACCCTCCGATGTTAGAGGATGACTAAATGGAATTAATCCTTTGTAATTCCATGTTATGGTCAATGATCTAGATAGAAAACCATGAATCTTAATCCATTCTATGAGTGTATTTTAGCATTTATAGTTTCTTTGTTTGATCTTTACTTTCTTGGTCATCAATCAAAAACCCCAAAATACCTCATAGCCAATAATATGCACACTCCCCAGCAATTTCTTTGAGAGACTATCCAAGGTTTAAATACTCTCGATTTTTATTGAATTTGACTTAAGTGACAAACAAATTAAACTTTGACCAAGAGTCATCTGTTGGTTTGAAACTATACTTGCAACGAGGTTCTTTTCTATTGAGAAATTCTATACCAACGATAATTCTTTCGTCACAAACTCACTGAGGTAGGTTGCGACCTGCATCTGAAAAATAACAACATATCGTATGAGAACAGGAGGTTCTCAGTATGGTAACAGTGCCCAATAGATAAGATATAAGGTTCTGGGATGCCAAAGGCAATCCTAGAACTTCACACTGATATAAAGATATTAAAGCTTAATGAAACATATAACTTAAACCAATAACAGGGTAACTAACTTAAGAGAATTCTAAACTAACAGAAACACCACTATCCCACAGCCTTCGCTATCATATCCTACATGCGATCCCATCGCCATTGCCTACCGAACCTCCTCAATCCCAGCAAGAAACACAACTAGATGCAATCAAGTAAAACATATGTAATCTACATTTATAGTAAGTAATTCAAGAAACAGGTAAGTATGTTATACATTAAGGCAATAGATGCAAGTAAGCAAAGCAGAAAAACACAAAGAAGATGCACATGATGAATGCCTATCTTATTGGCCATGGTATCACTTGTCAGTTCAATTTCCAACCCGACACATTTCCTCGGGATGTCGCCTTTAGGTCACAATTTATTGGTACCCCAGGGATATAGTGCCTGGCATACTATCCAGGGATATAGAGCCCGCCACACTCCTGTGATTTGAAAGGGGAGAGCAGGATACTCAGCCTTAGCCCTCACATTGTTCTTAACGTAAGCGAGATTAACCATCGTTCTTACGCTAGCACGCAACCTCGACAAGCGGGATCCACCACTGACCTTACCCGAGGAGTATATCGACTTATCAATAATCTCGTGGATCTCGACCTCGACAAGCAGAATTAACCACCATCCTTGCCAGGCGCATAAATAGATTAACAACAATATCATTAATTCACTATTAGTATCCAATGAGTTCATCATTCCTCTCCAAGTTCCAAAGTCATCATAACCATCATCAATTTTCAATTTCTCAAATTCATCATCAATCTAGTGCTCCATTAACTCACATAACTATTCCATCCACATTACATCTCAAGCCTAAGTCATTGTCTTCTAAGAAAATATCTAATTTAAGTCACCTAACCCATCCTCACTAGTTATGAGCCTTAAGTAGTAATTAAAGAAGGTTGAAAAGCTAGAGAAACAATCAAAGTGTTAAAGAAAAAGTTTTTAGCAAAATAGGGGTCATGCATACGCACGCCTCCTCTCGCATATACATGGGTGTCAAATTGTCCAAGTCGTGTATGCATGCTCCATTCGTGTACGCGAGACATCAAAATAGAACGGGAGGCTCGCGTCGTGTGCAACATGCCACATACGCATGGCTGAAAAAATACCATTCTCACGTACGTATGCTTGTCTCGCGTACGCGAGAGTGCTTGGCAGCAGCCAATCCTTGCGTCGTGCGCACTCTCTACGTACGCATGTCTTGAAAACCTTTGAAAAATTTTATACTAAACTTCAAAGGTGCATAAAGTTTTTGTTATAAAATATTTTTCATCCGTTCTTCAAATGTCTTAAACCTCTCAGATCCAACTTTCAAAATTGCAAGGTTCTATTAAAAACCAGCTATGGCTCTATTGAAGTTGGTTAAAAATAAGGTTTTATTAAAAATTGTAAGGTTCTCTAGTTTTCCAAAACTCCAAACCAAACCAAATCCAAACATACTCAATTCCAAATCCTACATTTTCTTACACATTACCAATTGCAACTCTATCATTGTTCAACCACACAACACCTAACCATTTAATTCCAAAATCAACAACCACTTCTATAATTTTCCTCATACACAACCACTATCAACAAGTACCAATCCAAACCATCACAAATCATTATTCCTCCATTCAACATCATTGAAACTCACAATAATCATCAATTGTCATTAACATCAATAATAGTCAATACTCATCCTCGACATCAATATTTATCAACATTGAATAAGCATAAACAATCATCTTCAATTCAATCCTATCCTAAGGCCTCCTAGCCTAAGTTTCACGAAATATTATATATTAACTAAAGAAAATCAAAACTATACATTGGTCGATTCCCACACTAGCAACAAAGCTCCAGCCACCAAAGTTCAATCCAATTGTCAAGACCAACTCCAATAATTACAAATTTCAATCTAATATCATGCAATATACCAAAATCAATCCTAGGTTCACAAATATACCAAATCACAAGGGTTTCAAAGTAACTTACCTTATTCGACAGTATTAGGGACAAAATCCAACAATAACCCAATGCTAGATTACCCCTAAATAACCAAAATCAAAGAATCTACTCAATAACTAAATCCAAAATCACGAAATTGTTAGGGCAGAGAAATGGGCAAGAAAGTGTGAGTTCCCTACTACTTTGTTTATCTAGAAATGACGGGCTTGACGAGAGCTACGCGTGACCACAAACGGGACGCGAATTAGAGTATCGTAGCTCAAGTTATGATCGAAAGAAGAAGATGATGAATAGTATTTAGGTTTTCTTCCCCCTTCTCAATTCTCAGCTGTGTTCTTGTGTTGTTTATGGGTGAATGATGCCAAATGGCCTTTAATGAGTATATTTATATGTTGGTCTTGGGCTCAACCTGAGCCCAGTCCAACCGTTTAGCATTTTTGGTTCGTTTAGCCAAACTTTGGGCCAAAATCTTTAGACTTAGCACTTAGTTTTCAATTCTAAATATTTTTCCAAGTTTTTCTACAATTTTATTTTCTCTCACATAGTACCAAATAGACTTAAGCCAGTACTACTAACTAAATTACTAGTACACGTTTTTACACAATTTTCTGCACAAAATTATATTTTTCCACTCGGAAAAATCTACTGAATTTAAATCTCACCTTTAAACTTTCTAATTAATATTTCTAAATTTTCAAACTTATTCTGAGGAATTAAATTATTATTTTTATGTTAATTAATCGGTTAATAACTTCTGGTTCTTACATTCTCCCCACCAAACTAGAAATTTTGTCTCCAAATTTTAAGAATTATCTGAGAATAACCCAGGATAATCCTTCCACATCTCTGAATCCAATTCTTAAGTGTGCTCTTTCATTCTAGCTCTCTTCCAAGCTACCTTTACCAATAGAACTTCTTTTTCACACAACTTCTTCACACTAGTGTCATCAATTCTCACTGGCATGACTTGAAAAGTTAGGTTCTCCTTCAACTCAACCGATTCAGGCTCTAACACATGAGTCGCATCTGATGTATACTTACGGAGTTGTGACACATGAAATACGTCATGTAGGTTAGACAAGCAAGGCCACTTGATAAGCCACCAGACCGACTAGCCTTAACACTTCAAAAGGCCCTATGTACCTCGAATTCAACTTCTTCGTCTCGATCGCCCTTCCAATTCAGTTGTTGGAGTAACCTTTAAGAATACATGTTCACCCTCTTCAAATTCTAATAGCTTTCTCCTCTTATCTACATAACTCTTATGTCAGTTTTGTGCAGTCAGAATCCTAACTCGAATTTGCTTGATCTTCTTAGTGGTCTCTGCTACCAAATCCAGTCCCAATACACTTGATTCATCGGTTTCATACCAACACAGTGGAGACTGGCATTTTTGTCCATACAAAGCTTCATACGGAGCCATCCCAATGCTCGCATGAAAGCTATTGTTGTACGTAAACTCCACCAATGGCATGTAATGCTCCTAACTTCCCAATTGATCCAATACACACGCCTTTAACATATCCTCTAATGTCTGAATAGTTCTTTTCAATTGTTTGTCAGTTTGTGGATGATACGCAGTGCTGAGACATAGTCTCGTACCGAAAGCTTTCTGAAAAAGCTCCTCGAAATCTTGACGCAAAATGGGGATCTCGGTTTGACACTATCATTATTGGTATACCGTGCAACCTCACTATCTCCTTAATGCACAGTCTCGTCAATTCCTCTAGTGAATAGTTCACTCGGATAGGTAGAAAGTGAGCAAACTTGGTTAAGCGATCCATGATCATCCAAACTGCATCAAATCCTGACCTAGTCATCGGCAAACTTGTTACAAAGTCCATAGCAACTCCTTCCCACTTCCATTGAGGAATTTCAAGAGTTGTAGCATTCCTGAAGGTCTCCAATGCTCTATCTTCACCTTCTGACACATCAAACACTTAGATACAACTGAAGCTACATCACCTTTCATTCTAGGCCACCAAAATATTTTCTTCAAATCGTGGTACATTTTTGTACTTCCTGGATGAATAGAGAATCCGCTGTTATGAGCTTCCGACAACAACTCTTGCCTCAAACTCCCAACATCTGGCACACAGATCCTCCCCTTATATTTCCATATACCTTCACCGTCCTTAGTGAACTCTCCTTGCCTTTCTTTACCAATCGGTTGGAACATTTTCTAAAGCTCCTGCTCGTCTTGCTGGGCCCTCTGAATTTTTGTCTTGAATGTGCTTGAGATATGCAACTTATTCAAACAGGCTTTTCTGTCAACTTTACCAATGTCCAACTTAAGCTCCGCAAACTTGTTTACCAATTGCTCCTCTTTAATCCTTATCCAGGAAACAGCCAATGACTTCTTGCTCAAGGCATCTGCTACAATGTTAGCCTTCCAAGGGTGATAACTTAACTCAAAATCATAATCCTTCAGTAGCTCCATCCATCTTCCTTGGCGCATATTGAGCTCTTTCTGATCAAAGATGTACTTGAGACTCTTGTGATCAGAAAAGACTCAAAACTTAACTCTGTACAAATAGTGCCTCCAAATCTTTAAAGCAAACACAACTGTCGCCAATTCCAAATCATGAGTTGGATAATTCACCTCATGTGATCTTAGCTAACCTGAAGCATAAGCTACCACATTCTAGTGTTGCATTAACACACAAATCAAGCCTTTCAGTGAGGCATCATAATAAACTTCAAATGGTTCGTGTGGTTCGGTTAAAATTAAAACTGGCACTGAAGTCAACTTCTCTTTCAAGGTTTGGAAACTTTCTTTGCATTCTGACGTCCACACAAACAGTATATCCTTCCGAGTTAGCTTAGTCATCGGTAACGTGATTTACAAAAAATCCATGGATGAATCTTCTATAATATCTGACTAATCCCAAGAAACTCTTAACCTCAGTCACTGACATCGACCTTCCCCATTCTATTACCGCCTCAACCTTTAAAGGATTCATTGCTATTCCTCTTCTACTCATGACAAAGGATAAATGCCAGTCTAGAAAATTCCAAGGTTCTCAAACTCAAATGTCATCTAAACTGACCAATGATCCCCAATCAAAGTTTAGAAGAGTGTCACAAAAATCAAATTAATTACTGGGAGTAGGATCTCGGATCATTTTCCCTAGGACTTGCAATTGAGTGCACATGATTGATTAGAAAAATTGGGGGGTTTTGAATTTCTTGCGGGAAAAGTAAAATGACTAGAATCCAAAAGAAAATAACAATTAACAATTAAAATGTGACAATTAGAAACACCAAACAAGCAATTGACTATCTAACAAGAATGTAACTAAGATGATAACAATAAAATGGTATGCAACTAAGGAACACAAAATTATGGTAAAAGAGCTAAGAAATTAAAGTCAACAAAAAGGAATGGCAATCAATTAATCTAAAGGACCTTGGCTAGGGGTGAGAACTAGGCTTCCTATCCTTATTGTTAACCACAAACATGATAATTGGCAAGACTATTCCTACTTTGTTATTCTCTAACATTGAAGAAAAGTCAAGTAAGCATAATTGATTTTAATCCACAAGTCCTAGACAACTCACTAATTTGATTTAGTGAAAAATTAGCTATAGTGGAAACCAAATCAATTAACAACTCTCAATTACTAACTAGAATTGGACAGTAACAACTCAAGGATATCCAATTACTCAACCCCAAGCCAAGAAAGAAAATCTACTCCATAGTCAATGTAAACATTCTATCAAATACATGGTGAGCAAGCAAAAGGAACATCATATAATTGAGAAAATTGAACATAATTAAATCTATCCACTACTAATTAGCAATGATCACAACTCAATTAACATATAGAAATCATGAAAACTTCAATGCATTAATAGAAATTCAAAATTAACAATATCCATAAACCAACAAACTAAGAGAGAATAGCTAACAAAGTTTCTAAGTGAGATTGAACTAGTAAAACTACAATTAAAGCAACAAAATGGAAATTCAACAAGACCCAAATGAGGAATTGGGACAAAAATGTAATCAAAGTGCACTAAAACCCTAGAGAAAAGGAAGAGTTTCTCTCTCTAGAAACCTAGGAATAAAAGCTAGTTTAAAATTAAGTAAAATGTGTGTATGCTTGATTGCCTCCATTCCCCCCCCCCCTTCAATTTTTGGTTGTTTTCCTTTCAAAATTGAGTTGATTTGGGCCCAAGAAAGGTCCAGAAATCGCTGCCACATGGAATTCTAAGAAAATTACGTGCTTTATGTCATGCATGCCATGCGTATGCGCGAGCGCTAGATCCTCAAAATTTCAATTCTTCATGTTCCTTCCACTTTTGTCCTATAGACCCTAAATCACTCAACAAACGTATCACGGTATAGAATGGTAATAGAAGAAAATTAAAAATTAACATCTTTAAGGCTTAGGAAGCATTTTTTAATTCTTAAAGCATAATTAGGAAGAAATCATAAAAGTATGCAATTAATATGAAAAAGTGTGAAAAGAGTTGACAAAATCCACTAAATTCAATCCAAAATAAACCATAAAATTGTGGTTTATCAACTCACCACATGCCTTAAGAACTTTACTTCTATCTTCAAGAATTCACACTTCGACAACTTTGCATACAACTTTCACTCCTTTAAAATTTGTAACACAATCCTTAGATGATCTTCATGCTCTTTCACTGTCTTTGAATAAACCAAGATGTCATCTATGAACACCACCAATAACTTATCCAAAAAGGGACAAAATACTATGTTCATGTAATCCATTAATACAGCAGGCACATTTGTCAACCCAAAGACATCACTACGTATTCATAGTGACCATAGCGTGTTCTATGATGTCTTCGAGATATCCTTCTCTTTCACTCTTATCTGATGGTAACCTGACCTCAAATCGATCTTCAAGAACACCCTAGCTCATTGCAATTGGTCCATTAAATCATCGATCCTCGGTATTGGAGAGTTATTCTTCACCGTCACTCTGTTCAACTGTCAGTAGTCCTCACAGATTCGCATTCCTCTATCTTTCTTTTTCACTAATAAAACTGGCACTCCCCACAAAGATACACTTGGTCAAACAAACCTCTTATTCAGAAGATCCTCCAACAGAGTCTTAAGTTCAACCAACTCTATCGAAGTCATTCTATATGATGCAATTGACATTGGTCTGCCTCTTGGCACCAAGTCTATCGCAAATTTAATTTTCCTTTGAGGTGGAAATTCGAGAATATCTTCATGAAACACTTCGAGAAACTCTTTAACTATGGGAATTTGGGAATATCTTCAGGAAACACTTCAAGAAACTCTTTAACTACGGGAATTCGATCTAGCTTCTGCTCATCGCCTGATGCATTTGCAGCCAAAAGTATATAACTATGACGTTCCTCCCCACTACAGTTCACCATTATAGAGTTCAGGTAATAACCCTTAGCTACAACTACTCCTCCTTTTCCTTCCGACATAAATCAAATCGATCACTCGAAGCAATCTGACAGCACTTGGTTCTTTGATAACCAATCAAACCCCAAAATAATTTCCAACCCAACCATCGGCAAATAAATTAAGTCATGAACAAAAGATCTATCCTCAATTTTGGAAGGTATCTGTCTACAACCTAATCTAGTCACAACTGTTTGAGACGGTGTATGCCCATGCAAATCAAAAGCTAAGTCTGAGATTTTTAACCTTAGTTCAACAACCTTATCAAATACAATTAATGAATTTGAAGCTCCCGTATCATACAAAACAATTAATGTCTTGTCACCAATTAAACATTTACCTCTCATCAAAGGATCTGACTTAGCAGCATCATTGGCATTCATAGCAAATACTCGACCTTGTTTTTGGTTCTGACCTGCATTCTGGTTTCTCCCACGAGGGTAATCCCTTGACATGTGTCCAGGCAATCCATAAGTAAAGCATCCAACTCTTCCTTTTTCTGATGAAATTGATCATAGTTGGCTCTCCTGAAGTTTTCTTGACCTTGGGGGTATTGAGGAGTGTGTCCTCCCCTTTTGAAGTTTTGGGCTCTAGGTTGAAAATGCTATTTACGGCCTTGATTTTTGATGCCTCCATGAGTATCCCTTGGCAATGCCACTTTATTAGCATAATCCTTAATAACCCTTGCTTTATTCACTAAGAAAATCTCTGAATCTCCAATGGAGCCACAACACTCATAATATTTTCCGTAAGACCTCCTTGGTACTTTATGCATTTCCAACCCTCATAAGACTCAGGAGCTACTTGACATACCCTTGAGAATCCTCAAACTTACTGATATACTCGACTACAGACATCAAACCTTGCTTCAGCTGCATAAGCTCCAACTCTCTAGCGTCTCTTACTGATTCTGGGAAATACTTCCTGTAGAAAGTAGCCCAAAATAACTCCCATGGAATATCTGCATTCTGAAGTTACAACAGTTGGAATTATCTCTACCACCAATGTTAAGCTTCTCCCATCAGTTGATAAGCCACAAATTCCACGAATTGAGTATTTGGGACATGCTGAGTCTGCAGTGCACTCTCCACGACTTGGAACCAGTTGTCTGCTTCAGTAGGATTTGTCGTTCCTCTGAAAGTTGGCGAATTAACCTTTAAGAAAGCAGCTAATGTCATTAGAGCACCTCCTAAATTATTTTTGGTCCCTTCTCCATTCCTATTTCCTATTAGTTTCCCCCCAACCTTTCCATAGCTTGAGTAACGGTAGCAGCACTCGTTTGCATTGAGTTATCTAAGTTAGTTATTGCCGCCATGAACTCGGCATGGTTATCAGCCGGTTCGTCATCCTCATTATCTCTCCGTGTACGTGATCGACCTCTTTCACGAGTTGCCATTTAGGGCCCTATCTACGCCAAACAATCGATATCAAGGTGATCAGTCTCAATATCTCAAGCTTAGTGCTTCAATTATCCAAAAAAGACACTCACAAACTAGCATGCTATGCATATCAAATAGTTATCCTAAATAACATAAAAGAAAAATGACCTAAAGTATTCAATGAAGCACAATCGATCCATCCCTCAGACTCACGAGGACGAACTACTCTGATACCACTAAGTGTAACACCCTATCACCCTAAGCCTTACCTCTAGTTGTAAAGGAAAGGATAACAAAGTGACACGACATTTTTAAAGCTCATACATTAATATATATGGAAGGAAGTAATAATACAAGTAGTCAGATGAAGAAATAAAGCTCAACGATGTAGAAAATAGAGATACAAAAGCACGAAGCGTTCACACACGATATATATATACAATATATAGTATACAAAACAGAACTAGTCATAGCCTGCATTGTTTATGTCGGCTAGCTCAAACAGAATATAACATAGTTTTTGAAATAAAATAGCAACATCCTGTCTCACAAAGTAAGCCTTTAAGTTAACAACTGCAATATACAAAAGTGAGAGAGATACTACAACAAAATAACAAAAATACAAAAGATAAAAGCGATCTTTGGCATTGTCACCATCCCGCAAACTCACCGAGGTGGGTTGCGACCTGTATTTGAAAAATAACAACAACATATGATATGAGAACCAGAGGTTCTCAACATAGTAACAGTGTCCAATAGATAAGACATAAGGTTGTGGAATGCCAGAGGCAATCCTAGGACTTCACACTGATATAAAGATATGCAAGCTTAATGAAACATATAACTTAAACTAATAACAGGATAATCTAACTTAAGGAAATTCTAAACTAACAGAAACACCATTGTTCCATAGCCTTCGCCATCCTATCCTCCATACGATCTACCTACCAAACTTTCTCAATCCCAGTAGAAAACACAGGTAGATGCAAGTAAGTAAAACACAAGTAATATACATTTACAGCATGTAATTCAAGAAACAAGTAAGCATGTTATACATTTAGGCAATAGATGCAAGTAAGCAAAGTAGAAAAACACATAGAAGATGCACATAATGAATAATTGGTACCCCAGCGATATAGTGCCTAGCACACTATCCAAGGGTATAGTGCCCAGCACACTGCAGTGATTCGAAAGGATGCGAGCGGGATACTCAGTCTCAGTCCTCACATTATTCTTAACGTAAGCGTGATTAACCACCATTCTTACACCAGCACCGCAACCTCAACAAGCGGGATCCACCACTGACCTTGCCCGAGACGCATAGTGACTTATCAATAATCTCATGGATCTCGACCTCGACAAGCGGGATTAACCACCATCCTTGCCAGGCACATAAACATATTAACAACAATATCAGTAATTCAATATTAGTATCCAATGAGTTCATCATACCTCTTCAAGTTCTAAACACATCATAACCATCATCAATTCTCAATTTCTCAAATTCATCATCAATCTAGTGCTCCATCAACTCACATAACTAATCTATCCACATTACATCTCGGGTCTAAGTCACTGTCTTCTAAAATCATAACAGAAAATATATAATTTAAGTCACCTAACCCATCTTCACCAGTCTCAAAGCCTAATCACTAGTTATGAGCCTAAAGTAGTAATTAAAGAAGGTTGGAAAGCTAGAGGAACAATCAAAGTCTTAAAAAATAAGTTTTCAGCAAAATACGGGTCATGCATACGCACGCCCCCTCTCGCATACCCATGGGTGTCAAATTGTCCAAGTCACATATGCATGCTCTATTTGCGTACGCGAGTCCTCAAAACATAATGGGAGGCTCACGTCGCATGCAACATGCCGCGTACGCATGCTTGTAAAAATGCCATTCTCGCATACGCATGCCAGTGTCGCGTACACGAGAGTCCTTGGCAGCAACTAATCCTCACGTTGCATGCGCTGTCCGCGTACGCATGCCTTGAAAACGTTTGAAAATTTTTAAAAGCTTCAAAATTTAGATTTTTATACCGAATTTTAAACGCACATAACTTTTTCGTTTTAAAACATTTTTCATCCTTCTTCAAACGTCTTAAACCTCTCGGACCCAACTTTCATTTAAATCAAATTTCATAAAAAATGAGGGTCTGGAGCACAAGCTATGGCTCTTTGAAGTTGGTTAAAAACAAGGTTTTATTAAAAATTGCTAGGTTCTCTAGTTTTCCAAAACTCCAAACCAAACCAAATCTAAACATACTCAATTCCAAGTCCTACACTTTCCTACACATTACCAATTGCAACTCTATTATTGTTCAACTACACAATACCTAACTATTTATTTTTAAAATCAATAACTACTTCTAAGCCATAATTGCGACAACAGTGGCTCCCTACATCATCGCTTCTTGCTTCCTTTTCCTCATTTTCTTATCTTTTTCATTCTCTGATCCTCCCTCTCTCTTTGTCTTTGTCTTTATTTTTATCTTTTTCTCACCGTCATGATTGCAACGACGATGACACCACCCTTTCTTGCCGTTTCCTCCCTATTCTCTCTTCCTTTTCTTCTTTCTTCTCTTCTCCCTTTCTTTGAGTTTCTTTCTTTTTTTTTTTGTGTGTTCGTGTGTGTGTTTGAAAGTAAGTGGTAAAAAGACCGTGGTGTGCGTGTGTTAGTAAATTTAGAAAAATTAAGGCTAAGTTTGGTAAAAAAAAATCAAATTAGAGGATACAAAGGTAAATAAAAAATTATATGATTATTGAAATATTTATGAAATTATATGTTTCAAGGATTTAGTTTTTTTTTTAAAAAAAAAAACACATTGGCGGGCCAAAGTTATTTGAGTTTATGGTTTATATTTAAATCATGTTAAACCTTCTCAACAATGAAATTAGCACTTATTCTCCTTGAAAATAGAGAAGGCCTATAAGAACTTTATGATACAGATAACTGAGCAAGCCCAGAGTCCCCTCTAGTCTTGAAGGATGCCTTGTGGACAAAGATTGTAGGCAGACACAAGTGGGAGATGGTCTACGGGGTCGGATGGGTCTCCATTGCCACTACATCGCGTTTTTCCAATGTTGAGCCATTACTAGCGAACTGATTGACATTAGGGAGCAGGTTATCCTGCTCAACAGAGAACTAACACATTACTTGGTGCAAGAGCTGGAAGAGGAGTAAATCTCCATTTTGGTCATTGAGATTTGCGTAATTACCCATTTTGGTCCTCAAAATCTAAAATTTTCCATAATGGTCACCCAGATTTAGGTCCGGGCAACAACTTAGTCCTTCAACCCTTTCTGACAATGAGTTAGCAAACAGAGTGCTAAGGTGGCAAAATCTTGCCACGTTGAACACTCCAATAATTAGGTGACATGGCAACATTTGATTTTGGACCGCATTTGGTCTCTGGAACCCTAACCCATTTCTTCTTCTTCTTCTTTGCACTGTCCTTATCCTCTCGCTTCCCTTTTCTACTTTTTATCTTTCACCCAACCCATTCCTTTCTGCTTGACTTTCTCTCTGCCTTTGCCTTCGTTTTCGCCTTCTCTGTCGTGCTTCTTTCCTTTTTCTAACACAATCTCTCCTTTTTAACCTCAATATATTGCATCCCTCACTCACCAATCACTATCAGTTTGCTAGCATTGCCGCTCCCTCACTCAACTACCTCGCTTTCTCTTTGCCTCCTAACTTGTCCTTTGCTTCTCTAACCCTCTGTGACTTGGAGCAAGTGAATCCTCCTCACCCTCACCTATCATCCTTGAACCTTGCTGCCTCCACTCACCATCTTTCATCATCTCTTAAAGTCTCAGTCAATCTTTTCCTAGACCTTCATTTTTGTCAATAATTACTTGTATTATTCCAATAATAGCAAGTGGAGTAGGTAGAGTAGATTTTTTTATGGTCACAAATATTAAAATAATGAATGGTTGTGGTTCTTTAGATTGCACTATAAATACTTTAAATAAAGCTTGCATAAGCTCTCATTTTCATTAACACAATAGCTTGGGGTGAGATGGTTCCTACACTATTTAGCTTGGGGTGATTACAGTAGCTTCAATATGTTTTTAAATTCCTAAATTCAATCCAATTCTGTTATCTGGATGGAGAGGATAAAATAGAAACTAGAATTATATCAAAATTATTACTTTGAATAGGTTGGATTAGAAGGTTGTACATTGTAGATCAAATATATAAAATTTTATATTAATCTAAAATCATTATACATACTCTTTTATAGATCAAAAATGATAGTAATATATAAGAGTTTCAAATATCCATAAATATGAGTTGTCAGTCTTATTGATGTTCAATTTTCACAAAATTTAGTGCAAATAAATGGTATAATTTTTCTTAAAATAACATTGGTGTGATTTAATCATATATATAAAGTAAATAATAAAACTAATTTATGCTATCATCACATATATGCCTTGATATTTTATGATATCTTCTTCATTTCTAATGGAGTCTTTAGCATCAATATTTTGATCTTTTTTGGCTTTTCTTTATTGGTTTAATGTGTTTATCAGGGAGGGTTTAGTTAGCTTTCTTCACAAGCGAATTAAATTTATAATGTTAACATAGCTTTTTGTTAAAAGAGCAAAAATGTTGACCCTTCATCATTGGAACTTCTAAAAATAATGAATATTCGCATGCTTCATCCCCCTCCCTCACTCAAGATAGATGGTAAAACTGATTTTAAATATTTGTGTAGTTTTAGGTGATTACATTCTTACTATATATAATCTTGGTAAAATATAAGCTTCTTTTCTCGTCTTATTTTTCTTTATGCTTTTCATCACTTGTTTTATCTATCAAATTGTAATGATATTAGGAGTCATCATTTGGTGGCCTTGCACTATGGTCATATTATCTACTTTTAGAATTTTCTATTTCTGTTTCTAGTTTGTTCATATCAACTTAAGTAAACAATGTTTACAAAAATTGGGTAGACGATTGATATTTGGAAAGGGGCATTAGCAGCTGGATTTCCAGAACAATGTGAGAAAAAATGGATTAGAAAGTTCAAGGAGGAGAGATCGTGTTAGAAAAGGAGAAAGAGCATGGCAGAGAAGGCAAAGGTGAAGAGGAAGTCAAAGAGAAAGGAATGGGTCGGGTGGAAGACAAGGAAGTAGAAAAGGAGAAGCGAGAAGAGAAGGACGGATAGGGAGCAGGAAGAGAAGAACAAGAAAGTTAGGGTTTCAGGGACCAAATATTGCCATGTCACATAATCATTGGAGTGTCCAGCGTAGCAAGATTTTGTCATCTCAACCCTCTGTTTGCTCACTCATCGCCGGAAAGGGTTAAGAGACCAAATTGGTACTCGAACCTAAATCTGGGAGACCATTATGAAAAATTTTAAATTTTAAGGACCAAAATGAAAATTTATTAGCTGGAGGAGTATAGGACAAGATACGCAGAGCTGGAGACACTCTACCAGTAGGAGTGGAAGGAATGGAAGTGTGCTCATCAAAGATGCTCTAGTGATTCGTTCTCCACTTCCACCTCATTGTTTCCGATGCCACCACCACCATAAACTTAGTAACAAGATGACATGTCATGAAGGGTGATGATGATAGCGGGTTCATTTCAGACAATTATGTGTACATACTTCATTTTTTATTGTATTTATCAATTTTAGTGACTTGTATTTTTTTATCTTTGTGTTTAAGTTTCGAATAAAATTGTATATTTACTATTTATTTAGTTTTCAATAATTAATTTTTGATAATATTATTTTATTTAAAATTTTATTAAATAATTGATATAATAGGCACTTGAAAATGTAATGAATATGTATAATAAATTTATACAAATAGGACCAAAAGAATGAAACAATTTTATCGACGGTTAAGATGTTTGTAATATGAATTTTATAAAAAAAAATATTTTTTTACTAACAATTAGACCATTAGTAGAGGGTGAAAATAAGTCAAGCCAAACTTTATCCTTAACAGAACATGCTTGTAATGTATTTACTGCTGAATCTGATTCATAGCTTATTGTAGATTTTTTTTAAAGTAGTAAGCCTAGCTTGTTATTAAGCTTGGCCTGGATTGAAACTGATAAAAAGTCTGATATATAATTTTTTACCAAAATAAAACATAAAAAATATTTTAAAATATTACTTTTTAAAAAAAATATTTATATAAAATATACTAAACTCAATCTTTTATAATAATATATAAACATTTAAAATATTTAATATAGAAAAATTATAATAAAATATAACAAATTTTTTAATTATCAGAAATCATTTATATATTTATTTATATTTTAATAAGCTTAGACTGGCTTGACAGTTCTATTAAATTATTTTGTGAGCTTGAGTCTAGCCTGTTAACAAAGTTAATTGTAGGCTTTTAAATCTGCTTGAAGCTGAAACTATTTTATGACAGAGCAGGCCAAGTCGAATGTAAGCCAAGTTGCAAACACAACAGGCCATCTTACCTACTTTCACACCTAACTGTCAATACTATTAAATTAATATTTTAATTTATTTTTTATAGCACCTTAATTTACTAACTATTGGACTATGAACGCTATAAATAATTTCTTAATTTTTTACAACACCTACGATTTACTGATGGAGAGGACATTGTTATTATTATTTATTTTTATCGACAGCTTCCAATCGTCATAAATTATTTTCTATATTGCTTTCGTTGTGGTGATGTGCAGCTCAAAGATGAGAGCAGGCATTGAACCGGTAGGTGGTGAACCAAGGCTTCTCACTATAGACGAAAAACTATGATGGCTTGGTGAGTGCAAGAATGCTGAGAGGAGCCGCGCGTCCCAGAGCTTACACGGAGCTCTACCATTCCTGTAAGACCCAAATTTTTGAAAAATCTTATTATGAGTTAATTTCAAATTATTCATTCATTAAAGACGTTATTTTCAAAAAATATTTTATTAAAAGTAATTAAATCAAGTTTTGAATAAGTCTATGTATTTATTATTATGTGGATATAATTATGTGATTAAGTGGTTTCAAGTAAAGACTTCTCTATTTCATAATAAAAATTTGGGTTATATTCGTGAAGGCTCAATATTAAATAACTATAGTATGAATTTAAAGGAGTACATGTAGGTAACGCCTTGACTATTAGCACGATCATGAGGTGTTAAAAGTTAGGGTGTTACATTATGGTATCAAAGCAGTTCATCCTGATTAAAGCCTTGAGAATGGACTGACTATACTTCATTGCATACTTTGAGTGTCTGTCATGTTGTAGATCTTGTCCAGATAACAAGAATTAGAACTTTATGCACATGACTGTCTTTTGATTAACATTGTTAACTACCGTTGCATAAATGTTGATGTTAAGTCTGACCAACTTAATGTTGATGGTCTATGTGTACGGAAAAGTTAATGGGTTATCATAGGTGAAATAGAAGTAATAGGTAATGTATATCGCACGATGTTAGGAGTTGATTCTCGAGGTTACTCTGTTATGTGTCTTGAAATTCTCCTAATGACTTGTGACTTGTTCTTTCATGGTGTGCCTTGAAGTTTTTATTTGAGATTTTTTTTCTTAAAAAGTAGCTTGATTATTTTCCAACCCTATCCCTTTGTTCATATGCATTCTCGTTTGATCCTAACTGCATATGTCTGCTTAAATTTCTTAGGGTATCGTCCTTTATCTACAATTTCACTACATACCTCTAATTGACTAAATACCTAAGTACCTTCTGAGATTTTTGAGAAATTACCTTTGGTCCTTAGCCCAATTAAATTTCATCTTTCAAATTTTACATATTCTATCTTTACCTTAAAAATAGTTTTGACGTAAAACAACTTAATTTTTCTTCCAACCCTGTTACAATTTTTTGCATATCTTTGTTTGATTATATACCTAAGCATACTCTGAGATTTTTGAAGGAAGATTTTGTTTCTATTCTAAATAACCTTCATTTTACAAACCTCATGTAATTTATTTCAACCTGAATATGTTTCGAAGTAACAAAAATATCTATACTTTTGTTAATTCCTTTAAATGTTTATTTCATATCTTCTCTTTTTACAAGATAAGATTATCTCCCTCTTAAGTTTATCTATTCTTTGTGGACATTTCATTTGATTGCATTCCTATACATTCTCTTGAATTTTGTAAACGTCGTCCATGACTTTGGTCACTCTTTTCTTGTGAATCTTGTACCTTGATTCACCTTGAATTCAATTCTAATAAATGCATAGTTTTCTTCTCATTGTCTCCATTGAAGTTCTTTAAGCTCTCAATATGTCTGCCTCTTATTTGTAAACTACTACTTGAATCTTTAGGAACGTCTATTCTAGTCATTATACTTCTTTTCAAGAATCCTGTACTCTTTGACATGACATTGAAATTGTTTTGGTATGACATCGATCCTTAGACCTTTGAAAATGTTAAGTGCTCCTTTTAATTATGCGATATTGGCTTATGCATTCTAATCGTCCCGTGCGATTTGACATGTCGTTTATTCTTTTCCTTTTTTTAGATGTAATTTAAATTTCTTTGCTTCACAATCTGTACCTTACACATATTTTGATCTGCTTACACTTCCGACTATGTTAAGACTCTTGCAACACGGTGTTGATCTTACACTCCTCCATGAGCTATGAAACCCTTGTGGTAATTTGAAGTTGTTTCGCTATGATGCGCCACTATTGGATTTAATCATTCTTCTTCTGTGAAATCTCATACTTTTTCGACTTACCTTTAATTTTTTTCAAACTAATGCGCTATTTTTAATTCATTCTTTCAAATCCTTATAATTTTTGTCCTTGTCACTTGTTCTTCCTTTCTAAAAACTTATGTCCTTCTAAGTAAACTCGAGGTTTGTTTTAGTGTCATGTGAGACCTTTAGATATAACAAGTGATATATTATTTTTTAGGACACGGCTGGTGGGTACGGAAGGTGAAGCTGGTAAGTGTGCGATGCCACAGGATGCTGTGGAGCTTTGTTTTAAGCAAAAGAGTTTTGTTGATATTAGGCTTGCAACTGGTTGTGGGTTTGCAAAATAATTGATGAGGTTGAGAACTTTCGAATGAGTTGTTCGATAAAGTACAGCTGGGAGTTGTGATGGTGAGCCATGTTAAAGCGTGGAAAAGTTGAAACCTTAAGGCTTGATGTGAAAACTGGTTATTACCACGGATATATCGGATGTGTGCAACAGAATGGAATTATGAGATTATGGAATAAGAATGTTCTTAGGGAGTTATAAGCGAGTTAGAAAGCACCTAGTGATTGATTAGTTAAGGGAACAAAAGCGTTGGCCTGTCAACCACATTGTTTTTGCAAACACCTATCTTAAAAAGTTTGTACCTTATTATGTTTCTTCAAGTTTTGGTACAGTGTTGACACCATGTAACCTCCTTGTTTTGAACCTATCTTGTAACTTCTGCTTTACAACACACTTTTTACTTATATCTAAGTCTTATGGCTTATCCAGTATTAAAACTATGTAATATCCTGTGTATTACGTTAATTTTCAAAGACAAAAATTTTTATAAGGTGGGTAGAATGTCAGACCCAGAATTTTCAGAAAATCTTATTATGAGCTAATTTCAATTAATTTATTCATTAGAAACTTTATTTTTAGAAATTATTTTATTAAAAGAAATTAAATCAAGTTTTAAATAAGTCTATGTATTTATTATTATGTGGATATAATTATGTGATTAAATGGTTTAAAGTAAAGACTTTTCTATTTTATAATTAAAAATTTAGGTTATATTCGCAAAAGCTCAATATTAAAAAAATTTAGTATGAATTTAAAAGAGTAGAGGTAGGTAACGCCTGGACTATTAGCACGATCATGAGGTATTAAATTTAGGGTGTTACATCTGCAAAAGGTTTCCTGTGAATTGCGATAAGCATGGGACTGCGCCACAGGTTCTCCATGCATGTTGGGTAAAGATGTCCCCCATCTCTGTTCGATAAAATGCCAAGCCTCAATTGCCCTCGCGAAAACTTGGCTTTATTTTCTCTCCTTAATCCTTACCTCACAGTCGAGCAATACGACGTTGCCATGGGGCTTTTCCATGAAATCAGCACCAAATATTCAATCCAACCTGATGTGATGTCGTTTAATGTTTTGATTTACGCATTATGCAAGATGGATGATTTGGACTCTGCTCTTGGGGTTGTTAATAAGATGGGTGAGCTAGACTTGGAGCCTAATTATATTTGATCATTTTTAATACTCTAGTTGGTCAGTTTTTTTAGAAGCGTGGGTTTGATGAGGACAAAAAAAATTGGACAATGACAAAGATGAGGAATGTTGAGCCTAGTGCTGTGAGTTATAGGTTGAGGATGGGTGGGATGGTTGGTGATCGCAGATTAAGGGATGTTGCAGAATTGTTTCATGTGATAAAATTGAGTGGAGTTAACCCTAATGGGCATTGTTTCAATGTGTTGATTAAAGGGTTTGTTGGTGATGACAATATTAAAGAAGTTAAGTTTTGGTATGATGAGTTAGTGAAGAGTAAAGATGTTTTCTACAGGACTGCTAAAAATTTTCTTTTCCTTTGAGAACTACCAACAATATCATATCCAAGGTTCTGAAAACCGGATCGGACTGGCCGGTCGAACCGGTTTAACCAGAAACCGACGGTGCAAGCGGTCCGCTCCTCTCCTTATAACCGTTCGAACAAAAACCGGTGAAAAACCGGCGAGTCGGCCGAGAACCGGTCGGTTGGGCCAGACCGGTAATCGGCTGGTTCGGATAAAACGGCGCCGTTTTAAAAAAAAAAAACAAACGGATCCACTGATCCAGTGATCCCCGTGACCCAACCCCCACTCTTACCCAATCATTCATTCATCCTGGAAAACTCTGAATGAAAGAAACCCTAGCCGCGTTGCCCTCCGCCTAGCCCTCCATCACTGTCGCTGCGCCGTCGTGTCGCCGTCAGGAAGGGAAAGACGTTGAGCGAGAGGAAGAGCTGTGCGAGGAAGGAGCGCTGCTGTGTCTCCATCGCCGCCATCAGTTCGCATTTTGCTGTCGCCGAGGGAAGCCGCTGCCGTCATCGCCTTCAGTGTGAGCGAGTCGTTGCCAACTTCCACCGCCGTCGCATCTTCGATCACGGACGACACTGAGGATGCGCAGGAGAGACAAACGCGTAGAGGGAAGAAGACTGAGGAAGAAGGAGGAGGCGATATTCGCGTTGCTGTGCCTATTCGCCGTTCGTAGAGTCACCGTCGTCACCGTTGTTAGGGATTGCGTCACTGGAGTCCACTGCCGGTAAGGGCTTTCTCCCCTCTTATTTTGATTTCCTTTAATTTCTAGGAGTATTATTGTCATTGATTTCTGTTACAGCCGTGTCAAAAATCCACCAACAGAGCTTTGGGTAGCCGGCATCACTAGAGGTAACTGCCAGAGCTGCCGCCTGATCGGTTGAGAGAAAGTTGGAGTTTCAAACACTTATGGGTTGCCAGAGCTGCCGCCTGATCTGTTGGGAAACTGCCTGATCGTCGCCGCCTAACCCAACTCCTCTTCGGCTCTTCATCTTCACTGCCTTCTCGGCACGGACCCAGTTTAGTAGCTTCTCTTCTTCATCCTCACTTTGGTCTTTTTCTTCAATTTTTATTCCATTTCTAATTTTTCTTCAAGTCTGATTCGGTCTTGGATCATGTCTGCTTCAATTTTTGTTCAACTCTGCTTCAATTTTTGTTCAAGTCTGCTTCGGTCTTGGTTCAAGTCTTCTTCATATTTTGAAGTTTTGTTCAAATCTGTTTTGTATTTGCCGATGGTTTGAAGTTGTGTTCTGAATGTTTGAAGGTTGGTTCTGGATTTGTTTTTGTTGCTGATGGTCTTTGAAGTTTGGTTTTGAATGTTTTGTTACTTTTTTTTCTAATTGCTGTGAATGTTTGAAATTTTGTTATTCTGAAAGTTTGGTTCTGAATCTGTTACTCTGGTGGTTTTAAGTTTGCTGTGAATGTTTGAAGTTTGTTACTCTGATGGTTCTTTTAATTTTTCTCTGGTTACTGATGGCTCTGTTTAGTTTCTGAATGCTCGGTTCTTCTTCTTACTTTTAATTTCTGAATTTTTTGTTCAAATAATGTTGCTAATGTTCTTCTTCTTCCTTGCTAATGCTCTGTTTAATTTAGTGTCATCACTGTTGAGTTTGTTTCAGTGTTTTGAATGTTCGATACTCTGATTTGTGATTTCTGAATCTGAAATTAATTAAATCATTAATTTTGTGTTGTTGAAATTGTTGATTAAAATGAATTTGTTATGCTGCTGTTGCCGTTTTTTAATTTTTAAGTATGATGTTTCTGAACTTTTGTTGAAATAGTTATTGATTTCAGGGTTTAGAGTGATTATTTGTTGCTGGTATTTAACTTTTGTTGCTGCTTCTTTTTTCTTTCTGGCTCTGATAAGCTGTTACATTCAAACTTGTGCATTGGCCTGATCATCTTCACTTGCAATAACAAAAAGCTTCTCATTTGATGATCCATTAACTATCTCATTTTCTGGTACCTTCCTTTTGTTATGAGAAATTGGAGGGGCTGGATGAGGAGACATTGATACCTCAAAAGACACCACCACCATCAACATATCCTTGTTATTTGAAGCTTTTTTAAGCACAATAGTTGAAATCACAATCATAATTACATAATATTTTTAAATAATTATCCCAAAAAAAAAAAAGAAACTCACAAGAATATCTTAAGGTTTTGATGATTGATAAATCTTTATGTTGATATTTAATATTTGATATTTCTTTATACTATTTATCTTGAGTTTGTATATTAATAAGATTATATGAATTTGATTGATGACATTTAATTTAGTTTTTTAAATTTGAAAACTATTTTAATATTTATATTATACTATAATTATATTTTAGAATGTTTATTTATAATTTATTTATTATTTTATTTTAAAACAGTTTTTTCAGTTAAACCACCGATTAGACTAATAAACCAGTAAATCAATAGTTAGAGTAGTTTGATAACCGGTCCAATTTCCTGAACCTTAATCCTATCACATGTGCAAGGTCACCTCTTTTTTGAAAAATAAATAATTTATTTTAACTTTTCCCAACTAATGAGGCATCTATTTTAAAGAAAATCAAAATTCATCTCGCCATTAGCAAAAAAGTTTTTTATATTTTTTAAATAAATTATTTGGATATATGCAAGATTTCTTAATTTTTTTTAAATATTTTTGCTGTTAGCGAGAAGACTGGAACCACCACATTAAAATACATCATTCTCCAACTCCATCTTTAGTTATAACTCAAAAAATCAAATCCATATCAAAATTTTTTGGCCTCCAATCGTCGGTAACATTAGCCGAAAATTTCTAACATCTATTTCACCCATGCACTTTTATTAACACGATTAATAAAATTGATTAGGCCATCCGTCACCACACTATCGGTAAAGTAATCACTTTTGTAATAATATTGGGTTATTAATTATTACTTTGTGTAATATTTTTGAAATAATTAGTAAGAAAAACAAATATTTTTAATAATATGACATCTTATAATAATAATAATAATAATAATAATAATAATAATAATAATAATAATAATAATAATAATAATAATAACTGAATCGGTCTCTATATAAATTTTCTTTCATGCTAATAACTAATTCCTTCACATTTCCTAAATTTATCAGAAATTACATATATTGCTCTACTATTTATCTGTTATATACTTATCCCTCATGGTTTAAATTTTTTGTGCAAGTCTAAATAAATACACTTAGTCTAGATACCGATGAATATAATATTTTTATACATCTGTTTGTCAACAGTATATTAATATTCTTTATCTTATAATATAATTAATATATATATTTGTCAATCATGTGTTAAATATATTTTTTATTTTATTTTATTTTCTTTAATTAAAATCAAGGTTTTGAAAACCGGACTGGACCGGCCGGTCGAACCAATTTAACCAAAAACCGGCAGTGCAAGCGGTCCGGTCATCTCCTTATAACCGTTCGAACAAAAACCGGTGAAAAATCGGCGAACCGGTCAAGAATCGATCGGTTGGGCCGGACCGGTAACCGGCCGGTTCGGATAAAACGGCGCCGTTTTTTAAAAAAAAAAAACAAACGGATCCACCGATCCAGTGATCCCCGTGACCTAACCCCCCTCTTCCCCAATCATTCATTCATCCTGGAAAACTCTGAATGAAAGAAACCCTAGCCGCGTTTCCCTCCACCCAGCCTTCCATCACTACCGCTGCGCCATCATGTCGCCATCAGGAAGGGGGAGACGTTGAGCGAGAGGAAGAGCTGTGCGAGGAAGGAGCACTGTTGTGTCTCCATCGCCGCCATCAGTTCGCATTTTGCTGTCGCCGAGGGAAGCCGCTGCCGTCGTCGCCTTCATTGTGAGCGAGTCGTTGCCAGCTTCCACTGTCGTCGCATCTTCCATCACGGACAATGCTGAGGATGCGCAGGAGAGACAAACACGTGGAGGGAAGAAGACTGAAGAAGAAGGAGGAGGCGCTATTCGCGCTGCTGTGCCTAGTCGCCGTTCGTGGAGTCACCGCCGTCGACGTTATTAGGGGTTGCGTCACTGGAGTCCACTGCCGGTAAGGGCGTTCTCCCCTCTGATTTTGATTTCCTATAATTTCTAGGAATATTATTGTCAATGATTTTTGCTACAGCCGTGTCAGAAATCCACCAACAGAGCTTCGGGTAGCCGGCATCACTGGAGGTAACTGCCAGAGCTGCCACCTGATCGGTTGAGAGAAAGTTGGAGTTTCAAACACTTATGGGTTGCCAAAGCTGCCGCCTGATCTGTTGGGTAACTGCCTGATTGTCGCCGCCTAACCCAGCTCCTCTTTGCCTCTTCATCTTCGCTGCCTTCTCGGCACGACCTAGGTTAGTAGCTTCTCTTCTTCATCCTTACTTTGGTATTTTTCTTCAAGTTTTGTTCCATTTCTGATTTTTCTTCAAGTCTGATTCGGTCTTGGATCATGTCTGCTTCAATTTTTGTTCAAGTCTGCTTCGGTCTTGGTTCAAGTCTTCTTCAATTTTTGAAATCACAATCATAATTACATAATATTTTTAAATAATTATAACAAAAAAAAAAGAAACTCACAAGAATATCTTGAGGTTTTGATGATTGATAAATCTTTATGTTGACATTTAATATTTGATATTTCTTTATACTATTTAACTTGAGTTTGTATATTAATAAGATTATATGAATTTGATTGATGACATTTAATGTAGTTTTTTAAATTTGAAAACTATTTTAATATTTATATTATACTATAATTATATTTTAGAATGTTTATTTATAATTTATTTATTATTTTATTTTAAAACGATTTTTTCGGTTGAACCACCGGTTAGACCGGTTAGACCAGTGAACCAGTGAACCAGTAGCTAGAGTGGTTTGATGACCGGTCCGATTTTCTGAACCTTGATTAAAACTACAAAAATATCTTTTCACACAACATTAAAAAAATATAATTTTTGTAATTATTCTTTGTATTCTTATGGGATTTTTTACTAATAGAAAGATTGAGAAGGTTAAAAATGACTTTCTATAACTTATTTTTGACTATTTTAAACTAATAGCACAGTAAAAGAGTTGAACATGTTTACTTAGGTTATTTTTTTATTAGTAATAAATGAAGATTTATTTGTTGTAATTTCTTTTAGTAGAAGTACATAAAGAGTACACAGTATATAAGGTGTAATAATTTAATAAATGATTCGTCCTGGTATTGGGGTGGCCGAGCTTTAGCAATTCCGGGCAGGCGACCGTCGGAGAGGAAGAGCTATACGTCGGCCTGGACCGAACACCGCAGCGGGAATAGCTGCAAAAGATACTCCGACGCTCAAGTCAATAATGATCTTTAGTTAAGTAAAGAATAAAAGACTGAGAATGCTTGATCCTTAGTTGAGAATATTAGTTCGGCTTTATAGACGTTGTGTTACCCGTTTACTGTGGATAAGTCAGAGTTTGTAGGTTGGTTATTATATTCTGTTTTGGTGATTGGGTTTGTTAGGCACGTTTCTATTTTCAAATGAGCGAGGCCGATCTTATCTGTTCACGTGCTGAGCTTTTCGGGCGGCCGAGGATAGTGGTGACATATCATAGTCCCCAAGCTTGCCTTGGTTTGGACAGGACTAACGCAAGCTTTCAAACCAAGGATGCCGCAAGCCTCGGTCGCTGAGTTGTTTGTGTATATTCCTTACAGCCCCCAAGCTCGATTTGGTTCTGTGCAAAATTCAAAACGTTTTTATAGTAGTGGCTTTGTGCTACGTGCTATCATGACATGATTGATGTGGAACTGCCCCGTTTTTCTAGGCACCCCTGTCCATTGAATTTCGTGGTGATTTAATGCTTCTCTCTTTTTTAACAATCTTGATTAAATGCAAAGGTTTAGTAACCGTTTGCTTTATACGAGTTGTCTTTTTTTGTACTTCTCCTTTCTTTCAAACTGCTGGGTTTTTGGAAAAAAGTTTATTTCTCTTCCTGTCTGAAATATGAGTAAGCAAGGTCAGTGTTGATTCTTCCCTGCTTTTCTTCTTTTCTTTCTTGCTTTCTCTTTCCTTGCCCTTGATGGAAAACTGTAATGCGGGTGACCCATATGATTGGGTTGATGCTAAGGTAAAAGAGCGTGTGTCACAGTTTAATGATGAGGAGTCGGCGAGGCTGTTGGGGTCGAATGTTTGGGTCAGGGATGGTAGTAACATTAGGATAGAGTTATTACCTTGTGGGAGGGATGACCAGGTCTGTGATCGATTAAATGATTGGTCTTTCTTCTACATGTATAGCTGTCTGTTCACTGAGTTGGGTGTGAAGCTTCCCTTCACCGAGTTTGAGTGTGGGGTTTTGTATTGGTTAAATTGTGCCCCAACCCAGCTTCACCCTAATTCTTGGGGTTTTGTTCGGGTGTTCGAGGTATTGATGGAACTGTTAGATCAGCCACCGTCTCTCAGGTTGTTTTTCTCTTTATTTCAAGCAAAAGGGGTTAGTCGGGGTTTGTGGGTGAACCTTAGTAGTTATCCTCATCGGGCCATATTCGGTTTATATAAATCTTTGTTTAAGGATTTCAAATCCATGTTTGTAAAGGTTAAAAGTGTTCCTGAGGAATTCCCCTTCTATTTAAACGAGCACTTAGTCGAGAGGATCCCTTTGTTTTGGTGTCCCGTGCCATATCAAGCACTGGATGTAGATGATAGGCTTCTTAACGATGATATCGTGATGCATTTCTTGGTTAAGTCTTTGGGTCCAAAAGGTTTATTGTCGGTTGCTGAAATGTTGAAATGGGATACTGATAGACAGGCTGTGTATGAGTGATGCATGAGCATCTTTTCTATCTTTTCCTAGTGAATTTGCATCTAAATTGTTGAGTTTAATAAAGAATTGATTATCTTTTAGCCAATATGGATGCTACTTTGAGTCTTTTGTAGCACTATTTATTTTAGGTAGCATTTGGCTAGATTTGATGGAGTTTCTGCAGCACAAGAATCAAAGGAGATAGCTGCGATGAGCAACGCACACGCGTGCCTGACGCGTGCGCGTGATTTGGAGGTATCCATGGCGATGCGTGTGCGTGACTGACGCGTATGCGTGAATTGAATATTTGCTCAGCGACGCGTGCGCGTGACTGGTGCACGGATTTGTGATCATCAACAATGGCGCCAAAAACTTGGTAGCACTCTCAAACGTGAATTACACTTAGTCACAACTCCGCACAACTAACCAGCAAGTGCACTGGGTCGTCCAAGTAATACCTTACGTGAGTAAGGGGATCCCACGGAGATTGTTGGTATGAAGCAAGCTATGGTCACCTTGTAAATCTCAGTCAGGTGGATAATAATTGATTATGGAATTTCGAAAATCAAATAATAGTAAATAAACATAAAATAAAGATAAAGTTACTCATGTAATCCAATGGTGGGAATTTCAGATAGGTGCATGGAGGTGCTGTGTTCCTTCCGAATCTCTACTTTCTTATTACATTCATCCAATCCTTCTCACTCCTTTCCATGGCAAGCTGTATGTAGGGCATCACCGTTGTCAATGGCTACATCCCATCCTCTCAGTGAAAATGGTCCAAATGCTCTGTCACAGTACGGCTAATCATCTGTCGGTTCTCAATCAGGTTGGAATAGAATCCCGTGATTCTTTTGCGTCTGTCACTAACGCCTAGCCTTCAGGAGTTTGAAGCTCGTCACAGTCATTCAATCCTGAAATCCTACTCGAAATACCACAGACAAGGTTAGACTTTCCGGATTCCCATGAATGCCGCCATCAATTCTAGCTTATACCACGAAGATTCTGATAAAGGAATCCAAGAGATATGCGCCCGGTCTAAGGTAGAACGGAAGTGGTTGTCAATCACGCGCGTTCATAGGTGAAAATGATGATGAGTGTCATGGATCATCACATTCATCAAGTTGAAGTGCAACGAATATCTTAGAATAGGAATAGATCAAATTGGATAGAAAATAATAGTAATTGCATTGAAACTTGAGGTACAGTAGAGCTCCACACCCTTAATCTATGGTGTGTAGAAACTTCACCATTGAAAATACATAACTGAAAGATCCAGGCATGGCCGAATGGCCAGCCCCCATGATCTGAGAACTAAACGTCCCAAGATGTCTAATACAATAGTAAACTATCCTATTTATACTAGACTAGCTACTAGGGTTTATAGGAGTAAGTAATTGATGCAAAAATCCACTTCCAGGGCCCACTTGGTGTATGTTTGGGCTGAGCTTGATCTATCCACGAGCTGAGGCTTCTTTTGGAGTTGAACGCCAAGTTGTAACGTGTTTTGGGCATTCAACTCCGATTCGTGACGTGTTCCTGGCGTTTGACTCCAGACAACAACATGGAACTGGCGTTGAGCGCCAGTTTACGTCGTCTAATCACAATTAAAGTATAGACTATTATAAATTGATGGAAAGCTCTGGATGTCTACTTTCCAACGCCGTTGAGAGCGCGCCATTTGGATTTTTGTAGCTCCAGAAAATCCATTTCGAGTGAAGGGAGGTCAGATTCCAACAGCATCAGCAGTCCTTTGTCAGCCTCCTATCAGAGTTTTGCTCAGGTCCCTCAATTTCAGCCAGAAAATACCTGAAATCACAGAAAAACACACAAACTCATAGTAAAGTCCAGAAATGTGAATTTATCATAAAAACTAATGAAAACATCCCTAAAATTAACTAGATCATACTAAAAACTACCTAAAAACAATGCCAAAAGGCGTATAAATTATCCGCTCATCACAACACCAAACTTAAATTGTTGCTTGTCCCCAAGCAACTGAAGATAAATTAGGATAAAAAGAAGGGAATATACTATAAATCCAAAAATATCAATGAATATAAATTCTAATTAGATGAGCGGGACTTGTAGCTTTTTGCTTCTGAACAGTTTTGGCATCTCACTTTTTCCTTTGAAGTTTATAATGATTGGCTTCTCTAGGAACTTAGAATTTCGGATAGTGTTATTGATTCTCCTAGTTAAGAATGTTGATTCTTGAACACAGCTACGTTTATGAGTCTTGGCCGTGGCCCTAAGCACTTTGTTTTCCAGTATTACCACCGGATACATAAAAGCCACAGACACATGACTGGGTGAACCTTTTCAGATTGTGACTCAGCTTTGCTAGAGTCCCCAGTTAGAGGTGTCCAGAGCTCTTAAGCACACTCTTTTTGCTTTGGATCACACTTTAACCACTCAGTCTCAAGCTTTTCACTTGGACCTGCATGCCACAAGCACATGGTTAGGGATAGCTTGATTTAGCCGCTTAGGCCTGGATTTTAGTTCCTTGGGCCCTCCTATCCATTGATGCTCAAAGCCTTGGATCCTTTTTACCCTTGCCTTTTGGTTTTAAGGGCTATTGGCTTTTTCTGCTTGCTTTTTATTTTTCTTTCTATTTTTTTTCGCAAAATATTTTTTTCGCAAGCTTTGTTCTTCACTGCTTTTTCTTGCTTCAAGAATCAAGTTCATGATTTTTCAGATTATCAATAACATTTCTCTTAGTTCATCATTCTTTCAAGAGCCAACAATTTAAACAACAAGATCAAAAATATGCACTGTTTAAGCATTCATTCAGAAAAAAAGTATTGTCACCACATCGATATAATTAAACTAAATTCAAGGATGAATTCGAAATTCATGTACTTCTTGTTCTTTTGAATTAAAAAAATTTTCATTTAAGAGAGGTGAAGGATTAATGGAATTATTCATAGCTTTAATACATAGTTACTAACTACTAATGATCATGAAGTAGAGACACAAAACATAGATAAACATATAACATAAAAAACCGAAAAACAGAGAGATAAGAACAAGGAAGTTAAGGAATGAGTCCACCTTAGTGAGGGTGGTGCCTTTTGAAGGTCCAATTGTGCTTTTTGAGCTCCTTTATGTCTATTCCTTGCTTCTGTTGCATGATCCGTAGTGATTTTGGTGTTCCTACCCTTAATTGCTTCCAATAATTATGTGGAGGAACATGTATCCCCTGAGGTATCTCAGGGATTTCTTAATGAGGGAATTTCTTATGCTCTCTTGATGTGCAGTCAAATGCTCTTCTACTGAGTTATGGACCCTTGAGATGAATATCTCCATCTCCCATGACTCAGAGGTGGAAGCTTTTGTCTTCTCTTTATTTTCTCTCTCTTTTTTTTTTTTGAGGTTTCTCTGGCCTTAGGTGCCTCAATGGTTATGGAAAAGCAAAAAAAGCAAAAAAAGCTATGCTTTTACCACACCAAACTTAGAATGTTGCTCGCCCTCGAGCAAAAGAAGAAAGAATAGAAGAAGGAGAAGAAGATATGGGGGAGAGGGAGAGATGTTCGTGTTTTGGCCATGTAGGGTGGGTTTGGGTGGGAAGGATGGATGGATGTGAGTGGTGAAGCGATGATGGGGGAGAGGGATTAAGGTGAGTTGAGGTAGGTGGGGATCTTGTGGGGTCCACAGATCCTGAGATGATCCTGTGGGGTCCACAGATCCTGAGGTGTCAAGGATTTACATCCCTGGACCAATTTGGCATGTAAAATGCCTTAGCATACCATTCTGGCGTTTAAACGCCGAAGTGATGCACGTTCTGGGCATTCAACGCCCATGTGCAGCATATTTCTGGCGTTGAACGCCAGTTCCATGCTTGTTACTGGCGTTCAGCGCCAGCTTTCTCAGGGCATATTCTTGGCATCCAAATGACAGGATGTTGCTTGTTTCTGGCGTTCAGTGCCAGATCCATGCTCTGTTCGGCGTTGAACGCTAGCCAGATGCACCTTACTGGCGTTTAAATGCCAGTAAGTCCTTCCTCTAGGGTGTGATTTTTCTTCTGCTGTTTTTGATTCTGTTTTTTAATTTTAATAATTTTTTTCGTGACTCCACATGATCATGAACCTACTAAAACACAAAATAACAATTAAATAAAAATAAAATTAGATAAATAAAAATTGGGTTGCCTCCCAACAAGCACTTCTTTAATGTCAATAGCTTGACAGTGGGCTCTCTTGGAGCCACAAAGGTGATAAGGTCAATATTGTGAACTCCCAACACCAAACTTAGAGTTTGGTTGTGGGGATTCAACACCAAACTTAGAGTTTGGTTGTGGCCTCCCAACACCAAACTTAGAGTTTGATTGTGGGGGCTCTGTTTGACTCTGTATTGAGAGAAGCCCTGCATGCTTACTCTCCCTTGTTACAGAAGGATAGCCGTGTGCCTTAAACACAAGGTAGTTCCTATTCAATTGAAGGCCTAATTCTCCTCTGTTAACATCTATTACAACTTCTGCTGTGGCTAGGAAAGGTCTTCCAAGGATGATGCATTCATCCTCCTCCTTCCTTGTGTCTAAGATTATAAAATCAACAGGAATGTAAAGGTCTTTAAACTTTACCAATACGTCCTCTACTGATCCATAAGCTTGTCTTACTGACTTGTCTGCCAATTGTAATAAGAATAAGGCAGGCTGTACCTCAATGGTCCCCAGCTTCTCCATTACAGAGAGTGGCATAGGATTTATGCCTGACCCCAGGTCACACAGAGCCTTGTTAAAGGTCATGGTGCCTATGGTACATGGTATTGAGAATTTGCCAGGATCTTGTCTCTTTTGAAGTAAAGTTTTCTGAACCATGTATCTAGTTCACCAATGAGCAAGGGAGGTTTACTTTCCCAAGTCTCATTACCAAACAGCTTGGCATTCAGCTTCATGATGGCTCCTAGATATTGAGCAACTTGCTCTCCAGTTACATCTTCATCCTCTTCTGAGGAAGAATAGTTTTCGAAGCTCATGAATGGCAGAAGGAGATTTAGTGGAATCTCTATTGTCTCTGTATGAGTCTCAGATTCCTTTAGGTCCTCAATAGGGAACTCCTTCTTGTTTGAGAGACGTCCCAGGAGGTCTTCCTCACTAGGATTTTCGTTCTTCTCCTCCCTTGTACATTCGGCCATATTGATTAAATCAATGGCCTTGCACTCTCTTTTTGGATTCTTTTCTGTATTGCTTGGGAGAATACTAGGAGGAGTTTCAATGACTTTCTTACTCAGCTGGCCTACTTGTGCCTCCAAATTTCTGATGGAGGACCTTGTTTCACTCATGAAACTTAAAGTGGCCTTAGACAGTTCAGAGACTAAATTTGCTAAATTAGAGGGGCTCTGCTCAGAATTCTCTGTCTGTTGCTGAGAAGATGATGGAAAAGGCTTGTTATTGCTTAGCCTGTTTCTTCCACCATTATTAAAGCCTTGTTGAGGCTTTTGTCGATCCTTCCATGAGAAATTTGGATGATTTCTCCATGATGAATTATAGGTGTTTCCATAAGGTTCACCCATGTAATTTACCTCTACTATTGCAGGGTTCTCAGGATCATAAGCTTCTTCAGAAGCTACCTCTTTAGTACTGTTGGATGCATTTTCCCATCCATTCAGACTTTGAGAAATCATGTTGACTTGCTGAGTCAACACTTTGTTTTGAGCCAATATGGCATTCAGAGCATCAATTTCAAGAACTCCCTTCCTCTGAGGCGTCCCATTATTCACGGAATTCCTCTCAGAAGTGTACATGAATTGGTTATTTGCAACCATGTCAATAAGTTCTTGAGCTTCTGCAGGTGTTTTCTTTAAGTGAATGGATCCACCTGCAGAATGGTCCAATGACATTTTGAAAAACTCAGATAAACCATAATAGAATATATCTAATATGGTCCATTCTGAAAACATGTTAGAAGGACACTTTTTGGTCATCTGCTTGTATCTTTCCCAAGCTTCATAGAGGGATTCACCATCTTTTTGTTTGAAGGTCTGAACATCCACTCTAAGCTTGCTCAACTTTTGATGAGAAAAGAATTTATCCAAGAAGGTCGTGACCAGCTTATCCCAAGAGTCCAGGCTATCTTTAGGTTGTGAATCCAACCATGTTCTAGCTCTGTCTCTTACAGCAAAAGGGAAAAGCATAAGCCTGTAGACTTCAGGATCTACTCCATTTGTCTTTACAGTCTCACAAATCTGCAAGAACTTAGTTAAAAACTGGTAAGAATCTTCAGATGGAAGTCCATGAAACTTGCAGTTATGTTGCATTAGAGCAACTAATTGAGGTTTCATCTCAAAATTGTTTGCTCCAATGGCCGGAATGGAGATGCATCTTCCATCAAATTTGGACGTTGGTTTATTGAAATCACCTAGCATTCTCCTTGCATTATTGTTGTTGGGTTCGGCTGCCATCTCCTTCTCTTGTTCAAAAAATTTCAGAAAGGTTGCCTCTGGATTGTTGTAATTTAGGTTCTCTTAGTTTCCTCTTCAGAGTCCTTTCAGGTTCAGGATCAGCTTCTACAAGAGTGTCTTTTTCCTTGTTCCTGCTCATATAGGGAAGAAGAGAACAAGAAAAGAAAGAGGAACCCTCTATGTCACAGTAAAGAGGTTCCTTATTGTTAGTAGAAGAAGAAAGGAATAAAAGTGGAGAATCCAATCACAAGGGTGAGGATAGAAGCAGTGATTGGAGATGAAGAGAGGTGAAGAGAAGTGTTAGTAAATAAATAAATAAATAGAAGAAGAGAAGAGAGGGAGAATTCGAAAATAATTTTGAAAAAGTAGTTAATGATTTTTGAAAATTAAAGATAAGATATAATTAAAATTAAAAATTAAAATAATTAATTAATTAAAAAGAATTTTTGAAAAAGGATGAGATATTTTCGAAAATTAGAGAGAGAGAAGTAGTCAGGTGGTTTTGAAAAAGATAAAAAACAAACAAAAAATCAAATAGTTAGTTGAAAGAGATATTAAAGTCAAATTTGAAAAGATAAGAAGATAAGAAGTTAGATAAGATATTTTGAAATCAAATTTTTGAAAAAGATAAAATTTTGAAAAAGATATGATAACAAGATAAGATAAGAAGATATGATAGAAAGATAGGATTGAAAAAGATTTAATTTTTTTAAAATTAAAATTAATTACTTGACTAACAAGAAACTAAAAGATATAATTTTTTTTAAATTAAAATTAATTACTTGACTGACGCGTACGCGTGAATTGAAGATTTGCTCAGCGACGCGTGCGCGTGACCGACGCGTCCGCGTGACTCGCAGAAAAGACCATCAGTCACGCGTACGTGTGACATGCGCCACGTGCAGAAAAATGCTGTAGGCGATTTATGGGCTGTTTTGACCCGGTTTCTAGCCCAGAAAACACAGATTAGAAGCTACAGAATGGACAAATCAAGTGGTCCCCACCCATCAGCTAAAGACTTGTTAATTAATTCAAAGTTAAATTCAAATCTTATTTTTAGGAAAAGATATTATTTTTAATTATAGATAATTAGATTTTAAATTTATTAGGATTAGTTATAAATAGGAATTTAGATGCCATCAGATAGGAACACTGTACATTTTTACCACAATCCTAGTTTTCTTCTCTGAACCATGAGCAACTAATCCTTCATTGTTAAGGTTAAGAGCTCTGTGTATTTGTATGGATTGATTCGTTTGTTCTTTCTAATTTAATCCATGTTTTGATTTATATTTCAATAATTGTTTTCGTTCTTTATTTTATGAATTTGGGTGGAACGGAAGTATGACCCATATTCTATTTGAGTTCTTGTAAAACTTGGAAAAGCTCTTTACTTGAACAACAGCTTGAAAACATATTATCCTAAATTTCTAATTGTTTGTATTTAACGGGATACGTGACATATAATCCCCTTATTTTTGGATAATTAGGATTCTTGTGGCATATGAACTGGAATTTGATCATCACCTTCTAATTTGATTTAATTGACCAAGGAATTGGCAGTTAATGAATTTTAGAGGAGACTAGGAAGGTCTAAGGAATTAGGGTCTAGTCACATATATTTTGCCATGAATTAAATCTTTCATGATTAAAATAGTTAGTAAGAAAAATCAATCTGAAAAATAGATAACTCTAAAACCTTAACTGTTTTCTCCATATTTTATTCCCAACTCATTACTGCTTGCTTTCTGAAATTTTTAATTTACTATTTAATGCTCTTTGAACATTCAAATACTATTTTTTGTCTGCCTGACTAAGCCTATCACTCAATAACTGTTGCTTAATCCATCAATCCTCATGGTATCGACCCTTACTCACGTAAGATATTACTTGGTACGACCCGGTGCACTTGTCGGTTATTCTGTGGTTAGAAACACCGCACCAATGAGCATATAGGTAATTTGTTCTACTATGTTTGTTTTCCTCTTTTATTTTGACATGTCCCTCCTGATTTGGTTGTTATTGATTTGCAGCCGAAAAAGCTCCTACTATTACCACTGCGGGTTTGAAGTCTTTCTTCAACCAACGTAAGAAAAGTGAGAAGGAAGTTTCTTCCAATGTGGGGAACGGTCCTGCTGCTGCAGTGATTCAATATGGCCCTGTGCAGAAGTCTAAACGGAAGAGAGGACAGGCAAAAGGTAGCCTTGCCGAGGTATTGGACGGTAAAGGAGAGTCTTCAATGGTACTGCAAATGGTTGAGTCTGCGTATCAATCGCAAAAAAAGGCTTCATGGATATGATAAAAAACGAGCATGCTAGATCCTTGTGGGCAAAGTTTTATCCTTTTAGCACTATGGCTGACGAGCTTTGTTGTTTTCTAGATGACATGAAGATGATTGATGAAGTGGGTCGAGCTGGTGTTAGCCGATTTCTTCAGGTATAACTAACTGCTGTATTGTTGTGTATGGTGTTTTTTAGTATTAACTGTTTTCTCTTTGTAGGTGATTTGTGCTCGTATTGTGGCTATTGGTAGGGTACAGGAGCTCGCTTTGGGCCGAGAGGAGAAAGAAGTTTCCCATTTTGAGGAGTTGTCTGGAATCATCCAAGAAAAGGAGGGAAAAATTGTTGAGCTATCTTCTTCCATAGAGAAGAAAGGTCTGGAATTGGCCGAGGAGCGGCGGCTGCATCAGGCATCTTCTGAACGATTGAAGATGTTGGGGTCCGAGAATGATCAACTGTCTGCTCGGATTAAAGAGTTGGAGAGTGGAATCTACGAGGCTTTTGCTCAAGGTTCTGAGCGTGCTGTTTCTCAGGTTAAGGTGCTTTACCCTGAAGCCGATGCTTCGAGGCTTGATGTTATGAAGCTGGTCGTGAATGGTTAGCTTGTGGATGACGAGGCTGCTTGGTGGACGAAATTGTGATCATCAACAATGGCTCTAAAGACTTGGTGCTCTCAAACATAAATCACACTTTGTCACAACTCCGCACAACTAACCAGCAAGTGTACTGGGTCGTCCAAGTAATACCTTACGTGAGTTAGGGTCGATCCCACAGAGATTGTTGGTATGAAGCAAGCTATGGTCATCTTGTAAATCCCAGTCAGGCGGATTCAACTATATTAAGAGATTATTGGATTTTCGAATAATAATAATAAATAGACAGAAAATAAAGATAGAGTTACTTATGTAATTCAATGGTGGGAATTTCAGATAAGTGTATGGAGGTGTTGTGTTCCTTCCGAATATCTGCTTTCCTACTGCTTTTATCCAATCTTTGCCACTCCTTTCTTTGCCAAGCTGTATGTAGGGCATCACCGTTGTCAATGGCTACATCCCATCCTCTCAGTAAAAATGGTCCAAATGCTCTGTCACAGCACGGCTAATCATCTGTCGGTTCTCGATCATGTTGGAATAGAATCCTTTGATTCTTTTGCGTTTGTAATCACACCCAGCAATCGCGAGTTTGAAGCTCGTCACAGTCATTCAATCCCAGAATCCTACTCGGAATACCACAGACAAGGTTAGACTTTCCGGATTCCCATGAATGCTGCCATCAATTCTACCTTATACCACGAAGATTCTAATTAAGGAATACAAGAGATATGCGCCCGGTCTAAGGTAGAACGGAAGTGATTGTCAGTCACATGTTCATAGGTGAGAATAATGATGAGTGTCACGGATTATCACATTTATCATGTTGAAGTGCAACGAATATCTTAGAATAAGAACAAGCGGAATTGAATAGAAAATAGTAGTAATTGCATTGAAACTCGAGGTACAGCAGAGCTCCACACCCTTAATCTATGGTGTGTAGAAACTCCACCGTTGAAAATACATAAGTGATGAAGGTCCAGGCATGGCCGAATGGCCAGCCTCCATGAAAGACCGAATGGTCAAAAGAACAAGATAGTCCAAGACATCTAATAAACTAGTAAAAAGTTCTATTTATACTAAACTAGCTGCTAGGGTTTACAGAAGTAAGTAATTGATACATAAATTCACTTCCGGGGCCCACTTGGTGTGTGTTTGGGCTGAGCTTGATCTATCCACGAACTGAGGCTTCTCTTGGAGTTGAACGCCAAGTTGTAACATGTTTTGGGCGTTCAACTCTGGTTCGTGACGTGTTTCTGGCGTTTGACTCCAGAATGCAGCATAGAACTGGCGTTGAGCGCCAGTTTACGTTGTATAATTACAAATAAAGTATGAACTATTATATATTGTTGGAAATCTCTGGATGTCTACTTTCTAACGCCGTTGAGAGCGCGCCATTTCGAGTTCTGTAGCTCGAGAAAATCCATTTTGAGTGCAAGGAAGTCAGATTCCAACAGCATCAGCAGTCCTTTGTCAGCCTCCTATCAGAGTTTTGCTCAAGTCCCTCAATTTCAGCCAGAAAATACCTGAAATCATAGAAAAACACACAAACTCATAGTAAAGTCCAGAAATGTGAATTTAGCATAAAAACTAACGAAAACATCCCTAAAAGTAACTAGATCATACTAAAAACTACCTAAAAACAATGCCAAAAAATGTATAAATTATCCGCTCATCACTGCTGCTTAAAGTGATAGTGAGGAGTCTAGTATCAGTGATAAGGCAGAATAGGCCTATATTTATGATTTATTTTGTAAGCTCTATGTATGGCATTTTGGCCTTAAAACTTGTATTTAACTTGTTTGCTTTTGGATAATTCCGAGTATTATTCTCGGTTGTGCTTTTTTAGGTTCCGAGTATAGAGGCTCGGTTTTTATGGTGACTGTTTTAGTCTTTTATAAGATACGATATTATGGCAAAGTTTTGATAGTAGTAATGTTTTGCAATAGCAATAGCTTGATGTGCTTTTGTTGTTCGGATTTTGCCGAGTACTACGCTCGGTGTATATTTTATAGTTTTCGAGTATGGAGCTCGGATTATTTTGACTGACATATATGCTTGCCGTTATGATAACATAAATGTTTTGCTTGCAATATAAGTGACATTTGTATAATGATTTGTAGCGTCCGGCCTCGTTAAAACCCGCTTCGAGTAAAACCCATGTGTTGTGGGAAAAAACCTTCGAAGGGAAAAAAGAGTACCATCATTCGCAGATTTACAATTTGTGTCATGATTGATAATCCTTTAGTGAGGAGATATTCCATGTTCCTGGAAATTGATCTCCTTTAAGAGTTTCTAGTTTGTAAGCCCCCTTTTCGAGATTCTGGAGGACTCGGAAAGGTCCCTCCCAATTTGCTATTAATTTTCTGTGTGCTGAAGGCTTCCAGCTTCTTCTGTTCGCCTGAGTACGTGGTCTCCTTTATTGAAGGACCTGTGAATTACTCTTTTGTTGAGTCTTCACTCTATGAATTGTTTCCTGGCTCATTGCTTTATTGCTAAAATGTCTCTTTCTTCTTCTAGGAGATCCATCTAGGCTTTACGAGCTTGCGAGTTGCTTGATTGATCATAAAGCTCGGCTCTTATTGTTGGGATGCTGACTTCGATTGGTATTAGTGCTTCTGCGCCATATACTAGCTTGAAAGGAGTTTCTCATGTAGCAGATTGGATGCTGGTATTGTAGCTCCATAAGATTTCTGGGATGAGGTCAGCCCATTCTCCTTTGGCCTTGCCGAGCTTTTTCTTCAATTCTTGTAAGATAATTCTGTTAGCTGATTCGACTTGCCCATTGGTTTGTAGGTGCTCGACTGAGCTAAAATGGTGTTTAATGTTGAAATTTGTTAAAAAAGCAGCGAGTTTATGGTCTATGAATTGTCTCCCGTTATTCGAGATTATCTCTCGTGGGATACCATATCTGCATATAATGTTTTTCCATAGGAAATATCTCACTTTATCTGACGTTATATGCACTAGTGGTTGTGCTTCTATCCACTTAGAGAAATAGTCTATTGATACTAAAAGAAAATTTACCTGGCCTGACGCTTTCGAAAAAGGTCTGAAGATATCCAATCTTCACCTATCGAAAGGCCAGCTTACCTCTGTAGTGTGGAGTTCTTCGGCCGGGATCTCTGAGAGGGGGGCGTGCTTTTGACAGTTGTTGCATGTCTTGACTTTTGAAATACAGTCCCTTTTTATCGTCGGCCAATAGTATCCTGTACATAATATTTTTGAGGCCAGTGCTCGGCCGCCGATGTAGTTTCCATAAACCCCTTTGTGTGTTTCTGCCATGACATCTTCAGCCTACTCCTTGCTGATGCATTTGAGAAGTGGTTGGGAGTGTCCTCGCCTGTACAAGGTATTTCCGAGTACTGTGTAGAAACTCGCTCTTCTTCGGTATAGCGGCAAGTTCGGTTCCTCATTCGGTACGGCACCTGTGTTGATGTAATTGAGAAAAGGTGTTCTCCAATATGGTACCTGCATGATGCTTAAGATTGTGTCCTACTCAAAGCTCGGCTTGTTAAGTGTTAGTTGGGACAGGGCCGGTGTGTTTTTCGCCTACCTTGTTGTGGCTAACTTGGACAACACATCGGCTCTGGTGTTTTATTCTCGGTTTACATGAATAATATCAAATTTACTGAACTTTGAGATAAGATCCTTCGTTATAAGCCAATATTTCTCTAACAAAGGATCTTTTACCTAGTACTCGCCCTTGATTTGATGTACTACTAGTGAGGAGTCGCAGTAAACTATTATCTGAGGTATCCTAAGTTGTTGGGCGAGCTTCAGTCCTGCTAGCAGAGCTTCATATTCTGCTTGGTTGTTGCTTGCATTGAAGCGGAACTATAGTGATTGCTCGGCTATCACTTTCTCTCCCTCTTTTAGTAATACCCCGGCTCCACTTCCTTCTCTGTTTGATGCTCCGTCTACATGTATGCTCCAATTGTTTTCTATGTGCTGTGTTTCATTAGTCATTTCTGATACGAAGTCAGCCTGTACTTGCGACTTCAGACTTTTTCTTGATTTGTACTGGATGTTGAACTCAAAGAACTCGACAGACCATTTTGTTAATTGTTTGGCGAGCTCTGGTCTGGTCAATATCTTCCTCAATGGTTGGTCGGTTCGCACTATAATTGTGTGACTCTGAAAGTAGTGTCGTAATCTTCTTGCTGTAGTGATCAATGCCAACGCTAACTGCTCTACTTTTGGGTATCTTGTTTCTGTTGGTTGCAATATTCGGCTAATGAAGTATACCGGGTTTTGCTTTCTGCCTATTTTAATTACTGAGACCGAGCTTATAGCATGGTTAGATACTGATAAATATAAGTGCAAAAGCTTACTCATCTCTGGCCTCTGGAGTATGGGGGGTGATGTTGTACCCATTTGAGTTCCATGAAAGAACTTTCTCATTCTTCTGTTCAAGTGAACTTTCTGCCTTTAGAGAATGTTTGGAAAAAGTGATAAAATCAGTTTGCCACTGCAGGTAAGAAGCGTGACAAGGAAGCTACTCTTCCTGCTAGTTGTTGGACTTCCTTTACTGTCCTTGGGCTCATCATATTTAGTATTGCGTGACACTTTTCTGGGTTGGCTTCAATCCCTCGTGAGGTTAGCATGAAGCCGAGGAATTTCCCTCCTTAGAATCCAAAGGCACATTTGTCTGGGTTGAGCCTCATATTATATGCTCGGAGTTGGTTGAAAATTTCTACCAAGTCATCACAGTGTGACCCTTGTGTAGGCATTTTTGCTACCATATCATCTACATAGACTTCCATATTTCGACCTATCTGCTATTTGAATACTTTGTCCATTAATCTTTGATACGTCGCACATACATTCTTTAGGCCAAAAGGCATTACCTTGTAACAAAAATTTTCATGTTCTGTTATAAAAGCTGTTTTGCTTTGGTCCTCTGGGTGCATCAAAATCTGGTTATAACCAGAGTATTGATGAGCGGATAATTTATACGCTTTTTGGCATTGTTTTTAGGTAGTTTTTAGTAAGTTTAAGCTACTTTTAGGGATGTTTTCATTAGTTTTTATGTTAAATTCACATTTCTGGACTTTACTATGAGTTTGTGTGTTTTTCTATGATTTCAGGTAATTTCTGGCTGAAATTGAGGGACTTGATCAAAACTCTGAAAAAGGCTGACAAAAGGACTGCTGATGCTGTTGGAATCTGACCTCCCTGCACTTGAAATGGATTTTCTGGAGCTACAGAACTCCAATTGGTGCGCTCTCAACGGCATTGGAAAGTAGACATCCAGAGCTTTCCAGCAATATATAATAGTTTATACTTTATTCGGAAATTGATGATGTAACTTGGCGTTGAACGCCAAGTACATGCTGCTGTCTGGAGTTAAACGCCAGAAAAACGTCATGATCCGGAGTTGAACGCCCAAAACACGTTATAACTTGGAGTTCAACTCCAAGAAAAGCCTCAGCTCGTGGATAGACCAAGCTCAGCCCAAACATACACCAAGTGGGCCCCGGAAGTGGATTTATGCATCAATTACTTACTCATGTAAACCCTAGTAGCTAGTTTATTATAAATAGGACTTTTTACTAGTGTATTAGACATCTCTGGACGCCTAGTCCTTAGACCATGGGGGCTGGCCATTCGGCCATGCCTGAACCTTTTACTTATGTATTTTCAACAGTGGAGTTTCTGCACACCATAGATTAAGGGTGTGGAGCTCTGCTGTACCTCAAGTTTCAATACAATTATTATTACTTTCTATTCAATTCTCTTCTATTCTTATTCCAAGATATACGTTATACTTAACTTTGATGAATGTGATGATCCGTGACACTCATCATCATTCTCACCTATGAACGCGCGTGACTGACAACCACTTTCGTTCTACTCTAGGCCGGGCGCATATCTCTTAGATTCCCCAACAGAATCTTCGTGGTATAAGCTAGATAGATGGCGGCATTCATGAGGATCCGGAAGGTCTAAACCTTGTCTGTGGTATTCCAAGTAGGATTCTGGGATTGAATGACTGTGACGAGCTTCAAACTCCTGAAGGCTGGGCGTGATGACAAACGCAAAAGAATCAAGGGATTCTATTCCAACCTGATTGAGAACCGACAGATGATTAGCCGTGCTGTGACAGAGCATAGGAACGTTTTCACTGAGAGGATGGGATGTAGCCATTGACAACGGTGATGCCCTACATATAGCTTGCCATGGAAAGGAGTAAGAAGGATTGGATGAATGTAATAGGAAAGTAGAGATCCAAGAGGAGTACAGCATCTCCATATGCCTATCTGAAATTCCCACTATTAATTTACATAAGTATCTCTATCCCTTTTTATTTTATTTATCTTTATTTATTCAATCTAATCACATTTGACTTTATGAGTCCACTTAACTGGGATTTACAAGATGACCATAGCTTGCTTCATACCAACAATCTCTGTGGGATCGACCCTTACTCACGTAAGGTATTACTTGGACGACCCAATGCACTTGCTGGTTAGTTGAACGGAGTTGTGACTTCAAATAGAGCCAATTATTAAATTTCATACAAATACAAAGAGTATGTGATCACAATTTCGTCCACCAAGTTTTTGGCGCCGTTGCCGGGGATTGTTCGAGTATGGACAACTGACGGTTCATCTTTTTTATTATTTTCGTTTTTCTAAAGTATATTTTCGAAAAAATAAAAATCCAAAAAAAACATAAAAATTAAAAATATTTTGTGTTCCTGTTTGAGTCTTGAGTCAATTTTTAAGTTTGGTGTCAATTGCATGCTTTAAAAATTTTTCTTGCATTTTTCGAAATTCCATACATTCATAGTGTTCTTCATGATCTTCAAGTTGTTCTTGACAAGTCTTCTTGTTTGATCTTGATGATTTCTTGTTTTGTGTTGTTTGTTATTTTTCATATGCATTTTTTGTTTGTTAGAGTCCATGCATTAAAGATTTCTAAGTTTGGTGTCTTGCATGTTTTTTTTGCATCAAAATTTTTTCAAAATTATGTTCTTGATGTTCATCATGATCTTCAAAGTGTTCTTGGTATTCATCTTGACATTCATAGTGTTCTTGCATGCATCTTGTGTTTTGATCCAAAATTTTCATATTTTGGGTCATTTTTGTGTTTTTCTCTCTCATCATAAAAAAATTTCAAAAATCAAAAAAATATATTTTCCTTTTTTATCTCCTAATTTTCGAAAATTTGAGTTGACTTAGTCAAAAATTTTAAAAAATTAGTTGTTTCTTACAAGTCAAGTCAAATTTTCAATTTTAAAAATCTTATCTTTTCAAAACTTTTTCAAAAATTAAATCTTTTCCTTTTTTCATTAATTTTCGAAATTTTTTAAAAATATTTTTCAAAATCTTTTTCTTATCTTTTACATCATATTTTCGAAAATTAGCTAACAAATAAATGTGATTGATTCAAAAATTTGAAGTTTGTTACTTTCTTGTTAAGAAAGGTTCAATCTTTAAATTCTAGAATCTTATCTTTTAGTTTCTTGTTAGTCAAGTAATTAATTTTAAATTTTAAAAATTAAATCTTTTTCAAAACTAATTTCAATCATATCTTTTTATCTTATCTATTTATCTTATCTTTTTATCTTATCTTTTTCAAAATTTTATCTTTTTCAAAATTTGATTTCAAAATATCTTATCTAACTTATTTTCTTATCTTTTTCAAATTTGACTTTTTGATTGTTTCTTATCTTTTTCAAAACCACCTAACTACCTTTCCCTCTCTAATTTTCGAAAATACCTCCCTCTTTTTCAAAAATTCTTTTTAATTAACTAATTGTTTCAAGTTTTAATTTTAATTTTAATTCATCTTTAATTTTCGAAATTACTAACTCCTTTTCAAAAATATTTTCGAAAATCCCTCTCTCATCTTCTTCTATTTATTTATTTATTTACTAACACTTCTCTTCATCTCTTATCACCTCCCCTATCCTTACTCTTTATACAGACTATTCATCCCTCTCCTTCCATTATCCCCTTTCTTCTTCTACTAATAATAAGGATCCTCTTTACTATGACATAGAGGATTCCTCTTCCTTTTATTTTCCTCTTCTCTTTCATATAAGCAGGAACAAGGAAAAAGGCATTCTTGTTGAAAGCTGATCCAGAACCTGAAAGGACTCTGAAGAGGAAACTAAGAGAAACTAAATTACAACAATTCAGAGACATAGTAGAGCTCAAGGACATCAATGGTCCTTCAAGAAGGCACCACCCTCACTAAGGTGGACTCATTCCTTGTTCTTAAATTTTTCTTCTGCTTTTCGTTTTTTTTATGTTATATGTTTATCTATACTTGTGTCTTTATTACATGATCATTAGTAGTTAGTAACTATGTCTTAAAGTTATGAATAAATCCATTAATCCTTCACCTCTCTTAAATGAAAAATGTTTTAATTCAAAAGAACAAGAAGTACATGAATTTCGAATTTATCATTGAATTTAGTTTAATTATATTGATGTGGTGACAATACTTTTTGTTTTCTGAATGAATGCTTAAACAGTGCATATTTTTTATCTTGTTGTTTATGAATGTTAAAACTGTTGGCTCTTGAAAGAATGATGAACAAAGAAAAATGTTATTGATGATCTGAAAAATCATAAAATTGATTCTTGAAGCAAGAAAAAGCAGTGAAAAAGCAAAAGCTTGCGAAAAAAAAAAGGTTGCGAAAAAAATAGAAAGAAAAAGAAAAAGCAAGCAGAAAAAGCCAATAGCCCTTAAAACCAAAAGGCAAGGGTAAAAAGGATCCAAGGCTTTGAGCATCAATGGATAGGAGGGCCCAAGGAAATAAAATCCAGGACTAAGCGGCTAAACCAAGCTGTCCCTAACCATGTGCATGTGTCATACAGGTCCAAGTGAAAAGCTTGAGACTGAGTGGTTAAAGTTGTGATCCAAAGCAAAAAGAGTGTGCTTAAGAGCTCTGGACACCTCTAACTGGGGACTCTAGCAAAGCTGAGTCACAATCTGAAAATGTTCACCCAGTCATGTGTCTGTGGCATTTGTGTATCCGGTGGTAATACTGGAAAACAAAATGCTTAGGGCCATGGCCAAGACTCATAAGTAGCTGTGTTCAAGAATCAACATGCTTAACTAGGAAAGTCAATAACACTATCTGAAATTCTAAGTTCCTAGAGAAGCCAACCATTCTAAACTTCAAAGGAAAAAGTGAGATGCCAAAACTGTTCAGAAGCAAAAAGCTACAAGTCCCGCTCATCTAATTAGAATTAATATACATTGATATTTTGAAATTTATAGTATATTCTCTTCTTTTTATCCTAATTGATTTTCAGTTGCTTGGGGACAAGCAACAATTTAAGTTTGGTGTTGTGATGAGCGGATAATTTATACGCTTTTTGGCATTGTTTTTAGGTAGTTTTTAGTAAGTTTAAGCTACTTTTAGGGATGTTTTCATTAGTTTTTATGTTAAATTCACATTTCTGGACTTTACTATGAGTTTGTGTGTTTTTCTGTGATTTCAGGTAATTTCTGGCTGAAATTGAGGGACTTGATCAAAACTCTGAAAAAGGCTGACAAAAGGACTGCTGATGTTGTTGGAATCTGACTTCCCTGCACTCGAAATGGATTTTCTGGAGCTACAGAACTCCAATTGGCGCGCTCTCAACGGCGTTGGAAAGTAGACATCCAGAGCTTTCTAGCAATATATAATAGTTCATACTTTATTCGGAAATTGACGATGTAACTTGGCGTTGAACGCCAAGTACATGCTGCTGTCTGGAGTTAAACGCCAGAAAAACGTCATGATCCGGAGTTGAACGCCCAAAACACGTTATAACTTGGAGTTCAACTCCAAGAAAAGCCTCAGCTCGTGGATAGACCAAGCTCAGCCCAAACATACACCAAGTGGGCCTCGGAAGTGGATTTATGCATCAATTACTTACTCATGTAAACCCTAGTAGCTAGTTTATTATAAATAGGACTTTTTACTAGTGTATTAGACATCTCTGGACGCCTAGTCCTTAGACCATGGGGGCTGGCCATTCGGCCATGCCTGAACCTTTTACTTATGTATTTTCAACAGTGGAGTTTCTGCACACCATAGATTAAGGGTGTGGAGCTCTGCTGTACCTCAAGTTTCAATACAATTATTATTACTTTCTATTCAATTCTCTTCTATTCTTATTCCAAGATATACGTTATACTTAACTTTGATGAATGTGATGATCCGTGACACTCATCATCATTCTCACCTATGAACGCGCGTGACTGACAACCACTTTCGTTCTACTCTAGGCCGGGCGCATATCTCTTAGATTCCCCAACAGAATCTTCGTGGTATAAGCTAGATAGATGGCGGCATTCATGAGGATCCGGAAGGTCTAAACCTTGTCTGTGGTATTCCAAGTAGGATTCTGGGATTGAATGACTGTGACGAGCTTCAAACTCCTGAAGGCTGGGCGTGATGACAAACGCAAAAGAATCAAGGGATTCTATTCCAACCTGATTGAGAACCGACAGATGATTAGCCGTGCTGTGACAGAGCATAGGAACGTTTTCACTGAGAGGATGGGATGTAGCCATTGACAACGGTGATGCCCTACATACAGCTTGCCATGGAAAGGAGTAAGAAGGATTGGATGAATGTAATAGGAAAGTAGAGATCCAAGAGAAGTACAGCATCTCCATATGCCTATCTGAAATTCCCACTATTAATTTACATAAGTATCTCTATCCCTTTTTATTTTATTTATCTTTATTTATCCAATCTAATCACATTTGACTTTATGAGTCCACTTAACTGGGATTTACAAGATGACCATAGCTTGCTTCATACCAACAATCTCCGTGGGATCGACCCTTACTCACGTAAGGTATTACTTGGATGACCCAGTGCACTTGCTGGTTAGTTGAACGGAGTTGTGACTTCAAATAGAGCCAATTATTAAATTTCATACAAATACAAAGAGTATGTGATCGCAATTTCGTCCACCAAGTATGCATCCTAAAACTCAAGGTTTTGAAACCAGAAGCATTATCAACTAACTTATCAATGCAAGGTAATGGATATGCATCTTTAGGGCAAGATTTGTATAGATTTGTAAAGTCGACGCACATGCGCCATTTACCTGAGTTTTTTCATACCATTACCACATTTGATAGCCATGTGGTGAAGCGGATCTCTCTGATGAAACCTGCATTGAGGAGTTTCTTGGTTTCTTCAAATGCTGCTTATTTTTTCTCCTCTTCGAGGTTTCGTTTCTTTTGCGCCACTGGTCGGACTGTCTTATCAATCGCTAGTTTGTGGCAGATAACCTCTGGGCTTATTCCGGGCATGTCGTCTGGCGTCCATGCGAATAGATCGGCATTCTGGTGCAGTATGTGTATTAGTTCTGTTCGCTCATCCCCCTCCAGTGCTTCTCCGATGTGAGTATATTGCTTTTCATCTGCTGTTAATGTTACTCGGTGCAGGTTGTCCATTGGTTGGGGTCTCTCACCGAGGTCTTCTCTTAGGTCGAGATCGGCTAGCATTATGGCTTCGGCAGAATTGTGTATCTCTTGGACTTATGGCCGAGCTCCCTGCTTCGTTTGGATTTGCTTTAGACTAGCATTGTAGCACTGCCGAGCTTCTTGGTGATCGGCGTACACTGTTGCTACTCTGTTTTCCTGCACTGGAAACTTAATACACAGGTGTAACGTGGACACTACCGCTTTGAATATATTCAAGGTGGGTCTCCCGATTATAATATTATAAGGGCTATAACAATCTACTATTAGGTACTGAATATCAATGGATTTCGACATAGGGATCTCTCCCATTGTGTTCGTTAGCCATATATGTCCCATGATGGGGACCCTTCTCCGAAGAACCCAATTAGCTCTCCCGAGAAGGGCTGTATTAGTTTTTCTGATAACTTCGTCTTTTTAAAGGTAGAATAGAACAAAACATCAGTGCTACTACCTAGGTCCAGCAGTGTTTTCCTTTCCAACAGCTCTCCGACCTGGATGGAGATCACTACTGGGTCGTCAAGGTTAGGGCTTGCTGATCTGAAATCTACTTGGTTGAAGGATATCGTGACATCTGGGTCCTTCTCCTTCTTTGGCTTCAATGTTCCTTCGATTGCCAGCATTGCCCTATAGCTTCGTTTTCTGGCCGAGTTTGTTTCCCCTCCACCTGCATATCCTCCTGATATGTGGCTGATGATTCCTCTTGGTGGATCAGAAGTTGTCTGCTCCTTTTTGTTCTTATCTGCCCCTGCTTGTTTGTGCTCATCCCCTTGGCGTGCTAGTCTTTCGAGCAGGTCCTTTGCAACGATGCAATCGTCCATAGTGTGGCCGAACTTCTAGTGGAAGGCGCAATGCTTGCTTCTATTTATGAACCTTTGGTCTTGGTAGTTCCCTGCTCGGGCTGGTGGCTTCACAATTTTGGCATTCAAAATTTCCTTGATCATGTTCTCTCTCTTGGTGTTGAACCTGGTGTAAGTGTTGAATTTTGGTGTGAGCTTGAAGGGCTTCTTTGGCTCTTTATTGTTTGATCGGAATGTTTTGTCTTCATCCCTTCTGTGTAGCTGTTTGTCTGTTTTCTGAGCTTCACAAAGCTCCTTGATTTCCATCTGTCCTGCAGCCCTTTCGCGGAATTCTTCCAGTGTTTTTGGTTTTGTAATTGCAATTGTTTCTCGAAATTTGCCAGGTCTGAGGCCGGCCTTGAGGGCGTGCAGGTGGACCGCGGGATCTAAGTCTTGAATCTCCATTGTTGCTTCCACAAATTGGGTCATGTAGTCCTTCAGACTTTTGTGCTGGCCTTGCTTGATAGTGCTGAGGTAATCTGATCCGTGCACGTATATTCTTGACGGAGCAAAATAATCAATGAACGACCTTGCTAGGTCCTCAAAGGAAGAAATTGAACCTGCAGACAACTTAGAAAACCAGAGTAATGCAGCACCATCGAGGTAAGTAGGGAAGGCTCGGCAGAGGACAGGCTCATTGTTAGCACCGTTAAAGAACATCATGGATTGAAACTTCTTCATGTGAGCTCGGGGATAGCCGAACCCCTTGTATGGTTCAAGCGCGGAAGGTTGTGCAAAGTTTTTTGGCATCTGGTACTTTGTGATCTCCTCGGAAAAGGGATTGTTGAGCGTAAGCTTCTCCTTTGGTGGAGTGATGTTTAAGGGGTCTGTGTTGCCTTGGGCCGAGCTTTTGGGGCTTTCTCCTTCATGCTTTCTGTTGTTCTGCGCAGATAGCTCGGCTATCCTCCGCACTTCTGCTTGAAGTTCAGCGAATTGGGCCATGAGCTCAGCTTGTGTGAGTTGTGGATTTTTCTTGTCAGTCGTGTTCGGGGATTGAGAATCCTACAAAATAGAGTAAAAGACTAAACAAAGGGAAAAGTGGGATTAGATGTATTCCGGGCCCCACGGTAGGTGCCAAGTGATTCATCCTGGTACTGGGGTGGCCGAGCTTTAACAATTCCGAGCAGGCGACCGTCGGAGAGGAAGAGTTATACGTCGGCCTAGACCGAATACCGCGGCGGAAATACCTGCAAAAGATATTCCGACGCTCAAGTCAATAATGATCTTTAGTTAAGTAAAGAATAAAAGACTGAGAATGGAACCTTGATCCTTAGTTGAGAATATTAGTTCGGCTTTATAGACGTTGTGTTACCCGTTTACTGTGGATAAGTCCGAGTTTGTAGGTTGGTTATTGTATTATGTTTTGGTGATTGGGTTTGTTAGGCACGTTTCTATTTTCAAATGAGCGAGGTCGATCTTATCTGTTCACGTGCCGAGCTTTCCGGGTGGCTGAGGATAGTGGTGACGAATCAATAAATATTTTTTAAATTATTATACTTTATACACTATGCACTCCTTATATACTCCCACTAAAAAATTACATCAAATAAATTTATATTTATTATCGATAAAAATTAATTTAAGTGACAGAACCTAAAAACTTAAGTTGACACAGATAGACAAAAAATACATGTTTCTTAATTATTTTTTTCGGATTTTATATTTATTAAAAAATAAAAATAAAACTTATTTATTTGAAAGTATCACCCACTTTATCTTTATCGTATTTAAAAGATTAATCATTAAATTTTTCAGTCTGAAACAAAAAAAAAAAAAAAGTTAAACGTTACTCATTAAGTAGATGAAATGCGTGTAATATTAATAAATTCTAAAAGATATGAGTGTAATTTATCTTTAAATTTCTTAGTTTTGAACAAAATAAAATTACATATTTATCTATCCAAAAAAATTAATAAATATATCACATGTTCCTTAAATTAATAGGAGCAAGTTACTTTGGAGAGAGACATATGTATTAAACTGTGTCCATACTACTTGTACATTTCTTTTACTTTTTATTAAAACAGAATTCATCTTTGAATTTAAGAAGTCATGCAAAAATGCAAGTCTCTTTCCTTCATTAGAATATCATATTTGTCCCCTTGTAGCAACTTACGTCAACTATTGTAGATCACCATTTCATGGAATCCTATTCTCACTTACGAAAGCATTATTTTTTTGTTCTTCTTTAATACTGTACATCCTCATCCAACCTTTATTATATACCATATACATAAGAAGTTATTTTTAATAATATTTTATTTATCAAAATAAATAATTTGTAGTGTTTTGATCAAAATATATCGAATTTTTTATCTCGTTTACAAACAAGATAAGGCATAAAATGACATGATCGTATTACGTTTGTACACATGTTGAGTAAAACTCTTATTTCATTTACGGTAAAAATAAGATACGTATAATCTTATCTCGTTTACACTGTAAACGAGATAAGTGTAAACGAGATAAGAATGGAGGCCTACATATATGCATTTTGTCCACAGTTATCATTAAAAGCTTTTTAACTTTCATTTCTTAGCTTTTCTCCTACTTTCACCATTTTCTAATCATATTTTCGAATTACTTAAAGAATATGACGCACGTTGATAATCACGATGCAGACATTAACAGACTAAATGCGACTTGACATATTATAGGGGCAGCCGACTTTGTGATTGGTGTTATTTTTCGTTTTATGTTTATGTTAAAGAATAGATGTGTTACCATACTTAACGTGCTTTTATAGAGGTAGTAAGTAGTATGCAATATATGTTAGGCGAATGAATATATGATTGGGAATTATTTAAATGATAGAGTATGATCTTAACCATACTTTAAAATGGATTTATTAATTAAATATTTGTTTAGGTTTATTTTTCTTTAATCTAAGTTTTTATTAACCATATATTTATTTAATTTAGTTATTAATTTGGGTTATTAACCATTTCTAATAAACTTAATTAAGTAGCAAAATATTTGTTTTTATTTACTAAATATTTAAGTAAATGAATTTTTTTTAAATTTATTGTTAGTTAAATTAAGTTATTAAGTTGATGGTGTCTTAGTTGGTAATTTAAGAAAATGTTTTCAATTAATCTAACTTATGAAGGAGATGCGAAATAAATTTTATTATTCACTATTAAACTAAATAATTTTATTTAAATTAAATAAAATAGACATTTATTAGTTTAGTTATTAATTATCTTACAAAATATTTTCATTTGCATTATATTATACAGATGTTTAAATTAATTATTTTACTAAACATTTTCATTATTTAAGTAAATTTTTTTATTTAAATAAATTTATAATTTAAATGTTTGTAGTTATTTATCAAAATAGTTTATTTATAAGTCAAATTAATTCGTTATGTATACATTTGTGGTAAAATGTTTTATGTTGAAATTCTTATAGCTTATAGGTCTACACATTTCTGATTTGATTTTTTTTAATTGTTTATCAGAGGTCTCGCCTACTTCTTCCCAGAATAGTAAGTCACACACTCCTACCACCAGACGCCATTGTTCCACACCTGAAAGAGGCTGGGTTCGGCAAGGTGTTGCCACTCAGAAATTTTGTGTTCTACAACTCGCTAATCACGGCATTTGTTAAGCGCTAACGTCTAGAGACCCACACCTTCTACCTGCCGTAGAGTGAGTGCATGATCACCCTACATGACGTCACATACCACCTCTGGCTGTGCGCTAATGGAGAGCACGTGGGTGGTTGTTTTCGTGACTTCCATACATGGTACGGTACAACACTAATCTCACATATCGTTTCGGAACAAGAACTCTGCTGGACTTGCAGCAACCTCGACACCCATGGTTGACAGGTACAACAAGCATAACAATGACAATTGAGAATATAGAACACATGAAACTTCAACTTACCAGTATCCAATATTCTGCCGAAGAGCAACACGGAGACTCTAAGGGTAGCCTGCTTCATGTTGTTGGCAACATACATGGTTGATGAGCGGATAATTTGTACGCTTTTTGGCATTGTTTTTAGTATGTTTTTAGTATGATCTAGTTAGTTTTTAGTATATTTTTATTAGTTTTTAGTTAAAATTCACTTTTCTGGACTTTACTATGAGTTTGTGTATTTTTCTGTGATTTCAGGTATTTTCTGGCTGAAATTGAGGGACCTGAGCAAAAATCTGATTCAGAGACTAAAAAGGACTGCAGATGCTGTTGGATTCTGACCTCCCTGCACTCGAAGTGGATTTTCTGGAGCTACAGAAGCCCAATTGGCGCCCTCTCAACGGCGTTGGAAAGTAGACATCCTGGGATTTCCAGCAATATATGATAGTCCATACTTTGCCCAAGATTTGATGGCCCAAACCGGCATTCAAAGTCACCTTAAGAATTCCCAGCGTTAAACACCGGAACTGGCACCAAAGTGGGAGTTAAACGCCCAAACTGGCACCAAAGCTGGCGTTTAACTCCAAGAAGAGTCTCTACACGAAAATTCTTCAATGCTCAGCCCAAGCACACACCAAGTGGGCCCAGAAGTGGATTTTTATGTCATTTACTCATCTCTGTAAACCCTAGGCTACTAGTTCTCTATAAGTAGGACCTTTTACTATTGTATTTTCATATCTTGGTAGCTATATTTATTCTTATGCTATCTTAGATCATTGGGAGGCTAGCCTCACGGCCATGCCTAGACCTTGTTCTTATGTATTTTCAACGGTGGAGTTTCTACACACCATAGATTAAGGTGTGGAGCTCTGCTGTACCTCGAGTATTAATGCAATTACTATTGTTCTTCTATTCAATTCCGCTTGTTCTTGTTCTAAGATATCACTTGTTCTTCAACTTGATGAATGTGATGATCCGTGACACTCATCATCATTCTCACCTATGAACGTGTGACTGACAACCACCTCCGTTCTACATTAGATTGGGTGGATATCTCTTGGATTCTTTAACCGGAATCTTCGTAGTATAAGCTAGAACTGATGGCGGCATTCAAGAGAATCCGGAAGGTCTAACCTTGTCTGTGGTATTCTGAGTAGGATTCAATGATTGAATGACTGTGACGAGCTTCAAACTCCTGAGGGCGGGGCGTTAGTGACAGACGCAAAAGAATCACTGGATTCTATTCCGGCCTGATTGAGAACCGACAGATGGATAGCCGTGCCGTGACAGGGTGCGTTGAACATTTCCACTGAGAGGATGGGAGGTAGCCACTGACAACGGTGAAACCCTTGCATACAGCTTGCCATGGAAAGGAGTAAGAAGGATTGGATGAAGACAGTAGGAAAGCAGAGAGACGGAAGGGATCAAGCATCTTCATGCGCTTATCTGAAATTCCCACCAATGAATTGCATAAGTATCTCTATCTCTATCTTTATGTTTTATTCGTATATCACCTATACCCATTTGAGTTTGCCTGACTAAGATTTACAAGGTGACCATAGCTTGCTTCATACCAACAATCTCTGTCGGATCGACCCTTACTCGCATAAGGTTTATTACTTGGATGACCCAGTACACTTGCTGGTTAGTTGTGCGAAGTTGTGATAAAGAAGTGAGATTGCAATGAGCGTATGATGAGCGGATATTTTATACGCTTTTTGGGGTAATTTCATGTAGATTTTAGCATGTTTTAATTAGTTTTTAGTAGAATATTATTAGTTTTTAGGCAAAAATCATATTTCTGGACTTTACTATGAGTTTGTGTGTTTTTCTGTGATTTCAGGTAATTTCTGGCTGAAATTGAGGGAGTTGAGCAAAAATCTGAGTTAGGCTGAAAAAGGACTACTGATGCTGTTGGATCCTTACCTCCCTGCACTCAGAATGGATTTTTTTGGAGCTACAAAAGTCCAATTGGCGCGCTCTCAACGGCGTTGGAAAGTCGACATCCAGGGCTTTCCAGCAATATATAATAGTTCATACTTTGCGCGAAGATAGACGACGTAACTTGGCGTTGAACGCTAAGTACATGCTGCTGTCTGGAGTTAAACGCCAGAAACACGTCATGATCCGGAGTTGAACGCCCAAAACACGTTATAACTTGGAGTTCAACTCCAAGAAAAGCCTCAGCACGTGGATAGCTTTAGTCTCAGCCCCATCACACACCAAGTGGGCCCCAGAAGTGGATTTCTGCACCAATTATCTTAGTCTACTCATATTCTGTAAACCTAGGTTACTAGTTTACTATTTAAACAACTTTTAGAGACTTATCTTGTACCTCATGACATTTTCAGATCTGAATTACATACTTTGTGATGGCATGAGTCTCTAAACTCCATTGTTGGGGGTGAGGAGCTCTACAGCGGCTCGATGAATTAATACAATTCTTTTGTTTTCCATTCAAACACGCTTGTTCTTATCTAAGATGTTCATTCGCGCTTAATTATGGAGAAGGTGATGATCCGTGACACTCATCACCTTCCTCAGTCCATGAACGTGTGCCTGACAACCATCTCCGTTCTACATCAGATTGAATGAGTATCTCTTAGATTCCTTAATCAGAATCTTCGTGGTATAAGCCGGATTGATGGCGGCATTCATGAGAATCCGGAAAGTCTAAACCTTGTCTGTGGTATTCCGAGTAGGATTCTGGGATTGAATGACTGTGACAAGCTTCAAACTCCTGAAGGCTGGGCGTTAGTGACAGACGCAAAAGAATCAATAGATTCTATTCCAACCTGATTGAGAACCGACAGATGATTAGCCGTGCTGTGACAGAGCATAGGAACGTTTTCACTGAGAGGATGGGAAGTAGCCATTGACAATGGTGACACCCTACATAGAGCTTGCCATGGAAGGAACCTAGCGTGTTGAAAAGGATTTCAAGGAAGAGTTGAAGTTCAGAGGACAAAGCATCTCCAAAACTCCAACAGATTCTCCATCATTAAAGTAATAACTATTTATTTTATGCCCCTTTTCTTTATTAAAATACGAGGCTAAAGAACCCTATTGGTATCCTGACTAAGATTAATAAAATAAACATAGCTTGCTTCAATCCAACAATCTCCGTGGGATTCAACCCTTACTCACGTAAGGTATTACTTGGACGACCCAGTGCACTTGCTAGTTAGTTGTGCGGATTACAAATTCGTGCACCAAGTTTTTGGCGCCGTTGCCGGGGATTGTTCGAGTTTGAACAAACTAAAGGTTTATTTTATTTCTTAGATTAGGAATAATTTATTTTTATAGAGTCATTAAATTCTGACAGGATAGTTTCTTTTCAAAAATTTCTTTTCAAAAATATTATTTTTCTTAATTAATTGTTAATTTTTCGTGAGTCTAGTGTCTTATTCTAAGTTTGGTGTCAATTGCATATTTTGTATTTTTCTTTAAAATTTTCGTATTAGTGTCTTTGTTCTTCATTGATCTTCAAGTTGTTCTTGTTTATTTTGCTTGTTTGATCTTGAATTTTTTTCTTGTTTTGTGTCTTTTCTTGTTTTTCTTGTACTTTTTCAAAACATTAACTTTCAAAAATTTTTACTTATATCCATAAATATAATACATCTTTAAAATCAACATTGAAGTTACTGCCCAATTGGCTGGAGCTTTAGTAGTTGTTCTTGATAATTGGGTATCCCCTTTGGAATCTTTTTCAAAAATAATTTTTCTTTGATTGAATCTTGTGCCAAACTCTAAGTTTGGTGTTTTCTTGTTAATTTTTCTTTAATTTTCAAAAATTTGTCTTGGTTTTCTAAAAATTTTAAGTTTGGTGTTCTTTCTTTTGTTCTTGGTGTTCTTGTGAATCTTTAAGGTGTTCTTGAGTTTTTCTTGTGTTTTGATCTTAAAATTTTTAAGTTTGGTGTTCCTTGGTGTTTTTCCTCCAAAAATTTTCGAAAATAAGGAGCATTGGATCTAAAAATTTTAAGTCTTGTGTCTTTTATGTGTTTTTCTCTTTCATCATAAAATTCAAAATTCAAAAAAAAATTTTCTAACTAATTTTAAACTATATTTTCGAAATTTTTATATAAAAATTCATATTTCAATTTCAAAATTTTTCGAAAAATTTTCATAAAATATTTTCAAATTTTTTTTATATATTCCGTTTTTATTTATTCCACTTCTATAAAATAAATAATATCAACATACATATCATCTCCCTTGTTCCATCATGGAATTAAGTGGAAATGAACAGTCCAGGAAGACTCTGGGGTCATATGCTAACCCCACTACTGCTTCATATGGGAGTAGTATCTGTATACCCTCCATTGGAGTTAGTAGCTTTGAGTTGAATCCTCAGCTCATTATCATGGTGCAGTAAAACTGCCAGTATTCTGGTCTTCCACATGAAGAACCTACAGAGTTTCTGGCACAATTTTTACAAATTGCTGACACAGTACATGATAAGGAAGTAGATCAGGATGTCTACAGATTATTACTGTTTCCATTTGCTGTAAAAGATCAAGCTAAGAGATGGTTAAATAACCAGCCTAAGAATAGCATAAAAACATGGAAGCAGCTGTCAGAAAGATTCCTGAATCACTATTTCCCTCCAAAACGGATAACACAGCTAAGGCTAAGCATCCAAGGCTTCAAACAAGGAGATAATGAATCTCTTTATGATGCCTGGGAGAGATACAGAGAGATGCTAAGAAAATGCCCCTCTGAAATGTTTTCAGAATGGGTGCAATTAGACATCTTCTACTATGGGCTTACAGAAAAAGCTCAGATTTCTCTAGACCACTCAGCTGGTGGATCTATACATATGAGAAAAACAATTGAAGAAGCTCAAGAGCTTATTGATACAGTTGCCAGAAATCAACATCTGTACCTAAGCAGTGAATCTTCCATGAAAGAAGAAGCTAAAACAATAACTGCTGAACTCAGTCCGGTGGATCAGGCTAATGAATTTAATCAGCAATTAGACTTTCTAACTCAGCAGCTAGCCGAATTCAAGGAAATATTACAGGAAACAAGAATGGCTAACAGGAATATGGAAGTGCAATTAAAGCAGACAGAAAAGCAACTGTCAAAACAAATAGCAGAAGAATGCCAGGCAGTTCAATTAAGAAGTGGGAAAACATTAAATACCTCACTTCAAAGCAGCAGGAAACCAAGAAATGAACAATTGGTTACTCAAAATCCCTCTGAGGACAGTCAGAGCCCAGAGAGGAATAAAGCTGGCGCTGAACGCCCAGACCATGCTCATTATTGGCGTTCAACGCCAGAAACAAGCATGAATCCGGCGTTGAACGCCCAAAGGGAACATGGTTCTGGCGTTCAAACGCCAGTAACAAACAAGGGGGTGGCGTCTAACGCCACTTCAGCTTCCACCCCTGGCATTCAAATGCCAGTGGGGGATCAGTCACATACAAGTGCTGATGACAACCCTTCTAAAAAGGCTTCCCAACCCACTCCTGTAGGTAATAAACCTGCAGCAACTAAGGTTGAGGAATACAAAGCCAAAATGCCTTATCCTCAAAAACTCCGCCAAGCGGAACAGGATAAGCAATTTGCCCGCTTTGCAGACTATCTCAGGACTCTTGAAATAAAGATTCCGTTTGCAGAAGCACTTGAGCAATTACCCTCTTATGCTAAGTTCATGAAAGAGATCTTAAGTCATAAGAAGGATTGGAGGGAAACTGAAAAAGTTTACCTCACTAAAGAATGTAGTGCAGTCATTCTGAAAAGCTTACCTGAGAAGCTTAAAGATCCTGGGAGCTTTATGATACCATGCACATTAGAGGGTGCTTGTACCAAGCAAGCTTTATGTGATCTTGGGGCAAGTATCAACCTAATACCTGCATCTACTATCAGAAAGCTTGGTTTAGCTGAAGAAATCAAACCAACCAGGATATGTCTTCAACTTGCTGATGGCTCCATTAAATACCCATCAGGAGTGATTGAAGACATGATTGTCAAGGTTGGGCCATTCGCCTTTCCTACTGACTTTGTGGTGCTGGAAATGGAGGAGCACAAGAGTGCAACTCTCATTCTAGGAAGACCTTTCCTAGCAACTGGCCGAACCCTCATTGATGTCCAAAAAGGGGAAGTAACCTTGAGAGTCAATGAGGAGGAGTTCAAGTTGAATGTTGTCAAAGCCATGCAACATCCAGACACCCCAAATGACTGTATGAGTGTTGATATTATTGACTCTCTGGTAAGAGAGATCAATATGGCTGAAAGTTTCGAATCAGAGCTAGAAGACATATTTAAAGATGTTCAGCCTGACTTGGAGGAATCAGAGAGAATAGTAAAACCTTTGAAAATCCCTCAGGAAGAGGAGAAACCTCCTAAACCCGAGCTCAAACCATTACCACCATCCCTAAAATATGCATTTCTGGGAGAAGGTGATACCTTTCCTGTAATTATAAGCTCTACCTTAGAGCCACAGGAAGAGGAAGCACTAATTCAAGTGCTAAGGACACACAAGACAACTCTTGGGTGGTCCATCAGTGATCTTAAGGGCATTAGTCCAGCCAGATGCATGCACAAGATCCTATTGGAAGGTGACGCCAAGCCTGTGGTCCAACTACAAAGGCGGCTGAACCCAGCCATGAAGGAAGTGGTGCAAAAGGAGGTCACTAAATTACTAGAGGCTGGGATTATTTATCCTATTTCTGACAGCCCCTGGGTAAGCCCTGTCCAAGTCGTCCTTAAAAAGGGAGGCATGACAGTGGTTCACAATGAAAAAAATGAACTGGTTCCTACAAGAACAGTTACAGGGTGGCGTATGTGTATTGATTATAGAAGGCTCAATACAGCCACCAGAAAGGATCATTTTCCTTTACCATTCATAGACCAAATGCTAGAAAGACTAGCAGGTCATGAATACTACTGCTTCCTGGATGGATATTCAGGTTATAATCAAATTGCAGTAGATCCCCAAGATCAAGAGAAAACGGCATTCACATGTCCATCTGGAGTATTTGCATACAGAAGGATGCCATTTGGCCTGTGCAATGCACCTACAACCTTTAAGAGGTGCATGCTCTCAATTTTCTCTGATATGGTGGAAAAATTCCTGGAAGTCTTCATGGATGACTTTTCAATATTTGGAGACTCATTCAGCTCCTGCCTTAACCATTTAGCACTTGTTCTGAAAAAATGCCAAGAGACTAACCTGGTTTTAAACTGGGAAAAATGTCACTTTATGGTGACTGAAGGAATTGTCCTTGGGCACAAAATTTCGAACAAGGGAATAGAGGTGGATCAAGCTAAGGTAGAAGTAATTGAAAAATTACCACCACCTGCCAATGTTAAGGCAATCAGAAGCTTTCTGGGGCATGCAGGATTCTATAGGAGGTTTATAAAGGATTTTTCAAAAATCGCCAAACCTCTGAGCAACCTGCTAGCTGCTGACACGCCATTTATATTTGATAAAGAGTGTCTGCAGGCATTTGAGACTCTGAAAGCTAAATTGGTCATAGCACCAATCATCTCTGCACCAGACTGGACATTACCATTTGAATTGATGTGTGGTGCCAGTGACCATGCCATTGGTGCAGTATTGGGACAAAGGCATGACAAGCTTCTGCATGTCATTTACTATGCCAGCCGTGTTCTAAATGATGCACAGAAGAATTACACAACCACAGAAAAAGAGCTACTTGCAGTGGTTTACGCCATTGACAAATTCAGATCCTATTTAGTAGGATCAAAAGTGATTGTGTACACTGATCATGCTGCTCTTAAATATCTACTCACAAAGCAGGATTCAAAACCCAGACTTATAAGATGGGTGTTGCTCCTGCAAGAGTTTGATATAGAAATAAGAGACAGAAAAGGGACAGAAAACCAAGTAGCAGATCACCTGTCCCGAATAGAACCAGTAGAAGGGGCGTCCCTCCCTCTCACTGAAATCTCTGAAACCTTTCCGGATGAGCAACTCTTTGCCATCCAGGAAGTGCCATGGTTCGCAGATATTGCAAACTACAAGGCAGTGAGATTCATACCCAAAGAGTACAGTAGGCTGCAATCCAAGAAATTGATCACAGATGCAAAGTACTATCTCTGGGATGAACCATATCTCTTCAAGAGATGTGCAGACGGAGTAATCCGTAGATGTGTGCCTAAGGAAGAAGCGCAGAAGATTCTATGGCACTGCCATGGATCACAGTATGGAGGACATTTTGGAAGTGAACGAACAGCCACAAGAGTCCTCCAATGTGGCTTCTACTGGCCTACTCTCTATAAAGATTCCCGAGCGTTTGTACTTAATTGTGACAGTTGCCAAAGATCTGGCAATCTGCCTCACAATTATGCCATGCCTCAACAAGGGATCTTGGAGATTGAGTTGTTTGATGTATGGGGCATTGACTTCATGGGACCTTTCCCACCATCATACTCAAACACTTATATTCTGGTGGCAGTGGATTATGTATCCAAATGGGTGGAGGCTATTGCAACACCCACTAATGACACTAAAACAGTGTTAAAATTCCTCCAGAAACACATCTTCAGCAGATTTGGTACCCCTAGAGTATTAATCAGTGATGGGGGCACTCATTTCTGCAATAAACAGCTTTACTCTACTTTGGTTCGTTATGGAGTTAGCCACAGGGTGGCCACTCCATATCATCCACAGACTAATGGGCAAGCTGAAGTCTCAAATAGAGAACTCAAAAGAATCCTGGAACGGACTGTAATTAACCGTAGAAGGGATTGGGCAAAGAGCTTGGATGATGCTCTGTGGGCATACAGAACAGCATTCAAGACCCCTATAGGGACCTCTCCATACCAGCTTGTGTATGGAAAGGCATGTCACTTGCCAGTGGAACTGGAACACAAGGCCTACTGGGCAACCAGATTCCTAAACCTTGATGCCAAGTTAGCTGGAGAAAAACGATTGCTCCAGTTAAATGAGCTAGAGGAATTTAGACTCAATGCTTTCGAGAATGCAAAAATATACAAAGAGAAAGCGAAAAGATGGCATGATAAGAAATTGTCATCCAGAGTCTTTGAGCCGGGGCAGAAAGTTCTGCTATTTAATTCTAGGCTCAAATTATTCCCTGGGAAATTAAAATCCCGGTGGAGAGGTCCATATGTAATTACAAGTGTATCACCATATGGATACGTAGAGCTTCAGGATAATGACTCTAACAAAAAGTTCATTGTTAATGGACAGAGAATTAAACATTATCTTGAAAGTAACTTCAAGAAAGAATGCTCAAAACTGAGACTTGATTAGAGCTCAGTGGTAGTCCAGCTAAAGACAATAAAGAAGCGCTTGCTGGGAGGCAACCCATCCATTTACAAAGTTTATTTACTAATTAAATAAATTTCCTTTTTTTACAGGTATGAGTCCAAGTATCTTCAAAGGGTAAAAATAGCAATTGATTGAATTCACAGAGTTACAGGGAAATTTGGAAGCTCACTGGCGTGAAAAAGCCAGTAAGAAACATTTTGGGCGTTGAACGCCCAAAAGAAGCATCCACTGGGCATTCAACGCCAGTAAGGGTAGCCATCTGGGCGTTCAACGCCAGAAAGAAGCATCAGCTGGGCGTTGAACGCCCAGGAGAAGCAACAATTGGGCGTTAAACCCCCAAAACATGCACCAGTTGGGCGTTTAACGCCAGGATGGTGGGGAGGAGGTAAAATTCGTTTTTCTTCACAAATTTTCTAATTTTTATGTTTCAATTCATGATTTCTTGCATAAACATGTTTCAAAATATCATCCTTCAATTCCAAAAAAATTTTAATCCTAATTTCTAAAAACCCTAATTTCTAAAATCCCTTTTTCAAAAATATCAAATGTATCTTAATTCATAAACACAAATCTTTTTCCAATCCAATTCTTTTTCAAATCTTTTTAATTTCTTCTCATATCTTTCTCAACTCATCTTATCTTTTTTTCGAAATTGCCTCTCCTTCTATCCCCCTCCTTTCCTTCCTTTTGCTTGAGGACAAGCAAACCTCTAAGTTTGGTGTGATTTGCCATGATCACTGAGCTAAAACTCATTAAGATCATGGCACCTAAGGGAACAGGAAGAGCAAGGATGTGAACTTAAGGGAGCTGAAGCGTCAGAAATTAATTCTTGAAGGCACCCCACAGACTAGAGGAACATCCACTTCCCAAAATACAGGTCGTTGAGTTCTAATCTTTGCCTTAACTCTGTGATAACTGTTCTTATTAGAAATTTACCTTAGAAGTTATATATAGTAGTAGTAATTAGTATATCTATTTTGATTTTATTTCCAATTAAGCTATAATTTATTTTCCTCATCATCATCAGGCATGAATAAAGTAGTAGATTTTTTTTAGAATAAAGAAGTAATCTATATTTTTCGAGTTCTTAATAATAAAAAAAAATTTATAATTAACTATGTGTGGTGGCAATACTTTTTGTTCTCTGAATGAATGCTTGAACAGTGCATAACTTGTACTTTGAATTTGATGAATATTGGCTCCTGAAAGAATGAGGAACACGAAAAATATTATTGATGATCTGAAAAATCATGAGCATTGATTCTTGAAGCAAGAGAAAGCAGTCAAAAAAAAATTTGAATCAAAAGGAATAAAAGCCAAACAGCCCTTAAAACCAAAAGGCAAGGGTGAAAAGGATCCAAGGCTTTGAGCATCAGTGGATAGGAGGGTCTAAGGAAATAGTTCCAGGCCTAAGCGGCTAAACCAAGCTGTCCCTAACCATGTGCTTGTGGCATGCAGGTCCAAGTTACAAACTTGAGACTGAGTGGTTAAAGTCGTGATCCAAGGCAAAAAGAGTGTGCTCAAGAGCTCTGGACACCTCTGACTGGGGACTCTAGCAAAGCTGAGTCACAATCTGAAAAGGTTCACCTAGTCATGTGTCTGTGGCATTTATGTATCTGGTGGTAATACTGGAAAACAAAGTGCTTAGGGCCACGGCCAAGACTCATAAAATAACTGTGTTCAAGAATCAACATACTACACTAGGAGAATCAATAATACTATCTGAATTCTGAGTTCCAACGGATGCCAATCATTCTGAAATTCAAAGGATAAAGGGAGATGCCAAAACTGTTCAGAAACAAAAAGCTACAAGCCCCGCTCATCTAATAAAAATCTGAGCTTCATTTAAAACTCTAAAATATTATTACTTCTTAATTTCTGTTAAAACCTATTTTATTTATCTAGTTGCTTGAGGACAAGCAACAGTTTAAGTTTGGTGTTGTGATGAGCGGATATTTTATACGCTTTTTGGGGTAATTTCATGTAGATTTTAGCATGTTTTAATTAGTTTTTAGTAGAATATTATTAGTTTTTAGGCAAAAATCATATTTCTGGACTTTACTATGAGTTTGTGTGTTTTTCTGTGATTTCAGGTAATTTCTGGCTGAAATTGAGGGAGTTGAGCAAAAATCTGAGTTAGGCTGAAAAAGGACTGCTGATGCTGTTGGATCCTGACCTCCTTGCACTCGGAATGGATTTTTTTGGAGCTACAGGAGTCCAATTGGCGCGCTCTCAACGGCGTTGGAAAGTAGACATCCAGGGCTTTCCAGCAATATATAATAGTTCATACTTTGCGCGAAGATAGACGACGTAATTTGGCGTTGAACGCCAAGTACATGCTGCTGTTTGGAGTTAAACGCCAGAAACACGTCATGATCCAGAGTTGAACGCCCAAAACACGTTATAACTTGGAGTTCAACTCCAAGAAAAGCCTCAGCACGTGGATAGCTTTAGTCTCAGCCCCAGCACACACCAAGTGGGCCCCAGAAGTGGATTTCTGCACCAATTATCTTAGTCTACTCATATTCTGTAAACCTAGGTTACTAGTTTACTATTTAAACAACTTTTAGAGACTTATCTTGTACCTCATGACATTTTCAGATCTGAATTACATACTTTGTGACGGCATGAGTCTCTAAACTCCATTGTTGGGGGTGAGGAGCTCTGCAGAGTCTCGATGAATTAATACAATTCTTTTGTTTTCCATTCAAACACGCTTGTTCTTATCTAAGATGTTCATTCGCGCTTAATTATGGAGAAGGTGATGATCCGTGACACTCATCACCTTCCTCAGTCCATGAACGTGTGCCTGACAACCACCTCCGTTCTACATCAGATTGAATGAGTATCTCTTAGATTCCTTAATCAGAATCTTCGTGGTATAAGCCGGATTGATGGCGGCATTCATGAGAATCCAGAAAGTCTAAACCTTGTCTGTGGTATTTCGAGTAGGATTCTGGGATTGAATGACTGTGACAAGCTTCAAACTCCTGAAGGCTGGGCGTTAGTGACAGACGCAAAAGAATCAATGGATTCTATTCCAACCTGATTGAGAACCGACAGATGATTAGCCGTGCTGTGACAGAGCATAGGAACGTTTTCACTGAGAGGATGGGAAGTAGCCATTGACAACGGTGACACCCTACATAGAGCTTGCCATGGAAGGAACCTAGCGTGTTGAAAAGGATTTCAAGGAAGAGTTGAAGTTCAGAGGACAAAGCATCTCCAAAACTCCAACAGATTCTCCATCATTAAAGTAATAACTATTTATTTTATGCCCCTTTTCTTTATTAAAATACGAGGCTAAAGAACCCTATTGGTATCCTGACTAAGATTAATAAAATAAACATAGCTTGCTTCAATCCAACAATCTCCGTGGGATTCGACCCTTACTCACGTAAGGTATTACTTGGACGACCCAGTGCACTTGCTGGTTAGTTGTGCGGATTACAAATTCGTGCACCAGCGTACCATGTTGATGGCGCCATTGATGATCACAATTTCGTGCACCAAGTTTTTGGCGCCGTTGCCGGGGATTGTTGAGTTTGGACAACTGACGGTTCATCTTGTTGCTTAGATTAGGTATTTTTCAGAATTCTTAAGAATGAATTATAGAGTTTCATGATGATCTGTTGAAGTCTGGCTGGCTGTGAAGCCATGTCTAATTTTATTGGACCGAGGTTTCAACTTATCATCACAAGAGCTTCTTGATTTCTATCAATCTTGCTGTTGGAGCAATGATCTGCTAAGGCTTGGCTGGCCATTGGCCATGTCTAGTGTTTTGGACCGGAGCTTTCTTTGAAAGCTTGGCTGGCTATGAAGCCATGTCTAATTCCTGGACCGAAGTCTTAGACTAACATTGCATGATTCCTGGAATTCTCATTGAGAGTTTTGATATCTTTATTTTCTTCTTCACTTAATTTTCAAAAAAAAAACAAAAAAAATTATAAAATCATAAAAACCAAAAATATTTTATGTTTCTTGTTGAGTCTAGATTCTCATGTTAAGTTTGGTGTCAATTGCATGTTTCTGTTCTTCTTGCATTCATTCATGTGTCTTAAGTGATCTTCAAGATGTTCTTGATGATTTCATTGCTCTGATCTTTAAATTCTCTTGACTTGAGTGTTTTGTGTTTCTCATATGCATTCTCATTTTGTTAGTGTCAGTAATATACAAACTGCTAAGTTTGGTGTCTGCATGCATTGTTATTTGATTTTAGTTGCATTTTGATTATTCCTTATTATTAAAAATCCAAAAATATTTTTAATTTGTGTCTTTTCAAGTCAATAATACAGAGGATTGAAGATTCAGAACATTCAGCAGAGGAATTACACAGAAAAAGCTGGGCGTTCAAAACGCCCAGTAAGGAAGGCAAACTGGCGTTTAAACGCCAGCCAGGGTGCCTGGCTGGGCGTTTAACGCCCAAAAGGGTAGTAGTTTGGGCGTTAAACGCCAGAATGTGCACCATTCTGGGCGTTTAACGCCAGGATGGCACAAGAGGGAAGATTTTGTTTTCAAATCAATTTTTTTTTTTAAGTTTTCAAAATCTTTTCAAAATCAAATCTTTTTCAAATCAAATCTTTTCAATCAAACCTTTTTCAAAATCAATTTCTTTCCATTTTCAAAGATACTTGCTATCAATTAATGATTTGATTCAACATTTCAAGTATGTTGCCTTTTCTGCTGAGAAAGGTTTAATGTTTGAATCATATCTTTTCTTGTTAGCCAAGTCATTAATTTTTAAAATCAAATCTTTTTAAATGTTTTTCAAATCATATCTTCTCAATCACATCTTTTTAAAACCAATCATATCTTCTTAACCATATCTTTTTCAAAATAGTTTTCAATCAAATCTTTTTGATTTCTAAATCTTTTTCAAAAATCACTTGATTTCTTTTCTATTCTTGGTTTTCGAAAATCAATTAGTGTTTTTCAAAATGTTTTTAAAATTTTTTACTTTATTTTCGAAAATTACTTCCCCTCTTCTCACATCCTTCTATTTATGGACTAACATTATTCCTTAATGCACAATTCGAACTCCATCTTCATTGATAAGTTCGAATTTTCTACCTCTCCCTTCCATTTTTTTTCCTCTGACACCTCAAGGAATCTTTATACTGTGACATAGAGGATTCCATATTTTCTTGTTCTCTTCTCTTTCATATGAGCAGAAGCAAAGACAAAAGCATTCTTGTTGAGGCTGACCCTGAACCTGAAAGGACCTTGAAGCGAAAGCTAAGGGAAGCTAAGGCACAATTCTCTGTAGAGGACCTAACAGAAATCTTCAAAGAAGAAGAACTCATGGCAGCCGAAAACAACAACAATGCCAACAATGCAAGGAAGGTGCTGGGTGACTTTACTGCACCTACTCCCGACTTCTATGGGAGAAGCATCTCTATCCCTGCCATTGGAGCAAACAACTTTGAGCTTAAGGCTCAATTAGTTTCTCTAATGCAACAGAATTGCAAGTTCCATGGACTTCCATTGGAAGATCCTCATCAGTTTTTAGCTGAATTCTTGTAAATCTGTGACACTGTCAAGACTAATGGGGTTGACCCTGAGGTCTACAGACTTATGCTATTCCCTTTTGCTGTAAGAGACAGAGCTAGAATATGGTTGGACTCACAGCCTAAAGTCTTGGGAAAAGCTAGTCAATGCCTTCTTGGCAAAGTTTTTTCCACCTCAAAAATTGAGTAAGCTTAGAGTGGAAGTACAAACCTTCAGACAGAAGGAAGGAGAATCCCTCTATGAAGCTTGGGAAAGATACAAACAATTAATCAGAAAGTGTCCCTCTGACATGCTTTCTGAATGGAGCATCATAGGTATTTTCTATGATGGTCTCTCTGAACTATCCAAGATGTCTTTGGATAGCTCTGCTGGAGGATCTCTTCATCTGAAGAAGACGCCTACAGAAGCTCAAGAACTAATTGAAATGGTTGCAAATAACCAATTCATGTACACTTCTAAAAGGAATCCTGTGAATAATGGGACTAATCAGAAGAAAGGAGTTCTTGAGATTGATACTCTGAATGCCATACTGGCTCAGAACAAAATATTGACTCAGCAAGTCAATTTGATTTCTCAAAGTCTGTCTGGAATGCAAAATGCACCAAGCAGTACTAAGGAAGCTTCATCTGAAGAAGAAGCTTATGATCCTGAGAACCCTTCAATGGAAGAGGTGAATTACATGGGAGAACCCTATGGAAACACCTATAATCCTTCATGGAGAAATCATCCAAATCTCTCATGGAAGGATCAACAGAGACCTCAACAAGGTTTCAACAACAATAATGGTGGAAGAAACAGGTTTAGCAATGGCAAGCCTTTTCCATCATCTTCTCAGCAACAGACAGAGAGTTCTAAGCAGAACACCTCTGACTTAGCAACCATGGTCTCTGATCTAATCAAAACCACTCAAAGTTTCATGACTGAAACAAGGTCCTCCATTAGAAACTTGGAGGCACAAGTGGGTCAGCTGAGTAAGAAAATTACTGAACTCCCTCCTAGTACTCTTCCAAGCAATACAGAAGAAAATCCAAAAGGAGAGTGCAAGGCCATCAACATGGCAGAATTTGGAGAGGAAGAAGAGGCAGTGAACGCCACTGAGGAAGACCTCAATGGACGTCCACTGGCCTCCAATGAGTTCCCCAATGAGGAACCATGGGAATCTGAGGCTCAAAATGAGACCATAGAGATTCCATTGGATTTACTTCTGCCATTCATGAGCTCTGATGAGTATTCTTCCTCTAAAGAGGATGAGTATGTCACTGAAGAGCAAGTTGCTAAATAACTTGGAGCAATCATGAAGCTAAATGACAAGTTATTTGGAAATGAGACTTGGGAGGATGAACCCCCTTTGCTCACCAAAGAACTGGATGACTTGTCTGGGCAGAAATTACCTCAAAAGAGACAAGATCCTGGGAAGTTTTCAATACCTTGTACCATAGGCACCATGACCTTCAAGAAGGCCTTGTGTGACCTAGGGTCAAGTGTAAACATCATGCCTCTCTCTGTAATGGAGAAGCTAGGGATCTTTGAGGTGCAAGCTACAAAAATCTCACTAGAGATGGCAGACAACTCAAGAAAACAAGCTTATGGACTTGTAGAGGATGTTCTGGTAAAAGTTGAAGACCATTACATCCCTGCTGATTTCATAGTCCTAGAGGGAAGTGCATGGATGAATCCATCATCCTTGGCAGACCCTTCCTAGCCACAGCAAAGGCTGTGATTGATGTTGATAGAGGAGAATTGATCATTCAAGTGAATGAAGAATCCTTTATGTTTAAGGCTCAAGGATACCCCTCTGTCATCATGGAGAAAAAGCATGAAGAGCTTCTCTCAAAACAGAGCCAAACAGAGCCCCCACAGTCAAACTCTAAGTTTGGTGTTGGGAGGTTCCAACATTGCTCTGAGCATCTGTGAGGCTCCATGAGAGCCCTCTGTCAAGCTACTGACATTAAAGAAGCGCTTGTTGGGAGGCAACCCAATGTTATATTTTATCTATTCTCTTTTGTTATTTTATGTTTTCTGTAGGTTGATGATCATGAGAAGTCACAAAATCAATTGAAAAAGCAAAAACAGAATGAAAAACAGAAAGAAAAATAGCACACCCTGGAGGAAGAACCTGCTGGCGTTTAAACGCCAGTAAGGCTAGCAGATGGGCGTTTAACGCCCAGTCTGGCACCATTCTGGGCGTTTAACGCCAGAAAGGGGCACCAGACTGGCGTTAAACGCCAATAAAGGGCAAGAACTTGGCGTTAAACGCCAGAAATGGGCACCAGCCCGGCGTTTAACGCCAGAATTGGCACAAAGGGCATTTTCGCTCGCCACTTGGTGCAGGGATGACTTTTCCTTGACACCTCAGGATCTGTGGACCCCACAGAATCCCCACCTACCCCACCACTCTCTCTCTTCTTCACCCATTCACCAATCACCTCAACACCTCTTCCCCAAAAACCCTTCACCTATCAAATCACATCTTTCTCTTCACCACTCACATCCATCCTTCATAAAACCCCACCTACCTCACCATTCAAATTCAAAACACTTTCCCTCCCAAACCCACCCTCCCATAACCGAAACCTAACCCTCCCCCCACCCTTATATAAACCCATCTTTACTCCTTCATTTTCACACAACCTAAACACTACTTCTCCCCCTTTGGCCGAACCACAAAGCCATCTCCATCTCCTCTATTTCTTCTTCTTCTACTCTCTTCTTCCTTCTTTTGCTCGAGGACGAGCAAACCTTTTAAGTTTGGTGTGGTAAAAGCATTGCTTTTTGTTTTTCCATAACCATTTATGGCATCCAAGGCCGGAGAAACCTCTAGAAAGAGGAAAGGGAAGGCAAAAGCTTCCACCTCCGAGTCATGGGAGATGGAGAGATTCATCTCAAGGGTGCATCAAGACCACTTCTATGAAGTTGTGGCCTTGAAGAAGGTGATCCCCGAGGTCCCTTTCAAACTCAAAAAGAGTGAATATCCGGAGATCCGACATGAGATCCGAAGAAGAGGTTGGGAAGTTCTTACCAACCCCATTCAACAAGTCGGAATTTTAATGGTTCAAGAGTTCTATGCCAATGCATGGATCACCAAGAACCATGGTCAAAGTGTGAACCCGGACCCAAAGAATTGGCTTACTATGGTTCGGGGGAAATACTTGGATTTTAGTCCGGAAAATGTAAGGTTGGCATTCAACTTGCCCATGATGCAAAGAGATGAACATCCTTACACTAGAAGGGTCAACTTTGATCAAAGGTTGGACCAAGTCCTCACAGTCATTTGTGAAGAGGGCGCCCAATGGAAGAGAGATTCAAGAGGGAAGCCGGTTCAACTGAGAAGGCATGACCTCAAGCCCGTAGCTAGGGGATGGTTGGAGTTTATCCAACGCTCAATCATTCCCACTAGCAACCGGTCCGAAGTTACTATAGACCGGGCTATCATGATTCATAGTATCATGATTGGAGAAGAAATAGAAGTTCATGAGGTTATATCCCAAGAACTTTATAAGGTGGCAGACAAGTCCTCTACCTTGGCAAGGTTAGCTTTTTCTCATCTCATTTGTCACCTTTGTTATTCAGTTGGAGTTGACATAGAGGGAGACATCCCCATTGATGAGGACAAGCCCATCACTAAGAAGAAGATGGAGCAAACAAGAGATCCCTCTCATCATCAAATCCCTGAGATGCCTCAAGGGATGCACTTCCCTCCACAAAACTATTGGGAGCAACTAAACACCTCCCTAGGAGAATTGAGTTCCAACATGGGACAACTAAGGGTGGAGCACCAAGAACATTCCATTCTCCTCCATGAAATTAGAGAAGACCAAAGAATCATGAGAGAGGAGCAACAAAGACAAGGAAGAGACATTGAGGAGCTCAAGCACTCCATAGGATCTTCAAGAGGAAGAACAAGCCGCCATCACTAAGGTGGACCCGTTCTTTAATTTCCTTGTTCTTTATTTTCCTGTTTTTCGAAAATCATGCTTATGTTTATCTATGTTTGTGTCTTGTGATCATTAGTGTCTTAGTGTCTATGCCCTAAAGTTATGAATGTCCTATGAATCCATCACCTTTCTTGAATGAAAAATGTTCTTAATTGAAAAAGAGAAGAATTGCATGAATTTTGAATTTTATAACAGTTTAATTATTTTGATGTGGTGGCAATATTTTTGTTTTCTGAATGTATGCTTAAACAGTGCATATGTATCTTGACTTTGTGGTTCATGAATGTTGGCTCTTGAAAGAATGATGAAAAAGGAGACATGTTACTGAGGATCTAAAAAATCATAAAAATGATTCTTGAAGCAAGAAAAAGCAGTGAATACAAAAAAAAAGAAAAAAAAGAGAAAAAAAAGGAGAAAAGACAACGAAAAAAAAAGAAAAAAAAAAGAAAGAAATAAAGTTGTGATCCAAGGCAAAAAAAGTGTGCTTAAGAACCCTGGACACCTCTAATTGGGGACTCTAGCAAAGCTGAGTCACAATTTGAAAAGGTTCACCCAACTATGTGTCTGTGGCATGTATGTATCCGGTGGTAATACTGGAGGACAGAGTGCTTTGGGCCACGGCCAAGACTCAATAAGTAGCTGTGTTCAAGAATCATCATACTTAACTAGGAGAATCAATAACACTATCTGGATTTTGAGTTCCTAAAGAAGCCAATCATTCTGAATTTCAAAGGATAGAGTGAGATGCCAAAACTATTCAGAGGCAAAAAGCTAAAAGCCCCGCTCATCTAATTAATACTGATCTTCATAGATGTTTTTGGAATTCATTGCATATTCTCTTCTTTTTATCTTATTCGATTTTCAGTTGCTTGGGGACAAGCAACAATTTAAGTTTGGTGTTGTGATGAGCGGATAATTTGTACGCTTTTTGGCATTGTTTTTAGTATGTTTTTAGTATGATCTAGTTAGTTTTTAGTATATTTTTATTAGTTTTTAGTTAAAATTCACTTTTCTGGACTTTACTATGAGTTTGTGTGTTTTTCTGTGATTTCAGGTATTTTCTGGCTGAAATTGAGGGACCTGAGCAAAAATCTTATTCAGAGACTAAAAAGGACTGCAGATGCTGTTGGATTCTGACCTCCCTGCACTCGAAGTGGATTTTCTGGAGCTACAGAAGCCCAATTGGCGCGCTCTCAACGGCGTTGGAAAGTAGACATTCTGGGCTTTCCAGCAATATATGATAGTCCATACTTTGCCCAAGATTTGATGGCCCAAACCGGCGTTCAAAGTCACCTTAAGAATTTCCAGCGTTAAACGCCGGAACTGGCACCAAAGTGGGAGTTAAACGCCCAAACTGGCACCAAAGCTGGCGTTTAACTCCAAGAAGAGTCTCTACACGAAAATTCTTCAATGCTCAGCCCAAGCACACACCAAGTGGGCCCGGAAGTGGATTTTTATGTCATTTACTCATCTCTGTAAACCCTAGGCTACTAGTTCTCTATAAGTAGGACCTTTTACTATTGTATTTTCATATCTTGGTAGCTATATTTATTCTTATGCTATCTTAGATCATTGGGAGGCTGGCCTCACGGCCATGCCTAGACCTTGTTCTTATGTATTTTCAACGGTGGAGTTTCTACACACCATAGATTAAGGTGTGGAGCTCTGCTGTACCTCGAGTATTAATGCAATTACTATTGTTCTTCTATTTAATTCCGCTTGTTCTTGTTCTAAGATATCACTTGTTCTTCAACTTGATGAATGTGATGATCCGTGACACTCATCATCATTCTCACCTATGAACGTGTGACTGACAACCACCTCCGTTCTACATTAGATTGGGTGGATATCTCTTGGATTCTTTAACCGGAATCTTCGTGGTATAAGCTAGAACTGATGGCGGCATTCAAGAGAATCCGGAAGGTCTAACCTTGTCTGTGGTATTCTGAGTAGGATTCAATGATTGAATGACTGTGACGAGCTTCAAACTCCTGAGGGCGGGGCGTTAGTGACAGACGCAAAAGAATCACTGGATTCTATTCCGGCCTGATTGAGAACCGACAGATGGATAGCCGTGCCGTGACAGGGTGCGTTGAACATTTCCACTGAGAGGATGGGAGGTAGCCACTGACAACGGTGAAACCCTTGCATACAGCTTGCCATGGAAAGGAGTAAGAAGGATTGGATGAAGACAGTAGGAAAGCAGAGAGACGGAAGGGATCAAGCATCTTCATGCGCTTATCTGAAATTCCCACCAATGAATTGCATAAGTATCTCTATCTCTATCTTTATGTTTTATTCGTATATCACCTATACCCATTTGAGTTTGCCTGACTAAGATTTACAAGGTGACCATAGCTTGCTTCATACCAACAATCTCTGTGGGATCGACCCTTACTCGCGTAAGGTTTATTACTTGGATGACCCAGTACACTTGCTGGTTAGTTGTGCGAAGTTGTGATAAAGAAGTGAGATTGCAATGAGCGTACCATGTTGATGGCGCCATTGATGATCACAATTTTGTGCACCAATGGTACTTTAATCTATTTGACTCCACTACTCGGTATTCAGCACCTCTACAGATGCTGTAATTCTTCACACCCTGTATTACTGCATCTTTGCTTTTGAATCTGTGGCTAACCCGAAACTCCATGCGGCCATGCCACTGTCTAAGTTGTAATCGTCTTCACCCATGTTGAAAAATGGATTCTTCTTTTGCATCGTGTCCATATCCAACGTAGTGTAGTGACTGGGTACAGATGCGAAGGCCGAAATTGGGTGGTAGAAGATACTGATGTGATGCCTCAACCGGGATCTTTGGTATAAACTCCTCCTCCTCATCGTTCTCAGAGGAACTGCTCTCGTTGCTATTCGCAACATACTCCTCGTCGGAGTCCTCACTGTCAACGTTAATGTCTTCCACTAGACTAACAATGTGCAGCGGTTTGGGTGCAAGAGGTGGGTTATCCTAGACGAAATCTAACGAGCCAGATTCACTGCCACCGATGTCACCAACCTCTGCAGAAAGCTCCATTACTTGTTTCGCCATGATTATCCCATAGAGGTCAAATATCAGGCGCACATGCTTGTCGTAATGGAGGCAAAACAGACGAAACTGAAAAATTCTGTTTTTCATCAGTACTAGCAACCTATACCCCACCCCTTCTGGTCTCTTTTATCCCGATACTACCGACACTAGTCAATATCAAACTCTTCAACTCGGACAAAGAATTTACTTGCTAGGTACGCAACAGAATGGGATTTTTACACTCAAATATCACCTCATTATCACTATTTCTCATACGGCAATTCAGATGCACACTTACAACTAAATATCCACTACTACTAAATATTTTGACTTATTTTCGAAAGAAATAGGTAGAGAAGAAGTGGTGAAATATTTTTGGAGAATACAAAGGGTTGCACATCCTTTTATAGCTGTTGAAAATTTGTCTTTCAATATCTCGTCTACAGTGTAAATGAGATAAGATTACACGTATTTCGTTTACACCGTAAACAATATATACACTTCATTTCTATGTGGTCTTATCTCGTTTACATTATAAACGGGATAAGAGATTCGATGTATTTTAGCACAACGCTATAAATTATTTATTTTGATAAATAAAATATTTATTTTATTTATTTAAAAAAATTTAATATTTTTACATGTATATTTAATTACGTAATATTACATTAATAAAATTAATTATTCTTCACTTTAATCTTGTAAATAATCATTACAAAATATATAATTAAATAATTATATAAAATATATTTTATACTATCAGTATCAAAATTAAATTCATACATACTTGGCATATATATACATCATTTCATGAATTATAAAAGCATATATGCCTATCTTGTATAGTTCTTTCAAAATGTGGTCCATGCCTTCTTTTTTGTTAGAATCATATTTATTTTGTATTATCTATATCTATATGTGAATTTGGTGAATTTTTTGTTTGAACTATGAAAAACTGAATATGAATTTTTAAAATATTTTTAGTTTTAATAAATAATAATATATACTATTTTTAAATTTATTTTAAGAATACATGTTAAGAATAAAGTTAAATACATTGACACGGAATGATATTTATATGTGTTTAAAATTTTTTTTATTTTTCATTAAAATACAGTTATATATGACGAACGAATATCAATAAATATTATGTTTAAAATGTATCTGACATGCAGACATGATAACTTAATGAAGTATCCGTAGTTTATAGCTCAAACGCATTTATCTTGTAAAAAAAATCATTAAAATAAAAATACACAAAAAAGATTAAAAACATCTTTTCTGTCTCCTTCACACGTACGTGTTATGATAGTAATGTCAGGTGAATCACTTCTAACGTTGTTATCATTGATCATTTCTGACATAATCAGTTCATTTGATTTCAAACCCTAACATAATCAATTTTTGTGTACAGTCACTATTTGGGTGACTATGTATAACTATCTTTCACATTGTTTTTGTAAAATAATTTTAAAATAGTTATTGCAAACAGTCAAATCTAATTTCTTAAGATTATACTCCTTAGATATTTTTAATTATTTAGATGCATCATTTTTATTTTTATTATTATATATATTATATTGTAAAAAAATATATAAATATATTCCTATATACATAATTTTCATTATTATAATTTAATAAATTATATTAATGCCTAAAAATATTTAAAAAACTGCTCAAAAAGCAAGATAATTGGGTGCTAGTTGTTAGATAAAATAATTATTTTTCAAAAGATAATTTATAATGTAATATTAGAATTTTTATAAAAAATTATACGATTAAATTTTTATTGTTCTCATTTCTCTGGAGAAAGATAAATTTTTTTAGTGCAAAGCATTTTGTGGATAAAACATTTTGATATGAAAATATTTTTAGAGATATGCTTTAAGATTGGTCTCGGTGGTGTTAACACTTGACACCCGGTATAGTGAGTTTGGATTTTTTCAGTGTGCGAGAAGATTTAATTATAAATTTTTAAAAAATTTATGCATGTGTAACTTGCTACATGTTTGAAATTTAAACTTTACACACTTTTAATATTATCACAAACAAAATATATATAACTCTTCTCACTATATCATTCTTTAAAAAATTATTTTTAATATAATAAATAAATAAATATTTTAATATTATTATATTTAAATATAATTATTAAATTAAAAATATTTTTATATAAAATATTTTAAATATAAAATTATTTTTATTTTAATTTTTTTTAAAATCCTTAAAAAAATATTTTTTCCTATAAACTTAGCCAAGTAATTATGCCCTAAAAATTGTAATCATCACACAATCCAGTACTTGTAATTCACTTATAAATATACATTTCAGATATATATATTTTTAATATAAATTACTTAATTAATTGAGTTTAATATTAGAGTCTTTTGTCTACGAATTATAACTCAAATAACATATTCTCTCTATACTCATCTAAAAATCGCAGATTCGAGTCTCCTTACTTTGAAAAAAAATATCAAAGTTTCTTAGATACTCTCAAACGCCGACTCAAGAAACACTTCAAGAGCTCTGGACCACCACCACCACTTCAGGTCCAATCACCCTCAACTCACATATATATACATAATACATATAAATTATTTTTTTTTTCTGAAAATGAATATATGTTAGGAAAATATGCCCACTCATTATAGTGCGGTAGCTTTAGTTTATTATATACTTCTGAGAATATATATATATATATATATATATATATATATATATCTTTCATGTCAAAGAAAGACTCTTGAATATAAAAAAGCTGAAGATTTCGACCAGGCCCCCCATTGTTGGTTTTGGGAGAAATAATGGTTCCTTGCTGCCTCGATAGAAAGCATGTCAACTCAAGCATCTCATTCAATTATTGATTGAGTCACGGTATCCAAATAGATCTTCGTATATTCCACACTTTACATTATTTTGAAATTGAGAAATGAAGAATGATACTCTTCTGAGAAAAAAAAAAGAGAAAAATAAAAATAAAATAGACTAAGCAGAGGAAAACTTATTAGGTTTAGGTTTGAAACCAGATTAATTTAAATCGATCATGGTTTAAATTTGACGTAATGCTCATTTTTAATTATTAAAATTAGTTTGATAAATTAATTTGATCTCTCACTATTTAAACCAACTAATAAGGTCTCTACTTTAAAAAACGTACCACTCTGGCACTTAGTATTTTTGAAGACTTTTGTTTTGAATAAATAGATAAAAAGTACATATAAAAAAAATCGAAATAGATAAAAATAATATCAAAATTTATAAATATTCAATTATATTAAAAATTAAATTTAATAGATAAAAATATACTCTAAATCTTATAAATTTACGAATGGTATGACATTTTTATCTTTTGAAAATAATTTTTGATATTTATGATTTTTTATGTATAATTTCATTCCTCTATATTCTTTTATGTGTATTTTTATTTATTTATTTCTTTTGATTCACATTAATTAGGCTTAATTTAGTAAAATTTTTATTTTTAAAAATTATAACATTTATATTTAATAAATTAAATTAAAAATAATTTTTAATAAACACAAATAACAAACAAATGTGTTTGGTGAAATAGTTTTTAAAATTTAAAAATATTATAATATTATTAATATAAGAATTAAATTTGAATATTAATTAATTTACAAAATTATATTAGACTTTTTAATTTTGATAAGTATAAAATAAGGGTTAATTACCAAAAATGTCCCCGAATTATTCAAACGCTGACAAAAATACACCCGATTTTACTATCCACAAAAATACCTCCAAATAATTTAAAAACACAACAACAATACCCAACAGTAAATATATATTTTAAAAAAATACCTTAGAGATTGAATTTTAATGCAGTTTTTTGCAAGAATGATTATAAAAATAATATATTGTTATATATAAAAATTGGTAATTTTTTGTTAAGTATATAATTTTTTTTATAATTATTTTGGTTAACAACCAATAATACTTTTAAAAAATTACAAAATAATATATACTTAACGAAAAATCACCAAATTTTAAGAATAATAATATCTCATTTTTTTTGATTATGCTTGCAAAAAATTGCATCAAAATTCAATCTCTAATGTATTTTTTGAGAAATACATATTTAATGTTAGTTTTTTTTGCAAGATTATCTAACATTAAATATGTATTTCTCAAAAAATATATTAGAAATTGAATTTTGATACAATTTTTTGCAAGTATGATTAAAAAAATGAGATATTAGTATCCTTCAAATTTTGTGATTTTTCGTTGAGTATATATTTTTCTTGTAATTTTTTGTTAACAACTAATAATACTTTTAAAAAATCACAAAAAATATATACTTAGAAAAAATTATCAAATTTTAAGAATAATAATATCTCATCTTTTTAATTATTCTTGTAAAAAATCACATCAAAATTCATTCTCTAAAACATTTTTTAAAAATATATATTTACTGTTGTGTATTGTTATTATGTTTTTAAATTATTCAAAAGTATTTTTGTCGATAATAAAATTCGGATGCATTTCTGTCGGCGTTTGAATAATTCGGGAGCATTTTTGGTGGTTAACCCATAAAATAATTTTAAAAAGGGGAAATTACTTAAATAAAATAAACTACGAAAATATTTACTCAATTGCAACAATACAGATTTGGTTACTTGTATGTCCCGAAACATATCTATATAAACGGTGAAATCCTTCCACATTTTAGCGTTTACACATAAATCATGGTATCCTATCACGACTTATGAAGAGAGAATAATGAACATAAACCGTGATACTCTATCACGGTTTATGAAAAAGAGATATAAACACAAAAACCGTGGTACCTACCCACGATTTATGAAAAAGTGTTCACATATAACATGTACTCCTCATCATACTTGTAATATTAATATAAATAAATATAATTTTAAAAAAATAATAAAAACATACAACTTGAGTATATATATTTTTTATCAGTAATTTTGAAATTTCACCTTTTTTATTTCTCATCTTTGTTTTATATTTTTTCTAATAATAATAATAATAATAATAATAATAATATAGACAAACAATTTCAGTATAATAAAAGTGTTAATAAGTTCTTTCTCTTGTTTACTTTCATTTTTCATTCTTAAATATAACGCCAAGAAACATATAATCTTATATTTTTTAAACTAAACATATTATAGCCGAGGAAGATATATAACATGTACAAAACTTTGACACATATTAAACATCTAATGCAAAAATATTGATATGACCAACAAAGTATAACTAACCTTTTGGTCGATATAAAATAGAAAAAATATATTTTTAAATAAAAATAATATATATATATATAAATATTTAATCAAATATGTTATATTTTTTAAGTATTAACGTGAGAATGTTACTTTAGTATTTTTTTATATCGTACTCTTATTTGAGTACTCTGAATAATCTTATTCTTAATATTAATTTGGAATCCAACGTTTATGATTTTATTATTATCTATGATTAATTTTTTTATTTAATTTATCTTTTTTAATAGAATCATAATTTATATTATAAAAAATTACACTAAAACATAGTATACAAGAATTACAATTATAAAAGAGAGTACTAAAAATAATAAAAAAAATTAAATACTTACTTTGTAGTAATCGAAACAAATCTAAAAATTTTTTATGATCTTTTTTATATAATATATTTTTAGTATGCTATAATTTTTTACTATTATTATTATTTATAGTTAATTTTTTGTTTAATTTACTTTACCTAATAGAATCAATAAATTATATTATAAAAAGATAATAACAAACATAATACACAAAAATCACAATTATAAAAGTGTATAATGTCAAATAAACAGTTGAAAAAAAATAAAAAAATAAAAAATAGAAAAAAAAGCTCATATAAATAAATAGAAATAACGAGAATTTTATAAATAATACAATAATATACATAAAGGATAAAGTTGGTAAAAGGTAAATAAATAGTTAGTATCCATAGCTAAAAGTCCATTAAGAAAATGCAAAAGGTAAAAATAGTTACTTCTTGTAGGCGTGGTTTTGGTAGCAAAATCACTTTTGCGTTTATGAAAAAAAAATTTGCCAAACAAAAAATTGAAACTTTCAAAAAGTCTAAATGTGTTTCTTCCCTTTCAGCGTGTTTTCCAAATACACCCCAAATACCCTAAAACCCCAACAATAAAATACCCCAAAGGTTCCGCAAATTACCTATATATATATAGGTGTCCATAAACCGTAGGAGGATACACGGTTTATGCCCAAACATCCTTTGACCTTTTTCATAAACCATGGTTAGATAGTACGGTTTATGTCTTCATTGTGATTTCTATAATCTGTGTAGGGTCACACGGTTTCCTTATATGATGATTCTTTCATAAACTATATTTCAGGACATATAAATAACTAAATTTGTACTGTTGTATTTGAGTAAATTTTTCTTCCTTTTTTTTTTATATAGATAAATTGTCTTTTTATAAATTTTTTTAAGGATTTTTAAAAGCAACTTAACTTTTAAATGTTACAAACATAAATATAAAATTTTTTTAATTTATCAAATATAAAATAAGGTCCTTATATTTTTGAAAAATACAAATTTCTTTAAAAAAATTTTACTAAACCAAGCCTTAATAGAATATTGGTATGAACGGTCAATTCTATTTTGGTATTATAACCACTACAATAATAAATATTAAATGGAAGATAAGACTTCTATATTTCTGAATGTGGAGAATTTAATTAATTATTTTAAAAATTTGAAAATCAGATTAACTCATTCGTATAAATTTAGTGATAAAAATATATATTATTTCATTTAAATTTTGATTGGAATATATATATGGGGCTCAAATTAGGTGAAATCTACAAGTTTTTAAATATTGCAACTAATTTATCCCAAGAAAAAATAGTTGCACACAATTAATGCGTTAAAAGATTTTGTAATTAATAAATTAAACCAAAACATTATTTACAGGATCTCATTTAAAACTTTTTTTTTTGTGACTAGATCTCATTTAAAACTTAGTATTACCATGGGGAAAATGAGAAAATTTTTGTTGTTTAATTTATGGTTATTTTACTATGCAATAATGATGCTTGAAAGATGGCTATAATTTAATTTGCTATATCATTAAAATCTACACCATGAAAGGAAAATAAATATGCTACCATTTATTGTTAGGGTTTATATAAGTTATATGAACCTTAACAATAAGATAGAATATGCATTGACATAGGTTTTAACTATAGGAAATGTTAACAATTTGTCGATGAAATCATGTGGTAACAAAATTGATTCATTTTCTTTTGATTTTTTTTCTTTTTTCTTTTGATTTTTAGTTTATTTGATAAATTTTTAATAGTAAAAATAAAAATATTAAAAAAATATAAAATATATTTTTAAAAAACTAAAATTTATAATTTTTTAAAATATTTTTTTAAAAAAATATTTTTTATATAATAAATAAATAAATAAATAATACTTTTATATTATTATACGTAAATATAATTGATAAATAAAAATATTTTTTTATATAAAATATCTAAACATAAAATTATTTTTATTTTTTATTAAATTTTTTTAAAAAATAATTCAAAAAGACTTTTTTTATAAGAAATTTATCCAAACAAATTCTGAGTTTGACCAAAAAAAGGCTAAAGATTTAAAAATGGATATTTGGTTGGTGCATATATATACGTGAAAAGCCTATTGGGTTGGGCCTAGAAAAAATGTACACTAAAGATTTGGGTCAAGGCCTAACATAGGCAGATTCATAAATACCAAAAAAAAGGCAGATTCATAAATCTGCTAGAGAATGTGGTGGGAAGGGGGAGGGGGATTGAAAAATTATAGTCAATAATACCAAACAAAAGGAGAAATATATAGTAAAAAATTAGTGATAACGAGTAATCGTGATTAATGTTTCCTTTTATCTAAAAGAACAGTTAATATATAAGTGTTTTGTCAAAATAGATATTTCTACAAAAAAATAGTTTTATAGGAGTAAAAATTAAGGGGGAAAAAAGGAAAAAAGGTAAAAAAGAGAAGGAACAAACTAAAAAAAAAAAACAAAAGAAATAACAATAACATTGAATACTATATGATATTTTTTTTTGGTAGAAATACTATATGATCTTTAAACATACCTTTATAATCTTCAAACCCTTGTTGAACTTGGGGCTTGTTAGTGCCCAAAAGCTAAGCTACCCCTATGCTAGTAGAATAATCTATGAATTATTGTGCATTATGATATTATAATAGAGCAAATATATTTTGGAAAATCCGAATCTTAGGTCCAATGAACACTGGGTCTGTCATACCTATTTCTATTGGGCTTTCGACTTATTATAAAGCTCATTTGCTAACTTTTGAGACATTTTATTTACACGTTAAACGCACTTCAAGACTTATTTAGGTGTGGCTGAGGCACGTGGTTCAGTGGCAAAAGTGTTTGCCTCAATCCAAAGCCACAGTGGCTAGGTTAGTATGTGTGAATATGTAACTTAGAATTGGGAGTTGTCCAATTCATCGATAAAAAAAAAAAAAATTATTTAGGCATCTATGTATAATTTGCTAGAAAGTGGCTACATATAACTCATGGGAAGAAAAAAAAAGATGTATATATTAGGGTATAAGACAAGAAAAACACGTTAATCATTTTCTAAAAAGAACTAATAATTTGTACATTCGTAAAATAAGTTTCTTTTTCCTACTTAAATATGAATTATATTTTATATTTAAGTAGAAGAAAATGCTTATTATGGCTCCAATAGTTATCATAGCCCTCCCTTTGTTGGAATTGTTGGAACCCAATCTTATCATGTAATAAGCTTTATATGCGATGGCAATAATTATGCACTTGAAGATTTATTTGTATGTAGGCCACCAAAAGGACAAGAATATTCTTCATCCTAGTTGTTATGTTAGTAATAAGACAATCAAATGTAGAGGATTAAATTGCACTACATAGTTGTCCGACTCTAGATGAATTTAGCGGAACATGAGTTGATTTTGTTTGATCAGTAAAAAGAAAAATGATTTTACGTTACAAAAAATGCTGCATATATCATTACCTTTTTATTTCATTTTTTGCCGCACATAAATTTTTGTTAGAAAGCACAAAAATTTATTTATATAGCACATAAATTTTCGAAACATAATACAAAATTTTATACATAATACAAATTTATTCATATAACACATAAATTTTACGTATAGCACCCATATTTTTGCACATAGCATATAAATTTTTGCACATAGAACAAATTTTGTTGCCAATGTATTTTGTTAATTGGATGAATCAATATTCTAAGTATGTAGTCCTCCAAAAATTTCTGTGTTGCGTATAAAAAATTCTACGCTATATAACAAGATTTTTGTGTTGTAAATCAAATTTTATGTGTTGTGCGTATTTTATTGGGTGTAAATATTTTGGGCATGTGGTCCTTGAAAAAGTTTTGTCGCTATATACTAAAATTTGTGTGTTGTGCACCAACTTTTATATGTTGTGAAAAGAGATCGAAGTTTGTAGGGAGTGAGAACATCGTCCTCGCTGGTTCTCAGTAGAGGGTTTTTAAGAATTGTCATAAGAAGATATTTTAAATAAAACTGTTTTCAATCGCAGTGATCATCAGTTCATTATCCAAATCTAAAACTCATATTTTTCTTATAAAAATTTCACACAAAATAATATTCCATAGATTTTACCACTTACTAAGGAACCATTTCAACAAAAACTTGCCACTGATCTAACCAATCATGGTCTTCAGTCCAAACACAATCAATTCACGGCCTCCGGCCCAAACATATAAACAATTCTCGGTTCAGTCTCAAAACAGAATCAATCACAGGCACAAACAATATAAGGCAAACACAATCAGAGAATAGTTACAACAAGTACCATGGTGCAAATTTAGAATATCCACAACTGAACCAGCAAGTGCACTGGGTCGTCCAAGTAATACATCAGATGAGTGAGGGTCGATCCCATGAGGACTGAGGAACTGAGTAACAATGGTCAACTAATTGGCTTAGTCAGGCGAACAGAAATGTTGGTTTTGTGGGTTTCAAAAGCATTAAACAATAAATCAAGAATAAAAGAAGTAAATAATGCATTTGGTGTAGAAATCGATGAGAGAAATACTTAAGGTATCGGAGATGTTTACCTTTTCTGGATTAAGTTTTTTTACCAACTATTTTAATCATGCAAGATTCATTCCGTGGCAAACTGTAATTGACTAAACCTTAATCTCTTAGTGATTTAATATCCTCTAACCTTTATCAACCGCCAATCACTTGGTCATTTGATTCCGATTAGAGGGTTAAGCTCAAATCTAGTTAATGGCCACAAAAACCCTAATTACCCAAGGCTAAACGAATTATATGTCATGTATACAGATTAGTTCAAGTAATTAGCGATTTAGGAGGAATTTACTTTCAAGCTATGTTCAGGTGAAGGACCTCTCCCAAGGGTCACAAGAACGCATCAAGAATAAGAGTCATACTCTCGTTCCACCCAGATTCATAAAATTAAGAACGAAAGTAATCCTTGAAACTGAATCAGTACATTAATTAAAATAGAAAAGTAATCATCTTAATCCATAGAATTAAACAGAGCTCTTAACCTTAACCAAAGAGGTTTAGTGGCTCATGACTTACAGAGAAAATAAGGGTTTTTAAAAGTGAAACGTGCGGAAGAGTGCAGATCTCCCTGAAGGGTGAATCTTTTCCCTTTTATATCTAACCTAATTTGATTTGAAACTAAAATAAGATATTAAATTCTAAATCTAAAAGATTTTGTTTGTAAATAAAAATAACAAAAATAAAAGATAAGATAACAATTAAAAGTTAAATCCCACTAAAGACGCTCCCTTGGGTGAGGTTGACCCATACTACTGGCATTTAGTGCCAGAATTTGCGTTCAGCGCCAGAATTGGCAGTGAGTTGGATGCTGATTTTGTCTTCTTGGCCGCTGAACGCCTAGCTTGATGTTTAGTGCCCTTCATGGTAGTGATTTCTGAATAAAAGTATAGACTATTATATATCGTTGGAAAGCTCTAAAAGTTGTCTTTCTAATGCCGTTAGAATCGCATCAATTGGACCTTTTTAGCTCAAGTTATGCTCGTTGGAATGCAAGGAGGTCAGGATTGACATCATCCACTTTCTTCCTTGTTTTTGCATAGAACTCTGTTAAATTCGCCTGAATTTCACCTGAAATAATTAAAATACCAAAAGAACTCAAATTAGCATCCAAAAAGGATTTTAACACTAAAATATAATTAAACTAACTAAATTCTAACTAAATTTAACTAGAAAATAAGCAGAAAATGGGTATAAGATGCTCACGCATCACAACACCAAACTTAAACTGTTGCTTGTCCTCAAGCAACTAAAAACAATATAGGATTGAGAAGAGAAACTGCCTAAGACTTGAGTATTCATTGAAGCTCATATCCAATCATTGAGTGGGGCTAATGACACTATAATTCTGAATAGGTTTGGCATCTCACTTTCTTTTGAAGCTCAGAGATGTTGATATCCTTCAGAACTAGAACTTGGATGATATTATGGATTCTCTTTCTCTTGAAGCTCTGATTGATCCTTGAGTACAGTTTTTTCTTTTCTTTTTTTAGGTGCTTTATATCTTGAGCCTAGCCGTGACTCTTAGTGTTTTGTCCTCAAGCTTATCTTGGCACACAAACACCACAAGCACTTAACTGGGGAACTCTTTGAGTTATATTTTTTCTTTTTATTTCTCCCAGACAGTGGTGCTCAGAGCCTTTGGCATACTCTGTAATTGCACTTGGTCTTGACTCTTAGTGCTTTGTCTCAAGGATTACTTGACACATTCACACTACAAGCATATAGTTAGGAAAATAACTCTTTGAGATTTTAATAATTTTTTTTACCTTCTTAACCATTGATGCTCAGAGCCTTAGGCCCTGCCTTTTTTTTGCTGTTTGTTTTTCTAAGTTTATGTCCCTCAGGAATCAACATTCTCAACTCCAATATCAAATATGCACTGTTCAGTTCATACATTCAGAATCATAAATAATACTACCACATTAAAGTAACCAGAATAACTCATACTATATAACTCAAGTCTCATGCATTTTACTACTTCTTTTCTTTTTCTTTTGATTTTTTCAAGCTCAGTGAGCAATGCATGAGACCTCTTTTCAATGCTTGTTTTGAACTAAGTTTGTTTATGTATCGTTATTATTAAGTAATTTCAGTACATTATGGATTTAAATAAGGTGTACTTGGTTTGTACTTGTTTTGAACTGGATTTACTTGTGTGTCGTTACCATTAAGTAATTTTGGTGCATTCTGAATTTAAATATGGTGCACTTGGTTTGTACTTGTTTTGAACTGAGTTTGTTTATGTGTCGTCATCATTAAGTAATTTTGTTGCATTTTGAATTTAAATAAGGTACAATTCGTCTCTTGGTTTGAACTGAATTTTCTTGTGTGTCATCATCATGAAGTAATTTTGGTGCATTATGGATTCAAATAAGTTGCATTTGGTCTGTGCTTGTTTTGAACTGAGTTTGTTTGTGTGTCATCATCATTAAGTAATTTTGGTGCGTTTTGAATTTAGCATGTTATACGTATAAGAAGAAGATGGCGATGATGATAATAATGATGACGATGATGATGATGATGGAGGAGGAGGAGAAAAAGGAAAGAGGAGATCGAAAAAATTCAAATGAGAAAAGAAAGAGGAGGAGAAGGAGGAGGATATGGAGCTGGTGGTGTGGTGGTGATGACAACAACGATAATAAAAGAGAAAGATGAATAAAAAGGAGGCGGAGGAGGAAGTCAAGAAGAAGTAGCAGTATCAGGGGTGGGAGAAGGAGGAAGAAGAAGAAGAAGTGCGTGATGTGAATTGATTGGACTTAGTTAAGTATTTTACTTAGTTGTTGAGATTTATTCTTATTAATATTAATAAACGGTTACTAACGTTCACACATTGTTAATTATAATAATGATAGTACCATTTGGTTAAAAAGATACAACCCTTTAAGAATTGTGTATGTTTAAAACATTATATCTATTGGCAATAAAAAAGTCACAATAATTTATGTATGTGATAAATAATAATTGATGTGTGCAATATATATTAAAAAATCTTTGTCCACTATTTTAACTAAAAAATTTATTAGTTTTATTGCATTTTATGAGAGTATTGTCATCAATTCTATAACAACTATGTATTGGGACAAATATTTTTCTAAAATACTCATACAAAACAAATGAAATACATGTAAAATTATATCAGTCACCAAACTGAAGTAATGTAAGATTAGTTGGTATCACTACAAGAAAAACACCCATTCAGGTACACTTGAAAAGTGTAGCCAAAAGTGAAAAAATGATGCCTTAGGCTACGGCTACGCTTTTTGGGCTACGGCTACGCTTTTTGGGGTGATTACTATTCGGCCGTTGCCTATTCTCAAAGGCTATGTTTTTCTGCACCAAGGGCTACGCTTTTGGCGTTTGGGAATAGGCTACGCTTTTCAAGTGATACTGTTTAGGACCAAAGGCTATGTTTTTCAGCTTTCATTTTCCAGAATAGGCTACGCTTTTCAACGCTACTGCATCACTTGTAAAGCGTAGCCACATTGTATACCATAGCTACTTTTTATAAGCGTAGCCTTAGGTCCTTTTTTTTGTATACTATAGCTACTGTATATAAGTGTAGCCTTAGGTCTCGTTTTTTTTTGTATACTATAGCTACTGTATATAAGTGTAGTCTTAGGTCTTGTTTTTTTTTGTATATATATATAATTATCTAATAATTATTAATACAACATAATAGTTAATATGATTACATGTATAATAATTCTGCATTTTTATTTAAATGAGTTGAATATTACAAAATAAAAATAAATACATAATTATACTAAATAATTTTTTTATATAATAAAAATTATCTCTAACCAAAATATATCTATAATATTGATCCAAAAGTACTAGAATGAAGTTAACTATAAAAATTCATACATCTCAAATATACTCTTCACTACTTTAGGACAGCGGCGCTAGAGTTAAGCAACAGAAAATTTAAGAACATTAAAGAATTAATGAACAACCTATAACCAGAGCCACAGCATGGCATGCACAACCTGGTAGAGTGTATAGACACCAACAAAATTAAGAGATAATGAAACTTACATCATCAGAGAGCTTCATGTTTTTAGTGTATATACGAAGAATTTCAAGTCGGCCAACTTCATCAGGAACACCAATATCAATTTTCCTATCAAATCTACCGAACCTTCTCAATGCTGGGTCAATGCTGTTTGGGCGATTGGTAGCTCCAATAACGATAACATGAGCACGAGATTTCAATCTATCCATAAGAGTCAAAAGCTGTGAAACAATCCTTCTTTCAATTTCACCATGTGTCTTCTCCCTCTTGGGTGCAATAGAATCAATTTCATCAATGAAGATGATGGATGGTGCATATATATATATATATATATATACTAAAATAATAAGTGAAAAAATAGTAAGAAAAACGAAAAACAAGTATAATACTATATATTCAATATATAATTCACTTAATAACAATACTTTTATCTGTATACTTATAACTTTTTTTTTTCAATTACCTGCTTATATCTTTTATGAAAAATTGAAAAGTGCTCGAAAGCGCAATCTTAAATGACATAATATATAGCACATAAATAACAAGACATAACAAATTAAAGACAGCTATATATCAACCTATACATTTTCAATTATATTTCATTTTAATCAATCTAAAATTCAAGTGCTTTTGATTTACTCACTAATAGAAGTACTCTCTACGATTGAGATTACTTAGACTAGGTGCATCATGGGCAACTAAAACCTATATAATCGAAGAAAATAAAAGAGACCGTAAAAATTGCTTATGATGAGCACGGATAAGAACAATAATAGAAAAATCAAAAAAGAATTGAGAATTAAACTTGAATAATAATCAGATTCAAAGAATATAATACTTCAATAATATTATTTATACAATTACTATTTTTAATAGAATTATTTTATTATTCTAACAAATTATACAGCTCAGCATATTAGTAAAATTTTACTATTAACAATTTTCTATACAAGAGAAATAACAATCTGTATTAACAAATTCTAATTAACAGAATAAATATCAAGTAACACTCTCCCATAAGTTTGGACTATTGGGAGAGAAGAAGTCTAACAATCCAAGCTTAGAGTAACCTGCATTGAAAGGCCTAGAAGCAAGAAAATTAGTGAGAATGTCAGCAACTTGATTATCGGAGAAGATGGGAAGAAGATGAATCAATTTTTCATGTAATTTGTCACGGATTATATGGCAATTATCAGCTTCAATAAGTTTTGTACGTTCATGAAACACAGGATTAGTGGCAATGTAAATAGCTAAATTGCTATCACAATACAGATTACACTACAAGAAAATAGAATATTTATAACAAAAAATTTGTATCAAATTTAAAATTGTTACAAATTATAGTTTTTTCCTAACAATAATTAGTTATTGTTATAAAATATTTTAATATTTTATAACAATGTGATTTCTTTTGTTACAAATTATGTTGGCTTTCGTATCGAATTGTTGTTTTATTGCAAAATGTTATAATGTTTTGTAACAAAAGATTATATTATTGCAAAAATTTAAAACATTTTGTAAAAAAATATCTATTCGTTTCAAAAGCTCTAAATATTTTGTAACAAAAAATTAATTTGTCACAAAATACAATATTTTTGTAACAAATTATTTATTTGTCACAAAATTTAAAGATTTTTTGTAACTAATAAAAAATTTTATTTCAACATATTAAATGTAATACTTCGAATTTTTTAAAATTAATATAATGAATTATTTATGATTTATTATATTTTTTTAAGATTTTATATTCAAAAATTTATTTTACTAAACATATTTAAATCAAATTAATGATACTTTGAGTTTAAATTATTTTAAAAATTAAATAATAAGTCATTTATAATTTATTATATTTATTCAAAATAAATTTTTAGAGATTTATATATTACATGGAGTATTTTCTTATTTATAATTTAATGTTTTAGTAATTGAAAAAATATGAAAATTCTATATAATTTAATTTAAATATTTGAGATTTTTTAATTTAATACTTTAAATTTTATAAATAAAAAAAATTAACTTGATTATCTCTAATTTTATCTTAATTAGTATTTATTTAAAAATAATTATAAAATAATAATAAAATAGTATTTTAAGAATAATTAATATAATTACTCTAATTCTTAAAATAAAAATATTTATTTAAAAATAATTTAAAAATTTATAGTTAAATAATATCTTTATATAATTATTATTAAATTAAAATTAATTTTCAGTTATTATACTACCCTTATTTTGATTGAAAATACTTAAATGATCTAATTCCTAATCCTAATACAACTCACACACGCCACCTCCTAAACCTAGTAGTCGTCAGCCCTCCCCTTCCCAAAATCCTTACCCAGCGGGAAAGAAAAGAAAGAAAGTAAGAGAAAGGGGAAAAGCAAACAGGGAAAAGAGGAAGAGGAGAAGGAAACAGGGAAGGAGGGGAGGACGGCGCCGGTAGGCATCACTGCTGCCGCGCCGTCGTGTCACACCCAGAGGAGGGAGGGCGCCGTTGAGCAAGGGCCAAGGAGAGAGAGCGCGTCCAGCCACCATCATCGTCGTTCAAGCCGCCGGACTGCCGCATGCAAGGAGCTTCTTGTTTCGCCGCCATCATGCCGCGCCAAGGGAGAGAGCACCGTTGAGAGAGGAGACACCGTGACACAAAAACTGCGCCGCAAAGGATGAGATCATTGTCGTCGAGGCTTCGCCACCGCCCAGCCACCGTCGCCGAAGCCGTGACGCCATCTCTGATAACTTCTTAGCATCGCCGTCGCGGATAGCTTCTTAGTGTTGCAGTCGCTTCTCCTCGTCTTCCTGTTTTGTGCGCCAGCAAGGGTAAGCAGGCTTTGAGTGTGCAAACCCTGATAACCCTTCCTTTCTCATTTTGATATCAAGTTTCTCATTGTTTTCAATTTTTGGGGACAAAATTTCTTTTGTGATTCAAAGGCCTCACTTTGATTTCTATTGAGCTTTTTGGTTGCAAGCTCTAATTCATGCCATTTTGAAGAATGAGTTTATTACTGATGATGAGTAGTGAACATTATTGAAGATTACTGAACTGTTATTGACTTATTGTTATGAGTAATGATTTTCTTAGGTTTCTCTATTATGAGTAATTTAGATTATTTTGTTGTATAGTAATTATGGAGCTGTTCCTGTTTTTTAGATGTTGTATTTTTTATTTAATTATAGAATTGTACTTGTTGTGTTTAAAAGCCAACTTGTAATGTTATTTACTAGTGTAATGTACTACGAATAACCTTCACAATTATAATTATTGTAGTTAATTTTCATAGAAAATGATCTTGCTCTCAGCTTGAAGACATAAACTAGAGCGCATAAAGTTCTGCTATGTTGTACTGTTGCATGCATATTTTTTTCACGTAGTATGTATATAGGTGGAGAATTCTTTTATGATGTAATTTTTTTCTCATGTTGCTTTATCTATTCTCGCTCGCAGGCTCAAATGCCGGATTTAAGTGGTTTTATTGAGACGAGACAGCAACTTTTTACTCTGAAACCAAATCATCGCATGAACTAGATTGGTTTTTCCGTTGCCCATCATTTGAAATCTAATAAGATTTGGATTTATATCGAGTTAAATTCTTTTTCAATTGATGCTATCTGAACTACCTATGTAAAGTACTAGTAGCATGTTGATATTAGAGCATATGCTTTAGTTCATTAATGTCTCTTCTTTATTACTGTTGGTTTTGACTTCATATGTGTAAGTATAACTAGCAGTTCACCCAATTATATTTTCTTCTATGTTTGTTGGGATACTTTGCTAGAAATTCCTTGTTTTAGCTTATATAAAACTACAAGGACCTAAGCTTGATCTAATATGGCCTAGTGCATCTGTGCGCGTAGGAAGTGAGCTATTATCTTGTTGTCAGAGTTTCTCTTTTGGTTCAAAGGAAGTAATTTAAATTTGGTTTCTTTTGGTTGTTCTGCATGTTCTTGTTCTTGTGTTTTGACAGGAATCTCACTTTCCTTGTATGAAACTTTGTGAGTGTAAAAGCATGAAAAACAGGTCAGTATATTTGTGATTGAACGATGATTAAATAGCCCAAGTTTTATGTATTCAATTGTCAATTCTTGATCATTTGTATCCTTGATTAGTTGATTTTAAACTTTGAGAATAGATTCTCAAAGAATTAGTTAATTTTAACTTCTATCTTAATTTTCACTTGGACGAAGATAGTGTTATGTGTTATTTTTAATTTTGATTTTCGTTGTTTATGTTTGCAGGGGTACAAAATTGATGACAACATGCTAGGCTTTATATTGACCGAAACATGCTAAAAGAGTCAAGGATTATAAATTCTACATTATACAAATTTTATATTAGGAAAAAATTGTATTTAGTTGAATTTATAGAACTTATTTTATTGTAAAAGAATCTTAATTATATGTAAGATATTTTAATTATCTATATGATTATATATTATATAAATGTTGAGTTAGCGCATTTAAAAAATTAATTGCAAAATGAATCTATTTGTGTAACTAAGAATAAAAAATGTTACAAAAGTAAGTAGTATTTTGTAACAAAATATTATAACATTACAAAAAAGATTTTATTTGTTAAATTTGTTATCACTTTTGTAACAAATTTCAGTTTTTGTATAAAAAAAAATTTGTTACAAAAGATTACTTTGTATTGTAACAGTTTTATTTTTTGTTATAAAACTTTTTGTAACGGGCCTTTTTTTGTTACAAATTCCTTTTGTTTCAAAATTTTGGTTTTTTGTAACAATTTTTTTTACAAATATTTCTTTTTCTTGTAGTGATAGGCTTTGTGATTGGAACACCAAGATCTTGAAGAACAAAACTCAACCATTGAGCTTCTCGGATGGCTAGAGCTAAAGCTCTATACTCTGCTTCTGAAGAGGAGGCTGCAACTGTTAGTTGTTTCTTACTCTTTCAAGTAACCAATGAAGGTCCTAAGAAAAAACATTGTGCTGAGATGGATATGCAAGAGTCAACGCAACCAGCCTAATTAGAGTCAGAGAAACCGGTAAGTTGTAAATCAGAATCTGTAGAGAAGAAGAGGCCTGTAGCAAGAAAACCCTTTATATAACGCAGCACTCTATGTGTTGTCTTCAAATGCTCAGTAGTAGTGCAATCCAAAAACTGACTCAGATTCCTAATGGCATAGCTTATGTCAAGTCTAGTATTTGATAGATATAAAAGCTTGCCCATAATTCGTCTATACTGACCAGAATCAGCGGGCAATTTCCCAGTAGTTTTACTTAGTTTTGCTCCATAATCAATAGGAGTGGTGGCAGGTTTGCACCTTTAAATCCTATTTTCTTGAGTAAATAAAGGATATATTTTCTCTGGTACAAAGCAATTTTCCGTCTTGGATCTTGCCACTTCTAGACCAAGGAAGTACTTCAAATCTCCCATGTCTTCGATCCAAAATCTCTCATAAGGAACATCTTTAACTGAGTTAATTTCATTTAGGTAATCACCTGCCAATACTAAGTCATCTACATACACTAGAATTGCTATGAATCCAAGTGATGTACTCTTGATGAGAGGCTGTCATTTAATTTGCATTGAGTGAATTTTAGCGCAAGTAAAATCGATTTGAGCTTGCAATTCCTTTGTCTATTAGCTTGTTTTAATCCATACAAGGACTTTTCAAGCTTGCAAACTTGACCTGGTGAGACTTCTAAACTTAGAGGCACCTTCATATAGACCTCCTCATTGAGTTCATCATGCAAAAATGCCGTGTTGACATCAACTTGTTTAAGGTGCCACCCTTTTACTACTGCAACAGCCAGCACCATTCTCAAAGTGCCTAGCTTTACTAAAGGAATGAAGGTATCTCGACAGTCAACACCAGCCACTTGTGTGAATTCTTTGGCAACGAGTCTTGCCTTGTGCCTCTCCACTGTGCCATCCAGGTGGTATTTGGTACGAAATACCCATTTACAGCCGTTTGATCAACCCCAATTTTGTGGTTTATCTTGTGTTGAATTTAGGAGATTTTGTCAACTTGTCCCATATTTATTCAATGAAATAGCATGGTTTTGTGAATCTCTTCTAATTTTTGTTTAAGAGTGAAAACATGCTTTTTAGGCCTTTAAATTGCTAATTTTGATTTACTTTGATTCTACTTGATGCCTTGATATGTTTGTTGAGTGATTTCAGGTTCATAAGGCAAGGAATGGATGGAAGAAGTGAAGAGAAAAGCATGCAAAGTGGAGAATTCATGAAGAAATGAGCATTTGGAGAACTCAAGGCCACGCGCACGCATCATCCATGCGTACGCGTGAGGAGGAAATTTGCCAGCGACGCGCACTGGTGCACGAAATTGCACTCACACTTTTGCAATTCCGCACAACTAACCAGCAAGTGCACTGGGTCGTCCAAGTAATACCTTACGTGAGTAAGGGTCGATCCCACGGAGATTGTCGGCTTGAAGTAAGCTATGGTTATCTTGTAACTCTTAGTCAGGATATCAATAATTATCAAGTTTAATTGTGAAAAGTATGAGAACATGAAATAAGTACTTGTTTTGCAGTAATGGAGAACAGGTTGAGGTTTTGGAGATGCTCTATCTTCTGAATCTCTGCTTTCCTACTGTCTTCTTCTTCAAGCACGCAAGGCTCCTTCCATGGCAAGCTGTATGTAGGGTTTCACCGTTGTCAATGGCTACCTCCCATCCTCTCAGTGAAAATGTTCAACGCGCTCTGTCACAGAACGGCTAATCATCTGTCGGTTCTCAATCAGGTCGGAATAGAATCCATTGATTCTTTTGCGTCTGTCACTAACGCCCAACCTTCAGGAGTTTGAAGCTCGTCACAGTCATTCAATCCTTGAATCCTACTCAGAATACTGCAGACAAGGTTTAGACCTTCCGAATTCTCTTGAATGCCGCCATCAATTCTAGCTTATACCACGAAGATTCTGATTAAGGAATCCAAGAGATATCTACTCAATCTAAGGTAGAACGGAGGTGGTTGTCAGGCACACGTTCATAGGTGAGAATGATGATGAGTGTCACGAATCATCACATTCATCAGGTTTAGGAACAAGTGATATCTTAGAATAGAAGCAAGCGTGTTTGAATGAAAAACAGTAGTAATTGCATTAATCCATCAAGACACAGCAGAGCTCCTCACCCCCAACCATGGGGTTTAGAGACTCATGCTGTAGAAGATACAATGAGAAACATCTAAAGTGTCATGAGGTGTAGATACAATGTCAAAATATCCTATTAATAGTGAATTAGTAACCTAGGGCATACATAAATGAGTAAATGACGTAAAAATCCACTTCCGGGGTCCACTTGGTGTGTGCTTGGGCTGAGCATTGAAGCTTTCATGTGTAGAGACTTTTTCTGGAGTTAAACGCCAGCTTTTATGCCAGTTTGGGTGATTAACTCCAATTTTTATGCCAGTTCCGGCGTTAAACGCTGGAAATTCTGAAGCTGATTTGCAACGCCGGTTTGGGCCATCAAATTTTGGGCAAAGTATGAACTATTATACATTTCTGGAAAGCCCAGGATGTCTACTTTCCAACGCCGTTGAGAGCGCACCAATTAGGTTTCTGTAGCTCCAGAAAATCCACTTCGAGTGCAGGGAGGTCAGAATCCAACAGCATCTGCAGTCCTTTTCAGCCTCTGAATCAGATTTTTGCTCAGGACCCTCAATTTCAGCCAGAAAATACCTGAAATCTCAGAAAAATACACAAACTCATAGTAAAGTCCAGAATAGTGAATTTTAACTAAAAATTAATAAAAATATAATAAAAACTAACTAAAATATACTAAAAACATACTAAAAACAATGCCAAAAAGCGTATAAATTATCCGCTCATCACAACACCAAACTTAAATTTTTGCTTGTCCCCAAGCAACTGAAAATCAAGATAGAATAAAAAGAAGAGAATATACTATAGGCTCCAAAATATCAAAGAAACTTAGCTCCAATTAGATGAGCGGGACTAGTAGCTTTCTGCTTCTGAACAGTTTTGGCATCTTACTTTATCCTTTGAAGTTTAGAATGATTGGCATCTATAGGAACTCAGAACTCAGATAGTGTTATTGATTCTCCTAGTTAAGTATGATTATTCTTGAACATAGCTACTTTATGAGTCTTGGCTGTGGCCCAAAGCACTCTGTCTTCCAGTATTACCACCGGATACATATATGCCACAGACACATACTAGGGTGAACCTTTTCAGATTGTGACTCAGCTTTGCTAAAGTCCCCAATTAGAGGTGTCCAGGGTTCTTAAGCACACTCTTTTTGCCTTGGATCACAAATTTATTATTATTTTTTTCTTTTTCTTTTTCCTCTTTTTTTTTACTCACTGCTTTTTCTTGCTTCAAGAATCAATTTGATGATTTTTTCAGATCCTCAATAACATTTCTCCTTTTCCATCATTCTTTCAAGAGCCAACAATTTTAACATTCTTAAAACTACAAATTCAAAAGAAATATGCACTGTTCAAGCATTCATTCAGAAAACAAAAAGTATTGTCACCACATCAAACTAATTCAACTAGTTTCAGAGATGAATTTGAAATCCTGTACTTCTTGTTCTTTTGTGATTAAAGCATTTTTCATTTAAGAGAGGTGATGGATTCATAGGACATTCATAGCTTTAAGATATAAACCTTAAATTTTATTAATCATGAATTAAGAACAAGACTCAAAAATAGATATAAGATAAGACTAATAGTGATATATCAAAAATTCAAGTAGGCTCCTAATGATAGAGGTTATCACAGAGTTAGGACTCAACAACCTTGATTTTGAGAAGTGGATGCTCCCTCAACTTGAGGGGAGAACTTTTGGCGTTTCAACTCTTGAAGTTCACGCCCCTATTTTTCTTGTTCCTTCAGCAATTTGCAGAGCATGCAGTTTTGATTCTGCTGTTCTTCCTTAAGTTGTTCCATAGTTTCTTACAACTTGGTGATAGATGATTCTAGGCTGGCCCAGTAGTTAATTTCAGAAAATTCAGGGAGGAACTCCTGCACCCTCTTTTTGATAGAGTTGTCTTGCATTTGTCCTTCCATTGACTTCTTAGTGATTGGATGTTCAATTGGTATGAATTCATCTACTCCCATCTTCACCCCAGCTTCTTTACAGAGCAAGGAGATCAAGCTTGGGTAAGCCAGTTTGGCTTCAGTGGAATTCTTGTTTGCAATTGTGTAGATCTCACAAGCAATCAGATGATGAACCTCCACTTCTCTTCCAAGCATAATGCAATGAATCATCACTGCTCTCTTGATAGTGACCTCAGAACGGTTGCTAGTGGGCAATATGGAGCGCCCAATAAAGTCTAGCCAGCCTCTTGCAATTGGTTTGAGGTCTCCCCTCTTGAGGTGGTTTGGGACACCTTTTGAATTGGTTATCCAATTAGTTCCAGGGAGGCAAATGTCTTCTAAAACTTGATCCAACCCCTTATCTGCTCTTACCATTCTCCTATTAAAGGATTCAGGATCATCTTGCAGTTGAGGCAATTTGAAGACCTCTCTTATTTTGTCCAGATGGAAGTAGATAACTTTCCCTCTGACCATGGTTCTGTAAGTATGGAAAGCAGTTCCAGTCATTCTCTGCTTATCTGTCAGCCACAGATTTGAGTAGAATTCCTGAACCATATTTCTTCCAACCTTTATCTCAGGATTGGTTAGAACTTCCCATCCTCTGTTTCGAATTTGCTCTTGGATCCCTGGATATTCATCTTCTTTCAGATCGAATTTGACTTCCGGGATCACTTACCTCAGACCCATTATTTTGTGATAATGGTCTTCATGTTCTTTGGTTAAGAACTTCTCTTGATTCCAAAGACTCTTTGGATTATTCTCTTTCTTGCCTCTTAAATTGGTTTGGTTTCCCTTAGGAGCCATGATCTTGATGAATCTTGGCTTAGTGATCACGGAAAAGCACACCAAACTTAGAGGTTTGCTTGTCCTCAAGCAAAAGAAAGGAAAGAGGGGAGAGAGGAGGAGAGCAAATTCGAATGGTGGGGAGAAAGAGGTGGCCGAACGTGTATTTATAAGGGAGGGGGAGAGATTTCAAAAATTTTGAAGGAGATTTGAGAAGATATGGAAAGAATTTGAGAAAAATTTGAGTTTTTAAAGAAGATTTGGGAAGGATTTGAAAGAGATTTGAAGAATGATTTTAATTTTTGAAAATTTGAAGGTGAATGATGAAAGTTTGAAATGTGTTTATGTAGAAAATTATGGATCAAAACAGGAAAGTTTGAAAAAATTTTAATTAGAAAGCAAAATCTCCGTCCCCCACCTTTCTGGCGTTAAACGCCCAGAATGGTATCCATTCTAGCGTTTAACACCCAATTGTTGGCCATTGTGGGCGTTTAACGCCCAGCCAGGTACCCTGGCTGGCGTTAAACGCCAGAATTCCCTTTATCACTGGGCGTTTTGATAAACACCCAGGATGCTGCACAACTGGCGTTAAACGCCCAGAATGGGCAAAAATGGCACCTTTACTGGCGTTAAACGCCCAGAATGGTGCCCATTCTGGCGTTTAACGCCCAAAGTACCCTTTACTGGCATTTTTTCGCCAGCAAGCTCTTTTTCTTTGCTTTTTGCACTGAATCCTTCTGTAACTCTGTGAATTCCTTCAATTTTGATTATTGCCCTTGTAGAAACAAAACATATAACCTGTTAATGACTGGGTTGCCTCCCAGCAAGCACTTCTTTATTGTCTTTAGCTGGACCTTCACTGAGGATCATTCCAGCCTCAGTTTTGAGCATTCTTGCTCAAAATTGCTTTCAAGATAATGCTTGATCCTCTGTCCATTAACAATGAACTTTTTGTCAGAATCAGTATCCTGAAGCTCAACATATCCATATGGTGACACTCTTGTAATCACATACGGACCCCTCCATCGGGATTTAAGTTTTCCTGGGAACAATCTGAGCCTAGAGTTGAAGAGCAGAACTTTTTGTCCTGGCTCAAAGACTCTGGATGACAACTTCTTGTCATGCCACTTCTTTGCCTTTTCCTTATAAATCTTTGCATTTTCAAAGGCACTGAGTCTAAATTCATCTAGCTCATTTAGCTGGAGCAATCTTTTTTCACCAGTTAACTTAGCATCCAGGTTTAGGAATATGGTTGCCTAATAGGCTTTATGTTCCAGTTCCACGGGCAGATGACAGGCCTTGCCATACACAAGTTGGTATGGAGAGGTTCCTATTGGAGTCTTGAATGCTGTTCTGTATGCCCACAGAGCATCATCCAAGCTCTTTGCCCAATCCTTTCTTCGGGCCATTACAGTCCATTCTAGGATTCTTTTTAGCTCTCTGTTAGAGACTTCAGCTTGCCCATTTGTCTGTGGATGATATGGGGTTGCCACTTTGTGGCTAATTCCATATCGGACCATAGCAGAGTAAAGCTGTTTATTGCAGAAATGAGTACCCCTATCACTGATTAGGACTCTGGGAACACCAAATCTGCTGAAGATGTGTTTCTGGAGGAATTTCAGCATGGTCTTAGTATCATTAGTGGGTGTAGCAATTGCTTCTACCCACTTAGATACATAGTCCACTGCCACTTGAATGTAAGTGTTTGAGTATGATGGTGGAAACGGACCCATGAAGTCAATCCCCCATACATCAAACAATTTAATCTCTAAGATCCCTTGTTGAGGCATGGCGTATCCGTGAGGCAAGTTACCAGCTCTTTGGCAGCTGTCACAGTTACGCACAAACTCTCGGGCATCTCTATAGAGAGTAGGCCAGTAGAAGCCACATTGGAGGACCTTAGTGGCTGTTCGCTCACTTCCAAAATGTCCCCCATACTGTGATCCAAGGCAGTGCCATAGGATCCTTTGTGCTTCCTCTCTGGGTACACATCTGCGGATCATTCCATCTGCACATCTCTTAAAGAGATATGGCTCATCCCATAGGTAGTACTTGGCATCTGAAATTAATTTCTTTCTTTGCACCCTGCTGTACTCCTGGGGTATGAACCTCACAGCTTTGTAATTTGCAATATCTACAAACCATGGAGCTTCCTGAATGGCAAAGAGTTGCTCATCTGGGAAAGTCTCAGAGATCTCAGTAGAAGGGAGGGACGCCTCAGCTACTGGTTCTATTCGGGATAGATGATCAGCTACTTGGTTCTCTGTCCCTTTTCTGTCTCTTATTTCTATATCAAACTCTTGCAGAAGTAACACCCATCTTATGAGCCTGGATTTTGAATCCTGCTTTGTGAGTAAGTACTTAAGAGTAGCATGGTCAGTGTACACAATCACCTTTGATCCCACTAGATAGGATCTAAACTTGTCAATGGCATAGACCACTGCAAGTAACTCTTTTTCTGTGATTGTGTAATTCTTCTGTGCATCATTTAGAACACGGCTGGCATAATAAATGACGTGCAGAAGCTTGTTATGCCTCTGTCCCAACACTGCACCAATGGCATGGTCACTGGCATCACACATTAGTTCGAATGGCAATGTCCAGTCTGGTGCAGAGATAACTGGTGCTGTGACCAGCTTGGCTTTCAGGGTCTCAAATACCTGCAGACACTGTGTGTCAAACACAAATGGTGTGTCGGCAGCTAGCAGGTTGCTCAGAGGTTTAGCAATTTTCGAAAAATCCTTTATAAACCTTCTGTAGAATCCTGCATGTCCCAGAAAGCTTCTGATTGCCTTAACATTGGCAGGTGGTGGTAATTTTTCAATTACCTCTACCTTTGCCTTATCCACCTCTATTCCTTTGCTTGAAATTTTGTGCCCAAGGACAATTCCTTCAGTCACCATAAAGTGACATTTCTCCCAGTTTAAAACCAGGTTAGTCTCTTGGCACCTTTTCAGGACAAGTGCTAGGTGGTTAAGACAGGAGCTGAATGAGTCTCCATATACTGAGAAGTCATCCATGAAGACTTCCAGGAATTTCTCTACCATATCAGAGAAGATGGATAGCATGCATCTCTGAAAGGTTGCAGGAGCATTACATAGACCAAAAGGCATCCTCCTGTAGGCAAACACGCCAGAAGGGCAAGTGAATGCTGTTTTCTCTTGGTCTTGAGGATCTACTGCAATTTGGTTGTAACCTGAATAGCCATCCAAAAAGCAGTAATAATCATGACCAGCTAGTCTTTCTAGCATTTGGTCTATGAATGGTAAAGGAAAATGATCTTTTCTGGTGGCTGTATTGAGCCTTCTATAGTCAATACACATACGCCACCCTGTGACTGTTCTTGTAGGAACCAGTTCATTTTTTTCATTATGAACTACTGTCATGCCTCCCTTCTTGGGAACAACTTGGACAGGGCTCACCCAGGGGCTATCAGAAATAGGATAAATAATCCCAGCCTCTAGTAATTTAGTGACCTCTTTTTGCACCACCTCCTTCATGGCTGGATTTAGCCGCCTTTGTGGTTGGACCACTGGTTTGGCATTATCCTCCAATAGGATCTTGTGCATGCATCTTGCTGGGCTAATGCCCTTAAGATCACTTATGGACCACCCAAGAGCTGTCTTGTGTGTCCTTAGCACTTGAATCAGTGCGTCCTCTTCCTGTGGATTTAAACAGAGCTTATGATTACAGGAAAGGTATCACCTTCCCCCAGAAATGCATATTTCAGGGATGGTGGTAATGGTTTGAGCTCGGGTTTGGGAGGTTTCTCCTCTTCCTGAGGGATTTTCAGAGGTTCTATTATTCTCTCTGATTCCTCCAAAGCAGGCTGAACATCTTTAAAGATGTCTTCTAGCTCTGATTCGAGACTCTCTGTCATATTGATCTCTTCCACCCAAGAGTCAATAATGTCAGCGCCCATGCAGTCATTCGATGTGTCTGGATGCTGCATAGCTTTTACAGCATTCAACTTGAACTCATCCTCATTGACTCTCAGGGTTACTTCCCCTTTTTGTACATCAATGAAAGTTCATCCAGTTGCTAGGAAAGGTCTTCCTAGAATGAGAGTTGCACTCTTGTGCTCCTCCATTTCCAGCACTACAAAGTCAGTTGGAAAGGCGAATGGCCCAACCTTGACAATCATGTCCTCAATTATGCCTGATGGATATTTAATGGAGCCATCAGCAAGTTGGAGGCATATCCGGGTTGGTTTGACTTCTTCAGTCAACCCAAGCTTTCTGATAGTGGATGCAGGTATTAGATTGATACTTGCTCCAAGGTCACACAGGGCTGTCTTGGTGCAAGCACCTTCTAATGTGCATGGTATCATAAAGCTTCCTAGATCTTGAAGCTTTTCTGGTAAGCTTTTCAGAATGACTGCACTGCATTCTTCAGTGAGAAACACTTTTTCAGTTTCTCTCCAATCCTTCTTATGACTTAAGATCTCTTTCATGAACTTAGCATAAGAAGGTATTTGCTCAAGTGCTTCTGCAAACGGAATCTTTATTTCAAGAGTCCTTAAATAGTCTGCAAAGCGGGCAAATTGCTTATCCTGTTCCACTTGGCGGAGTTTCTGAGGATACGACATCTTGGCTTTATATTCATCAACCTTAGTTGCTGCAGGTTTATTCCTTACAGAGGTGGTTGGAGAAGCCTTTTTAGAGGGGCTACTATCAGCACTCTCAGGTGTCTGATTCCCCATTGGCGTTTGAATGCCAAGATTGGGTGAAGAATGGGCGTTTAACGCCAACTTTTTCCCTTTTTCTGGCGTTTGAACGCCAGAACTGGGCAGGGAATGGGCGTTTAACGCCAGCTTTTCCCCCTTTTCTGGTGTTTGGACGCCAAGAGTATTCCTTTCTGGGCTCTTACTATCTTCAGAGGGATTTTGGACAGTGGTTTGGTTATCCTCTGTCAATTGTCCCTTTATTGGCTTCTTGCTACTTTGAGCAGTGTTATTCAATGTCTTCCCACTCCTCAGTTGAACTGCTTGGCATTCTTCTGTTATCTGTTTAGATAACTGCTATTTTGCCAGATTCAACTGTGATTCTATGTTCTTGTTAGCAATTTTAGTTTCTTGGAGCATCTCTTTAAATTCTGCTAACTGTTTTGTCATAAGGTATAATTGCTGATTAAGCTCAACCATCTGTTCTTGAGGATTAGGATCAGTGGCTACTGCCATAACTTCTTCTTTTGTAGAGAACTCATTGTTAGAGTACAAATATTAATTTCTAGCAACAGTGTCTATAAGCTCTTGAGCCTCTTCAATCGTCTTTCTCATATGTATAGATCCACCAGATGAGTGGTCTAGAGACATCTGAGCTTTTTCTGTAAGCCCATAGTAGAAGATGTCTAACTGTACCTACTCTAAAAACATTTCAGAGGGGCATTTTCTTAGCATACCTCTATACCTCTCCCAAGCATTATAAAGGGATTCATTATCCTCTTGTTTAAAGCCTTGGATGTCCAGCCTTAGCTGTGTCATCCTTTTTGGAGGGTAAAATTGATTCAGGAATTTGTCTGATAACTGTTTCCATGTCTTTATGCTTGCTGTAGGTTGGTTATTCAACCACCTCTTAGCTTGATCTTTTATAGCAAATGGAAACAGTAATAGTCTGTAGACATCCTGATCCACCTCTTTATCACGTACTGTGTCAGCATTTTGTAAGAATTGTGCCAGAAACTCAGTAGGTTCTTCCTGTGGAAGACCAGAATACTGGCAATTTTGCTGCACCATGATAATGAGTTGAGAATTTAGCTCAAAGCTGCTTGCTTTAATGGGAGGTATACAGATGCTACTCCCATATGCAGCTGTAGTGGGGTTAGCATATGACCCCAAAGTCCTTCTGGACTGTTCAATTCCACTTAGGTCCATAATGGAGAAAGGGACTATGATATGAATTCACAAGTAAAGTAAAATTTTTTTTTAGTTGACCGAAAAAAATAAAATAAAACAAAAGGAAAATAAAATAAATTTTCGAAAACTAAAAGAAATAAGATCAAAGCAAATTGAAGACTAAATCAAGTAGTTAATTAAAAAGATTTTGGAATTAGCAATTGAAAAGATATGATTGAAAATTATTTTGAAAGAGATTTAATTTTTTTTTTGAAATGAGGAAAGAGAAAAACAACAAAATGACACCAAACTTAAAATTTTTAGAAAATCAGACACAAATTTTTGAAAACTTAAAGGAAAACACAAAGAAGACACCAAACTTAAAATTTTTAAGGATCAAGAAAGGCCTAAGGGTATGCAAATTCGAAAAATAAAAGAAAACAAAAGCATGCAATTGACACCAAACTTAAAATATGAAACTAAACTCAAATAAAAGACTCTAAACCAACAAAAATAAAACAATCCTAATCTAAGCAACAAGATAAACCGTCAGTTGTCCAAACTCGAACAATCCCCGGCAACGGCGCCAAAAACTTGGTGCACGAAATTGCAATCACACTTTTTCAATTCCGCACAACTAACCAGCAAGTGCACTGGGTCGTCCAAGTAATACCTTACGTGAGTAAGGGTCGATCCCACGGAGATTGTCGGCTTGAAGCAAGCTATGGTTATCTTGTAACTCTTAGTCAGGATATCAATAATTATTAAGTTTAATTGTGAAAAGTATGGGAACATGAAATAAGTACTTGTTTTGCAGTAATGGAGAACTGGTTGAGGTTTTGGAGATGCTCTATCTTCTGAATCTCTGCTTTCCTACTGTCTTCTTCTTCAAGCACGCAAGGCTCCTTCCATGGCAAGATGTATGTAGGGTTTCACCATTGTCAATGGCTACCTCCCATCCTCTCAGGGAAAATGTTCAACGCGCTCTATCACAGCACGGCTAATCATCTGTCGGTTCTCAATCAGGTCGGAATAGAATCCATTGATTCTTTTGCGTCTGTCACTAACGCCCAACCTTCAGGAGTTTGAAGCTCATCACAGTCATTCAATCCTTGAATCCTACTCAAAATACTACAGACAAGGTTTAGACCTTCCGGATTCTCTTAAATGCCACCAGCAATTCTAGCTTATACCACGAAGATTCTGATTAAGGAATCCAAGAGATATCTACTCAATCTAAGGTAGAACGGAGGTGGTTGTCAGGCACACGTTCATAGGTGAGAATGATGATGAGTGTCACGAATCATCACATTCATCAGGTTTAGGAACAAGTGATATCTTAGAATAGAAGCAAGTGTGTTTGAATGAATAACAGTAGTAATTGCATTAATCCATCAAGACACAGCAGAGCTCCTCACCCCCAACCATGGGGTTTAGAGACTCATGCTGTAGAAGATACAATGAGAAACGTCTAAAGTGTCATGAGGTGTAGATATAATGTCAAAATATCCTATTAATAGTGAACTAGTAACCTAGGGCATACATAAATGAGTAAATGACGTAAAAATCCACTTCCGGGGTCCACTTGGTGTGTGCTTGGGCTGAGCATTGAAGCTTTCATGTGTAGAGACTTTTTCTGGAGTTAAACGCCAGCTTTTATGCCAGTTTGGGCGTTTAACTCCAATTTTTATGCCAGTTCCGGCGTTAAACGCTGGGAATTCTAAAGCTGATTTTCAACGCCGGTTTGGGCCATCAAATCTTGAGCAAAGTATGGACTATTATACATTGCTGGAAAGCCCAGGATGTCTACTTTCCAAAGCGGTTGAGAGCGCGCCAATTGGGCTTCTGTAGCTCCAGAAAATCCACTTCAAGTGCAGGGAGGTCAGAATCCAACAGCATCTGCAGTCCTTTTCAGCCTCTGAATCAGATTTTTGCTCAGGACCCTCAATTTCAGCCAGAAAATACCTGAAATCTCAGAAAAACACACAAACTCATAGTAAAGTCCAGAAAAGTGAATTTTAACTAAAAATTAATAAAAATATAATAAAAACTAACTAAAATATACTAAAAACAATGCCAAAAAGCGTATAAATTATCCGCTCATCACGCACGCGCACGCGTGACGTTGATCACGTGACCTTATTAAAGTGAATTCGCTGGGGGCGATTTCTGAGCTTTCCAGGCCCAAATCTAACTCATTTCTAAAGCTGTTTGATACAGAACTCAAGATGGGTCAAGGGAGGAGCAATTAGGTAGTGTAGGAAACATGCCATAGGTTTGTTCTAGAGAGAGAAGCTCCCTTTTCTCTCTAGAAATTAGGGTTCTTAGTTTAGATTTCTCTTAGATTTAGGTTTAATCACTTGTTTTGATTTAGTTTCCTTTACTTTTTCTTGATTTGCTTCAATCTTCTTAGTTTTTCTTGTTATTTCCTTTATTTTACCATTTTTCATGTTTATGAGCACTTTGTTGATTTTAATTTCACTTAATGCAATTTTTGTTTGATGTTCTTATGGTTAATTACTTTGTTGATTGTTACTTTTCTTGCATTAGGTAGTAGTAGATTTTATTCTTCCTTGCAATTTTATGATGCTTTCCTTTTATGCTTTCCAAGTATTTGACAAAATGCTTGGTTGGATGTTAGAGTAGTTTTTGAGCATTCTTGGCTTGGAAAGAGAAATTAGGAAATCTTGAGTCATTAATACCCAATTTAGATTGGTGATCTAGAGTTGTTAGTTAATATTGTTTCTATTGACTCTAATCTCTTGCTAATTCAATTAGTAAGTTAATTAGGACTTATGGATTGAGATTAACTAGCCCTATTTGACTTTCTCTCTATATGAAGATAACATTATACCTTATTCCTATGTTGGAGATGACGAAATAGGATTAGATCTTGTTAAGTATTGTATTATGATTAATGACTAGGATAGAAAACCTATATTCTCAATCCTTGCCATGGATGTCTCTTTTTAGTAATCACTATCTTTAATTGTTTGCTTTACATTTCTTGCCTTTTTAATTTCTTGTTTTAACAACCCAACCCCCTTTAATCTTATAACCGATAATTGAGCACTCGATTGTGATTCCTAGGGAGAACGACCCGGGACTAATACTCTCAGTTATTTTTATTGGGTTGGACTTGTGACAACCAAAATTAAACTTTGCTTTGAGGATCAATTGTCGGTTTAGGTTATGCTCACAACAAAATTATTTTGTTAAATTCCGAAATGGTATAAATCCTCACTATCAAGTTTGTGCGCCGTTACCGGGGAATCGTAATGTGTGCTTGTTATTGGTTATTGTATATATGTCAATATTGTGAATAGCTTGATTTTTTGTTTGTTTGCTAGTTTTGCTAGTTGTAGGACTTTACTTTCTTTGTTTCTTGTTAGCTTTTGCTTTTGTTTTCCCTTTCACCTTGAATTCTCACCCTTTTGGCTGTGCGTTTGATTCAAACTATGTTGTAGGAAATGGAAGCTTTAAATGAAGGATTGCATCATGGATTTAGAGATCAAAGATGGGAGGAGTCCCAAGCTTATGGACAACTTCCATGGCAACACCCTCCTCTGGTTTCTTATGGGTACAATCTGACTCCTAATGTATATTGACTTAATAGATGTGGCGTCCCTCATTGTGGTTGTCAACCACAATCACCATATGCATATGACCTCTCCCTCAATATAGCCCCCAACAACCCTACTCACAAGCCTCATACCACTATTCACCTCCATATGATCCTAACCCATATCCACCATACCAACCACCATATGAGCCATACTTAGAGCCACCACCATTCCAACATCAATATTCTCAAGAACCATCAATCCCATATACATCACCTCCATATCCTTACCAAGATCGACCACCTTCCAATTATGAACCCTTTTCCCCAAACAATGAACTCTCCTTCTCACCATCACCTTCGGTGAATGAAGCCTTCCAACCCTTCATGCAAGAACAACAAGACCTATATTCTCAACTTCAAAAGCAAGAAGAGGAGCAGAAGGGGTTAGAAACCATGTTAGCTACTATGACTGAAGTTGCTAACTGCATGGCCTCCTACCTAAGCTCATTTATTCAAGACACTCCCATTGACGAATGTGGATGATCAACCAATGAGTATACCAAGGGAGTGAATTTGGAGCTTCAAAGTGAAGAAGAGGAGTTGAAGCAAGAATCACAACCAAGGGAGAAAGTTGTGATAATTGAGCCGGAAGGAGTGGCTGGAGAATTAGGAGAGGTTGAACAAGGATTGGACTCAATCATTGATGAGTTCTTGTCTGCACTAACAAATCACCTCAATGATCCTATTGAGCTTTCTTCCATTGAACTTGAAAGCAATGTTAAGGAGGGTGTGAAACCTCCAAAGAATAGGATGAATGATGAAGAATTGGAAGAAGTTGAACAAGCAACAAATCTTCCTCTTGAGGATGATTCCACACCAACACATGTTCCTTTTGTATTTGAGGAGTCTCCTTCCATTAAAATTGAGGTTGATGTTGAGATAAGTTCCACATTACCTCTAAGTTGTGACACGAAGGATGGAGAGGAGCTAGAAGAGGTTGGTGAGAAAGTGATTGAATGTGAAGAACTTTGTCAAGAAGTGGACATGGAAGATGCTTGTCAAGAGGTAGAGGTAGTCAAAGAAGAGCACAAAGGAGTGAAGCTCACATTGTCAAAGTTGTTAGAGACCTCTCTTCCTAAGCAACCATCTATTCTTTCATTCAAGTGGGTAAATCTCTTATCTCTAAACTTTGTTATTCTACTTGAATATGGTTTGCTTGAAATGGATGGCCAACTTAGAGCTCTTTGTAGAATGAAAAGCAAGAAAGAGTTGGTTAGTGGTTGGTACCACAATTCAAGGTTTACTATGGTTGCCTCATCTATGTTTAAGTGCAATAATTGGTGTAGTGCTACATTGAATGGGCCTAGGAAGGTGTTTGGGTGCCTAATTGAGAATTCACAAGCCTTGTCACCCGGATTGAACTATGGTAGTCAAAAAGACGATGGGTGCAAAACACAGTTTGGGACCCCGGAATTCATTTCAACAATCAACACTCTTGGGGTCTTGTCACTTGCTCAAGCTTACTTGAAGGCCTTGTGCACCTAATTTGAGATCCTGGTGGACATTGGATATGCAAACATTAGTGGGGATTCAAGGATGAGTACAAGCATAAGCCACCATAGCAAGGACCCCATCAATGGTCCAACTTAAGGACTTTAAATAAAAGTGCTAGGTGGGAGACACCCCACCATGGTAAACTCTTTCCATTCTCTTGTAAATATAATCAATGAATGAATTGAGTTTCCATTGTTAGGTAGTTTTCTTCCTTTTTATAGTCTTGTATACATTGCTTAGTTACATGTTAAAATAGGTTTAATTTCATGTTTGATTTTGTTTGTTTGGTTTATTTGGGAGTCTAGTATGTTAAATAAGGTTTTATGGTATTTTGATAGCTGTTGGGAGGTTTGGAATGCTTGGTTTGGTGCTAGAACTTAGAAAATTTTAAAAAATAGAGCACCCAGCCACGTGTCCGCATCACCCACGCGTACGGGTGACCGCCCAAGTTTCCAACCCCTCACGCATATGCCTCGCCCACGCGTATGCGTGACACCGCAAAATTTTTAGTCGCAGTACAAAAACCAGAGTTGTACGCGTTGTGTGCTGAAATTGTGCTTCTAGCACAATTTTGACCCAAGCGTATGCGTGAGCTACGCATACGCGTCATCTCTCTCTGTGCACTATCACGCGTGTGCATCGATGATGTGTACGCATCACACCTCACTTCTGCTACTCACGCGTGACGTGAAGCGTACGCGTGACTTACTGCCCTGTTTCACCCACCTACTTTTCTTCTCCTCTTTCCATTTCTTTCCTTCTTCTCTCTTCTCTTCTTTTCTTTCCCTTCTTCAACCATCATCCAACACTATCAATCACCATCTATCACCATCTCTTTTAGTTAGTTAGTTTGTTAGTTATTTAGTTAGTTTAATTTTTGTTTAATTTTCTATTTTTGGTGCTAAATGTTGGATTATTAATCTTGTTTGCTATTTATTGCTGCTGATTACTGATAGGATGCTTGATACACCACTATTTTGTGGTATATCTTGTGCTTAATTGAGTGGATTTTACCCACTAATCTCACATTTATTCATATAAATTGCATGTTTTACATTTTTCCTTCCTGATTTTGTGCTATAATTGAAAACATGCTTTTTTGGCCTTAAATTCACTATTTTTAATCCTCTCTTATTACCATTCGATGCCTTGATATGCGTATTTAGTGTTTTCAGAGATTACAAGGCAGGAATGGCTTAGAGGATGGAAAAGAAGCATGCAAAAGTGGAAGGAATACAAGAAGCTGAAGGAACTGCAAAGTTGTCAACCCTGACCTCTTCGCACTCAATCAATGATAACTTGAGTTACAAAGATCCAAATGAGACGGTTTTAGTTGCGTTGGAAAGCTAACATCTGGGGCTTCGAAATGATAGATAATTTGCTATAGTGGCCATGCAGCTAGGTGATGCGTATGTGCACTTGACGCGCACGCGCACATTGGCGAAAAGTCCATCGGCGTGCACACGCACCTGGCACGTATGCGCGACATGCGCGAAGTATTGCAACTACAGAAATCGCCCCAGTTTTTGGGGCTATTTTGACCCAGTTTTCAGCCCAGAAAATATAGATTAGAAGCTGTAGAGTGGGGGAATTTCTTCATTCAACACACAACTTACCATTATTAACAATTTTAGGTTTTAGATGTAGTTTTCTAGAGAGAGAGGCTCTCTCCTCTCTCTAGGTTTTAGGATTTAGGATTTCTCTTAGTTTTAGGTTTATTTCTTTCCAATTCCAGGTTCAATGTTCCTTTAATTTAGTTTCTCTTCTACTTTTATTTATTCTACTACTTTAATTTATGAATTCTCATGTTAGATTTGATTTCTCTTATTAATGCAATTTGAGGTATTTCATGTTTATTGCTTGCTTCTCCGTTTGTTGTTATTGAATCTATTGGCTTTGGTTGAGTAATTGATGACACTTGAGTTATCAAACTCCTTTGTTGATTGATAATTGAAATTTGCTAGTTGATTTGAATTCCACTAACTCTCTTCCTTCCATAGGAGTTGACTAGGACCTGGGGAATCAAATTGATTTATCCACTTGACTTACCTTCATGGTTAGAGGGTGACCAAGTGGGAGCAATGAATAATTCTCATCACAATTGATAAGGATAACTAGGATAGGACATCCAGTTCTCATACCTTGCCAAGAGCTCTTCTAGTTATTAATTTACTTTCTTGCCATTTTATTTCCTTGCTCCCTTATTCAAAAACCCCAAAAGATACCTTTACATAACCAATTATAAGCACACTTCCCTGCAATTCCTTGAGAGATGACCCGAGATTTAAATACTTCGGTTTATTTTTATTGGGCTTGTTACTTGTGACAACCAAGTTTTTGTACGAAAGGATTCTTGTTGGTTTAGAAGCTACACTTTCAATGAGAATTTATTTGTGAAATTCTAGACCACGCAGGAGTCCGCTGATGAGCGAATAATTTATGCGCTTTTTTGGCATTGTTTTTAGGTAGTTTTTAGTAGGATCTAGCTACTTTTAGGGATGTTTTTATTAGTTTTTATACAAAATTCACATTTCTGGACTTTACTATGAGTTTGTGTGGTTTTTTGTGATTTTAGGTATTTTCTGGCTAAAATTGAGGGACCTGAGCAAAAATCTGATAGGAGGCTGACAAAGGACTGCTGATGCTATTAGATTCTGACCTCCTTACACTCAAGATGGATTTTCTGGAGCTACAGAACTCCAAATGGTGCGCTATCAACTTCGTTGGAAAGTATACATCCAGGGCTTTTTAGCAATATATAATAGTTTACACTTTATTCGAGTTAAGACGACGCAAACTGGTGTTCAACGCTAGTTTCAGGATGCATTCTGGAGTAAAACGCCAGAAACACGTCACAAACCAGAGTTAAACACCAAAAATACATTACAACTTGGCGTTTAAACCCAAGAGAAGCCTCTGCACGAGTAAAGCTCAAGCTCAGCCCAAGCACACACCAAAGTGGGCCCCGGAAGTGGACTTTTGAACTTAGACTTATTTCTGTAAACCGAAGTAACTAGTTTACTATAAATAGAACTTTTTACTATTGTATTAGTCATCTTGGTGATCCCGGTTCCCTCTCTGGGCCTGGAACCAATGAACACCTTTATCACCTATGTATTTTCAATGGTGGAGTTTCTACACACCATAGATTAAGGTGTGGAGCTTTGCTGTACCTCGAGAATTAATGCAATTACTATTGTTCTTCTATTCAAAATCAAGCTTATTCTTTATTCTAAGATATCACTCGTACTTCAGCCTGATGGATGTGATGATCCGTGACACTCATCATCATCTGTCCTTATGAACGCGTGCCTGACAACCACTTCCGTTCTACAAGCGAAAGCTAGAGTGTGTATCTCTTGGATTCCTGACTCACGACGCATGGTTGCCTCGCCTGACAACCGAGCCTCCCATTCCGTGAAATCAGAGTCTTCGTGGTATAAGCTAGAATTATTGGTGGCCCTTTCTAAGATCCAGAAAGTCTAAACCTTGTTTGTGGTATTCCGAGTAGGATCTGAGATGGGATGACTATGATGAGCTTCAAACTCGCGAGTGTTGGGTGTAGTGACAGACAAAAAAAGATCAATTGATCCTATTCTGACATGATTGAGAACCGACAGATGATTAGCCGTGCTGTGACAGAGCATTTGGACCATTTTCACTCAGAGGACGGGAGGTAGCCATTGACAACGGTGAAACCCAACATACAGCTTGCCATGGAAAGGGGTAAGAATGATTGGATGAAAGCAGTAGGAAAGCAAAGATTCAGAAGGAACACAGTATCTTCATGCGCTTATCTGAAATTCCCACCAATAAACTACATAAGTATCTCTATCTTTACTTTATGCTTTATTTATTTTTATTTTCAAAAACCATTATAACCATTATAATCTGCCTGACTAAGATTTACAAGATGATCATAGCTTGCTTCATACCAAAAATCTCCGTGGGATCGACCCTTACTCACGTAAGGTATTACTTGGACGACCTAGTGCACTTACTGGTTAGTTGTGCGAAGTTGTGAAGAATGTGAGTGAACCATAGTATTGTGCACTAAGTTTTTGGAGCCATTTCTAGGAATTGTTCGAGTTATGAAAAGTATGAATCATAATTTTGCCGATCAAGTTTTTGGCACCGTTGCCGGGGATTGTTTGAGTTTGGACAACTGACGGTTCATCTTGTTGCTCAGATTAGGTAATTTTCTTTTGAAAAATTTGTCAAAAATCTTTCCAAAAAATTTTCTTTGTTTTCGTTTTTCCAAAATTATTTTTTGAAAAATCCAAAAAAATTAACAAAATCATAAAAACCAAAAAATATTTTTGCGTTTCTTGTTAGAGTCTAGTGTCAATTTTTAAGTTTGGTGTCAATTGCATGTTTTTAAAAATTTGTGCATTTTTTTCGAAAATCTCATGCATGGTGTTCTTCATGATCTTCAAGTTTTTCTTGATAAGTCTTCTTGTTTGATCTTCATATTTTCTTGTTTTGTGTCTTTTGTTGTTTTTCATATGCATTTTTGCATTCATAGTGTCTAAGCATAAAAAATTTCTAAGTTTGGTGTCTTGCATGTTTTTTTTTTCTTGAAAATTTTTCAAAAATAAATCTTGATGTTCATCTTGATCTTCAAAGTGTTCTTGGTGTTCATATTGACATTCATAGTGTTCCTGCATGCATCATGTGTTTTGATCCAAAATTTTCATGTTGTGAGTCATTTTTGTGTTTTTCTCTCTCATCATTAAAAATTTAAAAATAAAAAAATATATTTCCCTTATTTCTCTCAAAAATTCAAAATCTTTGGGTTGACTTAATAAAAAATTTTTAAAATAAGTTATTTCTTGTTAGTCAAGTCAAGATTTCAATTTTAAAAATCTTATCTTTTCAAATTTTTTTTTCAAAATCAAATCTTTTCTTTTTCCTTTTGTTATTTTCGAAAAAGTTTTTAAAATTGATTTTCAAAATCTTTTTCTTATCTTTATTTCAAATTTTCGAAAACTTTGCTAACAATTAATGTGATTGATTTAAAAATTTGAAGTTTGTTACTTTCTTGTTAAGAAAGGTTCAATCTTTAATTTCTAGAATCATATCTTTTAGTTTCTTGTTAGTCAAGTCATCAATTTTAAAAAAATCAAATCTATTTCAATCATATCTTTCCAATCATATCTTTTTCAAAAATCTTTTCTAACTTCCTATCTTTTCAAAAATTGATTTTCAAATCTTTTTCAACTAAGTAATTGATTTTTTTGTTTGTTTACTATTTCTTATCTTTTTCAGAACCACCTAACTACTTTTCTCTCTCTAATTTTCGAAAATTCCTCACCCCTTTTCAAAATTCTTTTAATTAATTAATTGTTTCAAATTTTAATTTTAATTTCTTCTTTTAATTTTCGAAAAATCACTAACCATTTTTCAAAAACAATTTTCGAAAATTCTCTCCCTCTCATCTCTTTCTATTTATTTTATTTATCTACTAACACTTCTCTTCTACTCAAAATTCGAACCCTTTCTTCTACTCTGTGTTCGAATTTTTCTCTTCTTCATTCTTATTCTTCTCTTCTTCCACTCACATAATGGAATCTCTATACTCTGACATAGATGATTCCTCTTCTTTTTGGTTCTCTTCTTTTTCATATGAGCAGGAGCAAGGACAAGGAAATTCTTGTTGAAGCAGATCCTGAACCTGAAAGGACTCTGAAGAAGAAGCTAAGAGAAGCTAAAGCACAACAATCCAAAGAAAACCTTACAGAGAATCTCAAAAAATAAAGAGACATGGCTGAACCCAATAACAATGGTGGAGGCGCAAGGAGGATGCTTGGTGATTATACTACACCTACTTCCAATTTTTATGGAAGAAGCATCTCAATTCCTGCCATTGGAGCAAACAATTTTGAGCTAAAGCCTCAACTAGTTGCTCTAATGCAACAGAACTGCAAGTTTTATGGACTTCCATCAGAAGATCCATACCAGTTTTTAACTGAGTTCTTGCAGATCTGTGTTACTGTTAAGACTAATGGAGTAGATCCTGAAGTCTACAGGCTCATGCTTTTCCCTTTTGCTGTGAGAGACGGAGCTAGAACATGGTTGGACTCACAACCTAAAGATAGCCTGGACTCTTAGGATAAGCTGGTCACAGCCTTCTTGGCCAAGTTCTTTCCTCCTCAAAAGCTGAGCAAGCTTAGAGTGGATGTTCAGACCTTCAGGCAAAAAGATGGTGAATCCCTCTATAAAGCTTGGGAAAGATACAAGTTGTTGACCAAAAAGTGTCCTTCTGACATGCTTTCAAAGTGGACCATTTTGGATATATTATATTATGGTCTATCTGAGTTCTCTAAGATGTCACTGGACCATTCTGCAGGTGGATCCATTCACCTAAAGAAAATGCCTGCAGAAGCTCAAGAACTCATTGACATGGTTGTAAATAACCAATTTATGTACACCTCTGAGAGGAATCCTGTGAGTAATGGGACACCTCAGAAGAGGGGAGTTCTTGAAATTAATGCTCTAAATGCCATATTGGCTCAAAAAAAAATGTTGACTCAGCAAGTCAACATGATTTCTCAGAGTCTGAATGGATTGCAAAACGCATCCAACAGTACTAAAGAAGCATCTTCTGAAGAAGAAGCTTATGATCCTGAGAACCCTGCAATGGCAGAGGTGAATTACATGGGTGAAGCCTATGGAAACACCTATAATCTCTCATGGAGAAATCATCCAAATTTCTCATGGAAGGATCAACAAAAGCCCCAACAAGGCTTTAATAATGGTGGAAGAAACAGGCTTAGCAATAGCAAGCCTTTTCCATCATCTTCTCAGCAACAGATAGAGAATTCTGAGCAGAGCCCTTCTAGCTTAGCAAACATAGTCTCTGATCTATCTATGGCCACTCTAAGTTTCATGAATGAAATAAGGTCCTCCATTAGAAATTTGGAGGCACAAGTGGGTCAGCTGAGTAAGAAAATCACTGAAACTCCTCCTAGTACTCTCCCAAGCAATACAGAAGAGAATCTGAAAAGAAAGTGCAAGGCCATTGATATAATCAAAATGGCCGAATCCAAAGAGGAAGGGGAGGACATGAATCCCAATGAGGAAGACCTCATGGGACGTCTCCCAGACAGAAAGGAGTTCCCTATTGAGGACCTAAAGGAATCTGAGGCTCATATAGAGACCATAGAGATTCCATTAAACTTTCTTCTATCATTTATGAGCTCTGAGAACTATTCTTCCTCTGAAGAGGATGGAGATGTAACTGAAGAGCAAGTTGCTCAATGTCTAGGAGCCATCATGAAGCTGAATGCCAAGTTGTTTGGTAATGAGACTTGGGAAGATGAACCTCCCTTGCTCATTAGTGAACTAAATACATGGGTTCAACAAACTTTACCTCAAAAGAAACAAGATCCTGGTAAATTCTTAATACCCTATACCATAGGCACCATGACCTTTGAGAAGGCTCTGTGTGACCTGGGGTCAAGTATAAATCTTATGCCACTCTCTATAATAGATAAACTGGGGATCTTTGAGGTACAAGCTGCAAGAATCTCATTAGAGATGGCAGACAAGTTAATAAAACAAGCTTATGGATTGATAGAGAACGTGTTAGTGAAGGTTAAAAGCCTTTACATCCCTGCTGATTTTATAATCTTAGACATTGGGAAGGATGAGGATGAATGCATCATCCTTAGAAGACCCTTCCTAGCTATAGCAGGAGCTGTGATTGATGTTGACAGAGAAGAGCTAGTCCTTTAAATGAATGAGGACTACCTTGTGTTTAAAGCTCAAGGATATTCCTCTATAACCATGGAGAGGAAGCATGAAAAGCTTCTCTCAATATAGAGTCAAACAAAGCCCCCACAATCAAACTCTAAGTTTGGTGTTGGGAGGCCACAACCAAACTCTAAGTTTGGTGTTGAACCCCCACATTCAAACCTTATGTTTGGTGTTGGGAGGTTCCAATAATGCTCTGAACATCTGTGAAGCTCCATGAGAGCTCACTGTCAAGCTATTGACATTAAAGAAGCACTTATTGGGAGGGAACCCAATTTTTATTTATCTCTATTTCTATTGTCCTTTTATGTTTTATTAGGTTTATGATCATGTGGAGTCACAAAACAATTGCAAAAATTAAAAATAGAATAAAAAATAGTAGAAGAAAAAGCACACCCTGGAGGAAAAGCTGTCTGGCATTCCAGAAACATGCACCAAGCTGGCGTTTAACGCCAGCAACAAGCATCGAGCTGGCGTTAAACGCCAGAAACAGGCTACATTTGGGCGTTTAACGCCAGAAACAAGCTGCAGTCTAGCGTTAAATGCCAGGATTGCATTCAGAGGGCGTTTTACACGCCTAATTGGTGTAGGGATGATAAATCCTTGACACCTCAGGATCTGTGGACCCCACAGGATCCCCACCTACCCCACTTCTCTCTTTTTCACATAATCAAATAACACTATACCTTTCACCAATCACCTCAATCTCTCTTCCCCATTACCCCTTCACCAATCACATCTATCCACTCTTCCCCATAAACCCCACCTACCTTCAAATTCAAAATCTCTTTCCCACCCAAACCCACCCTAAATGACTGAACCTCTCCCCCTCTCCCTCCACTATATGAACCCCTCCATCCTTCTTCATTTTCACACAACACAACCCTCTCTTCTCCCCCTTGGCCGAAACCAACACATCTCTCCCTCTCCTCCATATCTTATTCTTTTTCTTCTTCTATTCTTTCTTCTTTTGCTCGAGGGCGAGCAATATTCTAAGTTTGGTATGGTAAAAGCATTGCTTTTTTTTATTTTTTCATAACCATTTATGGCACCTAAGGCTGGAGAAACCTCTAGAAAAAGGAAAGGGAAGACAAAAGCTTCCACCTCCGAGTCATGGGAGATAGAGCGATTCATCTCAAAGGTCCATCAAGATCACTGATGAGCAGATAATTTATACACTTTTTGGCATTGTTTTTAGTATGTTTTAGTTAGTTTTTATTATATTTTTATTATTTTTTAGTTAAAATTCACTTTTCTGGACTTTACTATGAGTTTGTGTGTTTTTCTGTGATTTCAGGTATTTTCTGACTGAAATTGAGGGACCTGAGCAAAAATATGATTCAGAGGCTGAAAAGGACTGTAGATGCTGTTGGATTTTGACCTCCCTGCACTCAAAGTGGATTTTCTGGAGCTACAGAAGCCCCATTGGCGCACTCTCAATTGCGTTGGAAAGTAGACATCCTGAGCTTTCTAGCAATATTAATAGTCCATACTTTGCCCGAGATTTGATGGCCCAAACAGGCGTTCCAAGTCAGCTCAAGAATTCTGGCGTAAAACACCGGAACTGGCACAAGAATGGGAGTTAAATGCCCAAACTGGCACAAAAGCTGGCGTTTAACTCCAAGAAGAGTCTCTACACGAAAATGCTTCAATGCTCAGCCCAAGCACACACCAAGTGGGCCCGAAAGTGGATTTTTATGTCATTTACTCATTTCTATAAACCCTAGCTACTAGTTCTCTATAAGTAGGACCTTTTGCTATTGTATTTTCGTCTTTTGATCACTTGAATCTTTTGATCATGTTTTTATGATTGAACCCTCTTTGGGAGGCTGGCCATTTGGCCATGCCTAGACCTGTTCTTATATATTTTCAACGGTGGAATTTCTAGACACCATAGATTAAGGTGTGGAGCTCTGCTGTACCTCGAGTATTAATGCAATTACTATTGTTCTTCTATTCAATTCAGCTTATTCCTGTTCTAAGATATTCATTCGCACCCAAGAACATGATGAATGTGTTGATTATGTGACGCTCATCATTATTCTCACTTATGATCGCGTGCCTGACAACCACTTCCGTTCTACAAGCAAACAAGGCTTGATTGTTTATCTCTTGGATTTCTTAATCGGAATCTTCGTGGTATAAGCTAGAATTGATGGCGGCATTCAAGAGAATCTGGAAGGTCTAAACCTTGTCTATGGTATTCTGAGTAGGATTCAAGGATTGATTGACTGTGATGAGCTTCGAACTCACGATTGTGGGGCGTTAGTGACAGACGCAAAAGAATCACTGGATTCTATTCCGACATGATCGAGAACCGACAGCTGAATAGCCGTGCTGTGACAGAGCGCGTTGAACATTTTCACTGAGAGGACGGGACTGTAGCCATTGACAACGGTGATGCCCAATATACTGCTTGCCATGGAAAGGAGTAAGATGGATTGGAGGAAGACAGTAGGAAAGCAGAGAGACGGAAGGGACAAAGCATCTCCATATGCTTATCTGAAATTCTCACCAATGAATTACATAAGTATCTCTATCTTTATTTTATGCTTTATTCATAAATCATTCATAACCATTTGAATCTGCCTGACTGAGATTTAGAAGATGACTGTAGCTTGCTTCATACCAACAATCTTTGTGGGATCGACCCTTACTCGTGTAAGGTTTATTACTTGGACGACCAGTGCACTTGCTGGTTAGTTGTGCGAAGTTGTGATAAAGAGTTGAGATTGCAATTGAGCGTACCATGTTGATGGCGCCATTGATAATCACAATTTTGTGCACAAAGTTTTTGGCGCCGTTGCCGGGGATTGTTTGAGTTTGGACAACTGACGGTTAATCTTGTTGCTTAGATTAGGTATTTTTCAAAATTTTTAAGAATGAATTCTAGTGTTTCAGGGTGATGTTCTTATCATCACCAAAGCTGATTGATCTTCATCAATTTAGCTCTTGAATGCAATGTCCTGCTGAAGCTTTGCTAGCCATGTCTAATTCCTTTAGACTGAAGCTTCAGACTAACATTGCATGATTCCTGGAATTCTTATTAAAATTTTTGATCCTCTTTATTTTCTTTTTCCACATAATTTTCGGAAAAACCAAAAAAATTACAAAATCATAAAAACCAAAAATATTTCTTGTTTGAGTCTAGTGTCTCATTTTATGTTTGGTGTCAATTGCATGTTTCTGTTCTTCTTGCATTTATCATGTGTCTTCATTGATCTTCAAGTTGTTCTTGATGATTTACTTGCTCTGATCTTTAAATTCTCTTATTTTGTGTGTTTTGTTGTTTCTCATATGCATTCTCAACTTGTTAGTGTCAGTAGTATACAAACTTTTAAGTTTGGTGTCTTGCATGCATTGCTTATTTGATTTTAGTTGCATTTTGATTTTTTCTCATCATTAAAAATCCAAAAAATTTTTTAATTTGTGTCTTTTCAAGTCAATAATACAGAGAATTGAAGATTCAGAACATACAGCAGAGGAATTACACAGAAAAAGTTGGGCGTTCAAAACGCCCAGTGAAGAAGGAAAACTGGCGTTTAAACGCCAGCCAGGGTGCCTGGCTGGGCGTTTAACACCCAAAAGGGTAGCAATTTGGGCGTTAAACGCGAGAATGTATACCATTCTGGGCGTTTAACGCTAGGATGGCACAAGAGGGAATATTTTGTTTTTAATTCAAAATTTTTTTCAAGTTTCCATAATTTTTCAAAATCAAATCTTTTTCAAATCATATCTTCTCAATCATATATTTTCAAAATCAATTTATTTCCATTTTCAAAAATACTTGCTAACAATTAATGATTTGATTCAACATTTCAAGTATGTTGCCTTTTCTGTTGAGAAAGGTTTAATGTTTGAATCATATCTTTTCTTGTTAGCCAAGTCATTGATTTTAAAAATCAAATCTTTTTAAATTATTTTTCCAAATCATATCTTCTCAATCATATCTTTTTAAAACTATATCTTTTCAATCATATCTTCTTAATCACATCTTTTTCAAAAATAGTTTTCAATAATATCTTTTTGATTTCTAATTTCAAAATCTTTTTCAAAAATCACTTAATTTCGAAAATCATCAATCAATTTTCAAAATTCTTTTTCAAAATCTTTTAACATATTTTCAAAAATCCTTCCCTTCTTCTCACATCCTAATTCTTCTACCTCCTCCTTCTATTCCTCTGACACCTCAAGGAATCTCTATATTGTGACATAGAGGATTCCATATTTTCTTGTTCTCTTCTCTTTCATATGAGCAGGAGCAAAGACAAAAGTATTGTTGTTGAGGCTGACCCTGAACCTGAAAGGACCTTGAAGCGAAAGCTAAGAGAAGATAAGGCATAACTCTCTGTAGAGGACCTAGCAGAATTCTTCAAAGAAGAAGACATGGCATCCGAAAACAAGAACAATGCCAACAATGCAAGGAAGGTGCTGGGTGACTTTATTGCACCTACTCCCGACTTCCATGGGAGAAGCATCTCTATCCCTGCCATTGGAGCAAACAACTTTGAGCTTAAGCCTCAATTAGTTTCTCTAATGCAACAGAATTGCAAGTTCCATGGACTTCCACTGGAAGATCCTCATCAGTTTTTAGCTGAATTCTTGCAAATCTGTGACACTGTCAAGACCAATGGAGTTGACCCTGAGGTCTACAGACTTATGCTATTCCCGTTTGCTGTAAGAGACAGAGTTAGGATATGGTTGGACTCACAACCTAAAGAAAGCCTGAACTCTTGGGAAAAGCTAGTCAATGCCTTCTTGGCAAAGTTCTTTCCACCTCAAAAATTGAGTAAGCTTAGAGTGGAAGTCCAAACCTTCAGACAGAAGGAAGGTGAATCCCTCTATGAAGCTTGGGAAAGATACAAACAATTGATCAGAAAGTGTCCGTCTGACATGCTTTCTGAATGGAGCATCATAGGTATCTTCTATGATGGTCTGTCTGAACTGTCCAAGATGTCATTGGACAGCTCTGCTGGAGGATCTCTTCATCTGAAGAAGACGCCTGCAGAAGCTTAAGAACTCATTGAAATGGTTGCAAATAACCAATTCATGTACACTTCTGAAAGGAATCCTGTGAACAATGGGACGAATCAGAAGAAAGGAGTTCTTGAGATTGATACTCTGAATGCCATACTGGCTCAAAACAAAATATTGACTCATCAAGTCAATATGATTTCTCAAAGTCTGTCTGGAATGCAAGCTGTACCAGGTAGTACTAAGGATGCTTTATCTGAAGAAGAAGCTTATGATCCTGAGAACCCTTCAATGGAAGAGGTGAATTACATGGGAGAACCCTATGGAAACTCCTATAATCCTTCAAGGAGAAATCATCCAAATCTCTCATGGAAGGATCAACAGAGACCTCAACAAGGTTTCAACAACAATAATGGTGGAAGAAACAGGTTTAGCAATGGCAAGCCTTTTCCATCATCTTCTCAGCAACAGACAGAGAATTCTAAGTAGAGCCACTCTGACTTAGCAACCATGGTCTCTGATATAATCAAAACCACTCAAAGTTTTATGACTGAAACAAGGTCCTCCATTAGAAACTTGGAGGCACAAGTGGGTCAGCTAAGTAAGAAAGTTACTGAACTCCCTCCTAGTACTCTTCCAAGCAATACAGAAGAAAATCCAAAAGGAGAGTGTAAGGCCATCAACATGGCCAAATTTGGAGAGGAGGAAGAGGCAGTGATCGCCACTGAGGAAGACCTCAATGGACGTCCACTGGCCTCCAATGAGTTCCCTAATGAGGAACCATGGGAATCTGAGGCTCACACTGAGACCATAGAGATTCCATTGGATTTACTTCTGCCATTCATGAGCTCTGATGAGTATTCTTCCTCTGAAGAGGATGAAGATATCACTGAAGAGCAAGTTGCTAAATACCTTGGAGCAATCATGAAGTTAAATGACAAGTTATTTGGTAATGAGACTTGGGAGGATGAACCCCTTTTGCTCACCAAAGAACTGGATGACTTAACTAGGCAGAGGTTACCTCAAAAGAGACAGAACCCTGGGAAGTTCTCAGTACCTTGTACCATAGGCACCATGACCTTCAAGAAGGCTATGTGTGACCTAGGATCAAGCATAAACCTCATGCCTCTCTCTGTAATGGAGAAGCTAGGGATCTTTGAGGTGCAAGCTGCAAGAATCTCACTAGAGATGGCAGACAATTCAAGAAAACACGCTTATGGACTTGTAGAGGATGTTCTGGTAAAAGTTGGAGACCATTACATCCCTGCTGATTTCATAGTCCTAGAGACTGGGAAGTGCATGGATGAATCCATCATCCTTGGCAGACCCTTCCTAGCCACAGCAAAGGCTGTGATTGATGTTGACAGAGGAGAATTGTTCATTCAAGTGAATGAAGAATCCCTTGTGTTTAAGGCTTAAGGATATCCCTCTGTGACCATGGAGAGGAAGCATGAAGAGCTTCTCTCAAAACAGAGTCAAACAGAGCCCCCACAGTCAAACTCTAAGTTTGGTGTTGGGAGGCCACAACCAAATTCTAAGTTTGGTGTTGAACCCCCACATTCAAACTCTAAGTTTGGTGTTGGGAGGTTCCAACATTGCTCTGAGTATCTGTGAGGCTCCATGAGGGCCCACTGTCAAGCTAATGACATTAAAGAAGCGCTTGTTGGGAGGCAACCCAATGTTATATTTATCTATTTTCCTTTTGTTATTTTATGTTTTCTATAGGTTGATGATCATGGGAAGTCACAAAATCAATCGAAAAAGCAAAAACAGAATGAAAAACAGAAAGAAAAATAGCACACCATGGAGGAAAACATGCTGGCGTTTAAACGCCAGTAAGGGCAGCAAATGGGCGTTTAACGCCCAGTCTGGCACCATTCTGGGCGTTTAACGCCAGAAAGGGGCACCAGACTGGCGTTAAACGCCAGGAAAGGGCAAGAAGTTGGCATTAAACGCCAGAAATGGGCACCAGCCCGGCGTTTTACGCCAGAATTGGCATAAAGAGCAATTTTGCTCGCCACTTGGTGTAGGGATGAATTTTCCTTGACACCTCAAGATCTGTGGACCCCACAGGATCCTCACCTACCCTTCTACTCTCTTCTTTCTTCTTTTGCTCGAGGACGAGCAAACCTTCTAAGTTTGGTTTGGTAAAAGCATTGCTTTTTGTTTTTCCATAACCATTTATGGCATCTAAGGCCGGAGAAACCTCTAGAAAGAGGAAAGGGAAGGCAAAAGCTTCTACCTCTGAGTCATGGGAGATGGAGAGATTCATCTCAACGGTTCATCAAGACCACTTCTATGAAGTTTTGGCCATGAAGAAGGTGATCCCCGAGGTCCCTTTCAAACTCAAAAAGAGTGAATATCTGGAGATCCGACATGAGATCCGAAGAAGAGGTTGGGAAGTTCTTACCAACCCCATTCAACAAGTCGGAATCTTAATGGTTCAAGAGTTCTATGCCAATGCATGGATCACCAAGAACCATGATCAAAGTGTGAACCCAGACCCAAAGAATTGGCTTACAATGGTTCGGGGGAAATGCTTGGATTTTAGTCCGGAAAATGTAAGGTTGGCATTCAACTTGCCCATGATGCAAGGAGATGAACACTCTTACACTAGAAGGGTCAACTTTGATCAAAGGTTGGACCAAGTCCTCATAGACATTTGTGAAGAGGTCGTTCAATGGAAGAGAGATTCAAGAGGGAAGCCGGTTCAACTGAGAAGGCATGACCTCAAGCCCGTGGCTAGGGGATGGTTGGAGTTTATCCAACGCTCAATCATTCCCACTAGCAACCGGTCCGAAGTTACTATAGACCAGGCCATCATGATTCATAGCATCATGATTGGAGAAGAAGTAGAAGTTCCTGAGGTTATATCCCAAGAACTTTATAAGGTGGCGGACAAGTCCTCCACCTTGGCAAGGCTAGCCTTCCCTCATCTCATTTGTCACCTCTGTTATTCAGTTGGGATTGACATAGAGGGAGACATCCTCATTGATGAAGACGAGCCCATCACTAAGAAAAGGATGGAGAAAACAATAGATCCCACTCATCATGAAATCCCTGAGATGCCTCAAGGGATGCACTTTCCTCCACAAAACTATTGGGAGCAAATCAACACCTCCCTAAGAGAATTGAGTTCCAACATAGGACAACTAAGGGTGGACCACCAAGAACATTCCATCCTCCTCCATGAAATTAAAAAAGATCAAAGAATCATGAGAGAGGAGCAACAAAGGCAAGGAAGAGACATTGAGGAGCTCAAGCACTCCATAAGATCTTCAAGAGGAAGAACAAGCCGCCATCACTAAGGTGGACCCGTTCTTTAATCTCCTTGTTCTTTATTTTTCTGTTTTTCGAAAATTATGCTTTATGTTTTATTTAAGTTTGTGTCTTATGATCATTAGTGTATTAGTGTCTATGCCTTAAAGTTACGAATGTCCTATGAATCCATCATCTTTCTTAAATGAAAAAATGTTCTTAATTGAAAAAGAGAAGAATTGCATGAATTTTGAATTTTATAGCAGATTCATTATTTTGATGTGGTGGCAATACTTTGACTTCTGAATGTATGCTTGAATAGTGCATATATCTTTTGAATTTGTTGTTCATGAATGTGGGCTCTTGAAGGAATGATGAAAAAGGAGACATGTTACTGAGGATCTGAAAAATCATAAAAATGATTCTTGAAGCAAGAAAAAGCATTGAATTCAAAAAATAAAAAAAGAGATAGTACATGAAAAAATAATAATAATAAAGTTGTGATCCAAGGCAAAAAGAGAGTGTTTAAGAACCCTGGACACCTCTAATTGGGGACTCTAGCAAAGCTGAGTCACAATCTGAAAAGGTTCACCCAATTATGTGTCTGTGGCATGTATGTATCCGGTGGTAATACTGGAAGACGGAGTGCTTTGGGCCACGGCCAAGACTCATAAAGTAGCTATGTTCAAGAATCATCATACTTAACTAGGAGAATCAATAAAACTATCTTGATTCTGAGTTCCTATAGAAGCCCATCATTCTGAATTTCAAAGGATAAAGTGAGATGCCAAAACTGTTCAGAGGCAAAAAGCTAAAAGCCCCGCTCATCTAATTAATACTGATCTTCATAGATGTTTTTGGAATTCATTGCATATTCTCTTCTTTTTATCTTATTTGATCTTCAGTTGCTTGAGGACAAGCAACAATTTAAGTTTGGTGTTGTGATGAGCGGATAATTTATACACTTTTTGGCATTGTTTTTAGTATGTTTTTAGTATGTTTTAGTTAGTTTTTATTATATTTTTATTAGTTTTTAGTTAAAATTCACTTTTCTGGACTTTACTATGAGTTTGTGTATTTTTCAATGATTTCAGGTATTTTCTGGCTGAAGTTGAGGGACCTGAGCAAAAATCTGATTCAGAGGCTGAAAAGGACTGCAGATGCTATTGGATTCTGACCTCCCTGCACTCGAAGTAGATTTCCTGGAGCTACAGAAGCCTAATTAGCACGCTCTCAATTGCGTTGGAAAGTAGACATCCTGGGCTTTCCAGCAACGTATAATAGTTCATACTTTGCCCGAGATTTGATGGCCCAAACAGGCATTCCAAATCAGCTCAAGAATTCTGGCGTAAAACGCCGGAACTGGCACAAGAATGGGAGTTAAACGCCCAAACTGGCACAAAAGCTGGCGTTTAACTCCAAGAAGAGTCTCTACACAAAAATGCTTCAATGCTCAGCCCAAGCACACACCAAGTGGGTCCGGATGTGGATTTTTATGTCATTTACTCATTTCTGTAAACCCTAGCTACTAGTTCTCTATAAGTAGGACCTTTTGCTATTGTATTTTCGTCTTTTGATCACTTGAATCTTTTGATCATGTTTTTATGATTGAACCCTCTTTGGGAGGCTGGCCATTCGGCCATGCCTAGACCTTGTTCTTATGTATTTTCAATGGTGGAGTTTCTACACACCATAGATTAAGGTGTGGAGCTCTGCTGTACCTCGAGTATTAATGCAATTACTATTGTTCTTCTATTCAATTCAGCTTATTCCTGTTCTAAGATATTCATTGTCACGCAAGAACATGATGAATGTGATGATTATGTGATGCTCATCATCATTCTCACTTATGAACGCGTGCCTGACAACCACTTCCGTTCTACAAGCAAACAAGGCTTGAATGTTTATCTCTTGGATTTCTTAATCGGAATCTTCGTGGTATAAGCTAGAATTGATGGCGGCATTCAAGAGAATCCGGAAGGTCTAAACCTTGTCTGTGGTATTCTGAGTAGGATTCAAGGATTGAATGACTGTGACGAGCTTCAAACTCGCGATTGTGGGGCGTTAGTGACAGACGCAAAAGAATCACTGGATTCTATTCCGACATGATCGAGAACCGACAGCTGAATAGCTGTGCTGTGACAGAGCGCATTGAACATTTTCACTGAGAGGATGGGACTGTAGCCATTGACAAGGGTGATGCCCAACATACAGCTTACCATGGAAAGGAGTAAGAAGGATTGGAGGAAGACAGTAGGAAAGCAGAGAGACGGAAGGGACAAAGCATCTCCATACGCTTATCTGAAATTCTCACCAATGAATTGCATAAGTATCTCTATCTTTATTTTATGCTTTATTCATAAATCATTCTTAACCATTTGAATATGCCTGACTGAGATTTACAAGATGACCATAGCTTGCTTCATACCAACAATCTCCGTGGGATCGACCCTTACTCGCGTAAGGTTTATTACTTGGACGACCTAGTGCACTTGCTGGTTAGTTGTGCGAAGTTGTGATAAAGAGTTGAGATTGCAATTGAGAGTACCATGTTGATGGCGCCATTGATAATCACAATTTCGTGCACCAATCACTTCTATGAAGTTGTGGCCAAGAAGAAGGTGATCCCCGAGGGCCCTTTCATGCTCAAGAAAAACGAGTATCCGGAGATCCGACATGAGATCCAAAGAAGAGGTTGGGAAGTTCTTACCAATCCCATTCAACAAGTCAGAATCTTAATGGTTCAAGAGTTCTATGTAAATGCATAGATCACGAGGAACCATGATCAAAGCATGAACCCAAACCTAAAGAATTAGCTTACAATGGTTCGGGAGAAATGCTTAGATTTCAGCCCGGAGAATATAAGGTTGGCGTTTAACTTGCCTATGATGCAAGAAGATGCACGCCCCTACACTAGAAGGGTCAACTATGATCAAAGGTTGGACCAAGTCCTTATGGACACATGTGTGGAAGGAGCTCAATGGAAAAGAGACTTAAAAGGTAAGCCGGTTCAATTGAGAAGACTGGACCTTAAGACTGTGGCTAGAGGATGGTTGGAGTTTATCCAACGCTCCATCATCCCCACTAGCAACCGATCCGAAGTAACTGTGGATCGGGCCATCATGATCCATAGCATCATGATTGGAGAGGAGGTAGAAGTTCATGAAGTCATCCCTCTAGAACTCTACAAAGTAGCCGAAAAGCCCTCCACCTTGGCAAGGCTAGCTTTTCCTCATCTCATTTGTCAACTATGTAACTTAGCTGGAGTTGTCATAGAAGGAGACATCCTCTTTGAAGAGGACAAGCCTATCACTAAGAAAATGATGGAGCAAACAAGAGAGCCTATTCATGGATCTCAAGAGACGCATAAGGAAGCCCATCATCAAGAAATCCCTGAGATGCCTCAAGGGATGCATTTTTCTCCAAACAACTATTGGGAACAACTTAACAATTCTCTAGAAAGATTGAGTCAAGACATGAACCAATTAAAGGTGGAACACCAAGAGCACTCCATCATTCTCAATGAGATTAGAGAAGATCAAAGAGCTATGAGGGAGGAGCAACAAAGGCAAGGAAAAGACATAGAGGAGCTCAAGGACGCCATTGGTCTTTCAAGAAGAAGGTGCTACCATCACTAAGGTGGACTCATTCCTTAACTTCCTTGTTCTTATTTCTCTATTTTTCGGTTTTTGAGCTTCATGTTTGTCTATGTTTGTGTCTTTATTACATGATCATTAGTATTTAGTAACTATGTCTTAAGGCTATGAATAATTCCATGAATCATTCACCTTTCTTAAATGAAAAATGTTTTTAATACAAAAGAACAAGAAGTACATAAGTTTCGAATTCATCCTTGAAATTAGTTTAATTATATTGATGTGGTGACAATACTTTTTATTTTCTGAATGAATGCTTGAACAATGCATATTTTTGATCTTGTTATTTATGAATGTTAAAATTGTTGGCTCTTGAAAGAATAATGAAAAAGAGAAATGTTATTGATAATCTGAAAAATCATGAAATTGACTCTTGAAGCAAGAAAAAGCAGTGAAAAAAAAAGAAAAAGCAAGCAGAAAAAGCCAATAGCCCTTAAAACCAAAAGGCAAGGGTAAAAAGGATCCAAGGCTTTGAGCATCAATGGATAGGAGGGCACAAGGAAATAAAATCCAGGCTTAAGAGGCTAAATCAAGCTGTCCCTAACCATGTGCTTGTGGCATGCAGGTCCAAGTGAAAAGCTTGAGACTGAGTGGTTAAAGTCATGATCCAAAGCAAAAAGAGTGTGCTTAAGAACTCTGGACACCTCTAATTGGGGACTTTAGAAAAGCTGAGTCACAATCTGAAAAGGTTCACCCAGTCATGTGTCTGTGGCATTTATGTATCCGGTGGTAAAACTGGAAAACAAAGTGCTTAGGGCCACGGCCAAGACTCATAAAAGTAGCTGTGTTCAAGAATCAACATACTTAACTAGGAGAATCAATAACACTATCCAAAATTCTGAGTTCCTATAGATGCCAATCATTCTGTACTTCAAAGGAAAAAGTGAGATGCCAAAACTGTCAAGAAGCAAAAAGCTACAAGTCCCGCTCATCTAATTATAACTAATATTCATTGATATTTTGAGATTTATAGTATATTCTCTTCTTTTTATCCTATTTGATTTTCAGTTGCTTGGGGACAAGCAACAATTTAAGTTTGGTGTTGTGATGAGCGGATAATTTATACGCTTTTTGGCATTGTTTTTAGGTAGTTTTTAGTAGGATCTAGCTACTTTTAGGGATGTTTTTATTAGTTTTTATGCAAAATTCACATTTCTAGACTTTACTATGAGTTTGTGTGTTTTTCTGTGATTTTAGGTATTTTCTGGCTGAAATTGAGGGACCTGAGCAAAAATCTGATAGGAGGCTGACAAAGGACTACTGATGCTGTTGGATTCTGACCTCCCTGTACTCAAGATAAATTTTCTGGAGCTACAAAACTTCAAATGGCGCGCTTTTAACTTTGTTGGAAAGTAGACATCTAGGGCTTTCCAGAAATATATAATAGTCCACACTTTATTCGAGTTAAGACGACGCAAATTGGCATTCAATGCCAGTTCCATGCTGCATTCTGGAGTAAAACGCCAGAAACACGTCACAAACCAAAGTTAAACGGCAAAAACACATTACAACTTGGCATTTAACCCCAAGAGAAGCCTCTGCACGTGTAAAGCTCAAGCTCAGCCCAAGCACACACCAAAGTGAGCCCCGGAAGTGGATTTCTGTACTTAGACTTATTTCTGTAAACCCTAGTAACTAGTTTAGTATAAATAGAACTTTTTACTATTGTATTAGTCGTCTTGGTGATCCCGGTTCCCTCTCTAGGGCCGGAACCAATGAACACCTTTATCACCTATATATTTTCAATGGTGGAGTTTCTACACACCATAGATTAAGGTGTGGAGCTCTGCTGTACCTCGAGAATTAATGCAATTACTATTGTTCTTCTATTCAAAATCAAGCTTATTCTTATTCTAAGATATCACTCGTACTTCAACCTGATGGATGTGATGATCCATGACACTCATCATCATCCGTCCTTATGAACGCGTGCCTGACAACCACTTCCATTCTACAAGCGAAAGCTAGAGTGTGTATCTCTTGGATTCCTGACTCACGACGCATGGTTGCCTCGCCTGACAACCGAGCCTCCCATTCCGTGAAATCAGAGTCTTCGTGGTATAAGCTAGAATTATTGGCGGCCATTCTTAAAATTTGGAAAGTCTAAACATTGTCTGTGGTATTCCGAGTAGGATCTGAGATGGGATGACTGTGACGAGCTTCAAACTCGCGAGTGTTGGGCGTAGTGACAGACAAAAAAAGATCAATGGATCCTATTCCGACATGATCGAGAACCGATAGATGATTAGCCGTGCTGTGACAGAGCATTTGGACCATTTTTACTGAGACGACGGGAGGTAGCCATTGACAACGGTGAAACCCAACATACAGCTTGCCATGGAAAGGGGTAAGAATGATTGGATGAAAGCAGTAGGAAAGCAGAGATTCAGAAGGAACACAGTATCTTCATGTGCTTATCTGAAATTCCCACCAATGAACTACATAAGTATCTCTATCTTTACTTTATGCTTTATTTATTTTTATTTTCAAAAACCATTATAACCATTATAATCTGCCTGACTGAGATTTACAAGATGACCATAGCTTGCTTCATACCAACAATCTCCGTGGGATCGACCCTTACTCACGTAAGGTATTACTTGGATGACCCAGTACACTTGCTGGTTAGTTGTGCGAAGTTGTGAAGAATGTGAGTGAACCATAGTATTGTGCACCAAGTTTTTGGAGCCATTGCTAGGAATTGTTTGAGTTATGAAAAGTATGAATCACAATTTGCCTATCATCCGCCACGTCAATTCTATGTTAGCATTATTATTGTTCATATTCATTGTTGGAGTTCTGAACTGAGGTTATACTTTGTTTCTTGGTTGTGAATTCTTCATGCTTAATATCTTTTGAATACCAAGTATTTATGGATTGCCTTCAAAGCACTCTAACTCTTTTAAATTACGTGATTTGGCCACCATGTGATTTGAATTCTTTTCTTTGAATAAGAAATCTCTTAATGTTGGATGTTGTGCATCTACCTTAATGCATTGTGTTGCTTGATCATATGCATCCATATGTTATGCTTATGCCTTAATGAGATGTTAACCATTAATTGTTTAACTATGTGCTCTACACATGCTTGAAACTAGTCATTTTTGGCATAATGCTTCAATTGTGAAATTGGATTGTAAGCTCACCTAGGGACATCCTTCTAAAATTTTCAAGCTATATAGACCATGCTTGCTATGTGATTGATTTTCACCTCTAACTACATTGCATAGCAACCATGTTTTCCATTCTATGTCCACTAGGTGATGAAAATCAAAATTTAAAGTGTGTCATTGATTGATGTGTAAGTTTCATATTTCATTTTGTTCATTAAGCTTTCTTGCACATCAATCAATGCCCATTGACCATCCATTTTATAATCGCTTCATTCTTACTTGAATGCTTTCATGCTTCTTTATTGCTTGTTTGGTTGTCTTAACCTACAAGTTTAGAATATCTCAAGCACACTAGAATGAGTGAAGTGCTTACTTCTTTTGTGTAATTGTGACATAGCTCTCCATGCTAATGTGTGTGTTCCAAATGGTGCCCACTTTAGAACTCACACACTATTTTTCCTTAATGTCACACTAATTCACTCACTTCATTCTAGTGATTTACCTCATTCCAACAATTTACGCTTCCTTGCTTTTGCATTTTCTCATCTTACTGTACTATTTTCTATCTTTCATGGGTAAGTCATCATAAGAAAAAACGGAAGCAGAAGAAAGAACACGCAGCAACCGGTTAATCCACCAGCTGAAGGTGGCAATCCAGAAAGTCGCCGTACCCCCTTGCTCATCTTTGAATGCACCGAGGACGGTGCAAACTTTTAAGTGTGGGAAGATTGTCTGACCAGTCGGCATTTTTGGGTGACAATTTCTAATTCCAACACTTGCATTTCATTTTTTTAGGTCTTTTAGGATTCTTAGTTGCATTTTCTTGTTTTGCATATATAATATAATAAGCTTAGTCAAAATAATGAAATTTTCCAAGAAATTTATCTATAGGGTACCCCAATTGATTTGAAAAAAATTAGAACTTGCTTGAATTATATATTGTGGAACATGTTTTTGAGCTAAGAACACACAACCTTGTGAGTTTTGAGCCTAATTGCGTGGTTACATCATATAACCACTATTTTCATTCTTGTGTGTATTAATCTTTTTCTATGATTGTAATCTTTAATTTGTTTGATTCTTTATGTCCATTATTTTGTGTATGAATGCATTTATATACTTGAGGCCCTCATTTCAAATAGCTTACTTACCCAAATAGCCTACTTTTTATCTTTCATTGTTAGCCAATTTTGAGCCTATGCTAATCCCCTTTTGTTCTTAATTTTAGCACATCACAAGCCTTAAAGCGCAAAACAATAAATGCCCCTTGTTTGGATCTTTGATTAGCTTAGGCTAGAGAGAGTGCGTATCATTTAAGTAAAGGAAAATTTGGAAACATTGGTTGGGATAAAAGGGTATTTTTATATTTTTGTCAAAATTCATGGGAATCGGGTACATACTCATGCATTAAATGTTTAAACCATATGCATTGGTACCTTTTTATATAATTCATCAAAAAGAAAAAGAGAAAAATAAAAGAAAAATAAAAAGAAAGAAATAGAAAAAGAAAAAAAAAGAAAGAAAAAGAAAAGCAATAAAAAGGGGACAAAATGCCCCAAAGTGAAGTTCAATAATAATCAATACATATGGGTTGTGATAAAAAAAAGAGAATGCATGAGTATGTGAAAAAGTGAAGAATGGGTAGTTAGGTTTTTGCATTTTGAATTGTATAGGTTGTAGGTTAGGTGGGAGCTTAAGTCAATCAAAGATTCAAATTTCAAGCTCACTTAACCAAATACAATTTTACCTTAATCCTAGCCCCATTACAACCTTATGATAAGTCTTCATGATATTTGTATGCATGCATGAAATAATTGTTGATTGCTAGATGAAAAACAAATCTTAGAAAGCATGATTAGAGGAGAATTGAGTGAATCAACCTTATATACTTGAGCAACTAGAGCGGATACACATCCGGTGAGGGTTCGATTGCTCAATTACATGTTTTCACCCATGATCATCTCTTATCTTGCAAGTTTATAATTCTTTTTAATAACTCAATTCAATTGTGGATTTGACTTGGTTGTTAATACCTTTAGCCCTTATGTTCATATATACTTTCTTGGAAGTTGATTTATTTTGACCAAGTAGTTGCATGCATATAGATATATTTCATGTAGATAGGTTGCATTGAATAAATGTTGATACCCTTTGTCTCTTTCTTGAGTTTAGCATGAGGACATGCTTGGTTTAAGTGTGTGGAGGTTTGATAAACCCTAATTTTGTGGTTTATCTTATATTGAATTTAGGGAATTTTGTCAACTTATCCCACATTTATTCAATGAAATAGCATAGTTTTGTAAATCTCTCCTAATTTGTGCTTAAGAGTGAAAACATGCATTTTAAGCCTTTAATTTGCTAATTTTGATTTACTTTGATTCCACTAGATGCCTTGATATGTTTATTGAGTGATTTCAGGTTCATAAGGCAACGAATGGATGGAAGAAGTGAAGAGAAAAGCATGCAAAGTGGAGAATTCATGAAGAAATGAGCATTTGGAGAACTCAAGGCCTCGCGCACGCAACATCCACGCGTACGCGTGAGGAGGAAATTTGCCAGCGATACGCACGCGTGACGCAGATCACGTGACCTCATTAAAATGAATTCCTGGGGGCAATTTCTGAGCTTTCCAGGCCCAAATTCAACTCATTTCTAAAGCTATTTAATGCAGAACTCAAGATGGGACAAGGGGGGAGCAATTAGGTAGTGTAGGAAGCATGCCTTAGGTTAGTTCTAAATAGAGAAGCTCCCTCTTCTCTCTAGAAATTAGGATTCTTAGTTTAGATTTCTCTTAGATTTAGGTTTAATTACTTGTTTTGATTTAGTTTCCTTTATTTTTCCTTGTTGATTTGATTCAATCTTCTTAGTTTCTCTTGTTATTTCCTTTGTTTTACCATTTTTCATGTTTATGAGCACTTTGTTGATTTTAATTTCACTTAATGCAATTTATGTTTGATGTTCTTATGGTTAATTGCTTTGTTGATTGTTACTTTTCTTGCATTGGGTAGTAGTAGATTTTATTCTTCCTTGCAATCTTATGATGCTTTCCTTTTATGCCTTCCAAGTGTTTGACAAAATGCTTGGTTAGATGTTAGAGTAGTTTTTGAGCATTCTTGGCTTGGAAAGAGAAATTAGGAAATCTTGAGTCATTAATACCCAATTTAGATTGGTGATCTAGAGTTGTTAGTTAATATTGTTTCGATTGACTTTAATCTCTTGCTAATTCAATTAGTAAGTTAATTAGGACTTATGGATTGAGATTAACTAGTCCTATTTGACTTTCTCTCTATATGAAGATAACTTTATACCTTCTTCCTATGTTGGAAATGATGAAATAGGATTAGCTCCTGTTAAGTATTGTATTATGATTAATGATTAGGATAGAAAACCTCTATTCTCAATCTTTGCCATGGATTCCTCTTTTTAGTAATCACTATCTTTAATTATTTGCTTTACACCTCTTGCCTTTTTAATTTCCTGTTTTATCAACCCAACCCCCTTTAATCTCATAACCAATAATTGAGCACTCGATTGTGATTCCTAGGGAGAACGACTTGGGACTAATACTCTCAGTTATTCTTATTGGGTTGGACTTGTGACAACCAAAATTAAACTTTGATTTGAGGATCGGTTGTTAGTTTAGGCTGTGCTCACAACGAAAGTATTTTGTTAAATTCTGAATCGATATAAATCCTCACTATCACCAATCGCTCTCTGTCCAATTGGTAAAGAAGTTACCTTCCATGTCTTGTTTTCTTCCAAGGTAGTTAGTTCAGCTCTTATTGCCTCTTACCAACAAGTTTGAATGATTTCATCTTTTTAGGTTTTAGGCTCTAAATTCTAAATAGCAATAGGAAATGCAAGATGCATGGGCAAAAGCCTAGTATAAGACAAGACATTGGACAGAGGATACCTTTTAGCAGTGAGCTATGATGAGGGTGAAACAGTGTTAATGGTTTGGCACTCGTTGTCCTGCAAGTATGCAGGTGGTTTAGTTTGTCTAGTCGATCTCCTTATATCAGCAATTTCAGGCATAATGGAGGATTCAGGCAGAGCAGCAGAATTATGAGTTAAAAATTCTTCATGTGATGCAGATGTGGGTTCTATATGATCATGAGTTTTAGGATAGGAAAGAATTTCTTCAGTTTTATTTAACCCATATAAAGCATTATCATGTTGATGGCTAAGATTTGGGTGATGCAAGCTTGGTTGAGGGGATACATCATTAGTGTTTAAAACCTGAATCTGAGTCCCTTCCAAAAATTCATAATCAAAAGAATGAGATGCAACATGAGATGAATTAGAAGAATTTGAAAAAATATTATCGTTGGAATTATTGGAGTGACAGTAACAAAAATAATTCTCATGAAATAGGACATCTCGTGATAAAAAAATCTCTCGAGTATGCAAATTAAAGAGCAGGTATCCTGTTGTTCCCTCCCTGAATCCTAGATGCAAACACTTTCTTGCTCTTGAATCCAGTTGGCATCGTTGTCTTGTAAGGCTGCTAGCATATGCCAAACAACCAAAGACTCTGTGAAGGAAAAGATTTGGCAAAGTCTTATAAAAAACTTGATATGGACACTTATCTTGCAAAAAAGGTGTTGGCAATCGATTAATTAAATAAAACGCATGTCCAACACTATAATTCCAAAAAGATTTTGGCAAGTGTGCATGAAATAAGAGAGTTCTAGCCATAGCAAGGATGTATTGATGCTTGCACTCAACAATGCTGTTCTGCTGTGGAGTTTCCACACAAGTTCTTTGATGAGATATGCCATTAGAGCTGTAAAAAGTAGGCATTAAAAACTCAGGCCCATTATCTGTGCGAAATGTTTTAACTACTGCATTAAATTGGGTTTTAGCAAAAATGACAAAATCGTTAACCAATGAAGAAGCCTCGGCTTTAGTTTTCATGAACAAAGTCCAAGTGAATCAAGAATAATCATCAACTATAGTAAGAAAATAACATTTTCCAGTAAAGGAGGAAACAAAAACGGGTCTCCAAATATCAACATGAATTAGATCAAGTACATTGGCTGTAGTACTAGAACTAATAGAAAAAGGTAATCGCTTTTGTTTGCCAAGATGGCAAGAATGACATGGTTCTGTATGTTTTGTACAGTCAATAAACTCAAAATTATTTTTTAATGCAACAAGCTTATCATGAGATGGATGTCCTAATCTAACATGCCACAAAGAGTGTGAAAAATGGTTGCAGGAAGTTGCTGTGATGTGAGAGAGAGCTTTAACTTCTTTGTGTAGAATGTACAAACCATCAACATTGCTAGCTGCACCAATCATCTTCAAAGTGTGTAGATCTTGTATCTCATAAGTCTTGTTAGTAAAACTCATTCTGTAATGTAAAGATGCAGTAAGTTTTGAAACTGATATGAGTTTAAAGTTAAAAGTAGAAATAAATAATGCATTAGTGAGAAAAAGATTGTCATAAAACATAATGGTACCCATGATGCATCTAGTAGTGAGTGCTCCATTAGGAAATTTGACAATGATTGGATCAACTTTGAAATAATTTTGGAAATCAGCCAGGGTATATGATACATGGTCAGTGGTTCCAGTGTCAAGTACCCTTGACTTGTGTTTATTAGTTGAAATATTTAGAGCTCTAACATGAGAATCAAATTGTAAAATATTTACCACTCTACCTGTGTAGGGAGAGTGATTGACTTTGGCTGAAATTTGATTGACACTATGAGAATGAGGCACATCTTGTTTGCTAAGCAAGGCCAAAAAAGCTTCTCGTTGCTCTGGAGTGAATTCATTAATGGTTGGTTCACTTCTAACTAATTGTGGAACATTGAGATCATCATTTTCATCTTCATGAGTGTTTGTAGCAGTCATACAATTTAGAACAGGAGACTTTTTCTCAAATCTAGGTTTGAAGTTAGGTGGATAGCCATGCTTCTTATAGCAATTATCCATAACGTGTCCTGTGTAAGAACCTGTGTTTTCACGTAAAATTGTTTTAATAAAATAATTTTAGTATCCGGGATAGATTCAAAATTTAGAAGTTTTATTTTGAAAATATAAATGTGAAATTTGATTTCAGTGAATTTTTTGAGTTGGAAAATGTACCTTTTCGAAAAGATTTTTTTTGTAAAAAATGCGTACTAGTGCTTAAGCTGACAGTACTGGCTCTAGACTGTCCAGTACTGCGTATTTTGGAAAATAGTATTTTAAAAATTGATTTATTGTTCTGAAAGGATAAAAATAATTTAGAATCGAATACCGGGCGCTAATCTTAAAGGTTTTGGCCTAAAGTGAGCCAAACAAACCAAAAACGCTAACGGGTTGGACCGGGCCCAAGACCCAACATATATAAGCTCATTTAATGAGCTTTGAACTCATTTTTCAGCCTTTGGAGAGAGAGGGCCTCGGTTTAAGAGAGAAGGGAGAAGGAAGGGGTGACACTATTCACCTCCACCTTCTAGGAGCCATAACTTTTGATCTGGAGTTCCGATTGACAAGCCATTTGTAGCCATGCGAAGATCTCATCGAGCTCTACATTTTTATCCAAAGAAATCTGGTAAGAACTTGTGTCTCACTTCCCAGTTTTGTGCCCTAGATTTCTGTATTTTTGGGATTTGGTTTTGAGTAGATTTTATGGTTTTGCTTGTTTAGGTGATCTCTAGTAGTGGGTAAATGTTAGATTTTACCCCTAATCATGTTGGGTAAGGTAAGGTTTCACTAAACTCTTGTGTTTAGTTGTTTTGTGTATCTTAGATTTTGATTTTGGTGATATATGTGTTGTTAGTTTGAGCTTTGGTGTTGGTTGAGGTTGGTTGAGGCTTTGGATCAAGCTTGGTTGCTTCGTTTTGGTGTTTGGTCCGTTTGGGAATCGGCAAAGGTATGATTTCGGTTTCCTTTATGTAATATGTAATATTTTTGGACACTTAGGCTAGTTGACCCTGTTCATACCGTGGGTCGAGTTGTCTGACCCGGGATGTTCAAATAGCAAAGCAACCGACCTCTTTAGGTCAAGCAGACCGACTTCTTTACGAAGAAGTCGGCCAAAGCGACAGGAAAAGCCCAAAGAAGGGCCCAACTCAAGGAACACGACCCAAACCCTAAAGGCAGGCCAAGCTTACAGAGAGAAGGGCGGTTCCCTTAAAGATAAGATGACCTCACTTGAAAAGATAAGATAAGGATAAGATAAGATAACTAACTTATCTTATCCACAGAAGGCTACATCTCACCATTATAAATACTCTGGAGCACCCAGGTATAACTCATACTTTGATTCTACTCAATACCTGTTTAATACCCTTGCTAACTTAAGCATCGGAGTCCCTTGCAGGTACCCCCACCCTTCGGTGACAAGGGATCAGCAGTGCAGTCAGACTAACAATTCAGACACGACAGCTCCGGCCGTCTTCCACCAGCCGGACACGTTAGCACCGACCAGTACAGAAGATCTCGTCCGAGATCACCATGGCGGACGACCATGACAACGACCACGATTTAGATTTGGAAGATAGAATGCCGCACAAGAACGCGGATGTTACACTCATAGATACTCCAGAGCCCAACGGGGACAAAAATTCATCAAATCCAGGAATGATAGAGGCGCTTCAAGATCGATTAAAGCAACTTGAGAAAGAAGCACAACATCATCGTGAAAAAGAAGAGGATCTGCATCGGGAGATAAGGCGACGCGGAGAATTAGAAGATAAACTTCTAAAACTCGAAGCCGATCTCAAAACTAAAGCTACTAAATCCACTCCAGAGGATAGCTCTCGCAAGGATCAAGTTCCTTTCACCAGGGAAATTATGAAGACCAAAATCCCAAAAGACTTCAAACTTCCGGATATAACTCTGTATGACGGCACTTCAGACCCCAACCATCATCTCAGCAATTTTAGAAGTAGAATGTACCTCACTGACGCCTCAGATGCAGTTCGCTGCAAGGCCTTTCCAACAACTCTTACCAAGACAGCCATTAGATGGTTCGACAGCCTACCTCCGAAGTCCATCTCAAGCTTCAACGACCTGGCCAAAAAGTTCCTGGCCAGATTTTCCATACAAAAAGATAAGGCTAAACACGCACCCAGCCTACTAGGAATCAAGCAAGGAGATTGAGAGAGTCTTCGTAACTACATGGAAAGATTCAACAAAACATGCATGGACATACAAAGTCTACCAACAGAAGCTGCCATTATGGGTCTCATAAATGGCCTACGAGAAGGACCGTTTAGCCAATCTATATCAAAAAAGTACCCTGCATCCCTGGACGAAGTACAAGAACGGGCGCAGAAATACATCAACATGGAGGAGAATTCTCGACTTGGGGAAGCCTCGAGGTTCAGTTCTGCCTACCGAGATAAAGATAAAGAATCCAAGAAAAAGGAAGATCGCTCCGGGGAGAAAATAAAAAAATATCATAACTACACCCCTCTCAGGGTATCCTTGGTAGATGTTTACAAAGAAGTCTGCCATACGAAAAAAATACCCCCAGCTCGGCCACTCAAAGGCAAAAGAGGAGGAGGGAATTAGAACGAATACTGTGAGTATCATCGAGTTCGAGGACATTCCACCAATGAATGCTTCGACTTGAAAAATGTCATAGAAAAATTAGTAAGAGAAGGAAAACTAGATCGATTTTTGGCCAACCGGGACGAAGAGCCAAGAAAAAGAAGAAGGGATGAAGATATCGGATGGTCTGAATGATCACCTCGCACACCAGAGAGACACGTCCATGTGATACACGGCGGATTTGCGGAAGGAGGAATCTCTATGTCATCTCGCAAGTGACACCTCAAAGAAATATACCATGTCGAAGGAAAAAATGAGGCGCCAAACATCCCAGCAATCACGTTTACCAAAGAAGACGCATCTGGAATCATCTCGGGACATGACGACCCCATGGTCATCACTATCATACTGGCAAACGCCAACCTCCACCGTACATTAATTGACTAAGGAAGCTCGGCCGACATCTTATTCAAAACTGCCTTCGACAAGCTCGGCCTAGAAGAAAAAGAGCTAAGAGCATATCCGAACAGCCTGTTCGGACTTGGGGATACCCCAATATAACCATTGGGATACATATCGCTACATACAACCTTTGGAAAGGGGAACCAGTCCAGAACACTTAAGATAGACTACATCGTGGTTGACGTAAGCTCAACCTACAATGCCTTAATAGGTCGGACGACGTTAAATCAACTCGGCGCAATAGTTTCAACTCCACATCTATGTATAAAATTCCCAACTGCAGAAAGGATAGCTACAATAAAAGCAGATCAAAAGATGGCGCGTCGCTGTTATAACGAAAGTCTAAACCTTAGAGGTAAAGGAGGAGAGTTCCACACAATCGAACTTGGCGGAGTTCAGAGACGAGAAGAACTCCGTCCACAGCCCGAAGGTGAAGTAGAGAAAGTTCAGATCGGAGACACCTCAGATAAGACAACTAATATTGGAACGATCCTGAAAGGAGACGCAAAGGAATCACTCATACAGTTCCTACGAGATAATGTTGATCTCTTCGCATGGAAAGCTGCCGACATGCCAGGCATAGATCCTGAACTGATGAGCCACAAGTTGGCAGTCTATCCGGGATCCCGGTCGGTACAACAAAGATGAAAAAAACTCTGGCCGGAACGGTCTCAGGCTGTAGCAGAACAGGTGCAAGCACTACTAGAGGCAGGGTTCATAAGAGAAGTTAAGTACCCACTATGGCTAGCAAACATCGTCTTGGTGAGAAAGTCAAATGGGAAGTGGCGAATGTGCACCGACTACACTGACCTCAACAAAGCCTGCCCAAAAGACCCTTATCCACTACCAAGCATCGACGCTCTAGTTGATGCCTCATCGGGATATAAGTATCTCTTGTTTATGGACGCATACTCGGGGTACAACCAAATCCTAATGGATCCACCGGATCAAGAAAAAACCTCGTTTCTAACACCCAAAGCAAACTATTGTTACATCGTAATGCCTTTCGGCCTTAAGAACGCGGGAGCTACTTACCAGAGGCTAATAAATAAGGTCTTCTCTGATCACATCGGAAAAATCATGGAGGTCTACGTGGATGACATGTTGATAAAGACACAAAGTGAAGAAACATTACTGTTCGACTTGGTTCAACTATTCGACACCATACGGAAGCATGGCATGCGACTTAACCCGGCTAAATGCACCTTCGCAGTGGAAGCCGGTAAGTTCTTGGGCTTTATGCTCACACAAAGAGGAATCGAGGCAAATCCAGATAAATGCCGGGCCATACTCAACATGAAGAGCCCAACTTGCGTCAAAGAGATACAACAACTCAATGGGAGAATGGCATTCTTATCCAGATTCCTAGCAGGGTCAACAATAAGATCCCTCCCTTTCTACGCTACTTTAAGGAAGGGAAAGAACTTTGAGTGGACAACGAAATGTGAACAAGCCTTCCAAGACTTCAAAGAATTCTTGGGATGGCCACCTATCCTATCTCGACCATGAGAAGGGGAACCATTCATATTGTACCTCGCAGTAGGAAGTCGAGCAATAGCCTCAACACTAATTAGAGAAGACGAGGGTGGGCAACAACCCGTCTATTTCATTAGTAAAACACTGCAGGGGTCAGAGCTAAACTACCAGAAAATAGAGAAGTTTGTCTACGCTCTCATACTCACATCCCGATGACTTCACCCGTACTTCCAAGCGCATACCATTAAGGTTCGGACCAACCAGCCCATAAAGGGGATATTGCAACAAATAATCTAGCAGGAAGAATCCTACAATGGGAAATTGAGTTGTCCGAGTTTGACCTCCAATACGAAGCACGGACAGCCATCAAATCACAATACCTAGCCGACTTCATCGCAGAATTCACAGACGCCCCAGAGATCCCCATAGAGTGGAACATATACGTGGACGGTTCCTCGAATAAAGCCGGAAGTGGTGCAGGTGTGATAATCGAAAGTAACCAAGGAACCCAACTTGAGCTTTCCCTCAAATTCAGATTCCCGGCCTCAAACAACCAAGCGGAATACGAAGCGTTATTAGCTGGCTTGAAGCTGGCTAGAGAAGTTGGAGCTCGGAAACTCAACATCTACAGCGACTCACAAGTCGTTACTTCACAAATAACAGGGAGCTATCAAGCCAAAGATCCTACTATAAAAAAATATTTGGATAAAACCAAAGAATAGCTCGGACAACTCGGGGAATATAGGATCTGCCACATACCCCGCGAGCAAAACGCCCGAGCTGACGCACTCTCAAAACTAGCCAGCACCAAACCAGGGGGCAACAATAGAAGCCTCATCCAGGAAATATTATAGAACCCGTCAATATCTGAAGAAGAAAAAGTCCTAGCCATAACAGGTCGGGATCAAAGATGGATGACCCCCATAATTAACTACCTCAAAACAGAAGCGCTCCCTACAGATGAAAAGAAGGTAAAGAGGTTAAAAAGGGAGGCACAGTACTACACTATCATAAACAACACCCTATACAAAAGAGGGATCTCAGCACTATTGTTAAAATGCGTACCGACCTCCAATACAAAGGAAGTCTTGGAGGAAGCACACAGCGGCATTTGTGGCAATCATCTCGGAGCGCAAGATCTCACCAAAAAGGTACTCTGGGCGGGATTCTATTGGCCCACTCTACGGAAGGAAGCTACCAAATTTGTAAAGACATGTCCACCATGCCAGAAGCATGCCAACTTTCACATCGCCCCGCCGGAAAAGCTCATTAGCGTGACCTCACCCTAGCCATTTGCAAAGTGGGGACTCGATCTTCTCGGACCCTTTCCCCAGGGATCGGGACAAGTCAAGTCCCTCATAGTGGGGGTAGACTATTTCACAAAATGGATCAGGGCAGAACCCCTAGCCAACGCTACTGCTCAAAGAAGTCAGAAATTCCTATATAGGAACATCATTACAAGGTTCGGGGTCCCACACTCCATCACCACAGATAATGGCACCCAATTCACAGATGCAGGCTTCAGAAAACTAGTGGCTGACTTGAATATAAAACACCAGTTCACCTCCGTCGAACATCCCCAAGCCAATGGACAAGCCGAAGCAGCCAACAAAGTCATATTGGCCGGGTTGAAATGGAGACTGCAAGAAGCAAAGGGAGCTTGGGCCGAGGAACTTCCACAAGTCCTATGGGCATATCGAACAACCCCCCATTCTACTACGAACAAATCACCATTTCGATTAGCATACGGAGTGGAGGCAATGATTCTAATAGAAGTAGAGGAAGGGTCTCCCTGAGTAGTCCACTACAATGAACAAACCAACTCTCAACTTCAAAGAGAAGAGCTCAACCTACTTCCGGAAATCCAAGAAAGTGCTCGGATCAGAGAAGAAGAACTAAAGCGGCAAATGGCTTCCAGGTATAATCAAAAGGTAGTGCCAAGAGGTTTTGCTGAGAATGATCTCATCTTAATCTGAAATGATATTGGAACAACTTGACCCGGAGAAGGAAAGCTGGCAGCCAACTGGAAAGGACCCTACCGAGTTACAGAAGTACTTGGGAAGGGCTACTACAGACTGTCTGAACTCGAGGGACGAGAACTACCCAGATGATGGCATGCCTGTAACCTAAGAAGGTACTATAGTTAGGAAAGAGAAAAGGTCTCTGATGAGCGGATAATTTATACGCTTTTTGGCATTGTTTTTAGTATGTTTTTAGTATATTTTAGTTAGTTTTTATTACAATTTTATTAGTTTTTAGTTAAAATTCACTTTTCTGGGCTTTACTATGAGTTTGTGTGTTTTTCTGTGATTTCAAGTATTTTCTGGCTGAAATTGAGGGACCTGAGCAAAAATCTGATTCAGAGGCTGAAAAGGACTGCAGATGCTATTAGATTCTGACCTCCCTGTACTCAAAATGGATTTTCTAGAGCTACAAAAACCCAATTGGCGTGCTCTCCATTGAGTTGGAAAGTAGACATCCTGGGCTTTCCAGCAATGTATAATAGTCCATACTTTGCCCGAGATTTGATGGCCCAAACCGGCGTTGCAAATCAGCTTCAGAATTCCCGGCGTTTAACGCCGGAACTGGCACAAAAATTGGAGTTAAACGCCCAAACTGGCATAAAAGTTGGCGTTTAACTCCAGAAAAAGTCTCTACACATGAAAGCTTCAATGCTCAGCCCAAGCACACACCAAGTGGACCCCAGAAGTGGATTTTTACGTCATTTACTCATTTCTGTATACCCTAGGTTACTAGTTCACTATTAATAGGACCTTTTGATATTGTATACCTACCTCATGACACATTACACGTTTCTCATTGTATCTTCTACGGCATGAGTCTCTAAACCCCATGGTTGGGGGTGAGGAGCTCTGCTGTGTCTTGATGGATTAATGCAATTACTACTGTTTTTCATTCAATCACGCTTGCTTCTATTCTAAGATATCACTTGTTCTTCAACTTGATGAATGTGATGATCCGTGACACTCATCATCATTCTCGCTTATGAACGTGTGCCTGACAACCACCTCCGTTCTACTTTAGATTAAGTGAATATCTCTTGGATTCCTTAATCAGAATCTTCGTGGTATAAGCTAGAACTGATGGCGGCATTCAAGAGAATCCGGAAGGTCTAAACCTTGTCTGTGGTATTCTGAGTAGGATTAAAGGATTGAATGACTGTGACGAGCTTCAAACTCCTGAGGGCTGGGCGTTAGTGACAGACGCAAAAGAATCACTGGATTCTATTCTGACCTGATTGAGAACCGACAGATGAATAGCCGTGCTGTGACAGAGCGCGTTAAACATTTTCACTGAGAGGATGGGAGGTAGCCATTGACAACGGTGAAACCCTACATACAGCTTACCATCGAAGGAGCCTTGCGTGCTTGAAGAAGAAAACAGTAGGAAAGTAGAGATTCAGAAGATAGAGCATCTCTAAAACCTCAACCTGCTCTCCATTACTGCAAAACAAGTACTTATTTCATGTTCTTTTACTTTTCACAATTAAACCTGATAATTATTGATATCCTGACTAAGAGTTACAAGATAACCATAGCTTGCTTCAAGCCGACAATCTCTGTGGGATCGACCCTTACTCACGTAAGGTATTACTTGAACGACCAGTGCACTTGTTGGTTAGTTGTGCGGAATTGCAAAAGTGTGATTGCAATTTCGTGCACCAGTCTCATCACAAGATGCACTCTTTTTCCTGAAAAGGTTTTTTAATGAGGCGTCAAGATTGAGATTTAATCCGACTTAAGGGTATGAAAAACTCCACGCCTGTATATATTTGCACTTTCTTTAAATAAAATACATTTCAGATATTCTACAAATTCCCTAGACGCATTAATCTGAAGCATTCATTGTCCGATTATAAAGCAACGGATCGAACAGAAAGTGAAGAACAGATTCACTATACGATCTCGACAGGAATGATCGACCGACAAAGGTGAAAACGCAATTCACCTAAAGGTCGATTAAACCAGGACAGAAACCACTATCCACAAATCAGCAAAGATGAACACAGAATAGTGCAAGAAGTTATCGAAAGTGATCCCAAAAAGAACCTGACGAGGTCTTATGGATTGCTATATAATAACTTAAAGAGACTGGCTGACACTAAAAAGTCAGACCAAGTACCCAAGTTATCAGTAAATCCCTGGAAAGAGGTCTGGCCAACCCTATTAAAGAGGAATAGATATAACTTAGAAGAGATTGACCTAACAAAGTCGGTCTCCTACAAGACAAGTTGTAAAAGTAATCCCTGAAAGAGACCTAACAAAGGTCCAAGAAAGAGTATTACAAAAACAACTTAGAAGAGAACGACCTAACGAAGTCGATCTCCTACAAAACAAGTTGTAAAAGTAATCCTTGAAAGAGACCTAACAAAGGTCCAAGAAAGAGGATTACAAAAACAACTTAGAAGAGAACGACCTAACGAAGTCGGTCTCCTACAAGACAAGTTGTAAAAGTAATCCCTGAAAGAGACCTAACAAAGGTCCAAGAAAGAGGATTACAAAAACAACTTAGAAGAGAACGACCTAACGAAGTCGATCTCCTACAAAACAAGTTGTAAAAGTAATCCGTGAAAAAGACCTAACAAAGGTCCAAGAAAGAGGATTACAAAAACAACTTAGAAGAGAACGACCTAACAAAGTCGATCTCCTACTGTTCATACCCTGGGTCGAGTTGACCGACCCGAGATGCTTAGCGACAAAGCGACCGACCTCTTTAGGTCAGACTATTCGACCTCTTCTCAAAGAGCTCGACCAAATCGACAGGAAAGCCCAATAAAGGGCCCAAATAGAGGAACACGACCCAAATCCAGAGGTAATCCCAGCCTACAGAGATAAAGGCGGTTCCGTTGAAGATAAGCTGACCTCACACAAAGATAAGATAAGATAAGATAACTAACTTATCTTATCTAGAAAGGTCACTTCTCACCATTATAAATACACTGGAGCACCCAGGTATAACTCATACTCTGATTCTACTCAATACTTGCTTAATACCCTTGCTAACTTAAGCATCAGAGTCCCTTGTAGGTACCCCCCACCCTTCGGTGATAAAGGATCAGCAGCACTCTCAGTTCCATAAGTCGGACACACCAGCTCCGGCCGCCATTCACCTGCCGGACACGACGGCCCCGACCAACACAGAAGATCTCGTCCGAGATCGACCTACAGTTTCAGGTAACCCTCGAAACATTGGCGCCGTTGCCAGGGAACCTGGAAGTCATCCCATCACCATGGCGAATGACTATGGCAACGACCACGATCCAGGTCTGGAGGATCGGACACCGCACAAAAACGCGGGTGTCACGCTACAAAACACTCCGGAAACCAACAAAGACGAAGACTCACCAAATTCAGGAGCAATAGAAGCGCTCCTGGATCGCCTAAAACAACTGGAAAAAGAAACCCAACAACAACGGGAAATTGGAAGAGATCTCCAAAGAGAGATGCGGCGACGTCAGGAGTTGGAAGAAAAACTACAGCAATTGGAAGCCGATCTCAAATCAAAAGGCCCCCAGGCTAATCTCGAGGAAAATTCACGCAAAGAGCAAGACCCGTTCACTAGGAAAATCATGAAAACCAAAATTCCAAAAGACTTCAAACTCCCGGATATGACCTTGTATGATGGCATCACGGACCCCAACCACCACCTCAGCAACTTCAGAAGTAGAATGTACCTCACTGACGCTCCAGATGCTGTTCGCTGCAAGGCTTTTCCAACAACTCTCAAGCTTTGATGACTTAGCTAAAAAATTCCTAGCCAGATTCTCCATTCAGAAAGATAAAGCCAAGCACACCCCCAGTTTACTAGGGATCAAACAAGGAGATCGGGAGAGCCTCCGCAGCTACATGGAGAGATTCAACAAAACATGCATGGACATACAAAGTTTACCAACGGAGGCCGCCATCATGGGACTCATCAATGGCCTACGAGAGGGACCTTTCAGCCAATCTATATCAAAAAAATACCCGACCTCCTTAGACAAAGTGCAGGAACGGGCAGAAAAGTATATCAACATGGAGGAGAACGCTTGGTTAGGAGAAACCTCAAAATCGGGGGCCTCCTACCGAGACAAAGACAAGGAATCCAAAAGAAAAGAAGATCGACAAGGGGAGAAAATAAAAAAATACCATAATTACACCCCTCTCAGGACATCCCTGGTCGAGATATACAAAGAAGTCTGCCATACAAAAAAAATCCCCCCAGTACGGCTACTCAAAGGCAAAAGGGGAGGAGGAAACCGAAAGGAATATTGTGAATACCATCGAGTCCGAGGACACTCCACAAACGAATGCTTCGACCTAAAAAACATCATACAAAAATTGGTGAGAGATGGAAAATTAGATCGATTCCTGGCCAGCCGAGATGATGATCAAAGAAAGAGACGAAGGGATGAAGATACCGAACGAACAGAACGATCACCTCGGACACCAGAAGGACATGTCCACATGATACACGGCGGATTCACAGCAGGTGGAATCTCCAAATCCTCTCGCAAAAGATATCTCAAAGAAGTACATCATGTCGAAGGAGAGGAGAAAGCACTCAACATTCCGGCAATTACATTCACTAAAGAAGACGCATCCGGCGTCATCAAAGGGTACGATGATCCCATGGTTATCACCATCATATTGGCAAACGCCAACCTACACCGCACCTTAATAGAACAAGGGAGCTCTGCCGACATCTTATTCAAAACAGCCTTTGATAAGCTCGGCTTGGAAGAAAAAGAACTTAAAGCATATCCAAACAGCCTGTTTGGGCTAGGAGATACCCCGGTTCGACCACTCGGATACATACCACTACATACAACCTTTGGAAAAGGGGACCAATCCAGGACCCTCAAAATAGACTACATCGTAGTCGATGCAAGTTCAGCTTACAACGCTCTCATAGGACGAACAACACTCAACCAACTCGGCGCAATAGTCTCGACCCCACACCTATGTATGAAATTCCCAACCCCAAAAGGGATAACCACGATAAAAGCAGACCAAAAGACGGCACGTCGCTGTTATAACGAAAGCCTAAACCTCAGAGGCAAAGGAGAAGAGTTCCACACAATCGAGCTGGACGGAGTTCATCGACGAGAAGAACTTCGTCCCCAGCCAGAAGGCGTGATAGAAAAGATTCAGATCGGGGACACCCCGGAAAAAACAACCAATATCGGAACAATCCTAAAAGGAGATTTAAAAGAATTACTAATACAATTCTCGCGAGACAACGTCGATCTCTTCGCATGGAAAGTCGCAGACATGCCAGGTATCGACCCTAAGCTAATGTGTCACAAGTTGGCGGTCTACCCAGGATCTCGACCGGTGCAGCAGAGACGAAGAAAACTTGGGCCAGAGCGATCCAAAGCTGTGGACGAGCAAGTACAAGCACTACTGGAAGCCGGATTCGTAAGAGAAGTCAAATACCCGCTATGGCTAGCCAACGTTGTCTTGGTGAAAAAATCAAATGGGAAGTGGCGAATGTGCACCGATTACACCGATCTCAACAAGGCTTGTCCAAAAGATCCATACCCACTCCCAAGTATTGACGCTCTAGTAGATGCTTCCTCCAGATACAAATATCTCTCGTTTATGGATGCATACTCGGGGTACAATCAAATCCCCTTGTATCCACCAGATCAAGAAAATACTTCGTTCCTAACACCGAAAGCAAACTACTGCTACATTGTGATGCCTTTCGGTTTCAAGAACGCAGGAGCTACTTATCAAAGGCTAATGAATAAAGTCTTCTCATATCACATCAGAAAAATCATGGAAGTTTATGTGGACGACATGTTGATAAACACACAAAGCGAAGATACATTATTATCCGACCTGACTCAAGTGTTTTACACTATAAGGAAGCACAACATACGGCTCAATCCCGCAAAATGCACCTTCATAGTAGAAGCAGGCAAATTCTTAGGCTTCATGCTCACACAAAGGGGAATTGAAGCAAACCCAGACAAATGTCAGGCCATACTCAACATGAAGAGCCCAACTTGTGTCAAAGAAGTACAACAACTCAACGGGAGGTTGGCCGCCCTATCCCGATTCTTAGCAGGAGCTGCGATAAGATCTCTCCCCTTCTATGAAGCTCGGACGGCCATCAAATCACAATATCTGGCCGACTTTATCGCAGAATTCATAGATGCCCTAGACACCCCCATAGAATAGAATCTTTACGTGGACGGTTCTTCAAATAAAACTGGAAGCGGCGCAAGCGTGATAATAGAAAGCGACCAAGGAACCCAAGTTGAGCTCTCCCTCAAGTTTGGGTTCCCGGCCTCAAACAACCAGGCAGAATATGAAGCATTATTAGCTGGTTTGAAGCTGGCTAAAGAGGTCGGAGCTCAAAAACTCAACATTTACAGTGATTCACAAGTGGTCACATCACAAATAATAGGGAGCTACCAAGCCAAAGATCCAACCATGAAAAAATATTTGGATAAAACCAAGGAACAGCTTGGACAAATTAGGGAGTATAAAATCTGCCACATACCCCGCGAACAAAATGCCCAAGCTGATGCACTCTCAAAACTAGCTAGCACCAAACCAAGGGGCAACAATAGGAGCCTCATCCAGGAAATGTTACAAAACCCGTCAATCTCGGAAGAAGAAAAAGTCCTGACTATAACAAGTCAGGACCAAGGATGGAGGACCCCCATAATCAACTACCTCAAAACAGGAACGCTCCCCGCAGAAGAAAAGGAGGCAAAGAGGTTAAAAAGGGAGGCACAGTACTACACCATCATAAACAACATCCTGTACAAAAGAGGAATCTCAACACCTTTACTAAAATACGTGCCGAACTCCAACACAAGGGAAGTGTTAGAAGAAATACACGGCGGCATATGTGGCAATCATCTCGGAGCACGATCTCTCGCCAAAAAAGTACTCTGGGCGGGATTTTTTGGCCAACTCTACAGAAAGAAGCTACAGAATTTGTAAAGACATGTCCACCATGTCAGAAACATGCCAAGTTTCACATCGCCCCACCAGAAGAGCTCATTAGCGTGACCTCGCCTTGACCATTTGCAAAATGGGGACTCGATCTTCTTGGCCCCTTCCCACAGGGATCAGGACAAGTTAAATTCCTCATAGTAGGGGTAGATTACTTTACAAAGTGGATCGAGGCAAAACCCCTAGCCAATGCCACCGCTCAGAGAAGCCAAAAATTCTTATATAGAAACATTGTCACAAGGTTCGGGGTTCCATATTCAATAACCACAGACAATGGCACTCAATTCACAGATGCAGGCTTCAGAAAACTAGTGGCTGACTTGAATATAAAGCACCAGTACACCTCCGTTGAACATCCGCAAGCCAATGGACAGGCTGAAGCTGCTAACAAAGTCATATTGGCTGGATTAAAACGGAGATTACAAGACGCAAAGGGAGCCTGGGCGGAGGAGCTTCCACAAGTCCTATGGGCATATCGAACAACGCCACATTCCACCACGAAGGAATCCCCCTTCCGATTAGCATACGGAATAGAGGCAATGATTCCAGTAGAGATTGAGGAAGGGTCGCCTAGAGTAGTTCACTACAATGAGGAAGCAAACTCCCAACATCAGAGAGAAGAGCTCGACTTGTTACCCGAAATCCAAGAAAAAGCTCGGATCAGGGAAGAAGCTCTAAAGCGCCGAATGGCTTCCAGATATAATCAAAGGGTAGTGCCGAGAAGTTTTGCAGAGAATGATCTCATCCTAATCCGAAATGATACTGGAACAACTCGACCAGGAGAAGGAAAGCTGGCAGCAAACTGGAAAGGACCCTACCGAGTCATAAAAGTACTTGGAAAAGGCTACTACAAACTGTCTGAACTCGATGGACGAGAGCTTCCTAGGTCATGGCACGCCTGCAACCTAAGAAGGTACTACAGTTAGAAAAGACAAAAGATCTCATCATTTGATGCACTCTTTTTCCTGACAAAGATTTTTTAATATGGCACCATGTTGAGATCTAGGTCATGCCCAACTTAAAGGGATAAGAAAATTCCCGCATGTATATATTTGCATTTTTTCTTTGAATAAAGTTTATTTAGATATTCTACAAAGAATCCAAGACACATTAATCTGAAGTATTCATCGTCCAATTATAAAGCGACAGGTTGGCAGAAAGTGAAAAACAATTTCACTGCACGACCACGATAAAGACAAATCGTCCGATAAAGGTGAAAATGTGATTCACCCAAAGGACAATCTAAAGATGCCAACCACTTTCTACAAATCGGCAAAGATGAACACAGAGTAATGTAAGAAGTTATCGAAAGTGATCTAAAAAAGAACCTGACGAGGTCTTACGGATCGCTAAAATAATAACTTAAGGACTGGTCAAGCGAACCAAGTCAACCCAAGTTATAAGTAAACCCTGGAAAGAGGTCTGGCCAACCCTATTAAAGAGGATTACTTTAACTTAGAAGGGCCTGACATAACAAAGTCAGCCCAAAAACAAAAAAGTTATACAAGTAGTCCCTGAAAGAGATTTGACAAAGATCCAAGAAAGAGGACTACAAAAAATAACTTAAAGGAGACCGACATAACCAAGTCGGACTCCTACCAGAAAAAGTTATACAAGTAGTCCCTGAAAGAGATCTGACAAAGATCCAAGAAAGAGGACTACAAAAAATAACTTAAAGGAGACCGACATAACCAAGTCGGACTCCTACCACTAAAAAGTTATACAAGTAGTCCCTGAAAGAGATCTGACAAAGATCCAAGAAAGAGGACTACAAAAAATAACTTAAAGGAGACCGACATAACCAAGTCGGACTCCTTCCACTAAAAAGTTATCAAAGTAATCCTGAAAGAGACCTGACAAAGGTCCTAGAAAGAGGATTACAAAAATAACTTGGAAAGAGGTCGACCTAACGAAATTAATCTCCCACAAATAGGTTATAAAAGTAATCCCCGAAAGAGACCTGACAAAGGTCCAAGAAAGAGGATTACAGAAATAACTGAAAGGGGGACCAGCGCAAAAGAACCACCAAGAAACAAGTTGGACCCATAAGTCACAACCTCAAGAGGATCCAAGCTACAAAATAAAGCAATCCGAGGAGGTCAAGATGCAAGATTTCAAACATCAGTAGAAAACTGAAAAGCTATCTCTATTACTCCACAAAAATTATAAGGCCCCGAAACAGCGGCTGTTCCGAGGGTTACCTGAAACTATAGGTCGATCTCGGATGAGATCTTCTGGGTTGGTCGGAGCCGACGTGTCCGGCAGGTGTACGGCGGCCGGAGCTGGTGTGTCCGACTTGTTGGACTTGGCAGTGGAGCTGATCCTTCGTCCCCGGAGGGTGGAGGGTACCTGCAAGGGACTCCAATGTTTAAGTTAGCAAGGGTATTAAGTAGGTATTGAGTAGAATCAGAGTATGAGTTATACCTGGGTGCTCTAGTGTATTTATAATGGTGAGATGTGGCCTCCTGTGGATAAGATAAGTTAGTTATCTTATCTTATCTTTATCTTTAAGTGAGGTTATCTTTTAAGGGAACCGCCTTTATCCCTGTAGGCTTGGGCCGCCTTAGGATTTGGGACGTGTTCCTCTATTTGGGCCCTTTGTTTGGGCTTTCCTGTTACTGGGCCGAGCTCTTTGAGAAGAGGTCGGATTGTCCTGACCTGAAGAGGTCAGTCGCTTTGCCTGTAAAACATCCCGGGTCGGACAGCTCGACCCAGGGTATGAACAGTGCCCCTGCTTGAGCTCGGTCTTCTCTTTTTGAGGCCGAGTCCTTGACTTCGGTCGTTTCATGATGAAGCCGAACTCAAGCATTTTGTCGATTTCTTCTTTTTGTAGAATCTTTTGAATGTAGAACGTTTTTCCTCTAAAAGCGCGCGTTTTTATATCAGCACTTTGCTTTGGGAACGTGAAAGGGTTTAGTACCTTCATTAATTGGTATTAATTGCCCCGTTTTCTCCTAGCCTTTGTTTTGAATCTCTCAATCAAAAAACGGTTTTCTCTTCTTTCACTCTTTCTCCGTAACTCCTCCCTTTACTTTCTCATTTTCTGTTTCTTGCCCAGAGTTTGTAGTGACGCCTGTTCTGCTACTGCGTTTTTCGGAAGAGGCTTGGTTCCACATTTCTTCTTCTTGTCCTTGTATTCTTCCACTTCGAGGGGGTGGCTTTGTTGCTTCTGCTCTTCAGCTTTCTTCGAGGTTTTCTTCTATTTCTCCAGGTTAGTCCCATTTTGTGTTTCCTCGTTTATTTCTGTTTTTACTATGGAGTTTTTCCTTTTGACCTTTCCCTTTGGAGAAAGTTTGGATCTTTCTGTTTTTATCGTGCTTGACTTGTTGCATGCTATCTTTTTCGGTGCGAATCTTTTTGTTTTGCTTGAATCTTTTTCTTTTGCATGTTGCCTCTGTTTTCTTTGGATGATAATTTTTGCTTTGATTTTGAAAAGCTTGTGCTTTTGCTGTTTTTCCTTTGGTCTTTTTGGTGTTTCTGATGAACTGTAGCAGTAGTGTTTGGTAACTGTAGGAGCGGTGGTTTTCCTGATAAAACTGTAGAAGGGTGGATTTTCTGCGTTTTTTGCTTCCTTTGCTTTCTTTTCTGGACTTTTATTCTGATGAGTGCCGAGATGTAGATTGTAGAAATGATTTTGAGGACCCGACCCTTCTTTGTTTACTGCCTCCAAGGGATGCTCCAAGACTTCTTCTCTTGAGTCTTGGGGTTTTTCCCTTTTTGGTTAATCCGTCCGTTTGAGATGTTTTGACCCGTTGTCCGAGATGTTTTTAAGTAATCCATTCTTCTTTTCTTTTTGTAGGATTTAGTTGGCCTCAGGTCTTCCCGAAATAACGTTGTAGAGATGCCTTCCCAGGTTCCTGCGGGTATGGCCGATTGGGTGGACTCCATGGTTCTCCTGTGTGTCTCGCTAGCTGATTTTGAGTTTTGTGCTCAGCTTAGGCAGTTTCATAGCGTCTGTAGCAATTCTGGTGATGAGAAGAACTATGAACTTGTCCCTCCTTCTTCTGACGAGAGAGTCTGTTTTTCAACTCGTGTTGTTGATGGTCGCCCCTTCTTTTATGTTTATGACTTTTTCTTTGGTCCGTTGGGTATTACTCTTCCTTTTACTCAATTTGAAACCGACCTGTTATGGTCTTGTAATATTGCCCCCTCTCAACTTCACCCTAATTCCTGGGGTTTTATAAAGATTTTTCAACTGTTGTGCAATGGTTTTGGTATCCCTGCTTCCCAATCTCTCTTTTTCTATCTGTTTGTTTTGACTAAGCCCGGAGTGGTAAAAAAGAAAGCAGCTTGGATCTCCTTTCGCTCTACCCAAGGAAAGAAGGTCTTTTCCGTGTTTGACGAATCATTCTGTGATTTTAAAAACTACTTTTTCAAGGTCCGAGCTGTTGAAGGTGCTCGCCCCTTTTTTCTGGACGAAAATGATGAGCCTGCCTTTCCCCTGGAATGGCAAAGGATGTGAGGGTCTCCAGGTACTCTTGGGACATGTTGGACGAGGCTGAGCGGGCCTTTGTGACTGTTTTGGAAGAGCGCTGGGGTCAGCCTCCCCATCTTGATACAAAGAGATTTCTAACCAATCCTTCTCTTGTTCAAACTGAACTGGGTATCTTTGTGTTTTCTTTGCTATCTGTTTATGTTTACTTGTAGCTGTATTTCCGACTTGTTCGATTTGTAGCTTGACTTCTGTTTTATTTTGCAGAGGCAATGAAGAATAACGAATCCATGAAGGCTTTTAAGAGGGCGCAGAAGGCGACTGCTGCCAGGAATTTTGCCGCCAAGGCGGCTGGGGAGGGGTCCTCCCAAGTGCGCGACAAGCCATCGGTGCCGAGTTCCCCCATAGTGAAGAAAGTGATTCCAACTCCTCGGGTCCGCTTGGTGGATCCTCATCCTGCTTCTGCCGTTCCATCTGCTGACCCTCCAAGTAAAAAACAAAAGACGGTTGAGCCCTTCGACCTTAATGCCCCTGACTTCAATGCCATCGAGTTCATAGATCAACAAATTGGGCCCTATGGTACCCTTTCGATGGACGATGTGTCCATCCTCCATCATTTGGAATTTATGGCCCGGAATCACGTGCAAATCGCATTTATGGCGGCCGCTATACACCGGACTGCTCAAAGTCTCCCTCTTCATGCCACCAAGGCATTTATGGAGGAGGCAAAGCAAGAGTTTGACCGGATGAAGGGGCTGAAGGAGGAGCTCGAATTAAAGGTGACCAAGTTAGAGAAGGATCTAGAGAATGAGAAGGCGAGTTCCCTTTCGTTGGCGGCTTCTTTGAAGTTGGCCGAGGACACAGCCCTGATGCATAAAGATAGTTATGTTACAACTTATCGGGAGGTGATGCGTCTGAGGGGGGAGCTGGACAGTTCTCGGGAGGATTATTCTGCGCTCCAAGGTCATCTTGTCGGCAGCGTGACTGCTGCTTACGAGAACTTGAAGGAGCAAGTTCGTGTCATTGCTCCCGAGGCCGATCTCACCCTTTTCAGTTTAGACAATGTTGTCAGAGATGGCAAGATTGTCCCTGATGATGAAGGTGATGATGATGCTGATCCTCCTCCTGTGTCCTTTGCCAAAGTGTCGACTACCTCTGCTCCTCCGGTTGCACCTGATTCGGATTGCCAAGTTCTGAACCGGGAGGATGGAACTATAGATGCCGTGCCTATTCAGACTCGTCCTCCTTCTCCCTGTCCTGATACTGCCAAAGATGTTCCTGATGCTTGCTGATCTTTTTCTGGATTCTTATGTTAGTTGGCCCGACTTGTGAGCTCTTAAAACTTTTTATTTCTTTGCTGACGTTTTCTGGTTGTTTTGTCTGGCAACCTTATTTATAAAACAAAAGTAGCTTATTATCCTTTTTTGATGGCCTCTGAGGCTTTTAAAACTTTGTAGATCATATCAAGGTTTTTGATATTTTCTTCTGTTTTCTGAGAATGTTGGATCTTTCAGTTTGACCTTTTTGGATTGCCTCGTGCTTATTGTTTGTAGCTTGGATCCTCTGTAATTGTGTGGATCCGACTTGTTTTTCGGTCTCCTCGCTCTTTGTTTGGCGCCTTATGACCGATTTCTTTATGTTGGTCCCCCTCAAAAGTTATTTTGTGATCCCCTTTTCTAGGCTTTTACTTGGTCTTTTTCAGGGATTATGTTGATAACTTTCTAATGGTAGGAGTACGACTTGGTTGTGTCGGTCTCCTTTAAGTTATTTTTTGTAGTCCTCTTTTTTGGATCTTTGTCAGATCTCTTTCAGGGACTACTTGTATAACTTTTCCAATGGTAGGAGTTTGACTTGGTTGTGTCGGTCTCCTTTAAGTTATTTTTCGTAGTCCTCTTTTTTGGATCTTTGTCAGATCTCTTTCAGGGACTACTTTTCTAATGGTAGGAGTCTGACTTGGTTGTGTCGGTCTCCTTTAAGTTATTTTTCGTAGTCCTCTTTTTTGGATCTTTGTCAGATCTCTTTCAGGGACTACTTGTATAACTTTTCTAATGGTAGGAGTCCGACTTGGTTGTGTCGGTCTCCTTTAAGTTATTTTTCGTAGTCCTCTTTTTTGGATCTTTGTCAGATCTCTTTCAGGGACTACTTTTCTAATGGTAGGAGTCCGACTTGGTTGTGTCGGTCTCCTTTAAGTTATTTTTCGTAGTCTACTTTTTTGGATCTTTGTCAGATCTCTTTTAGGGACTACTTGTATAACTTTTTAGTTTTGGGCTGACTTTGTTATGTCAGGCCCTTCTAAGTTAAAGTAATCCTCTTTAATAGGGTTGGCCAGACCTCTTTCCAGGGTTTACTTATAACTTGGGTTGACTTGGTCCAATTTCTAAATGTCGACCAGTCTTTTAAGTTATTATATTAGCTATCCGTAAGACCTCGTCAGGTTCTTTTTTTTGGATTGCTTTCGATAACTTCTTACATTATTCTGTGTTCATCTTTTCCGATTTGTAGAAAATGGTTGGCGTCTTTAGATCGTCTTTTGGGTGAATCGCGTTATCACCTTTATCAAACGATTGTCTTTATCATGGTCACGCAGTGAATTTGTTTTTCACTTTCTGCCGACCTGTTGCTTTATAATCGGACGATGAATACTTCAGATTAATTCGTCTTGGAATCTTGTAGAATATCTAAATAATCTTTATTCAAAGGAAAGAATGCAAACATGTACATGTGGGAGTTTCCTTGTCCCTTTAAGTAGGGTACGATCTAGGTCTCGATATGGTCCCTCAATAAAAAACCTTTTCAGGAAAAATAGCGCATCCATTTAGTGAGATCTTTTACCTTTTCTAACTATAGTACCTTCTTAGGTTGCAGGCGTGCCATGATCGAGGAAGCTTTCGTCCATCGAGCTCGGACAGCCTGTAGTATCCCTTCCCCAGTACTTCAATTATTCGGTAGTGTCCTTTCTAGTTTGCTGCCAGCTTTCCTTCTCCGGGTCGAGTTGTTCCGATGTCATTTCTGATTAAGATGAGATCATTGTCTGCAAAACTTCTCGGCACTACCTTTTGATTATATCTGGAAGCCATTCGTCGCTTTAGGGCTTCTTCCCTGATTCGAGCTCTTTCTTGGATTTCGGGTAACAAGTCGAGCTCTTCTCTCTGGAGTTGGGAGTTTGCTTGTTCATTGTAGTGGACTACTCGGGGAGATCCTTTTTCGATTTCTATTGGAATCATTGCCTCCGCTCCGTATGCTAGTCGGAATGGTGATTCGTTTATAGTGGAATGAGGGGTTGTTCGATATGCCCATAGGACCTGTGGAAGTTCCTCGGCCCAAGCTCCCTTTGCTTCTTGTAGCCTCCGCTTTAATCCGGCCAATATAACTTTGTTAGCCGCTTCGGCTTGTCCATTGGCTTGGGGATGTTCGACGGAGGTGAACTGGTGTTTTATGTTCAAGTCGGCCACCAGTTTTCTGAAGCCTGCCTCTGTAAATTGGGTACCGTTGTCCGTGATGATGGAATATGGTACCCCGAACCTCGTAATAATATTCCTATATAGGAATTTTCGACTTCTTTGAGCGGTGGCGTTGGCCAGGGGTTCTGCCTCGATCCATTTTGTGAAATAATCTACTCCTACTATGAGGAATTTTACTTGTCCCGATCCCTGTGGGAAGGGTCCGAGAAGGTCGAGTCCCCATTTTGCAAATGGCCAGGGTGAGGTCACGCTGATGAGCTTTTCTGGTGGGGCGATGTGAAAGTTGGCATGCTTCTGGCATGGTGGACATGTCCTTACAAATTCTGTAGCCTCCTTTTGTAGAGTTGGCCAATAGAATCCCGCCCGGAGTATCTTTTTGGTGAGAGCTTGCGCTCCGAGATGATTACCACAAATGCCGTTGTGTACTTCCTCCAAGACTTCCTTTGTGTTGGAAGTTGGTACGCATTTTAGTAAAGGTGTTGATATCCCTCTTTTGTACAACATGTTGTTTATGATGGTGTAGTACTGTGCCTCCCTTTTCAGCCTCTTTGCCTCCTTTTCATCTATAGGGAGTTCTTCTGTTTTGAGGTATTTTATTATGGGTGTCATCCATCCTTGATCCCGACCTATTATGGCTAGGATTCTTTCTTCTTCCGTTATTGACGGGTTCTGTAGTACCTCCTGGATGAGGCTTCTGTTGTTGCCCCCTAGTTTGGTGCTGGCTAATTTTAAAAGGGCGTCAGCTCGGGCATTTTGCTCACGAGGTATGTGGTGGATCCTATATTCCCCGAGTTGTCTGAGCTGTTCTTTGGTTTTATCCAAATATTTTTTCATGGTCGGATCATTGGCTTGGTAGCTTCCTGTTATTTGTGAGGTGATGACTTGTGAGTCACTGTAGATGTTGAGTTTCCGAGCTCCAACCTCTCTAGCCAGCTTCAGACTAGCTAGTAGTGATTCGTATTCTGCCTGGTTGTTTGAGGCCGGGAATCCGAATTTAAGGGAGAGCTCAAGTTGAGTTCCTTGATTGCTTTCAATTATCACACCCGCACCGCTTCCTGTTTTATTCGAGGATCCGTCCACATATATGTTCCATTCTATGGGGATTTCCGGGACGTCTGTAAATTCCGCGATGAAGTCGGCCAGGTGTTGCGATTTGATTGCTGTACGTGCCTCGTATTGGAGGTCGAATTCGGACAACTCGATTGCCCATTGTAGGATTCTTCCTGCTAGATCTGTTTTCTGCAATATCCCTTTTATGGGTTGGTTGGTTCGAACTTTAATGGTATGCACTTGGAAATATGGGCGAAGCCGCCGGGATGTGACGATTAGAGCGCAGGCAAACTTTTCTATTTTCTGGTAGTTCAGCTCGGATCCCTGTAGTGCTTTACTAATGAAGTAGACGGGTTGCTGTCCTCTTTCGTCTTCTCGAATCAGCGCTGAGGCTATTGCCCGACTTCCTACTGCGAGGTATAGTATGAGCGATTCTCCCTCTTGTGGTCGAGATAGGATAGGTGGTTGCCCTAAGAATCTTTTGAAGTCTTTGAAGGCTTGTTCACATTCCGCTGTCCATTCGAAGTTTTTTCCCTTCTTTAAGGTAGCATAGAAAGGGAGGGATCTTATCGCTGATCCTGCTAGGAATCTGGACAAGGCTGCCAACCTTCCATTGAGCTGTTGTACCTCTTTGACGCAGGTTGGGCTCTTCATGTTGAGTATGGCCTGGCATTTATCTGGATTTGCCTCGATTCCCCTTTGTGTGAGCATAAATCCTAAAAATTTACCTGCTTCTACTGCGAAGGTGCATTTAGCCGGGTTGAGTCGCATGCCATGTTCCCTTATGGTATTGAATACTTGAATCAAATCGGTTAGCAATGTCTCTTCGCTTTGCGTCTTTATCAACATATCATCCACGTAGACCTCCATGATTTTTCTGATGTGATCTGAGAAGACTTTATTCATTAGCCTTTGATAAGTGGCTCCTGTGTTTTTCAGGCCGAAAGGCATCACAATGTAACAATAATTTGCCTTAGGTGTAAGAAATGAGGTTTTTTCTTGGTCTGGCGGATACATTGGTATCTGGTTGTACCCTGAGTATGCGTCCATGAATGAGAGATACTTGTATCCCGATGAAGCATCTACTAGAGCGTCGATGCTTGGGAGTGGGTAAGGGTCTTTCGGGCAGGCTTTGTTGAGGTCGGTGTAGTCGGTGCACATTCGCCACTTCCCATTTGACTTTTTCACCAAGACGACGTTTGCTAGCCATAGTGGATATTTGACTTCCCTTATGAGCCCGGCCTCAAGTAGTGCTTGTACTTGTTCTTCTACAGCCTGAGCTCGTTCTGGTCCAAGTTTTCTCCGTCTTTGTTGTACCGGCCGGGATCCCGGATAGACTGCCAATTTGTGGCTCATTAGTTCGGGATCAATACCTGGCATGTCGGCGGCTTTCCATGCGAAGAGATCAACATTATCTCGTAGGAACCGTATTAGTGATTCCTTTATGTCTCCTTTTAGGATCGTGCCAATATTAGTTGTTTTATCCGAGGTATCTCCGATCTGGATTCTTTCTACTTCTCCTTCGGGTTGTGGTCGGAGTTCTTCTCGTCTCTGAACTCCACCGAGCTCGATTGTGTGGAACTCTCCTCCTTCACCTTGGAGGTTTAGGCTTTCGTTATAACAGCGACGTGCCATCTTTTGATCTGCCTTTATCGTAGCTATCCCTTCCGCAGTTGGGAATTTCATACATAGATGTGGAGTTGAAACTATTGCACCGAGTTGATTTAACGTTGTCCGACCTATTAAGGCATTGTAGGCTGAGCTTACGTCGACCACGATGTAGTCTATCTTGAGTGTTCTGGATTGGTTCCCCTTTCCGAAGGTTGTATGCAGCGATACGTATCCCAGTGGTTGAACTGGGACATTTCCCAATCCGAACAGACTGTTTGGGTATGCTCTTAGCTCTTTTTCTTCTAGGCCGAGTTTGTCGAAGGCAGTTTTGAATAGGATGTCGGCAGAGCTTCCCTGGTCGATTAGTGTGCGGTGGAGGTTGGCGTTTGCTAATATAATCGTGATGACCATGGGGTCGTCATGTCCCGAGATGATTCCGGATGCATCTTCTTTAGTAAACGTGATTGCCGGGATGTTTGGTGTCTCCTTCTGTCCTTCGACATGGTATACCTCTTTGAGGTGTCGCTTGCGGGATGATTTGGAGATTCCTCCCCCAGCAAATCCGCCGTGTATCACGTGGACATGCCTTTCTGGTGTGCGAGGCGATCGTTCAGATCGTCCGACGTCCTCATCCCTCCTTCTTTTCCTTGGTTCTTCGTCTCGGTTGGCCAAGAACCGATCTAACTTTCCTTCTCGAACTAATTTTTCTATGACGTTTTTCAAGTCGAAACATTCGTTGGTGGAATGCCCTCGAAGTCGGTGATATTCACAGTACTCATTCTGATTTCCCCCTCCTCTTTTGCCTTTAAGTGGCCGAGCTGGGGGGATTTTTTCCGTATGGCAGACTTCTTTGTAAACGTCTACCAAGGATACCCTAAGAGGGGTGTAGTTGTGATATTTCTTGATTTTCTCTCCAGAGCGATCTTCCTTTTTCTTGGATTCTTTATCTCGGTAGGCAGAACCGGACCTTGAGGCTTCGCCAAGTCGAGAATTTTCCTCCATGTTAATGTACTTCTGCGCTCGCTCTTGTACTTCATCTAGAGATGTCGGGTATCTTTTTGATATAGATTGGCTGAATGGTCCTTCTCGCAGGCCATTTATAAGGCCCATGATGGCAGCTTCTGTTGGTAGATTTTGTATGTCCATGCATGTTTTGTTGAATCTCTCCATGTAGTTGCGAAGACTTTCTCGATCTCCTTGCTTGATCCCTAGTAGGCTAGGCGCGTGTTTGGCTTTATCCTTTTGTATGGAGAATCGGGCCAGGAACTTTTTGGCCAGGTCGTCGAAACTCGAGATGGATTTTGGAGGTAGGTTGTCGAACCATTTAATGGCTGTCTTGGTGAGAGTTGTTTGAAAGGCTTTGCAACGAACTGCATCTGAAGCATCGGTGAGGTACATTCTACTTCTGAAGTTGCTGAGATGATGATTGGGGTCGGAGGTACCGTCATATGGAGTCATATCCGGAAGCTTGAAATCCTTTGGAATTTTGGTTTTATAACTTCTCTGGTAAATGGATCTTGATCTTTCTGAGAACTATCCTCCGTGGATGGTCGAGTGGCTTTAGTTTTGAGATCAGCTTCAAGTTTTATGAGCTTATCTTCTAATTCTCGGCGTCGCCTTATTTCCCGGCGTAGATCTTCTTCTTTTTCACGTTGATGTTGGGCTTCTTTCTCAAGTTGCTCCAATCGACTTTGAAGTGCTTCTATTACTCCTGGATTTGATGAATTTTTGTCTCCGTTGGTTTCTGGAGTATCTTTTAGTATCGTGTCCGCGTTTTTATGCGGCGTTCTATCTTCCAAACCTGAATCGTGGTCGTTGTCATGGTCATCCGCCATGTTCATGGGATGACTTCTAGGTTCTCCGGCAACGACGCCAATGTTCTGAGGGTTACCTGAAACTGTAGGTCGATCTCGGATGAGATCTTCTGGGTTGGTCGGAGCCGACGTGTCCGGCAGGTGTACGGCGGCCGGAGCTGGTGTGTCCGACTTGTTGGACTTGGCGGTGGAGCTGATCCTTCGTCCCCGGAGGGTGGGGGGGTACCTGCAAGGGACTCCGATGCTTAAGTTAGCAAGGGTATTAAGCAGGTATTGAGTAGAATCAGAGTATGAGTTATACCTGGGTGCTCCAATGTATTTATAATGGTGAGATGTGGCCTCCTGTGGATAAGATAAGTTAGTTATCTTATCTTATCTTTATCTTTAAGTGAGGTTATCTTTTAAGGGAACCGCCTTTATCCCTGTAGGCTTGGGCCGCCTTAGGATTTGTGACGTGTTCCTCTATTTGGGCCCTTTGTTTGGGCTTTCCTGTGACTGGGCCGAGCTCTTTGAGAAGAGGTCGGATTGTCCTGACCTGAAGAGGTCGGTCGCTTTGCCTGTAAAACATCCCGGGTCGGACAGCTCGACCCAGGGTATGAACAGCGGCCATCAACACCTGCTAAAGATAGCGAGCTACTTTTTGTTTTTCAAAATAAAACAAAGCAACTAGAAACCGTCAACAAAACAAACAAAGTTTTAAAAAGCCCACAAGCCAGGCCAACTACATAAATATCTAGAAAGAGATCAGCAAGCATTAGGAGCCTTCTGGGCATCATCAGGACAAGGAGAAGGAGGACGAGTCTGAATAGGCACGGCATTTATAGTTCCATCCTCCCGGTTCAGAACTTGGCAATCCGAATCAGGTGCAACCAGAGGAACAGAAGATGTCGACACTTTGGCAGAGGACACAAGAGGAGGATTAGCATCATCATCACCCTCGTCATCAGGGACAGTCTTGCCATCTCTGACAACATTGTCTAAACTGAAAAGGGTGAGATCAGCCTCGGGAGCAATGACCCAAACTTGCTCCTTCAAGTTCTCATAAGCAGTAGTCACGCTGCCGACAAGATGACCTTGGAGTTCAGAATAATCCTCCCGAGCATTGTCCAACTCCCCCCTCAGACGCATCACCTCCCGATAAGTTGTAACATAACTATCCTTATGCATCAGGGCTGTGTCCTCGGCCAACCTCAAAGAAGCCTCCAGTGAAAGGGAACTCGCTTTCTCATTCTCTAGATCCTTCTCCAATTTGGTCACCTTTGATTCAAGTTCCTCCTTCAGCCCCTTTATCCGGTTGAACTCCTGCTTCGCCTCCTCCATAAAGGCTTTGGTGGCATGAAGAGGAAGATTCTGAGCAGTCCGATGTATAGCAGCCGACATAAACACCATTTGTACATGATTTCGGGCCATAAATTCCAAATAGTGGAGGATAGACACATCGTCCATCGAAAGGGAACCATACGGAGCAATTTGCTGATCCACAAATTCAATGGCATTAAAATCGGGAGCATTGAGGTCAAAAGGCTCAGCGGTCTTTCGTTTTTTATTGGGAGGAGCACCAGAAGGAACTGCAGAGGTAGGATGAGGATCCACCAAACGGACCCGAGGTGTTGGGATCACCTTCTTCACTTTGGGGGAACTCGGCACTGATGGCTTCTCGCGCACTTGGGAGGACCCCTCCCCAGCCGCCTTGGTAGCAGTAGCCTTTTGCACCTTCTTAAAAGCTTTCATAGATTCGTTATTCCTCATTGCCTCTTCAAATAAAACAGAAAGTTAAGCTACAAATCGGACAAGTTGGAAAGGACAGCTACAAGCAACATAAACAGAATAAAAAGGGAAACACAAAATACCCAGCTCAGTTTGAAGAAGAGAGGGATTGGTTAGAAATTTCTTTGTGTCGAGATGGGGAGGTTGCCCCCAGTGTTCTTCCAAGATAGTCACAAAGGCTTGCTTAGCCTCATCCAACATCTCCCACGTATATCGGGACACCCTCACCTCTTTCTGCCATTCCAAGGGAAAAGAAGGCTCGTCGTTTTCGTCCAGAAAAAAGGGGCGAGCTCCTTCAACAGCTCAGACCTTGAAAAAGTAATTTTTAAAATCACGAAAGGATTCGTCAAACATGGAAAAAACCTTCTTTCCCTGGGTAGAGCGAAAGGAGACCCAAGCCGCCTTATTTTTTACCACTCCGGGCTTAGTCAGGACAAACAGATAGAAAAAGAGAAATTGGGAAGCAGGGATACCAAAACCATTGCACAACAATTGAAAAATCTTTATGAAACCCCAGGAATTAGGGTGAAGTTGAGAGGGGGCAACATTACAAGACCATAACAGGTCGGTTTCAAATTGAGTAAAAGGAAGGGTAATGCCCAGCGGACCAAAGAAAAAGTCATAAACATAGAAGAAAGGACGATCGTCAACAACCCGAGTAGAGAAGCAGACTCTCTCTTCGGAGGAAGGAGGGACAAGTTCATAGTTTTTCTCATCACCTGGATTACTACAGACCCTATGAAACTGCCTAAGCTGCGCACAAAACTCAGAATCAACCAAGGAGACACACATAAGGACCATTGAGTCCACCCAATCAACCATGCCCTCAGGAACCTGGGAAGGCATCTCTATAATGTTATTGCGAGAAGACATGAGGCCAACTAAATCCTACAATAAGAAAAGAAGAGTGGATTACTAAAAAAGCATCTCGGACAAGGGGCAAAAACAACTCGACGGACGAACAAAAAAGGAAAACCCCAAGATTCAAACCAAAATCCTGAGACATCCTTTGGAGGCAATAGCAAAGCAAGGATTCAATAAATTTCTACAGCTTACGCCCCGGCACTCATCAGAAAGAAAACAAAGTCCTAAAAGAAACAAAGGAAGTAAAAACAAAGACACAAAGTCACCACCTTCCTACAGTCTACCGGCAAAAAGCATTATCAAACATCAAAAATTCCAAGCAGAAAATCACCAAAGGCGCAAACTTTTTCAAAGATCAAGCAAAAAATCATAATCAAAGGCGCAACCAGAAGCGGCGACAACATGCAAAGGCCCTAAGAAAAGATTCAAAAGACTCGCACCAAAAAACGAAGAAATTCCAAAACACACAAACAATTAGACATGGTAAAAACAGAAAGATCCCAACTTTCTCTGAGCAAAATTCAAACTTTCTACCGACATATAAAGGGAACAGAGGAAGAAAAATCAAACCTAGAGAAATAGAAGAAAAACCTCGAAGTGGAAGAATGCAAAGACAGAAGGAGAAAATCTGGAATCAGCCCTCTTCCGAAAACGTAGTAGCAGAACAGGCGTCGCAAAGAAGAAACTACAAACTCTAGGAAAGAAGCAGAAAGTGAGAGAGTAAAGGGAGAAGTTACGAAAAAGAGCAAAGAAGAGAAACCGTTTTTGAGAAAATCAAAATAAAGCCAAAAGAAAAAACGAGGCAATTAATACCAATTAATGAAGGTATAAAAGCGCTGGTATAAAAGCGCGCGCTTTTAGAGGAAAACGTTCTACATTCAAAAATCTACAAAAGAAGAAATCGACAAAATGCTTAAACTCGGTTTCACTAAAAAGGACCGACGTCAAAAGACTCGACCTCAAACAAGAAAACCGAGCTCAAGCAGGGGCACTGTTCATACCGTGGGTCGAGCTGACCGACCCGGGATGTTTAGCGACAAAGCGACCAACCTCTTTAGGTCAGACTATTCGACCTCTTCTCAAAGAGCTCGACCAAATCGACAGGAAAGCCCAATAAAGGGCCCAAATAGAGGAACACGACCCAAATCCAGAGACAATCCCAGCCTACAGAGATAAAGGTAGTTCCGTTAAAGATAAGCTGACCTTACCCAAAGATAAGATAAGATAAGATAACTAACTTATCTTATCTAGAAAGGTCACTTCTCACCATTATAAATACACTGGAGCACCCAGGTATAACTCATACTCTGATTCTACTCAATACCTGCTTAATGCCCTTGCTAACTTAAGCATCGGAGTCCCTTGCAGGTACCCCTACACCCTTCGGTGATAAAGGATCAGCAGCACTCTCAGTTCCACAAGTCGGACACACCAGCTCCGGCCGCCATTCACCTGCCGGACACGTCGGCCCCAACCAACACAGAAGATCTCGTCCGAGATCGACCTACAGTTTTAGGTAACCTTTGGAACACCTACAAAACAATTTGTAAAAGTAATCCCTGAAAGAGACCTAACAAAGGTCCAAGAAAGAGGATTACAAAGACAACTTAGAAGAGAACGACCTAACGATGTCGATCTCCTACAAAACAAGTTGTAAAAGTAATCCCTGAAAGAGACCTAACAAAGGTCCAAGAAAGAGGATTACAATAACAACTTAGAAGGGGATCAATATGAAGAAATCGGTTATAAGGTGCTAAAAATACAAGCCAGAGCGAGAAAAACCGAGAAACAAATCAGACCTACACAGTCACGGCCTCAAAGGAATCCAAGCTACGAACAACAAGTAAGAAAGCAACCCAAAGAAGTCAAGTAGCAAGATTCCAAAACCAGAAGAGATACCATGCTAAAAGCACTATAAAAGCATAGTATGATAAAGCTTCAAAAGGCCACCGAAATCTACCTCGAAGCGCTACTTTTGTTTTTCAAAGTAAAAAGTTACCAGGCAGACAACTAAAAAAGTGTCAGCAGTTAAACAAAACAATAAACAGTTCAAAAGCCCACAAACCGGGCTATTTACACAAAATACTCAAATAAAAGGAGGTCAACCAAGATCTGGAGCCTTCCCGGCAGCATCAGTACAGGGAGAATGAGGGCAAGTCTGAATAGGCACAGCATCTACAGTTCCATCATCCCGGTTCAGAATCTGACAATCCGGGTCAGATGTAACGGGAGGAACCGAGGAGGTCGACACTTTGACAGAAGGCACTGGGGGAGGGTCAGCATCATCATCATCCTGGTCATCAGGGACAATCTTATCATCCCTCACAACGTTGTCAAGACTAACGAGAGTCAAGTCGGCATCAGGAGCAACAATCCGGAACTGCTCCATCAGGTTCTCAGAGGCGGCAGTTACGCTGCCCACAAGGTGACCCTGAAGCTCGGCATAATTAACCCGAGCAGTTTCCAAATCATCCCGGTGATGCATTAACTCCCTATAAGCTGAAACATAGCTATCCTTGTGCTTCAGTGCCATGTCCTCAGCCAACTTCAAAGAAGCAGCCAAAGCAATAGAGCTGGCCTTCTCACCCTCCAGTTCCTTCTCTACCTTCGCCAACTTCACCTCCAACTCATCCTTCAGACCCTTGATCCGATCAAATTCTGATTTGGCCTCCTCCATGAAGGATTTTATGGCATGAATCGGGATCCCCTGAACAGTTTGGAAAATAGCCACACCCATATGTGCCATCTTCACACTACTTTTGGTAATAAAATCCAGATGTTGAAGAAGAGACACATCGTCCATGGAGAGCCCACCATAGGGGGTAATTTGATGGTCAAAAAACTCGATAGCATCAAAATCCGAGGCATCCAAGTTAAAGGGCACGGATGTTTTTTGCTTTTTTAAGGGTGGAGCACCAGAAGCAGTGGTAGAAGTCTGTGGATGATTGACCCGATGAAACCGAGGAGTAGGAATTGCTTTCCTCGGCCCGGGAGAACTCGGCACAGGAGGCTTCACCGGGACCTGAGAAGATCCCTCTCCGGCCACCTTGGCCGAGATGTTCAGAGCAGTAGTTGCCTTCTTTGCCTTTTTAAAGGCCCTCATGGAGTCGTTGTTCTTTGACATCTCTGCAAATACAGAATCAGCCACAGCAAAGAGTTACAATCACAATAAGAGGAAGAAAAAATTAAGAAACAAGTGTAGAAACAAGTCAGGCAAGTACCCAAAATAGTCCGAACCAAGGACGGGTCATTCAAAAACCTTTTTGTATCAAGATGGGGTGGTGCCCCGCATAGATCCTCAAGAACAACAACAAAGGCACGCTCAACATCATCAAGCATCTCCCAGGTATAGCGGGACACTCTTACATCCCTCTGCCAATCTAGAGGGAAAGAAGGCTCATCATTTTCATCAAGAAAAAAGGGGCGGGCCCCCTCGATAGCACGAACCCTAAAGAAGTAATTCTTGAAGTCCTTAAAGGACTCATCATACATAGCAAAAACTTTATGGCCCTGGGCGGTCCTGAAAGAAACCCAGGAAGCTTTCTTTTTTGAAGAACTGGCAGGCTTGGCGGAAACAAACAAATAAAGGAAAAGAGTCTGAGAGGGTGTTACATTTAATTCTCGACATAGAAACTGAAAAATTTTAATAAAACCCCAAGAATTTGGGTGAAGCTGGGATGGGGCAATATTACACGACCACAACAGGCCGGTCTCGAAAGCAGTGAAAGGAAAAGTAACGTTCAACTGACTGAAGAAGTATTCATAGGCATGAAAGAAGGGACGCTCCCTCTCAACGGAAGTCGAAAAACAAACTCTCTCATCAGAATCAGGAGCAACAAGCTCATAATCCTCCTCACGGGCATTGTTACCACAAATCCTATGGCGCTTCCTCAGCTCTGTGCAAAATTCAGCATCCACAACAGAAACACACAACAAAACAAGGGAGTCCAGCCAATCAGACATTCCCTCGGGAACTCGGGAAGACGTCTCTACAATATTATTTCGAGAAGACATGAGGCCAACTAATCCTACAAGTAAGAAAAGAAGATAGGGGTTACTAACAACATCTCGGATAAAGGGAGAAAACAACTTGGTCAATACGATACAGGCGAAGAAACAAGAAAAGGAAAACCCCAAGACTCAAACCAAAAGTCCTGGGGCATCCTTTGGAGGCAGTAACAAAGCAAGGTTTCCAAGAAAAATCTACAGCTTGCACCCCAGCATTTCTCAGAAAGAATTCAAAGCAGCAAACATTTTTTCATCAAAGAAAAACACAAAAAAGTCATTACAGTCTACCATGCAAAAAGCATTCCCAAACATCAAAACACGCCAAGCAGAGACCATTAAAGATGCAACCTTTCCAAGAGCAGACAAAAGCAACCTTCAAATAAAACAAGAAACAGACGCGGACAGTGGCATCAGAACAGAAACAACAAAGAACATGCAAAGCCTTAAAAGCATCGAGCAAAAGCAAAAAAAGATCATGCAGAAGATGGAGAAACTCTCAGAAAGCACACTTTCAACAAATCTAGGGCACAATGGAAACAGAAAGATCTAAACTTTCTCAAAAAGGGAGGATCAAAATCAAAACCTCATCACAAAGCCAAAATCAAAGAGAAAGCACAAAATGGGGCTAACCTGGAGACGAAAGAAGCTTCGAAAAAAGTGCAGAAATAAAAGTTGCCCAGAAAATCGCTAAACGATGCTGCAAATGCCAGGAAACAGAAGCACAAGCGAAAGACAGAGAGCGAAGAGAGAAGAAAAAAGTTGCGAAGAGGTTACAAGGAAAACAAAAGGAGAGAAAACCGTTTCTGGGTTTTCAAAATCAAAAATAAAGAGCCAAGGGGAAACAGGGCAATTAATGCTAAAATTAATGAAGGCATTAAACCCTCGCACGTTCCCAAAAGTGCCGATATAAAAGCGCGCGTTTTTAGAGAAAACGTTCTACATTCAAAAGCTACTACCAAGGAATCGATAAAATGCTTGAGTTTGGCTTTGTCAAAAAAGGACCGAAGTCAAGAACTCGACCTCAAAAAAGACCGAGCTCAAGCAGGGGCACTGTTCATACCCTGGGTCGAGTTGTCCGACCTGGGATGTTCAAATAGCAAAGCGACCGACCTCTTTAGGTCAAGCAGACCGACTTCTTTACGAAGAAGTCGGCCAAAGCGACAGGAAAAGCCCAAAGAAGGGCCCAACTCAAGGAACACGACCCAAACCCTAAAGGCAGCCCAAGCTTACAGAGAGAAGGGCGGTTCCCTTGAAGATAAGATGACCTCACTTGAAAAGATAAGATAAAGATAAGATAAGATAACTAACTTATCTTATCCACAGAAGGCCACATCTCACCATTATAAATACTTTGGAGCACCCAGGTATAACTCATACTCTGATTCTACTCAATACCTGTTTAATACCCTTGCTAACGTAAGCATCGGAGTCCCTTGCAGGTACGCCCCACCCTTCGGTGACAAGGGATCAGCAGTGCAGTCAGACCAACAATTTGAACACGACAGCTCCGGCAGTCTTCCACCAGCCGGACACGTTAGCACCGACCAGTACAGAAGATCTCGTTTGAGATCGACCTCCAGTTTCAGGTAACCCTCAGAACAGACCCTAAGATAGGATTTAATATGTTCATGTTTGTGATATATATTTGATGATGAGATTGAGAGAAATGTATGTGTTGGAGCATGATGTGTGATGAATATGGATGAGAATTATTGTTAAGGTTGCTAAAAATATTGATTATTGATGAATGTGTGAATTCTTGTTTTTGAGGAGTGTTGTTGTTATTGTGGACGAATAATAATGGATATTAATGTGGAAGTGGTGTTGTGTAGAAGGAATGGGAATAATAATAATAATGATTATATGAATTGAAGATGATTGTTGGTATTTTTAGTGATTATGAAGGTTGATGATGAATGTTGATATTTGTTTGGTTGTTGAGGTTGTTGTTGGTTGATGATGATTTTGAGTGTGAATTTATGATTGAATTGGAAATTTTGGATTGGTAGTGAGAAATGATGTAATGGCTTAGTAATTTAGGTGTGAAAGTGAGGAGGATGATATGAAATGATAAGATGTTGTTTGTAGTAGTGGTTTATGATGGTTGGATATGTTTTGGTTTGGTTTTGAATTGAGAGATGGTTAAATTGAGGATTTGAGGTTTTGGGTGAAAAAGGATTTTTGGTGAACTTTGTCTGAACATAACTTTTGCCTTGGTTTTCAAAATTTATTGAATTTGGTTTACATTTGAAGATTATTGAAAACCCTTCGATTTGATATAATTTTTGAAAAAATTATAATTTTGTAGAGGAAGTTATGATTATTCAAAGTTGGTGTTGAAAATCTAAAATTTTGCAAAGTTGCAGAATTTCATAATTTTTGATATATTCACACGCACAACCCTACGAAAATGTTATTCTGTGCGGACGCACAGACCTGTGCGTACGCACAGGCAGGGGAAAGGGCTCTGGTAGCAATGCTAGCACAGGTTGTGCACGCGCACATCAATGAGGAATTACAACCTGTGCAGACGCACAGCCCTGTGCGCACGCACAAGTCAGGAAGAGACGTCTATTAGGGGCACTTGCACAGCTTGTGCGAGTGAACGGACTTTATAAATTTTAGTACCTGTGCGTACGCACACTCTCAAAATCTTCTTGGGTGTGTGATGAGCGGATAATTTATACGCTTTTTGGCATTGTTTTTAGTATGTTTTTAGTATGTTTTAGTCAGTTTTTATTATATTTTTATTAGTTTTTATTTAAAATTCACTTTTCTGGACTTTACTATGAGTTTGTGTGTTTTTTCTGTGATTTTAGGTATTTTCTAGCTGAAATTGAGGGACATGAGCAAAAATCTGATTCAGAGGCTGAAAAGGACTGCAGATGCTATTGGATTCTGACCTCCCTGCACTCGAAGTGGATTTTGTGGAGTTACAAAAGCCCAACTGTCGCGCTCTTAATTACGTTTGAAAGTAGACATCCTGGGCTTTCCAGCAATATTTAATAGTCCATACTTTGCCCGAGATTTGATGGCCCAAACCGGCGTTCCAAATCAGCTCAGGAATTATGGCGTTAAACGCCAGAACTGGCACAAAAGTGGAAGTTAAACGCCCAAACTGGCACAAAAGCTAGCGTTTAACTCCAAGAAAAGTCTCTACACATGAAAGCTTCAATGCTCTACCCAAGCACACACCAAGTGGGTCCGGAAGTGCATTTTTACGTCATTTACTCATTTTTGTAAACCCTAAGCTACTAGTTCTCTATAAATAGGACCTTTTGCTATTGTATTTTCATCTTTGGACGTCTAGTTCTTAGATCATGGGGGCTGGCCTCTCGGCCTTGCCTAGATCTTGGTTCTTCTGGTTCCCTCTCTGGGGCCGAAGCCAATGATCACTATTATCACTTATGTATTTTCAACGGTGGAGTTTCTACACACCATAGATTAAAGTGTGGAGCTCTGCTGTACCTCGAGTATTAATGCAATTACTATTGTTCTTCTATTCAATTCACCTTATTCTTGTTCTAAGATATTCATTTTCACCCAAGAACATGATGAATGTGATGATTATGTGACACTCATCATCATTCTCACTTATGAACGCGTGCCTGACAACCACTTCCGTTCTACATGCAAACAAGGCTTGAATGTTTATCTCTTGGATTCCTTAATCAGAATCTTCGTGGTATAAGCTAGAATTGATGGCGACATTCTTGAGAATCCGGAAGGTCTAAACCTTGTCTGTGGTATTCTGAGTAGGATTCAGGGATTGAATGACTGTGACGAGCTTCAAACTCGCGATTGTGTGGCGTTAGTGACAGACGCAAAAGAATCAATGGATTCTATTCCGACATGATCGAGAACCAACAGATGAATAGATGTGCTATGACAGAGCGCGTTGAACATTTTCACTGAGAGGATGGGACTGTAGCCATTGACAACGGTGATGCCCAACATACAGCTTGCCATGGAAAGGAGTAAGAAGGATTGGATGAAGACAGTAGGAAAGCAGAGAGACGGAAGGGACAAAGCATCTCCATACGCTTATCTGAAATTCTCACCAATGAATTAGATAAGTATCTCTATCTTTATTTTATGTTTTATTCATCTTTTAATTATCAATCATCCATAACCATTTGAATCCGCCTGACTGAGATTTACAAGATGACCATAGCTTGCTTCATACCAACAATCTCCCTGGGATCGACCCCTACTCGCGTAAGGTTTATTACTTGGACGACCCAGTGCACTTGCTGGTTAGTTGTGCAAAGTTGTGATAAAGAGTTGAGATTGCAATTGAGCGTACCATGTTGATGGCGCCATTGATGATCACAATTTCGTGCACCAAGTTTTTGGCGCCGTTGCCGGGGATTGTTTGAGTTTGGACAACTGACGGTTCTTCTTGTTGCTTAGATTAGGTATTTTTCTTCAGAGTTCTTAAGAATGAATTCTAGAGTTTCAGATGATGTTTTCATCATCACCAAAGCTAATTGATTCTCATCAATTTAGCTCTTGAATGTAATGTCCTACTGAAGCTTGGCTAGCCATGTCTAATCTTTTTGGACTAAAGCTTTAGACTAACATTGCATGATTCCTGGAAATTCTTATTAAGAATTTTGATACCCTTGTTTTTCTTTTCCACTCAATTTTCGAAAAAGCACAAAAAAATTTATAAAATCTTAAAATCAAAAATATTTTTATGTTTCTTGTTTGAGTCTAGTGTCTAATTTTAAGTTTGGTGTCAATTGCATGTCTTTATTCTTCTAATTTTCGAAAATTACATGCATTATGTTCTTCATTGATCTTCAAGTTGTTCTTGATGATTTCCTTGCTCTGATCTTTAAATTCTCTTGTCTTGAGTGTTTTGTTGTTTCTCATATGCATTCTCAATTTGTTAGTGTCAATAGTATACAAACTTCTAAGTTTGGTGTCTTGCATGCATTGTTTATTTGATTTTAGTTACATTTTGATTATTCCTCATCATTAAAAATTCAAAAAAATTTTAATTTGTGTCTTTTCAAGTCAATAATACAGAGAATTGAAGATTCAGAACATACAGCAGAGGAATTACATAGAAAAAGCTGGGCGTTCAAAACGCCCAGTGAGGAAGGAAAACTGGCATTTAAACGCCAGCCAGGGTACCTGGCTGGGCGTTTAATGCCCAAAAAGGTAGAGTTTTGGGCGTTAAACGCCAGAATGGATACCATTCTGGGCGTTTAACGCCAGGATGGCACAAGAGGGAAGATTTTGTTTTTAATTCAAATTTTTTTCAAGTTTTCATAAGTTTTTCAAAATCAAATCTTTTCCAAATCATATCTTTTCAATCATATATTTTCAAAATCAATTTCTTTCCATTTTTCAAAAATACTTGCTAACAATTAATGATTTGATTCAACATTTCAAGTATGTTGCCTTTTCTGTTAAGAAAGGTTTAATGTCCGAATCATATCTTTTAAATTTCTTGTTAGCCAAGTCATTAATTTTAAAAATCAAATCTTTTTAAATTATTTTTCAATCATATCTTTTCAATCATATCTCTTTAAAACCATAACTTTTCAATCATATCTTTTCAATCACATCTTTTTCAAAATTTATTTTTAATCATATCTTTTTGATTTCTAATTTCAAAATCTTTTTCAAAAATCACTTGATTTCTTTCCCACTCTTAGTTTTCAAAAATCATCAATCAATTTTCAAAATTCTTTTAAAATATTTTACTTTAATTTGGAAAATTCTTCCCCTCTTCTCACATCCTTCTATTTATGGACTAACACTCCTCCTCAATACACAATTCGAACTCTATCCCTCTCGATAAGTTCGAATTTTTCTACCTCCTCATTCTATTCTTCTTTTCCTCTGACACCTCAAGGAATCTCTATCCTGTGACATAGAGGATTCCATACTTTCTTGTTTTCTTCTCTTTCATATGAGCAGGAGCAAAGACAAAAGCATTCTTGTTGAGGCTGACCCTGAACCTGAAAGGACCTTGAAGCAAAAGCTAAGAGAAGCTAAAGCACTACTCTCTGTAGAGGACCTAACAGAAATCTTCAAACAAGAAGAAGACATGGCAGCCGAAAACAACAACAATGCCAACAATACAAGGAAGGTGCTAGGTGACTTTACTGCACCTACTCCCGACTTCTATGGGAGAAGCATCTCTATCCCTGCCATTGGAGCAAACAACTTTGAGCTGAAGCCTCAATTAGTTTCTCTAATGCAACAGAATTGCAAGTTTCATGCACTTCCATTGGAAGATCCTCATCAGTTTTTAGCTGAATTCTTGCAAATCTATGACACTGTCAAGACCAATGGGGTTAACCTTGAGGTCTACAGACTTATGCTATTCCCTTTTGCTGTAAGAGACAGAGCTATGATATGGTTGGACTCACAACCTAAAGAAAGCCTGAACTCTTGGGAAAAGCTAGTCAATGCCTTCTTGGCAAAGTTCTTTCCACCTCAAAGATTGAGTAAGCTTAGAGTGGAAGTCCAAACCTTCAGACAAAAGGAAGGTGAATCCCTCTATGAAGCTTGGAAAAGATACAAACAATTGATCAGAAGGTGTCCTTCTGGCATGCTTTCAAAATGGAACATCATATGCATATTCTATGATGGTCTGTCTGAACTGTCCAAGATGTCATTGGGCAATTCTGCAGGTGGATCTCTTCATCTGAAGAAGACGCCTAAAGAAGCTCAGGAACTCATTGAAATGGTTGCAAATAACCAATTCATGTACACTTCTGAAAGGAATCCTGTGAATAATGGGACAAATCAGAAGAAAGGAGTTCTTGAGCTTGATACTCTGAATGCCATATTGGCTCAGAACAAAATATTGACTCAGCATGTCAATATGATTTCTCAAAGTCTGTCTGGAATGCAAGCTGCACCAAGCAGTACTAAGGACGCTTCATCTGAAGAAGAAGCTTATGATCCTGAGAACCCATCAATAGAAGAGGTGAATTACATGGGAGAACCCTATGGAAACACCTATAATCCTTCATGGAGAAATCATCCAAATCTCTCATGGAAGGATCAACAGAGACCTCAACAAGGTTTTAACAACAATAATAGTGGAAGAAACAGGTTTAGCAATGGCAAGCCTTTTCCATCATCTTCTCAGCAACTGACAGAGAATTCTAAGTAGAGTCACTCTGACTTAGCAACCATGGTCTTTGATATAATCAAAACCACTCAAAGTTTTATGACTGAAACAAGGTCCTCCATTAGAAACTTGGAGGCACAAGTGGGTCAGCTGAGTAAGAAAGTAACTGAGCTCCCTCCTAGTACTCTTCTAAGCAATACAGAAGAGAATCCAAAAGGAGAGTGCAAGGCCATCAACATGGCCGAATTTGGAGAGGAGGAAGAGGCAGTGGTAGCCATTAAGGAAGACCTCAATGGAAGTCCACTGGCCTCCAATGAGTTCCCTAATGAGGAACCATGGGAATCTGAGGCTCACACTGAAACCATAGAGATTCCATTGGATTTACTTCTGCCATTCATGAGCTCTGATGAGTATTCTTCCTCTGAAGAGGATGAAGATGTCATTGAAGAGCAAGTTGCTAAGTATCTTGGAGCAATCATGAAGCTAAATGACAAGTTATTTGGTACTGAGACTTGGGAAGATGAACCCCCTTTGCTCACCAAAGAACTGGATGACTTGACTAGGCAAAGATTACCTCAGAAGAGACAGGATCCTGGGAAGTTCTCAATACCTTGTACCATAGGCACCATGACCTTTGAGAAGCCTCTGTGTGACCTAGGGTCAAGTGTAAACCTCATGCCTCTCTCTGTAATGGAGAAGCTAGGGATCTTTGAGGCACAAGCTGCAAGAATCTCACTAGAAATGGCAGATAATTCAAGAAAACAAGCTTATGGACTTGTAGAGGATGTTCTGGTAAAGATTGAAGACCATTACATCCCTGCTGATTTCATAGTCCTAGAGACTGGAAAGTGCATGGATGAATCCATCATCCTTGGCAGACCCTTCCTAGCCACAGCAAAGGCTGTGATTGATGTTGACAGAGGAGAATTGATCATTCAAGTGAATGAAGAATCCTTTATGTTTAAGGCTCAAGGATATCCCTTTGTAACCATGGAGAGGAAGCATAAAGAGCTTCTCTTAATACAGAGTCAAACAGAGCCCCCACAGTCAAACTCTACGTTTGGTGTTGGGAGGCCACAACCAAACTTTAAGTTTGGTGTTGAACCCCCACATTCATACTCTAAGTTTGGTGTTGGGAGGTTCCAACATTGCTCTGAGTATCTTTGAGGCTCCATGAGAGCCCACTGTCAAGCTACTGATATTAAAGAAGCGCTTGTTGGGAGGCAACCCAATGTTATATTTATCTATTTTCCATTGTTATTTTATGTTTTCTATAGGTTGATGATCATGTGAAGTCACAAAATCAATTGAAAAAGCAAAAACAGAATGAAAAATAGAAAGAAAAATAGCACACCATGGAGGAAAACTTGCTGGCGTTTAAACGCCAGTGAAGACAGCAAAATGGGCGTTCAACGCCCAGTCTGGCACCATTCTGGGCATTTAACGCTAGAAAGGGGCACCAGACTGGCGTTTAACGCCAGAAAAGGGCAAGAAGCTGGCGTTAAACGCCAGAAATGGGTAACAGCCTGGTGTTTAATGCCAGGATTGACAGAAAGGGCATTTTACACGCCACTTGGTGCAAGGATGAGCTATCCTTGACACCTCAGGATCTGTGGACCCCACAGGATCCCCACCTACCCCACCACTCTCTCTCTTCTTCACCCATTCACCAATCACCTCAACACCTCTTCCCCAAAACCCCTCACCTATCAAATCCCACCATTCTCTTCACCACTCACATCCATCCTTCATAAAACCCCACCTACCTCACCATTCAAATTCAAACCACTTTCCCTCCCAAACCCACTCTAGATTGCCGAAACATACCCCCCTCTCCACTCCTATATAAACCCATCTTCACTCTTTCATTTTCACACAACCTAAACACTACTTCTCCCCCTTGGCCGAAACACAAAGCCCCCCTCTATCTCCTCTATTTCTTCTTCTTCTACTCTCTTCTTTCTTCCTTTGCTCGAGGACAAGCAAACCTTCTAAGTTTGGTGTGGTAAAAGCGTTACTTTTTGTTTTTCATAACCATTTATGGCACCTAAGGCCAGAGAAACCTCTAGAAAGAGGAAACAGAAGGCAAAAGCTTCCACCTCCGAGTCATGGGAGATGGAGAGATTCATCTCAAGGGTGTATCAAGACCACTTCTATGAAGTTGTGGCCATGAAAAAGGTGATCCCTGAGGTCCCTTTCAAACTCAAAAAGAGTGAATATTCGGATCCGACATGAGATCCAAAGAAGAGGTTGGGAAGTTCTTACCAACCCCATCCAACAAGTCGGAATCTTAATGGTTCAAGAGTTCTATGCTAATGCAAGGATCACCAAGAACCATGATCAAAGTGTGAACCCGGACCCAAAGAATTGGCTTACAGTGGTTCGGGGGAAATGCTTAGATTTTAGTCTGGAAAATGTAAGGTTGGCATTCAACTTGCCTATGATGCAAAGAGATGAACACCCCTATACTAGAAGGGTCAACTTTGATCAAAGGTTGGACCAAGTTCTCATAGACATTTGTAAAGAGGGCGCTTAATGGAAGAGAGATTCAAGAGGGAAGCTGGTTCAACTGAGAAGGCATGACCTCAAGCCCGTGGCTAGGGGATGGTTAGAGTTTATCCAACGCTCAATCATTCCCACTAGCAACCGGTCCGAAGTTACTATAGACCGGGCTATCATGATTCATAGCATCATGATTGGAGAGGAAGTAAAAGTTCATGAGGTTATATCCCAAGAACTTTATAAGGTGGCGGACAAGTCCTCTACCTTGGCAAGGTTAGCCTTCCCTCATCTCATTTGTCACCTCTGTAATTCAGTTGGAATTAACATAGAGGGAGACATCCTCATTGATGAGGACAAGCCCATCACTAAGAAGAGGATGGAGCAAACAAGAGATCCCACTCATGGACATGAGGAAATTCCTCATCATGAAATCCCTGAGATGTCTCAAGGGATGCACTTTCCTCCACAAAACTATTGGGAGAAAATCAACACCTCCCTAGGAGAATTGAGTTCCAATATGGGACAACTAAGGGTAGAGCACCAAGAACATTCCATCATCCTCCATGAAATTAGAGAAGATCAAAGAATCATGAGAGAGGAGCAACAAAGACAAGGAAGAGACATTGAGGAGCTCAAGCACTCCATAAGATCTTCAAGAGGAAGAACATGCCGCCATCACTAAGGTTCGTTCTTTAATCTCCTTGTTCTTTATTTTTATGTTTTTCGAATTTTTATGCTTATGTTTAGCTATGTTTGTGTCTTATTACATGATCATTAGTGTCTTAGTGTCTATGCCTTAAAGTTATGAATGTCCTATGAATCCATCACCTTTCTTAAATGAAAAATGTTCTTAATTGAAAAAAAGAAGAATTGCATGAATTTCAAATTTTATAACAGATTAATTATTTTGATGTGGTGGCAATACTTTTGACTTCTGAATGTACGCTTGAACAGTGCATATGTCTTTTGAATTTGTTGTTTATGAATGATAAAATTGTTGGCTCTTGAAAGAATGATGAAAAAGGAGACATGTTACTGAGGATCTGAAAAATCATAAAAATGATTCTTGAAGCAAGAAAAAGCAGTGAATTCAAAAAAAAAAAGCAAGCAGAAAAAGCCAATAGCCCTTTAAACCAAAAGGCAAGGGTAATAAAAAGGATCCAAGGCTTTGAGCATCAGTGGATAGGATGGCCTACAGGAATAATATCCTGGCCTAAGCGGCTAAACCAAGCTATCCCCAACCATGTGCTTGTGGCATGAAGGTGTCAAGTGAAAACTTGAGACTGAGCGGTTAAAGTCGTGATCCAAAGCAAAAAGAGTGTGCTTAAGAACCTTGGACACCTCTAATTGGGGACTCTAGCAAAGCTGAGTCACAATCTGAAAAGGTTCACCCAGTTATGTGTCTGTGGCATGGATGTATCCGGTGGTAATACTGGAAGACAGAGTGCTTTGGGCCACGGCCAAGACTCATGAAGTAGCTGTGTTCAAGAATCAACATATTTAACTAGGAGAATCAATAACACTATCTGGATTCTGAGTTCCTATAGAAGCCAATCATTCTGAACTTCAAAGGATAAAGTGAGATGCCAAAACTGTTCAGAGGCAAAAAGCTAAAAGCCACACTCATCTAATTAATACTGATCTTCATAGATGTTTTTAGGAATTCATTGTATATTCTCTTCTTTTTATCCTATTTGATTTTCAGTTGCTTGGGGACAAGCAACAATTTAAGTTTGGTGTTGTGATGAGCGGATAATTTATACGCTTTTTGGCATTGTTTTTAGTATGTTTTTAGTATGTTTTAGTCAGTTTTTATTATATTTTTATTAGTTTTTATTTAAAATTCACTTTTCTGGACTTTACTACGAGTTTGTGTGTTTTTTCTGTGATTTCAGGTATTTTCTAGCTGAAATTGAGGGACCTGAGCAAAAATCTGATTCAGAGGCTGAAAAGGACTGTTGATGCGGTTGGATTCTGACCTCCCTGCACTCGAAGTGGATTTTCTGGAGCTATAGAAGCTCAATTTGTGCTCTCTCAATTGCGTTGGAAAGTAGACATTTTAGGCTTTCTAGCAATATATAATAGTTCATACTTTGCTCGAGATTTGATGGCCCAAACCAGCGTTCAAAATCAGCTCAAGAATTCTGGCGTTAAATGCCAGAACTGGCACAAAAGTGGGAGTTAAACGCCCAAACTGGCACAAAAGCTAGCGTTTAACTCCAAGAAAAGTCTCTACACATGAAAGCTTCAATGCTCTGCCCAAGCACACACCAAGTGGGCCCAGAAGTGGATTTTTACATCATTTACTCATTTTTGTAAACCCTAAGCTACTAGTTCTCTATAAATAGGACCTTTTGCTATTGTATTTTCATCTTTGGACATCTAGTTCTTAGATCATGGGGGCTGGCCTCTTGGCCATGCCTAGATCTTGGTTCTTCTGATTTCCTCTCTGGGGCCGAAGCCAATGATCACCATTATCACTTATGTATTTTCAACGGTGGAGTTTCTACACACCATAGATTAAGGTGTGGAGCTCTGTTGTACCTCGAGTATTAATGCAATTACTATTGTTCTTCTATTCAATTCAGCTTATTCTTGTTCTAAGATATTCATTTGCACCCAAGAACATGATGAATGTGATGATTATGTGATGCTCATCATCATTCTCACTTATGAACGCGTGCCTGACAACCACTTCCGTTCTACATGCAAACAAGGCTTGAATGTTTATCTCTTGGATTCCTTAATCAGAATCTTTGTGGTATAAGCTAGAATTGATGACGGCATTCTTGAGAACCCAGAAGGTCTAAACCTTGTTTGTGGTATTCTGAGTAGGATTCAGGGATTGAATGACTGTGACGAGCTTCAAACTCGCGATTGTGGGGTGTTAGTGACAGACGCAAAAGAATCAATGGATTCTATTCCGACATGATCGAGAACCGACAGATGAATAGCCGTGCTGTGACAGAGTGCGTTAAACATTTTCACTGAGAGGACGGGACTGTAGCCATTGACAACGGTGATGCCCAACATACAGCTTGCCATGGAAAGGAGTAAGAAGGAATGGATGAAGACAGTAGGAAAGCAGAGAGACGGAAGGGACAAAGCATCTTTATACGCTTATCTGAAATTCTCACCAATGAATTACATAAGTATCTCTATCTTTATTTTATGTTTTATTCATCTTTTAATTATCAATCCTCCATAACCATTTGAATCGCCCTGACTGAGATTTACAAGATGACCATAGCTTGCTTCATACCAACAATCTCCGTGGGATCGACCCTTACTCGCGTAAGGTTTATTACTTGGACGACCCAGTGCACTTGCTGGTTAGTTGTGTGAAGTTGTGATAAAGAGTTGAGATTGCAATTGAGCATACCATGTTGATGGCGCCATTGATGATCATAATTTCGAGCACCAGTGTGCGCACGCACAGTCCTGTGCGCACGCACACCCCCTGTTTTGCAACCTAAACTTTGTTTTCAACTGTTTCACCTTTCCAACAATGTTGTAAGCTTCTGTGACACCATTTTATGATTCTTGGGCTTAGTCTTGGGCATTAAAGCATGGAAAAGGTCCTAGGAGGTTTGGTTTGGTTTTATTCTAAAAGTTAGAGAACGGAGGTTTAGGTTTCTGGTGTATTGATGATGGGTTTGGTTGAGGGAGAAGGAAGAGTAGTGAATCTGGTGATTCTAGCAATAAATTGAGAAACTGATGAACCAATGAGTTCAGAACGGAATATTTAAGATATTCGTGATAGTCGTGATGAGTTAAGAACTTGGAAAGGAATGATTATGGTTAATGGATGAGTATGAGTGGAAGAATGCTATGAGCACTGGTCTCTGAGCTTGAGTATATGATTATGATATGCTTTGTGTTCCGTCGTAGGGGCTGTGGTAGTCTCCCGCCTACGTTCGGATGTGAGGCATGAAGTTGTGCTTCTCACTCATATGTGTTGCTCAAGAGGAAGGTGGTAGGGCACTCTCCCTCGAAACGTTTCCCTCTGAAAGGAGAAGGTGGTAGGGCACTTTCCCTTGGAATTTTCCTCCTGATCATGGGTTTCTCTCTGATTGCAAGGTGGTAGGGCACTAACTCACGGAATCATGTGACAACCAGAGGAAGGTGGTAGGGCACGCTCCCTTGGAATATTCCCCTCTGAAAGGAAAAGGTGGTAGGGCACTCTCCCTCGGAATTTTCCTCCTTATGCGCAATAGAGAGACTAATCCGGGAGTTGTCGACCGGATTTGCCGTCGGGTTTGGCACAATAACCGACATATGATATCACAGCCAATAGGACAGACATTCATCATATGCATCTTCTATATGCTTGCTTGCTTTGTTTACTTGAGTTTGCCTAATTGTATAACATGCTTACTTGCTTCTTGAATTACTTGCTGTAAATGAATATTATCTGTGTTTTACTTGTTTGCATTAGTTGTGTTTGTTTGGTGCTGAGGCGGTTAGGTAGGCGTTGGCAATTGGATCGCACGGAGGTTATGTTGGCGAAGGCTGTGGGATACAGCGTGTGATTAGTACTAGTTAGAATTCCCATAAGTTCAGATAACCCGGTTTATGGTTTAAGTTCCTTATGTATTTATTTATTTTGTTCTAAGCTTGAATACCCGTATGCGATGTGAAGTTCTAGGATTGCCTTCGGCATCCCAGGGCCTTACATCTTACATCATTGGGAATTGTTACCATACTGAGAACCTCTGGTTCTCATTCCATACTTTGTTGCTGTTTTTCAGATGCAGGTCGTAATCTACTTTGGTGGGATTGCGGATTTGGTGACAGAGCAGAGTATGGTTCCTCCTTGGTTTAATTTATTTTAATTTGTTATAGTTACTCTCACATCTCTATGTGTTTTATCTTTATGGCCTTAGAGGCTTACTTGAGAGATAGGTTGTATAAGCAGTTTTAAATTCTAAAACTCTGTATATCTCTATTTGTAACTAGTCAGCTTAAACTCTGCAAGCTGCGACTAGTTCTCTATGATTATTATATTCTTATACTTATATATGTTTTATTCCCTTATACCTATACTTTGTACCTTATGTGTTAGCTTCATGTGAACGTCTCATGCTTTTGTAATTCTGTAATTTGAGCTTAATCCTTCATCAGGCTTCTAGAATATATTATTCCCTTCATTATATATATATATATATATATATATATATATATATATATATATATATGTATAAGCCTGTTTCGAGGGTTACCTGAAACTGTAGGTCAATCTCGGATGAGATCTTCTATACTGATTAGAGATGACGTGTCCGGCTTGTGCGTGGCGACCGGAGCTGTCATGTCTGACTTGTTGGACTGGCAATGTAGCTGATCCTTCATCACCAGAGGGTGGTGGTATCTGCAAGGGACTCCGATGCTTAAGTTAGCAAGGGTATTAAGCAGGTGTTTAGTAGAATCAGAGTATGAGTTATACCTGGGTGCTCCAGTATATTTATAATGGTGTAGAGTGACCTTTTTAGATAAGATAAGTTAGTTATCTTATCTTTATCTTTCAAGTGAGGTCATCTTATCTTCAAGGGAACCGCCTTTCTCTTTGTAGGCTTGGGCTGCCTTAGGTTTTAGGGCGCGGTCCTCCATTTGGGCCCGTTTTTGGGCTTTCCTGGTGATTTGGCCGAGCTCTTTGAGAAGAGGTCGGGTAGTCTGACCCGAAGAGGTCGGTCGCCTTGTCGCTAATCATGTCGGGTCGGTCAGCTCGACCCAGGGTATGAACAGTGCCCCTGCTCGAGCTCGGTCTTTTCTATTGAGGTCGAGTCTTAGTCTTGAGACTTCGGACCTTCTTTGGATGAAGCCGAACTCGAGCATTAATGTTCCGAGGGTTACCTGAAACTGTAGGTCGATCTCGGATGAGATCTTCTGTACTGATCGGAGATGACGTGTCCGGCTTGTGCGTGGCGGCCGGAGCTGTCATGTCCGACTTGTTGGACTGGCAATGCAGCTGATCCTTCGTCACCAGAGGGTGGTAGTACCTGCAAGGGACTCCGATGCTTAAGTTAGCAAGGGTATTAAGCAGGTTTTTAGTAGAATCAGAGTATGAGTTATACCTGTGTGCTCTAGTGTATTTATAATGGTGTAGAGCGACCTCTTTAGAAAAGATAAGTTAGTTATCTTATATTATCTTTATCTTTCAAGTGAGGTCATCTTATCTTCAAGGGAACCGCCCTTCTCTCTGTAGGCTTTGGCTGCCTTAGGTTTTGGGGTGCAGTCCTCCATTTGGGCCCTTTTTTGGGCTTTTCAGGTGATTTGGCCAAGCTCTTTGAGAAGAGGTCGGGTAGTCTGACCTAAAGAGGTCGGTCACCTTGTCGCTAATCATCCTGGGTCAGTCAGCTCGACCCAGGTATGAACAGTTCCCCTGCTCGAGCTCGGTCATTTCTATTGAGGTTGAGTCTTAGTCTTGAGACTTCGGACCTTCTTTGGATGATGTTGAACTCGAACATTTTGTCAACTTCTTTTGTAGGATTTTCTTCTTTTTTTTTTGAATGCGAAACGTTTTGTTTCTTAAAAGCGCGCGTTCTTACACTAGCGCTTTGACTTTGGGAATGTGTGAGGGTTTTAATACCCTCATAAATTCGATTTCAATGCCCCATTTCTCTTGGCTTTTATTTCGAATTTGATACTTGAGAGACGGTTTTCTTCTTTCTGTAACTTCCCCTCTTTTTCCCTGTTATTCTCTGTGATGCTTTGTCTTGATTTTTCGTTGGTGTTTTGCTTTGAGGGACGACTTTCATCGCTCCGTCTTTCAGTGTTTGTCGTCTCCTTCCTGCTACAGGTGAGCCTTCTTTCTCTTCTCTTTTTTGCATTGTTCTTGTTTTATATCCGATTTTGAGAAATTTTTGATCTTTACTTTAGAAAGTTTGAATCTTTCTTTACTTGCTTGTGGCTGATCGTTTTTGCAATGTGCACCATATTAGGGCTTCTTCAATTTGTATGACCTTTCGTCGTTTTTTTTTTATAGTTGATGCTCTTAGGGCTTTGAATGTTGTTACTGCTTCTAATTGTGCCCTCTGATTTGAAACGAACTTGCTTGATTCTGAGAAAGATTGCGTTTTTGATCATTTTCCACTTGGCATGCTTGATGTTGATAATTCCACTTGCTGATAGACTGTTGTTTGATGATCTTTTAGATGACATTTTTATGATTGTCTTTATTTTTTTTCGAAGTGTTGTCGTTTGAAGGAGGGTTTTTTCCCGTTTGAGAGATGCCAAGATGTAGACTTTGAAAATTTTCCTGAGTCCTTATTCCTTTGCTGCCTCCAAAGGATGCCCCTGGATCTTTTGGCATAAGTCCTGGGATTTCCTTTTGTTTGCTATACCTGACTTCTTATCATTTGCATGCTTTTATTCTGAGTTGTATCTATTTATGCCTGAGCTGCTCTTCATTGACTTGCCCGAGTGTTTGATTAGTACTTCGAGTAGTTTTAGTAATCCATCTTTTCTTTGATTGTAGGACTAGTTGGCCATGTCTTCTCGCAAAAATATTGTAGAGACGTCTTTTAAAGTTCTTGAGGGGATGTCTAATTGGTTGGACTCCCTTGTCTTAATGTGTGTTTCTATGGTGAATGCTGAGTTTTGTGTAGAGCTGAGAAAACATCATAGGGTTTGTGGTAGCGGTGCCCAGGAGAGGGATTATGAGCTTGTAGCGCCTGACTCTGATGAGAGGGTTTATTTTCCAACCTCGGTCGAGGGGGAGCGTCCCTTCTTCTATGCCTATGAATATTTCTTTAGCCAATTGAACATTACTTTTCCCTTTACTGCTTTTGAGACCGATTTGTTGTGGTCGTGTAATGTTGCCCCATCCCAGATCCATCCGAATTCTTGGGGTTTTGTCAAGATCATTCAGCTGTTTTGTCAAGAGTTATGCGTCAAACCTTCTCAGACTCTTTTCCTCTATCTATTTATTTCGGCCAAGCCCAGGACTACTTCCAAAAAGAAAGCTTCTTGGGTTTCTTTTAGATCTGCCCAAGGACATAGAGTTTTTGCCATGTACGATGAGTCCTTTAAGGACTTTAAGAACTATTTCTTTAAAGTTCGAGCTGTTGAGGGGGCCCGCCCCTTTTTTCTTGACGAGAATGATGAGCCTGCTTTTCCTCTGGAATGGAAAAAGAATGTGACAGTGTCTCGTTATACATGGGAGATGCTCGATGAGGTTGAGTGGGCTTTTGTAATTGTTCTTGAAGATATATGGGGGGAACCTCCCCACCTTTATACCAAAAGGTTTCTAGGGGACCCATCCCTGGTCCGAACTGCGTTGGGTACTGTTTGACTTGTTTTTATTCTTGTTTCTAGCTTTGCTTCCTCTTATTTTGCGTTTGTAACCCATTACTGTGGTTGATTCTATTTTTCAGAGATGTCTAAAAATAATGACTCTATGAGGGCTGTTCCGAGGGTTACCTGAAACTGTAAGTCAATCTCGGTCGAGATCTTCTGTGTTGGTCGGAGCCGACGTGTCCAGTAGGTGTATAACGGCCGGAGCTGGTGTATCCGACTTGTTGGACTTGGTGATGGTACTGATCTTTCGTCCCCGGAGGGTGGGGAGTACCTGCAAGGGACTCCGATGCTTAAGTTAGCAAGGGTATTAAGCAGGTATTGAGTAGAATCAGAATATGAGTTATACCTGGGTGCTCTAGTGTATTTATAATGGTGAGATGTGGCCTCCTGTGGATAAGATAAGTTAGTTATCTTATCTTATCTTTATCTTATCTTCAAGTGAGGTCATCTTATCATCAAGGGAACCGCCCTTCTCTTGTAGGCTTGGGCTGCCTTAGGATCTGGGGTGTGTTCCTCTATTTGGGCCCTTTGTTTGGGCTTTCTCGTGACTTTGGCAGAGCTCTTTGAGAAGAGGTCGAATTGTCCTGACCTGAAGAGGTCGGTCGCTTTGTCTGTAGAACATCCCGGTCGGATAACTCGACCCATGATATGAACAGTGCCCCTGCTTGAGTTCGGTCTTCTTTTTGAGGTCGAGTCCTTGACTTCGGTCTTTCTTTGGTGAAGCCGAACTCAGGCATTTTGTTGATTTCTTTTGTAGCAGCTTTGAATGTAGAACGTTTCTTCTAAAAGACGCGCTCTGTTATATCGGCACTTTTCGGGAACGTGCGAGGGTTTAATGCTTTCTTTTAATTTGAGCATTAATTGCCCCGTTTCCCTTTGGATCTTTACTTTGATTTTGAAAACCCAGAAACAGTTTCTCTCCTTTAGCCTTTTCGTAACTTCTTTTCTCTGCTCTCTTTGCTTTCTGTTCTTTCATTTGCGCTTCTGCTTTCTTTTGGAGTTTTTGTAGTTTTCGTGTTTTCTCTTCTGCGACATTGCTCTTGTTCGCGTTTTTGCTTTGTGAGAGGGCGTCCCAGATTTCATCTTCCATCTACAATTTCTTTGAAGCTTGCTGTTCTTTCCAGGTTAGTACTGGCTTTCTTGTAGCTTCGTTTTCAATTTTCGGTGAAGCTTTGATTTTGCATGTTTGAAAGTTTGAATCTTTTCGTGGTCTTGTATTTGCTTGACATGTTTTTCCCATCTTTCCTTTATGCATTCTCTTGGCTTTTCCGTTGAGGCTTTCTAGGGTTTTATTGTCGCTTATGGTTTTTTCCTGCCTGATACTTGATAAAAATCTGCATCTGTTCCTCGCTTTGTTTGGAGATTTGCTTTTTGTCTGTTCTTGAAAAAGGTTACATTTTTAATGATCTCTGCTTGGCGTGTTTGGTAGAATGTGACGATTTTTTGTTTTTCTCCTTGAAGAAAGGTGTTTGCTGTTTTTTGAATTTCTTTTTGAGACATGCTGGGATGTAAGCTTGTAGATTGATTTCTGGAAACCTTGCTTTGTTACTGCCTCCAAAGGATGTCCCAGGACTTTGGTTTGAGTCTTGGGGTTTTCCTTTTCTTTGTTTCATCGCCTGAGAAGTATTGACCGAGTTGTTTTCTCCCTTTGTCCGAGATGTTTGTAGTAACCCCATCTTCTTTTCTTACTTGTAGGATTAGTTGGCCTCATGTCTTCTCGCAATAACGTTGTAGAGATGTCTTCTAGAGTTCCCGAGGGGATGTCCGATTGGCTGGACTCCCTTGTTTTGTTGTGTGTTTCTGTTGTGGATGCTGAGTTTTGCACAGAGCTGAGGAAGTGCCATAGGATTTGTGGTAACAATGCCCGTGAGGAGGATTTTGAGCTTGTTGCTCCTGATTCTAACGAGAGAGTTTGTTTTCTGACTTCCGTTGAGGGAGAGCGTCCCTTCTTTTATGCTTATGAATACTTCTTCAGTCAGTTGAACGTTACTTTTTCTTTTACTGCTTTCGAGACCAACCTGTTGTGGTCGTGTAACATTGCCCCATCCCAGCTTCACCCAAATTCCTGGGGTTTTTTTTTTTAATTTTTTAGCTTCTCTGCCGAGAATTAGATGTAACACCCTATCAAACTCTTTTCCTTTACTTGTTTGTTTCCGCCAAGCCTGGCGGTTCTTCAAAAAAGAAAGCTTCCTGGGTTTCCTTCAGGTCCGCCCAGGGCCATAAAGTTTTTGCTATGTATGACGAGTCCTTTAAGGACTTCAAGAATTACTTTTTTAATGTTCGTGTTGTCGAGGGGGCCCGCCCCTTTTTTCTTGATGAAAATGATGAGCCTTCTTTCCCTCTAGAGTGGCAGAAGGATGTAAGAGTGTCTCGCTATACCTGGGAGATGCTTGATGATGTTGAGTGTGCCTTTGTTGTTCTTGAGGATCTCTGAGGGAAACCACCCCATCTTGATACAAAAAGGTTTTTGAATGACCTGTCCTTGGTTCGGACTGTTTTAGGTACTTGTCTGACTTGTTTCTATACTTGTTTCCCCCTTTTTTTGGATTTGTAACTCTTTATTGTGGCTGATTTTGTATTTGCAGAAATGTCAAAGAACAATGACTCCATGAAGGCCTTTAAAAGGGCAAAGAAGGCAACTATTGCTCTGAACATCTCGGCTAAAGTGGCCGGAGAGGGATCTTCTCAAGTTCCAGTGAAGCCTCCTGTGCCGAGTTCTCCCGGGCCGAGGAAAGCAATTCCTACTCCTTGGTTTCGTCAGGTCGATCCTCCACAGACTTCTGCCGTTGCTTCTGGTGCTCCTCCTTTAAAAAAGCAAAAAACATCCGAGCCCTTTAACCTGGATGCCCCGGATTTTGATGCTATCGAGTTTTTTGACCAGCAAATTGCCCCCTATGGTGGGCTTTCTATGGATGACGTGTCTCTTCTTCAGCATCTGGATTTTATCACCAAAAGTAGTGTGAAAATGGCTCATATGGGTGCGGTTATTTTCCGAACAGTTCAGGGGATCCCGATTCATGCCACAAAATCCTTCATGGAGGAGGCCAAATCAGAATTTGATCGGATCAAGGGTCTGAAGGATGAGTTGGAGGTGATGTTGGCGAAGGTAGAGAAGGAGCTGGAGGGTGAGAAGGCCAGCTCTATTGCCTTGGCTGCTTCTTTGAAGTTGGCTGAGGACATGGCACTGAAGCATAAGGATAGCTATGTCTCAGCTTATAGGGAATTAATGCATCTTTGGGATGATTTGGAAACTGCTTGGGTTAATTATGCTGAGCTTCAGGGTAACCTTGTGGGCAGCGTAACTGCCGCCTCCGAGAATCTGATGGAGCAGTTCCGGATTGTTGCTCCTGATGCCGACTTGACTCTCGTCAGCCTGGACAATGTTGTGAGGGATGGTAAGATTGTCCCTGATAACCAAGATGATGATGATGCTGACCCTCCCCCAGTGCCTTCTCTTAAAGTGTCGACCTCCTCGGTTCCTCCCGTTACGTTCGATCCGGATTGCTAGATTCTGAACCGGGATGATGGAACTGTAGATGCTGTGCCTATTCAGACTTGCCCTTCTTCTCCCCGTACTGATGCTGCTGGGAAGGCTCCAGATCTTGGTTGACCTCCTTTTTTAAGTATTTGTGTAAATAGCCCGGTTTGTGGGCTTTGAACTCTTTTTTTTGTAAATGATGCTTTGTTGACTGTTGATACTCCAGTTGCTATTTTTAGCAACTTTATTTTGAAAAACAAAATGGTTTCTCTGGCTCTTAGGGTTGGCTTCAAGTGGCCTGTTGAGTCTTTGTTTTACGATAACTGCGATATGCTTGCTTGCAGCTTTCTTTATCATTTACCTGGGATTTTTAGAGTTATTTTTTATCCATCCTCTTTTGATCGCTTTTGTGGCGAGGTCAAGGTCTATCGGGTCGAATTATCTCCCCTCTGTTGGTTGATCTTCTCAATTGATCTTTTCGAGCAACCCCTTGGGATTACTTTTTATAACTTTTTGTAGCTTTAGTCTGACTTCTTCATGTCGGTCCCCGTTTCGTTACTAGGTGATCCTTTTTTCTTAGATCTTGTTCAGATCTCTTTTGAGGTTTTACCTTTCGTAACTTTATCTTTTTCGGGCCGACTTCGTCATATCGGACACTGTCGAGTTTTTTGATAATCCTCTTTTTTGGACCTTGTTCAGGTCTCTTTCAGGGATTATCTTGTTTTGTAGGAGACCGACTTCGTTAGGTCGATTTCTTCTAAGTTGTTTTTGCAATCCTCTTTCTTGGACCTTTGTTAGGTCTCTTTCAGGGATTGCTTTTACAACTTGTCTTGTAGGGGATCGACTTCATTAGGTCGATCTCTTCTAAGTTGTTTTTGCAATCCTCTTTCGTGGACCTTTGTTAGGTCTCTTTCAGGGATTACTTTTACAACTTGTCTTGTAGGGGATCGACTTCGTTAGGTCGATCTCTTCTAAGTTGTTTTTGCAATCCTCTTTCTTGGACCTTTGTTAGGTCTCTTTCAGGGATTACTTTTACAACTTGTCTTGTAGGGGATCGACTTCGTTAGCTCGATTTCTTCTAAGTTGTTTTTGCAATCCTCTTTCTTGGACCTTTGTTAGGTCTCTTTCAGGGATTATTTTTACAACTTGTCTTGTAGGGGATTGACTTCGTTAGGTCGATTTCTTCTAAGTTGTTTTTGCAATCCTCTTTCTTGGACCTTTGTTGGGTCTTTTTCAGGGATTACTTTTACAACTTGTTTTGTAGGAGACCGACTTCGTTAGGTCGATCTCTTCTTAGTTGTTTTTGCAATCCTCTTTCTTGGACCTTTGTTAGGTCTCTTTCAGGGATTACTTTTACAACTTGTTTTGTAGGAGACCAACTTCGTTAGGTCAATCTCTTCTAAGTTATAGCAATTCCTCTTTAATAGGGTTGGCCAGACCTCTTTCCAGGGATTTGCTGATAACTTGGGTTGACTTGGTCCGACTTTTTAGTGTCGGCCAATCTTTTTAAGTTATTATATAGCAATCCATAAGACCTCGTTAGGTTCTTTTGGGATTACTTTCGATAACTTCTTGCATTATTCTGTGTTCATCTTTGCCGATTTGTAGATGGTGGTTTCTGTCCTGGTTTAATCGACCTTTAGGTGAATCGCATTTTCACCTTTGTCGGTCGATCATTCCTATCGAGATCGTATAGTGAATCTGTTCTTCACTTTCTGTTCGATCCGTTGCTTTATAATCGAACGATGAATGCTTCAGATTAATGCGTCTTGGGAATTTGTAGAATATCTGAAATGTATTTTATTCAAAGAAAGTGCAAATATATATATGCGGGAGTTTTCTGTACCCTTAAGTCAGATTAAATCTCAATCTTGACGCCTCATTAAAAAACCTTTTCAGGAAAAAGAGTGCATCTTGTGATGAGATCTTTTACCTGTTCTAGCTATAGTACCTTCTTAGGTTGCAGGCGTACCATGATCTGGGGAGTTCTCGTCGCTCGAGTTCGGACAGTCTGTAGTAGCCTTTCCCAAGTACTTCTGTGACTCGGTAGGGTCCTTTCCAGTTGGCTGTCAGCTTTCCTTCTCCGGGTCAAGTTGTTCCAATATCATTTTGGATTAAGATGAGATCATTCTCCGTGAAATCTCTTGGCACTACCTTTTGATTATACCTGGAAGCCATTCGTCGTTTTAGTGCTTCTTCTCTGATCCGAGCTCTTTCTTGGATTTTTGGAAGTAGGTCGAGCTCTTCTCTTTGGAGTTGAGAATTGGTTTGTTCATTATAGTGGACTACTCGGGGAGATCCTTCTTCAACCTCTATTGGAATCATTGCTTCCACTCCGTATGTTAATCGAAATGGAGATTCGTTCGTGCTAGAATGGGGGGTTGTTCGATACGTCCATAGGACTTGTGGAAGTTCCTCGGCCCAAGCCCCCTTTGCTTCTTACAGTCTCCGTTTCAGTTCGGCCAATATGACTTTGTTGGCCGCTTTGGCTTGGCCATTGGCTTGGGGATGTTCGACGGAGGTGAACTGGTATTTTATATTCAAGTTGGCCACTAGTTTTCTGAAGCCTGCATCTGTGAATTGGGTGCCGTTGTCTGTGGTGATGGAGTATGGTACCCCGAACCTAGTAATAATGTTCCTATATAGGAATTTCCGGCTTCTTTGGGCAGTGGCATTGGCTAGGGGTTCTGCCTCGATCTATTTTGTGAAATAGTCTACTCCTACTATGAGGAATTTTACTTGTCCCGATCCCTGTGGGAAGGGTCCGAGAAGGTCGAGTCCCCATTTTGCAAATGGCCAGGGTGAGGTCACGTTGATGAGCTTTTCTGGTGGGCGATGTGAAAGTTGGCATGCTTCTGACATGGTGGGCATGTCCTTACAAATTCTGTAGCTTCTTTTTGTAGAGTTGGCCAATAGAATCCCACCCGAAGTACCTTTTTGGTAAGAGCTTTTGCTCCGAGATGATTACCGCAAATGCCGCTATGCACTTCCTCCAGGACTTCCTTTGTGCTGGAGGTCGGTACGCATTTTAACAATGGTATTGATATCCCTCTTTTGTACAGGGTGTTGTTTATGATAGTGTAGTACTGTGCCTCCCTTTTCAACCTCTTTGCCTCCTTTTCATCTGAAGGGAGCGCTTCTGTTTTGAGGTAGTTAATTATGGGGGTCATCCATCCTTGATTCCGACCCGTTATGGCTAGGATTTTTTCTTCTTCAGATATTGATGGGTTCTGCAGTATTTCCTGGATGAGGCTTCTATTGTTGCGCCCTAGTTTGGTGCTGGCTAGTTTTGAGAGTGCATCAGCTCGGGCATTTTGCTCACGGGGTATGTGGCAGATCCTATATTCCCCGAGTTGTCCGAGCTGTTCTTTGGTTTTATCCAAATATTTTTTCATGGTAAGATCTTTGGCTTGGTAGCTTCCCGTTATTTGTGAGATAACGACTTGTGAGTTACTGTAGATGTTGAGTTTCTGAGCTCCAACCTCCCTAGCCAGCTTCAAACCAGCTAATAACGCTTCGTATTCTGCCTGGTTGTTTGAGGCCGAGAATCCGAATTTCAGGGAAAGCTCAAGTTGGGTTCCTTGGTTGCTTTCAATTATCACACCTGCACCGCTTCCGGTTTTATTTGAGGAACCGTCCACGTATATGTTCCACTCTATGGGGGTTTCCGTGGTGTCTATGAATTCGGCGATGAAGTCGGCTAGGTATTGTGATTTAATAGCTGTCCGCGCCTCATATTGGAGGTCGAACTCGGACAACTCGATTGCCCACTGTAGGATTCTTCCTGCTAGATTTGTTTTCTGCAATATCCCTTTTATGGGCTGGTTGGTCCGAACTTTAATGGTGTGCGCTTGGAAGTATGGGCAAAGTCGTCGGGATGTGAGTATCAGAGCGTAGGCAAACTTCTCTATTTTCTAATAGTTCAGCTCTGACCCCTGTAGTGCTTTACTAATGAAGTAGACGGGTTGTTGTCCTCCTTCATCTTCTCTAATTAGTGCTGAGGCTATTTCCCGACTTCCTACTGCGAGGTACAGTATGAGTGGTTCTCCCTCTTGTGGTCGAGATAGGATAGGTGGCTGTCCTAAGAATTCTATGAAGTCTCAGAAGGCTTGTTCACATTCCGTTGTCCACTCGAAGTTCTTTCCCTTCCTTAAGGTAGCGTAGAAGGGGAGGGATCTTATTGCTGACCCTGCTAGGAATTTGGACAAGGCCGCCAATCTCCCATTGAGTTGTTGTACCTCTTTGACGCAGGTTGGGCTTTTCATGTTGAGTATGGCCTGGCATTTATCTGGATTTGCCTCGATTCCTCTTTGTGTGAGCATAAAGCCCAAGAATTTACCTGCTTCCACTGCGAAGGTGCATTTAGCTGGGTTGAGTTGCATGCCGTGCTTTTGTATGGTGTTAAACACTTGAACCAAGTCGGTTAGTAATGTCTCTTCACTTTGTGTCTTTATCAACATGTCATCCACATAGGCCTCCATGATTTTTCCGTTGTGGTCTGAGAAGACTTTATTCATTAGCCTTTGATAAGTGGCTCTCGCATTCTTAAGGCCGAAAGGCATTACGATGTAGCAATAATTTGCTTTCGGTGTGAGAAACGAGGTTTTTTCTTGATCCGGTGGATACATTGGGATCTGGTTATACCCTGAGTATGCGTCCATGAACGAGAGATACTTATATCTCGATGAGGCATCTACTAGAGCGTCGATGCTTGGGAGTGGATAAGGGTCTTTTGGGCAGGTTATTGAGATCAGTGTAGTCGGTGCATATTCGTCACTTCCTGTTTGATTTTCTCACCAAGACGACGTTAGCTAGCCATAGTGGGTATTTGACTTCTCTTATGAATCCTGCCTCCAGTAGAGCTTGTACCTGCTCTTCCACATCTTGGGATCGTTCTGGTCCGAGCTTTCTACGCCTCTGTTGTACTGGCCCAGATCTTGGGTAAATGGATAGCTTGTGGCATACTAACTTGGGGTCTATGCCTGGCATGTCTGCGGCCTTCCATGCAAAGAGGTCGACATTATCTCGCAAGAACTGTATGAGTGATTCTTTTATGTCTCCTTTGAGAATTGTACCGATATTGGTTGTCTGGCATGGGCTGTCTCCGATTTGGACTTTCTCTACTTCACCTTCGGGTTGCGGGCAGAGTTCTTCCCGCCTCTGCACTCCACTGAGTTTGATTGTGTGGAATTCTTCTCCTCTGCCTCTGAGGTTTAGGCTTTCATGGTAACAGCAGTGCGCCGTCTTCTGGTCTGCTTTTATCGTAGCTATCCCTTCTGCAGTTGGGAATTTCATGCATAGATGTGGAGTCGAGACTATTGCGCCGAGCTGATTCAATGTTGTCTGACATATTAAAACGTTGTAGGCTGAACTTACGTCAACCACGATGTAATATATCTTGAGTGTTCTTGACTGGTTTCTTTTTTCGAAGGTTGTGTGTAGTGAGATGTACCCAAGCGGTTGAACCAGGGTGTCTCCCAGTCTGAACAGGCAGTTCGGATATGCTCTAAGTTCTTTTTCTTCCAGGCCGAGCTTGTCGAAGGCAGTTTTGAACAAGATGTCGGTGGAGCTCCCTTGGTCTATCAGTGTGCGGTGGAGATTTGCGACCGGCAGTATGACAGTGATGACCATGGGATCGTCGTGTCCTGAGATGATACCGAATGCGTCTTCTTTAGTGAAAGTAATTGCGGGGATGTCGGGTGCTTCCTCCTTCCCTTCGACATGATATACTTCTTTAAGATATCTTTTGCGAGATGATTTGGAGACTCCTCCTCCCACAAATCCACCGTGTATCATGTGGACGTGTCTCTCTGGTGTACGAGGTGATCACTCGATTCGTCCAACATCTTCTTCCCTTCTTCTTTTTCTTTGCTCATCGTCCTGGGTGGCCAGATACCGATCTAATTTCCCTTCTCTTACTAGCTTTTCTATGACATTCTTTAAGTTAAAACAGTCGTTGGTGGAATGCCCGTGGATTCGATGATATTCACAATATTCGGTCCGATTTCCTCTTCCTTTTTTGCCTTTGAGTGGTCGAGCTAGTGGTATTTTTTCAGTGTGGCAAACTTCTCTGAAGACATCCACAAAGGACACCCGAAAAGGGGTGTATTTGTGGTATTTTTTTATTTTTCCCCATGTCGATCTTCCTTCTTTTTGGCCTCTTTTTCCTTATCCCGGGAGGGATAAGTGGATCTGGATTTTGAGGTCTCTCCTAGTCGAGAATTTTTCTCCATGTTGATGTACTTCTCTGCTCGTTCTTACACTTCGTTCAAAGATGTGGGATGTTTTTCAATATAGATTGGCTAAAAGGTCCCTCTCGCAAGCCATTGATGAGGCCCATAATGGCAGCCTCTGTTGGTAAGCCTTGTATGTCTAAGCACGTTTTGTTGAATCTCTCCATGTAGTTGCGAAGACTTTCCTGTTCTCCTTGCTTGATTCCTAATAGACTTGGGGCTTGCTTAGCCTCATCTTTTTGGATGGAGAATCTGGCTAAGAACTTCTTGGCTAAGTCGTCGAAACTCAAGATGGACTTAGGAGGTAGATTGTCGAACCATCTAATTGTTGTCTTTGTTAAAGTAGTTGGAAAGGCTTTGTAGCAAACTGCATCTGAGGCGTCGGGGAAGTACATTCTACTTCTGAAATTGCTGAGATAATGGCCGGGATCTGTAGTGCCATCGTACAAAGTCATATCTGGGAGCTTAAAGTCTTTTGGGATTTTGGTCTTCATGATCTCCCTGGTGAATAGATCTTGGTCCTTGCGGGAGCTATCCTCCCCAGGGGATCGGTTAGCTTTGGTCTTGAGATCAGCTTCGAGCTTTAGGAGTTTATCTTCCAATTCCCGGCGTTGCCTTATTTCCTTTTGTAGGTCTTTCTCAGCATCCCGTTGACGTAGGGCTTCTTCCTCAAGTTGTTTTAGATGGTCTTGAAGCGCCTCCAAGGCTCCCACACTTGGAGAATTCTTTTGGTTGTTAAGTTGAGGGGTACCCTTTGGTGTAGTGTCCGCATTTTTGTGCGGCGTTCTATCCTCCAGATCTAAATTGTGGTCGTTGTCATGGTCGTCCGCCATGGTGATGGGATGACTTCCAGGTTCCCCGGCAACGGTGCCAATGTTCCGAGGGTTACCTGGAATTGTAGGTCGATCTCGGATGAGATCTTCTGTACTGATCGGAGATGACGTGTCCGGCTTGTGCGTGGCGGCCGGAGCTTTCGTTTCTGACTTGTTGGACTGGCAATGCAGCTGATCCTTCGTCACCAGAGGGTGGTGGTACATGCAAGGGACTCCGATGCTTAAGTTAGCAAGGGTATTAAGTAGGTTTTTAGTAGAATTAGAGTATGAGTTATACCTGGGTGCTCCAGTGTATTTATAATGGTGTAGAGCGACTTTTTTAGATAAGATAAGTTAGTTATCTTATCTTATCTTTATCTTTCAAGTGAGGTCATCTTATCTTCAAGGGAACTGCCCTTCTCTCTGTAGGCTTGGGCTACCTCAGGTTTTGGTGTGCGGTCCTCCATTTGGGCCCTTTTTTGGGCTTTCCTAGTTATTTAGCCGAGCTCTTTGAGAAGAGGTCGGGTAGTCTTACTCGAAGAGGTCGGTCGCCTTATCGCTAATCATCCCGGGTCGGTTAGCTCGACCCAGGGTATGAACAAAGCCTTAGAACTGTCGTAACCTCTGATTAACCTTTGCTTTACGGCTAGAGGTATAGCTTAAGGTAATTAGGGTGTTACATCCTGATTTTTCACAATGAGTGCATTGCAATTTGATGTGATTTTGCCTCTTTTTAGATTGACCTCTACCTCTATTGTCAGGTTGAGAAGAGGCTGCCAAAATCTTAGTGTCTAAGGCATTATCAAAGCTGAAGAGCTGCTTTTCTTACTGAGTGGTCATTGAGAGGATTTTGTGCACACTAGGCAAATCATCCATCAGCATGACCTGTGACTTAACAGTGGTATATTGCTCTCCAAAACCACGTAAAAATTTGATGACTCTGTCCTCCTCCCTGTGTTACCTAACAATGCCTAAGCCACATTCACATTTAACGTAATCACAGCCAGGGATAGTTCAAAAATCATCAATCTCTTCCCAAAGATTTTTCAGTTTGGCAAAATAAGCAGTAACAGACAAGTCCCCTTATTTTAGTGCATAGACTTCCTCATTCAATTCAACTACTCAAAAGCTATCACCCTGATAATAACGATGCTTAAGATCATTCCATAATTCATAGCCTATATTGTTCCATAGAACACTCTGATTGATTTCTGGACTTAGGGAAAGGTTAATCCAAGTAACTACATAGGTGTTGCATCGTTGCCATGCCTTAAAATCAGGATTAGTTTTCTCAGGTTTTAGGATGGTGCCATCAACAAATTCAATTTTATTTTTGGATGTAAGAGCATTGATCTTAGATTTACTCTACGTACTGTAATTTGAACCAGTAAGAATCACATTGGTAATAGGTATACCAGGATTTTCAGAAGGAAGTATGTAACAAGGGTTTGAAATATCTTGATTCGGATTTGTCTTGTTGATCGGATCTGCGCCATCTGACTGAAAAACACCGCGGATTATTGCATGTCCATTGTAGGACCACCTCTTGTGGATCCAGAACTTGGATATGATTTTCCTTCCATCACTGCGAAGATGATAGAAGCATTCATAACCTTTCTCTCCTGATCTCATGGATTGAAAACTTGTTATCTCTTCTTAACGGGAAGACAGTGAGATAACAGAGCTCTCATCAAACTCTATGGTATGAGTTCAAGAGAGAAGAAGAAAAGAAATAGATGAAGAAGAGAGCTGAGATTTCAGAGAGGTGTGAAAGAGAATGAGAAGAAATTGCGTAAAAGAGGGCGTTCAAATCAAACGAAGAAAAAAAAGGGAAAAATAGATTCACAGAGCAAAAACTGTGAAAAGTACTTCAACAGTGAATCTGGACTCATCATCCTTCTCTAATCACATTAACGAATTGTGAATCAGAAAGCAAGTTCCTCATCCTTCAATCGGGATCTCCATGTTCCTCCATCCACGCTCACCGCACCATGTAAAAATTGCATATGAACATGGAGAAGAACAATAACAGAGAAACCAAGAACGAATTGAGAACTGAACTTAAATAATGATCAGACTCAAAGAATACAATACTCCAATAATACTATTTATACAATTACCACTTCTAACAGAATTGCCTTGCTATTCTAACAAACTATACAGCTCAGCATATCAGCAAAACTCGCTACTAACAACTTTCTATACAAGAGAAATAAAAACCTGTATTAACAAATTCTAATTAATAGAATAAATATAAAATAACAGAGACAGTATACAAATCAAGCAAGAATATATATATATATATATATATATATAATGCTCAAATATTTAAATCTAGAAAACTAATATTCTTGATTATTATAAAAGGTAATGTGATGAAACTGATAAACCACTATTTTATGGTTTATCTCGTGCTAAATTGAGTGGTTTTTATCAGTTCTTTGCACACTAATTCATACGAATTGCATGGTTTTACAAATCCTTCCCAATTTCGTTTTATGATTAAAAACTCGCTTCCTAAGCCTTTAAATGGTCAATCTTTAATTTCCTTTTATACCATTCGATGCCGTGACCTGTGTGTTAAGTGTTTTCAGGCTTTATAGGGCAGGAATAGCTTAGAAGATGGAAAGGAAGCTTGCAAAAATGGAAGAAATGCAAGAAACTCAGGAGCTAACCAGCGAGAATCGACGCGCACACATGGCTCACGCGTGCGTGCAACTTGGCGCATTCCATAGCGACGCGGATGCGTACCTGATGCATACGCGTGAAACGCGCAGAAGACCATCGACGCGCACACGCACTTGACGTGTACGCGTGACATGCGCCACGTGCAGAAATTGCAGAAAACGCTGGAGGCGATTTTGGGCTGATTTGGACCCAGATTTCGGCCCAAAAACACAGACTAGAGCCAGGGGACAGCAGAGACTCAGGAGACATTCACACATTCTTATTCAATAGTTTTAGTTTTTAGTTTTTGGAATCTTGGAGAGAAATTACCACTTCCTCTAGGGTTCTTCATAGATATATAGATTTTCTAGTTTTATGCTTTTGAGTTGGATATTAAGAAAAGTTACTACCTCCGTGAAGTTTCTATCATTCTAGTTTGTTTTCTATTCCTTTACTCTTTTATTTTCCATTTATCTTGTTCAGAGTTATATGGATATCTTTGATTTTGGAATTAATTAATGCAAGGATACTTTTCTATTTAATTTCATTATTTGTTGATTATTTTTCACTTAAGTTAATTGCCATGTTTTCCTTGTACTCCCTTTACATGTATGCGAAAATGGCATCCATGTTAATGGAGTAGGCTCTCAACTTGACTTTAGAGTTGATTAATAGGAGACTTTTGAGTTGGAATACTCAAGAGTTAATTTGAAATTGGAAGTTGTTGGCTGGCTTTCTAGTCACTAACGCTAATCATTCCCAAGGGAGAGGATTAGGACTTGTGAATAAGAGTTAGCTCAATTACTTGACTTTCCTTTATTTGGTAAGGGTTAACTAAGTAAAAACAACAACCTTTCATTATTACTCTTTGAAAAATCCAACAAGGATAGAATTTCCGATTAATCTTCTCCTAGTCAAGGCTTTTATCTTAATTACATAAAATCTCTCTTTAATTTCCATCGCTTTAATTTATAATCATTCATTTGCCCACTACCCAAACTCCAAATTTCTTTAGAAACTCTTGAACAATACATAGCAATCTCTTAGCAACTCGTTGGAAGACGACCTGGGAATTCTACTCCCAGTATTTTATTTTTAATTTTGTGACAACCCTTTTAAATTGATACGCGGAATTTTCATCGTTCAAGAACTGTACTTGCAACGTAAATTTTCATTATAAATTCTTAATCGGTAATTTTTCGCACGTCAATTTTTGGCGCCGTTGTCGGGGAGTTGCAACAGTGTGCTAAGTATTGGTTAGTGTAAATATTTTTATATTTCCATATTTTCTTATTTTATTTTATTTTTATTACCTTGAGCTGTACGTTTCTTTCATTGAATGACGCGTTCACTACCTGATCCGAGCTTAACCGCGTTTGATCCAGAAATTGAAAGAACTAATTCCCATATAAGGCGAACTCGGCGACGGTTAGCCTCTGAGGGTGGTGAAGTGGTTACTACCAATTCACCAGTCCTATCTGAGAGCGCATCTGAAGCGTCATTTGAGGAAGAAACAAGCTCCTCTTCTATTGATTCTGTTCACTTACGCGTAGTTAATATTGCGGAGCCCAGAAGGATTACTCTCCAAGAAGCAGGAGCTCCAGACTTTAGACTGCCCCCATTTCAAGCGGGTTGATGTGGAATTTACAACCACAAACTAACCGGCAAGTACACCGGGTCGTACCAAGTAATACCTCAGGTGAGTGAGAGTCGATCCTATGAGAATTGATGGACTAATCAACAATGGTTAAATGATTTACTTAGTTAGGCAAGCAGAAAATGGTTTTGAGATGTTCAAAAGGTTTAAAAAGTGACTTCCAAATATCAGAAGGCAGCCACGCAAGTAATTAAGTTGAAAATAAAATATGGGAGAAAACAGTTAAGGCTTCAGAGTTATCTATTTTCCTGATTGACTTTTCTTATTAACTATTTTAATCAAGCAAGATTTAATTCATGGCAAACTATTTGTGACTAGACCCTAATTCCTTAGACCTTCCTAGTCTCCTCTAAAATTCATCAACTGCCAATTTCTTGGTCAATTAATTCCAATTAGAGAGTGATGATCGAATTCCAGTTTATATGCCACAAGAATTCTAATTATCCAAAAATAATGGGATTATATGTCACGTATCCCGTTAAATACAAACAATTAGAAATTCAGGATAATATGTTTTCAAGCTATTGTTCAAGTAAAGAGCTTTTCCAAGTTATACAAGAACTCAATTAAAACATGGGTCATACTTTCGATAGACTTTTCGCCAATGTGCGTGTGCGCGTGATGTGCGTGTGTGCGCCCTTAAATGCCAAGTCAAATATGGCAAATTATATATCGTTGTTAATCCCCGGATATTAGCTTTCCAACATAACTAAAACTGCCTCATTTGAACCTCTGTAGCTCAAGTTATGATCAATTGAATGCGAAGAGGTCAGGCTAGACAGCTTTGCAATTCCTTCCATTTTTGCATGCTTCTTTTCCATCAAATCCAACCAAATGCTACCTAAAATAAACAGAATTGCACAAGACTCAAAGTAGCATCCATAGTGGCTAAAAGATAATTAATTCTTGCTTAAACTTATCAAGTTAAATGCAAATTCACTAGGAAAAGATAGGAAAGATGCTAACACATCACAACACCAAACTTGAATTGTTGCTTGTCCTCAAGCAACCAAACTAATATAGGCGTAGGATGTGAATTTACATGAGAATGAGAGTTTGATTAAGCTCAAGTCTATTCTTAAAATGGGTTTATTCATTGTAATTTGAACAGTGTTGGCATCTCACTCTCCTTTGAATCAGAGGAACGTCAGTGTCATTCAGAATTAGAGTCCGGATCATATTATGAATTCTCTGATTTTTATACTCCATTTTAATCCTTGAACACAGCATAATTTTCTTTAATTTATTTTTCTTTGGTGCTTTGCACCTTGAGCCTAACCGTGACTTTAAATGTTTTGTCTCAAGGTTACTTGACACAGAAACACCACAAGCACTTAACTGGGGAACTCTCTTTAAGTTCTGATTTTTCTTTCAGTTACTGCCAGACAGTGGTGCTCAAAGCCGTTGGCATACTCTATAGAACGCACTTGGTCTTGACTCTAAGTGTTCTGTCTCAAGGATTACTTGACACAATCACACCACAAGCATATGACTAGGGAAACAACTCTTTGAGCTTTTAATCATGTCTGACCTCTGATAAACCACTATTTTATGGTTTATCCGGTGCTAATTTGAGTGGTTTTTATCAACTTTTTATTCACTTATTCATACTATTTGCATGATTTTACAATTCCTTCCTAATCATGCTCTATGATTGAAAACCTGCTCCCTAAGCTTTTAAATTGTGTATTTTTAATGTCCTCCCGTACCATTCGATGCCGTGATCCGTGTGTTAAGTGTTTTCAGGATCAACAGGGCAGGAATGGCATAGAGGATGGAAAGGAAGCTTGCAAAAAAGGAAGGAATACAAGAAACTAAGGAGATAACCAGCAAGCACAGACGCGCATGCATGGCTCACGCGTGCGCGTGTGATGCGTGAGCATCTTGTGTATCTTTTCCTAGTGAATTTGCATCTAATTTGTTGAGTGATGATTGGATTTTTGACGGCTTAGAATTTCACTAATGAAATCTCATTGTAAATTATAGTCTCTAAACCAAGCAATAATCCTTTCATACAAAAATTTGTTTGTCACAAGTACAAACCCCTAAAATCTATAAACCAAAGTATTTAAATCTTGGGTCGTCTCTCAAAGGACTTGCAGGGTAGTGTTCTTGTTATTGGTTGTTTATTTTGGGGTTTTAGATGAGAAATATGAAAAGTAAATGGAAATGAAATTTTATTAACAAAATGGTCTTGGCAAGGTTTGATGATCAAGGACCTATATCATTATCACTAATCACAACCATGATAGTAGCAAGGATCAATCTCACTAAGTCATCCTCTAGCTAATAGCAAAGAAAAGTCAAGTGAGTTATATCAAGCCAAGTCCATAAATCCTAGTTCACTAATTGAAGTAATGAAGGCTAGAGTCAATGGCTATCAACTATCAATCACTTGGATATTAGTAACTCAAGAGTTCCTAAGTTATCTTTCCAAGCCAAGAACATAAAATTCTATTCTAACATTCTCCCAAGTATTTCATCAAACACTTGGAAGGTACAAACGAGAAATATAGTAAATCACAACAAGAATGAATTCTACCTACAATTGAATGCAAAGAATTAACAACAACAATCAAGGAAATCACGATTATCATGAATTACCTCAAATTGCATTATTGAAAGAAAATAAAAGAACAACATTAGATCCACAACAAAATGAAGAATTGCAAGAATTAAAGTACATAACTAGAGAGAGGAAGAAGAGAATAGTAAGAATTAATAGAGGAAAAGTAAATCAAAGCATGAATTAAACCTAGATCTAAGATGAGAGATTAACCTAAACCTAATCCTAATTCTAGAGAGAAGTGAGAGCTTCTCTCTCTAGAAACTACTTCTAAACTAATCCTACAGTGTGTAAAAATGATGTTAAGTCTTGAAAGATGCCTTCCCTTTCAATCCTTGGTCCTTTTAATGCATTTTGGCGCCAAAGTTGGTTGCACTGGGCCCCATAGCTTCCTAGAATTTGCTGGGCATGAGTTTCATTTAAAAATCACGTGCGGCCTTCGGTGCGAACGCGCACAGTACGCGTACGCATCCCTGGTCGATATTGCAATGTGCGCGCGAGCGCCTTGTGCGCGTGCGCGTCCTTGGACGAGATCAGTTCTTTGGCTTTTTGTGCTTCTCTCTACTTGCATGCTTCCTTCCTTGTTCCTTTGATCTATGCCTAGCCTATTTTAACCTGAGATTACTAGCAAACACATTGAGGCATCTTATGGAATCAAGGATGAATTAAAATTATCAAAGTAAAGGCTTAAAAAGCATGTTTTTACACTCAAGCACAAATACGAGAGAGATAACAAAACCATGCTAATTCATTGGTTAAATGTGAGAAAATGTTATCAACATACTCTAAATTCAACACAAGATAAACCCTAAAACCGTGGTTTATCAACCTCCCCACACTTAAACCTTAGCATGTCCTCATGCTAAAATAAGAAGGAACTAAGGGGTATGGCATTTATTAAATGCAACTAAACTACATGCAATCTACCTAAATGCAACTATCTAAAGTGAATGAAAATGCTTGGTCCAAACAAATCAATTCCCAAGAAAACATGTATAAGCACAAGAGCTAGGGCAATAGGAATCAAGTCCAAACCATAATTGCATTGGATTATCAAAAGAATCATAACTTGCATGAATATAGATGATAGTGGTGAAAACATGTAATTGAGCTTGGGAACCCTCACCGGATGTGTATCCGCTCCTTTCACTCAAGTGTTTAAGGGTTAATTCACTCCATTCTCTTCTAATCATGCTTTTCCAAGATTTGATCTTCTTCTAACAATCAACAGTTAGTCCATGCATGCATACATTAATCATGAGGTCTTTCATAGGTTGTAATGGGGCTAGGGTCAAGGTAGGATCATATATGGATAAGTGGACTAGAGTTTGGACCTTTGATAAGCTTAAACTTTCCCACCTAACCTACATAGTGACCTATATAATTGAATTCTAACCTAACTACCCATCGTTTACTTTTTATATACTCATGCATATTCTTTTCATTTCACAACAGTTATGCATTGATCTTTTGTTGAGCTTTGCTTTGGGGCATTTTGTCCCCTTTTTATTGCTTTTCTTTTCCTTTCTTTTTCTATATATTTTTTTCTTTTTTTCTTTTTTTTTTTCTTTTGTTCTTTTGATTTTCTCATCATTTTTCTTTCTTTTCTTTCAAGAATATCAATGCATAAGGTTTTACATTTAACCAATACATGAGCATATACCAATTTTCAAATATAAAAATACAAAACATCCCCTTTTTCCCAACCAATGTTCCCAATCCTCACTAATCTTGAAAATAAGCACTCTCACTAGCCTAAGCCATTCAAAGATCCAAACGAGCGAATTTTATTATTTTCCGCTTTAGGGCTTGTAATGTGCTAAAATAAAGAATAATTGGGTTAAGCATAGGCTCAAAATTGGTTGCAATGGATGATAAAAGGTAGGCTATTTGGTTAAGTGAGTTAATAAAATAATGGCCTCAATCATATAAATGCATGAATACAAGGAGTAATTGGACATATAGAATTAAGCAAATCAAGGATCACAATCATAGAAAGAAAATAATTGCACACAAGAAAGAAAAATAAGTGGTTATAAAATGTAACCACATCAATAGGCTCAAAACTCACTTGCTTGTGTTCTTAGCTCAAAACATGCTTCACAAGATATATATAATTCAAGCAAATTCCACAAGAATTTTCCAATCAATTGGGTTGGTGCCTTAAGGTTAAGTTCCTTGGAAAATCTCAATATTTGACTAAGCATTATTGTGATTGAGAAATTCTAAAAATTCCATAGTTTACCCTTTCCTTTTTCAATCAAAAACACTTTCTTATGCAAAGAGGGTTAACTAGGTCTTTGACAATTCCAAAACCATTTCTAATCACAACCATAAAGCTAAAAGAGAAAATTATGCAAAAGTATATAAAGAAAAATCCAACTAGAAAAATCCAACTAAAAGTATAAAATCTAGCATCCGAAGTATCTAAAATCCAAAATGATAAAGTATGCACAACTAGGGTAAAAGTATCCAAAATAAACCAAAATATATACAAAAGTGCACAAAATAAGATAACTAGGTAGCATAACTAGGAAATAGCTAAAATATTCACCGGTCCTCTAATGGTGCCACCGGCAACCTCCCCATACTTAAGATCAAGCATCGTCCTCGATGCTAATCCTGAGGATCAGGGATAGGTACACCGGTAGGCTCTGGCTCTGTAGTGACATGTGTCTCTGGGGGTGCATCCTACTGAGCTGGCTCCTCAACATCCTCCTCCTGATGATCCTGCTCATCGGAGGCTAGAGAGTCTGGGAGCGGAGGTAGCTCAATACCCTGAGAGATAAACACCTGATCAATCCGATCCAAGCGGCGCATGAGCTGGCGCTTACTGCGCTCCATAAATCGAAACAGACGCTGAACCAGTAGGTAAGTCAGCTCAGGTACTGGTGGTGGTGGTACATGGGCAGCGGCTGAAGAAGGGGCTGTAGAAGAGGATGGAGTTGCTGCTGTGGCGGGTAAGGGTCTAGCTACCCTAGCTTGAGAACGGCGTCTAGCTGGGGGCTTCTCATGCACCCAGCCACCCCAAGGAATAGTAACCTCCTTGTCATCGTCATCTGGGAGTGGTGGTGTCGCATTATCATCCAACTAAGGAACCTCGGCTAATGCGGCCATACTGGTGACTAGTGTGGGAAACGGGAGTAGGCCACGGATATGTGCTCGCCACATACTCTGTCGAATCAATCGGGGAAAGTAAACCTCCTTACCCTCCATAACACAGCCAATCAGAAGTAACATCTCCATCGGGATCTCAGAAAAGTGAGTGGTGGGTAAGACATAGTGGGCAAATATCATCTGCCAAGTCTTGGCCTCTCTAGTCAAATGAGCAAAAAGCATCCCTTTGGGCTTTGTGTTGCCCAAATCCATGACCCAAGGAGCATCGGGTATGGCAATCACGCGCTTAAGCGCCTCATAGTCGAAGGTCATGCTTTGGATAGCAACATCAGCCTGCTGATGAGCGCAGGTACCATCAGTAAGATGTCGGCACTGCAATGCCTCCTCAATAGCAGTCTCGGTAATCATGATCTCTCTACCCCGTAGCTGTATTGAATCAAGAGTAGGATGGAAGAAGTTGCAATAGAACTCCTTGACCCATGAGACATTGATGTTTCCCAAATCCCTATCAACAAATTCCAAACCCAACTCTAGGATACGGGTGTTGATTGCGCGTCTCACATCATTGGGAAGGACGAGCTTCTTCTCAATATTCAAGTTCTTCTTCTGATACTTGGGAAGGCACAGCTCATAGTAAAGGTTTGGAAATTTTTCTGGATCAGTGGAAGGTAGCAACTGATTTTCCTTATCCATTTCATTCAGCGGATTCTTAGCATAATTCGCATAGTGAGAAGGGGTAGAAATCTTAGAGTGTTTCCTTTTCTTGGAGGTGGTGGCTATGGCCTTTCCTTTGTCTGACATCCTGAAAATAAGGATAGAATAGAATATAAGCGATTAAGCAAGTAGCACGAAGCAAGTAAGACATGTTTAGGACGTAAGATGAATGACAAATAGGCAAATGGTGAACTAAAATAGAAAACTTGGATAGCAAGAAAGCCTAGAAAATGGAAGCATAATCCAAGAAATCAAAATTTCAAACAATGTAACACAACACTCAGAGAATAGGCATATTCATCAATCATACCCTAAAAAGAATGGTTAAAGGGTTAAGTGTAATTAAAAGTGAAGTTAGAACGTTAAAGAAGTTAGAGAGTTAGGAAAATGAGGTTGGAGGATTAGTGGTATAGTGGAAAATTGCCTAAAGAAAAAGGATATGCAAATTGTGCACAACAAATGTGTTCCCATTATGAGAGTGAGGAAGTCTCAGAAGTGCATGCAAATGAACTTGCAATAGTTGGTGTTACAAGCAATAAAATGTAATTGTGCAACTATGAAAAGTTGAAAACTAAGTTGAGTTAAAGAGTAGTTGCACAATCAAAGCATACCAACTTATAGTAAAAGAATGAACATTATGTAATGACCACGGGAACAAAGAAAATAAGAGTGGAAATGCTGGCCCAAAATACCCCGGGCATTGAACTTGGAGTGGGTTAGGAAAAGGTTGAGCTGTGAGTGCCAAGTTCTATCCCTTAAGCGGAGATAGTGTTAAAATAGTTTGGGAGAAATCGGGCAGCATTCCGGCTATAATATGGACGTTTCCGAATAGCAATCGTAGCGCAAAGAATTACATGAGGCATATAGCAAACAATTAAACACAGCAGCAGTAATACAACAGCAAGGCAACACTAGTATGAATTCAGAGCAGTTCAAAATCAGCACCCCACAAACAAGTACCAAGCAGAGAATAAACACAAACGGAGCAATTATCAGGCCTAGAATCCTCTATCCAGAACCTAGCTACCTAACAGTACATATCTCTAGCTAACCTAACATGCGAAAATCAAGTTCTTAACTAACTAAGACTAACAGTAAACTAATGACAGAAGTGGAATGAAGCAGAGGCAGGAGATATGAGAACCTGGGAAGCAGAAACAGATGTGAGAGGGAGGTTCAGACTGAGAGGCTGCCTCAGTTGGTGGTGGCGACAGAGGTCCACGGTGGCGGAGGAGCGTCGGTGGTCGCCGATTGCGGCAGTGAGAGGGAAATAGGCAATGGGTGAGAGAGAGAGTGAGTGAGAGAGAAGGGTGAGATGAGGGCGATGGTGTGGCGGTTGGAGAAAGAGGGGGGATGACCGTGAGAGAGGGAGGATGGTTAAGAGGGAGTGAGGGAGGAAGAGAGGGAAAAAAGGTGGCGTGGTTGCCGCGGCTGTCGTCTCCGGCGGTGTGGTGGTCGGAGTCGTGTCAAGGAGGGAGAAAGAAGGGAGAAGAAGGGAGGAGAGGAAGAGAGGTGAAGTGCGTGACTGCGCAGTGTTCCTCGCGTCCTAGGGTTATCCTTTTTTTTCAAATCGACGCGGGTGTGCACATGGCGCGTCCGCGTGCATTGATGAATATGGGAACCGACGCGTGCGCGCCTTGTGCGTTTACACGTGCTAGGCGAGAATTGGGATAGGTGCGTACGCGTATGGTGCACGCGCTCGTGCTTGGGGTTGGGCTGGAGGCCTAAGTTTGGCCCAGGGCAGGTGTAACTCTCTGGATTATGGCTTAGAAGTTGCGTCACTGGATCGGCGCGGACGCGGCAGGTGCTTGGGCGCGCGCATTCTCTTACAAACTCACGGGCGCGAAGGCGCGTAGTACGCGTCCGCGTCATAGGTTTTGGGCCTGGGGCTTGGTGTTGGCCCAACGCAAGCCTAACTCTCGGGTGGCATGTGTGGGATGGTGGCATCAGCCTAGGGACGCGTACGCGGCAAGTGCGCGTCTGCGTGCTTTCCCTTAATGATGTATGGGCGCGGACGTACGTTGTGCGCGTCCGCGTGGGACGAGTTGGGTCAAAGGCAGAATGTTCTTCCAAGAGAGGCTCAACGCTCTGGAAAATATATGGTGGTGCATCCGCTCATGGACGCGTGTGCGTACAGCGTGCGCGCGCTTCCTTCCCCCCTTTTTTTTATCTGCTAAAAAGCAGAAAATTTCCCAAGAGCTTCCTATAATGCCTGCAACTCTTTATTCACTCAAAAATCATACAATTCACAAAAATACAATTTGATTTATTCATCTACTACTAAGCACAACATACATGTGACTATGCTAACAATCAATTTATACAAACAAATCTATATGAAATGAAGATCTACCTACAAATGGCAACTCAAACCATTTATCAAATAAAACTAAAAGATATTGGAAAGAGTTTACCATGGGTGGGTGTCTCCCACCTAGCACTTTTAGTTAAAGTCCTTAACTTGGACATTTTGAGGAGCTTATTGTCATGGTAGCTTGTGCTTGTACTCATCATTGAATCTCCAAGGATCTTTGCTTCTCAATTGATTGATAGAATATCCAACCATCTTTACCAAGCTTGGATAGAGTTCTACCCAAGGTATGAGTTCCCATAGTTGGTCTTCATTCTTCGATCCGGGGTCCCATATCTTATCTTCGCACCCATCTTCGATTTGATCTTCATACTCTTTCTTTCCGGGTGGTTGATACATAGAATTCTGTTTAGCACACCAAGATTTCCTTATAGACCCATGCAAAGTGGTATTCTTCCAATCATGGTTCCTATACCTTGAAGCTTTGACCTTAATGAGCCTAATTCCTAACTTGCAACTACTACACAACTTGTCCTTACTTTTAATTCTACAAAGAGCTCTAAGTTGTCCATCCGTTTCAATCAAACTATATTCAAGCAAGAAAGTAAAGCTTAGGGATAAGAATTTTACCCACTTGAATGTTGTGTTGGATGGTGACTCGGGAAGCGAGACTTCCCCACACTTAGATAATGCAAGGTCTACTTCCTTGTGCTCTTCCTTGTGTATTTCCACCTCTTGACAAATTTTTTCAATTTCAACATTTTCCCTTTTATCACTTGGCTTGGTGTTGTCTTCAAGAACTCTGATTTCTTACCCAATGGGAGGTGATTCAATTTTGGATATGAATTCATTGATGAGTAAATCCATTTCTTGATCAACCTCTTCATATTCTTCAATTTCAATATACACCGTGCCAACTTTTTCTCTTTGGTAGGTCTCTTTCGGTTCATCCTCTTCTTCATTGTTCACCAAGGGTACAGGAGGTTGTGCACACTCTTCTATTATTCCAACTCCATGCCCATTAAGAGGGGATTCAATTGTAGATAAGAATTCCTCCATGATTGAATCTATTTCTTGATTAACCTTCTCGTATTCTTCGGTCTTGATATGCTCTAGAGGTTGTTGAGATTCACATGGCGGTCCCACATCTCCTAAATGTTCCACACCTCCTAAATCTTGGACCACTTCCTCCTTTGTTTCAATAACCGTCGGCTTCTCTAATTGCTCCACTACTACTACTACCGATTCTTCCTTTTTCACCGGATTTTCCAATATCTTCTCCATGTTTTGCTCTTCCTTAGGCTTTCCACATGTGGCTACGGGAATGACTTGAGTATTCAAATATTGGTGGGCTAAAGCATGCACCATCTTGGTTAAATTGGTTACCAACTCAAATGTATCCTGCTTCATGGCTTCTTGTCCTTGAAGTAACAAGGTGAGAGGATCATCTATTGGGGCTTAGGGTGAGTAGGAAGGTTCATTATGTTGGAGAGAGGGTTCATGGTAGGAAGGTGGTTCCTCTTGGTAAAATTGTGGTGACAGTGTGCATTGAGGTGGTTCTTGGTAGAAATCTTGATAGGGTTGTGGTGGTTCTAAAGGTTCTTGCTCATGATGGTCATAAGAATGTGATGTGGGTGATTGGTCATATGGTGGATATGGATTATAGGAAAGTGCTTGGTATGGAGAGGCTTGTGAGTATGGTTGAGGTTCATGTTGAGGATAAGAGTCATAGGCATATGGTGGTGGTTGATTGTCACAAAAAGAGTCACCATAGCCGTTGAATTGACATGCATTAGGATGTGAATTATACCTATAAGTGTCCGGAGGTTGTTGCCAATAGGAGTGATCAATTCCTTGAGGCTCCTCCCAACTTTGTTGATTCCATCCATAATGAGTGTTATCATTGAAGTGCACATTTCCTACAATACCATTAGGACCAAACTCATAGCCAAAGTGAGAATTCATATTGGAAAAATAAAATAAAACTAACTAAACTAGTAATCAAACAAAAGACAAACTATTTACACTATTCACATATGCACAATAACCAATAACATAACACTATTGCAAATTCCCGGCAACGGCACCATTTTGATGATTGGATTTTTGACGGTTTAGAATTTCACTAATGAAATCTCGTTGTAAAGTATAGTCTCTAAACCAAGCAATAATCCTTTCATACAAAAATTTGTTTGTCACAAGTACAAACCACTAAAATCTATAAACCGAAGTATTTAAACCTCGGGTCGTCTCTCAAAGGACTTGCAGGGTAGTGTTCTTGTTATTAGTTGTTTATTTTGGGGTTTTAGATGAGAAATATGAAAAGTAAATGGAAATAAAATTTTATTAACAAAATGGTCTTGGCAAGGTTTGATGATCAAGGACCTATATCATTATCACTAATCAAAATTATGATAGTAGCAAGGATCAATCTCACTAAGTCATTCTCTAGCTAATAACAAAGAAAAGTCAACTGAGTTATATCAATCCAAGTCCATAAATCCTAGTTCACTAATTGAAGTAATGAGGGCTAGAGTCAATGGATATCAACTATCAATCACTTGGATATTAGTAACCCAAGAGTTCCTAAGTTATCTTCCCAAGCCAAGAACATAAAATTCTATTCTAACATTCTCCCAAGCATTTCATCAAACACTTGGAAGGTACAAACGAGAAGTATAATAAATCACAACAAGAATGAATTCTACCTACAATTGAATGCAAAGAATTAACAACAACAATCAAGGAAATCACGATTATCATGAATTACCTCAAATTGCATTATTGAAAGAAAATAAAAGAACAACATTAGATCCACAACAAAATGAAGAAAAGAGGAAAAGTAATAGAAGAAGAAGAGAATAGTAAGAATTAATAGAGGAAAAGTAAATCAAAGCATGAATTAAACCTAGATCTAAGATGAGAGATTAACCTAAACCTAATCCTAATTCTAGAGAGAAGTGAAAGCTTCTCTCTCTAGAAACTACTTCTAAACTAATCCTAAGGTGTGTAAAAATGATCCTAAGTCTTGAAAGATGCCTTCCCCTTCAATCCTTGGTCCTTTTAATGCATTTTGGCGCCAAAGTTGGTTGCACTGGGCCCCATAGCTTCCCAGAATTCGCTGGGCACGAGTTTCATTTAAAAATCACGTGCGGCCTTCGGCGCGGACGCGCACAGTACGCGTACGCGTCCCTGGTCGATACTGCAATGTGTGCGCGAGAGCCTTGTGCGCGTGCGCGTCCTTGGACGAGATCAGTTCTTTGGCTTTTTGTGCTTCTCTCTACTTGCATGCTTCCTTCCTTGTTCCTTTGATCCATGCCTAGCCTATTTTAACCTGAGATTACTAGAAAACACAATAAGGCATCTTATGGAATCAAGGATGAATTAAAATTATCAAAGTAAAGGCTTAAAAAGCATGTTTTTACACTCAAGCACAAATACGGGAGAGATAACAAAACCATGCTAATTCATTGGTTAAATGTGAGAAAATGTTATTAAAATACTCTAAATTCAACACAAGATAAACCCTAAAAACGGGGTTTATCATTGAGTTTAATTAAGAATTAATTATATTTAGCCACTATGGATGCTAATTTGAGTTTTGTGCAATACTGTTTATTTTAGGTAGCATTCGACGAAATTTGATGGAGTTTCTGCAGCACAAGAATAAAAGGAGATGGCTACGAGGAGGGACGCACACGCGTGCGCGTGAATTGGAGATATCCATGGCGACACGTACGCGTGATTGCCACGCACGCGTGAATTGAAGATATGCTCAGCGACGCATCCACGTGACTCGCAGAAAACACCATTGACGCGTACGCGTGACTGACGCATACGCGTGACATGTGCCACGTGCAGAAAAATGCAAAATAACGCTGGGGGCGATTTTTGGGCTGTTTTGACCCAGTTTCCAGCCCAGAAAACACAGATTAGAAGCTGCAGAATGGACAAATCAACTGGTCCCCACACCATCAGCTGAAAACTTGTTAGTTAATTCTAATTTAAATTCAAATCTTATTTTTAGGAAAAGATATTATTTTTAATTTTAGATAATTAGATTTTAAATTTATTAGGATTAGTCATAAATAGGAATTTAGATGCCATCAGAGAACACAATATTTTTTACCAGAACCCTTATTTTTCTTCTCTGAACCATGAGCAACTAATCCTCCATTGTTAAGGTTAGGAGCTCTGTCTATTTGTATGGATTGCTTCATTTGATCTTTCTAATTTAATCCATGTTTTGATTTATAGTTCAATAATTGTTTTCGTTCTTTATTTTATGAATTTGGGTGGAACGGAAGTATGACCCATGTTCTAATTGAGTTCTTGTAAAACTTGGAAAAGCTCTTTACTTGAACAACAGCTTGAAAACATATTATCCTAAATTTCTAATTGTTTGTATTTAATGGGATACGTGACATATAATCCCCTTATTTTGGATAATTAGGATTTTTGTGGCATATAAACTGGAATTTGAACTTCACCTTCTAATTGGTATTGATTGACCAAGGAATTGGCAGTTGATGAATTTTAGAGGAGACTAGGAAGGTCTAAGGAATTAGGGTCTAGTCACATATAGTTTGCCATGAAATTAAATCTTACATGATTAAATTAGTTAGTAATAAAAAGAAATCTGGAAAATAGATAACTCAGAAGCCTTAACTGGTTTCTCAATATTTTATTCCCAACTCATTGCTGCTTGCTTTCTGAAATTCTTAAATTACTGTTTAATGCTCTTTGAATACCAAAACATTCTTTTCTGTTTGTCTAACTAATCCTTTCAAACACTATTGTTGCTTGATCCATCAATCCTCGTGGGATCAACCCTTACTCACGTAAGGTATTACTTGGTACAACCCGGTGCACTTGCCGGTTAGTTGTGGGTTATAAAATATCGCACCAAGTTTTTGGCGCCGTTGCCGGGGATTGATAGTGATTAACAACTATCAGTTGTTTGATTGCTTAGATTAGGCATTTTATTTTTAATTTTTTTTAAAATCTATTTTTTTTAAAAATTCGAAAAAATAAAAATAAAAATTAAAATAAAATTTTTTAATAAATAAATAGCACCAATATTTTTCTTAATTTCTGAATTTAAGTTTGGTGTTACCTATTTATTATTTTTTCTATCTATTTATTTATTTTATTTAGTATTTTTTTCTTAACAGGTTACCTCACTGGGAATTCTCTGCACTGTGACGTAGAGATTCCCATTCTTTCTTGTTTTCTGTTTGTTTATGCGCAGGAACAGAGACAAAGAACATCTCTTAGGTTTTGATCCTGAACTTGAAAGGACTTTCAGGCGGCGTTCATAACAAGCAAGACTTTACAAGGCTGCAGAATTCAGTATGGATCCGAATAATACTGAGAATGCCAATGTGGCAAACCCGAATGGGAATGAACAACAAAGAAGAGTACTTGGTTCTTTCTCTGCTCCTACAGCAGATCTGTATGGAAAGAGTATTGTGGTGCCTCCTATAGCTGCGAACAACTTTGAGTTGAAGCCACAATTAGTCACATTGGTGCAACAAAACTGCCAGTATCACGGTCTTCCCTACGAGGACCCAAATCAATTTATTTCTAGTTTTCTGCAAATTTGTGATACTGTGAAGACAAATGGAGTAAACCCAGATGTGTACAAACTCATGCTCTTCCCGTTTGCTCTGAGGGATGGAGCAAAGCTATGGCTAGATTCCAACTTAAGGAGAGTTTGGATACTTGGAACAAGGTGGTTACTGAGTTTCTCACTAAATTTTTCCCACCAAAGAAGCTGACTAAGCTTAGGGTGGAGGTTCAGACCTTCAGGCAGAAGGATGGTGAGACTCTGTATGAAGCTTGAGAGAGATACAAGCTACTTATTAGACAATGCCTTCTAGACATGTTCTCCAAATGGACTTAACTAGATATGTTTTATGAAGGCTTGGGTGAAATGTCCAAGATGTGCTTAGACAATTCTGCAGGAGGTTCATTGCACAAAAAGAAAACACCGGAGCAGACTATTGAGCTTATGGAATTGGTTGCTAGCAACCAATATTTATACTCCTCTAACAAGAATCCTGTGAACTTTGAGGCTCCTCAAAAGAAGGGCGTCATGGAAGTAGAAACTCTTATGCTCTTCTTGCTCAGAAGAAGCTTATGTCTCAACAAATAAGTCTACTTACTCAACAGATGGGTGGCATGCAAGTCTCAGCTATCAACACCTAAAATCCCCCTCAAGAAGCCTCTTATAACATGATAGGTAATTTTGTGTAGAATGATAATTATGATTATGCTCAAGCTTCTTCTGAACATGTCAATTACATGGGGAGTGCTACTAGAAATCCCAACAATGATCCCTATTCTAAGACCTACAATCAAGGGTGGAGGAATCACCCAAATTTTGGGTGGAGAGACCAATCTCAGAGACCTCATAATTTTAATAACAATTCTCAGGGCGGCTTCCAACAGAATAATTACAATAACCGCCAATTTCAGGCTCAACAGCAACAACCACCTCATCAGGCAAACTCTAAATCCCAAGAAGATTCTAATTGGAAGATGATGATGAGTTTTGTGCAGGAAACCAGAGCCTCCATTAGAAACTTGGAAATGCAAATGGGCCAAATAAGCAAGCAATTACCTGAGAGGTCTGCAAGCACATTTCCAGGTGATACAGTGGTGAACCCAAGAGAAGACTGCAAGGTTATTCAGTTGAGAAGTGATAAAGTAACTGGTTCTGAGACCAAGGCCAATGAAGAATTAGTTGAAAAAGAATCCCCAGAGGAGAAGAAGGAAGAAGTCGAGCACACACCTCCTAAGCGTGCAGACAACCCTTTCCCTGATTCTCTTGACACTTATCCTACCTTGCCAAAGACTCCTGAATACAAGCCAAAAATTTCATACCTTCAGAGGCTTCAGAAGGCTTCCAAAGAAAAACAATTTTCTAAATTTTTAGATGTCTTCAAGAAGCTACAGATCAACATTCCCTTTGCAGAGGCTCTGGAGAAAATGCCTCTCTATGCTAAATTTATGAAAGAATTGTTGACCTACAAGAGGAACTGGAAGGAATAAGAAATAGTGGTGTTAACCAAGGAATACAGTGCCATTATTCAACACAACCTTCCTGAGAAGATGCCAGACCCAGAGAGCTTTGTTATTCCTTGCACCATTGGAGATGTCACCATTCAGAGAGCTTTATGTGACCTTGGAGCTAGTATCAATTTAATGCCACTTTCAGTGATGAAAAAGCTTCAAATTGAGGAGGTAAAACCCACTCGTATTTCTCTTCAACTTGCTGATCTTTCTATTAAATTAACTGTGGGTGTTGTCGAGGATTTACTTGTTAAAGTAGGACCATTCATCTTTCCTATTGATTTTGTTATATTAGACATGGAAGAGGAGGTAAAATCCTCTATTATACTTGGTATACCCTTTTTAGCTACATGTAAAGCTCTGATTGATGTATAAAACGATGAATTAACCCTGAGGGCCAATGAGAAACAGGTGGTCCTTCATGTTTTTGAAGCTCTCAAGCACCCTAATGATTCTGAAGGGTGTATGAAAATAGATGTTGTTGAACCACTTGTTCAAGAGGTACTGAAAGCTAAGGTGCTTGATGACATTCTGGATCCTATCTTTGAGTATGAATTAGTTGAAGTTGATGATTCACCACCCCAAAAGACTATGGTTCACACGCCTAGAGCAGAGGAGGAAGCCCCAAAGCTTGAGCTCAAATCCTTACTCCCTTCTCTGAAATATGTGTTCTTAAGTGAGAATGACTCATATCTAGTTATTATTAGCTCTTCTGTGAAGCCTGAAAAGGAAGAGGCGCTTATTTCAGTGCTCAAGAGTCATAAAATAGCTCTTGGGTGGACTATTAGTGACTTGAAGGGATTAGTCCAACCAAGTGTATGCACAAGATCCTCCTTGAAGATGATGCTAAACCAGTTGTGCAACCACAAAAGAGACTCAATCCAACCATGAAACAGGTGGTCCAAAAAGTGGTAATGAAACTATGGGAAGCAAGAATTATTTATCCTATTTCTGACAGTCCTTGGGTAAGTCCTATGCAGGTAGTTCCCAAGAAAGGAGGGATGACAGTGATCAAGAATGAAAAGAATGAGCTTATCCCCACAAGAACAGTCACATGATGGAGAATGTGTATAGACTACAGGAGGCTCAACACTGTTACAAGGAAGGATCATTTCCCCTGCCTTTCATTGATTAGATGCTTGAGAGGTTAGCTGGTCATGCATTTTATTGTTTTCTAGATAGATATTATGCATATAATCAAATTGCAGTAGACCCTAAAGATCAGGAGAAGACAGCATTCACATGCCCCTTTGGAGTATTTGCCTACAGAAGAATGCCTTTTGGACTTTGCAATGCTCCAGTAAATTTTCGGAGGTGTATGCTTTCAATTTTTTCTGATATGGTTAAAAAGTTTATTGAGGTATTTATGGATGACTTTTCTGTTTTTGGTAATTCTTTTGAATCCTGCCTTAAGCATTTATCTCTTATTTTAAAACGGTGTCAAGAATCAAACCTTGATTTAAATTGGGAAAAATGTCATTTTATGGTTACAGAAGATATTGTTCTTGGACACCGGATTTCAAGTAAGGGAATTGAGGTTGATAGAGCAAAAGTGGAGGTAATTGAAAAATTACCACCACCAACAAATGTTATGGCAGTCAGGAGTTTCTTAGGTCACGTAGGATTTTATAGAAGATTTATAAAGGATTTTTCTAAAATTGCGAAACTCCTAAGCAACCTGTTGGTTGCTAATGTCCCTTTTGTCTTTGATTCTGATTGTTTGCATGCTTTTGAAACTCTGAAAGCAAACCTTACCTTTGCTCCCATTATAGCTCCCCTTGACTAGGATTTACCATTTGAATTAATGTGTGATGCTAGTGACTTTGCTATAGGAGCTGTTTTAGGACAGAGGCATGGTAAGCTTGTGCATGTCATTTACTATGCCAGTCGTGTGTTAAATGATGCCCAAAAGAATTACACAACTACATAAAAGGAATTATTAGCTGTTGTGTATGTTGTTGATAAGTTTAGGTCCTATTTACTTGGTTTTAAGGTTATTATTTATACTGATCATGCTGCTTTGAAGTACCTTCTAACCAAACAGGATTCTAAACCAAGATTAATCAGATGGGTGTTGCTCCTTCAGGAGTTTGATATTGAGATAAAAGACAGGAAATGGTCAGAGAATCAAGTAGCTGACCATCTTTCCAGAATTGAGCCTGAAGCAGGAGTACAACCACCTACAGCTGTGACTGAGACGTTTCCAGATGAGCAATTGTTCCTCATTCAGCAGGCACCATGGTTTGCAGACATTGCAAATTATAAAGTCATGAATTTTATCCCAAGGGAGTACAGTAGGCAACAAGTGAAGAAGCTATTGACTGATGCAAAGTATTACATTTAAGAAGAACCATACCTTTTTAAAAGGTGTTAAGAGAGAATCATCCGGAGGTGTGTCCCAGATGAAGAAAAATAGTAGATTCTTTGGCAATGTCATGGTTCTGAGTATGGAGGCTACTTTGGTGGTGAAAGGACAGCTACAAAGGTCCTTCAGAGCGGGTTTTACTGGCCGACTCTCTTCAAGGACTCAAGAGCATTTATAAAACACTGTGACAGATGTGAAAAAGCCACGAATCTCCCTACCAACCATGAAATGCCGTAGCAGGGGATTCTTGAGGTTGAGTTGTTTGATGTGTGGGGTATTGATTTCATGGGACCTTTCCCACCCTCACATTCAAACAAGTATATTCTAGTGGCAGTTGACTATGTGTCCAAGTGGGTGGAAGCTGTGGCTTTGCCCACCAATGATGCCAAAGTGGTAATGAGCTTTCTTTAGAGATATATTTTTAGCCGGTTTGGTGTCCCAAGGACACTCATTAGTGATGGAGGAAGCCATTTTTGCAACAGACAGTTGGACTCTCTTCTGCAGAGATATGGAGTCTGTCATAAGGTGGCAACCCCCTATCACCCTCAGACAAGTGGACAGGTTGAAGTTTCCAACAGGGAACTTAAGAGGATTCTAGACAAGACTGTCAGTGTTTCAAGAAAGGACTGGTCTAGGAAGCTTGATGATGCTCTCTGGGCATACCAGACAGCGTACAAGACTCCCATTGGCATGTCCCCTTACCAGTTGGTCTATGACAAAGCCTATCACTTGCCAGTTGAGCTGGAGCATAAAGATTACTAGGTAATCAAGTATCTGAACCTTGATTCAGAAGCTGTAGGAATTAAGCGAATGCTTCAGCTAAATGAGCTTGATGAATTCAGATATTCAGCCTATGAGAATGCCAAGCTCTATAAAGAAAGAACTAAGTTACTGCATGACAAGAAGATTGCCATCAGAGTCTTTGAGTCAGAACAAAGAGTGCTTCTATATAATTCAAGGCTCAAATTCTTCCCCGGGAAGCTGAAATCTCAATGGTCAAGACCGTTTGTGGTTACCAGAGCTTCAATATATGGTCATGTGGAAATACAAGAAGAGAATTATGACAGGAAATTTACAGTGAATATCCAGAGGTTGAAGCACTATCTTGGAGGCGAGATTGATCGCTAGAGGTCCACTCATCTGCTGAACTAGCAGAGCTGACCGTCAAGCTAGTGACGTTAAAGAAGCACTTGTCAGGAGGCAACCCGATATATTCGTATCCTTAGCCATTTTTCTTAGTAGTAGTTTTCTTATTTATTTTATTTGAGTTCTTCCTAATTTTCTGATCATGCAGCTATGTTATTCCAGGAACCGTTTATTTCAAAAAAAAGAGACCGCACACGACGCGCAAGCGTCATTGACGCGAACGCGTCAACCATGAGTGCGTGAAAAACAAAATTGACAGAGAGTTGCGCGAGAATGGCACTGGAACCAAGCCTTTAGCACAAACAACCCACGCGTACGCGCACCCCACACGTGCGCGTTGTTTGCAATTATCGCTATCCACGCGTACGCATCAATGACGTGGATGCGTGACTTGAAAAATTGACGTAAAAGAGTGTTTGGGCAGAGAGTTATGCTGGCTTGGGGCAAAAAGTGTGCTAAAAGCACAAATTTGGTCACGCGGATGCGTGACCGACGCGTCCGCGTCAATTGCACATATGTTTTTCCACGCGTTCGCGTGCATGACGCAAACGCGTCGCATGAAATTATTGGTTCCCAAGCCACGCGAACAGAGAGTTGTGCATGCGCGCAGCCAGCTTCGCGCGAATCACACAAAACCCATGGCATGCGGACGCGTGCCTGACGCTAACGCGTCATTTAGAAAATTTACGACCCACACGTACACGTCGCCTTCGCCGCACGCGTTCGCGTCGCCTTCGCCGCACAACTACACTTGTTCACCGCACATTTTTCACTTTTCTCTCTCTCTCTCTCTCTCTCTCACTCCTAATTCTCTCTTGTTTTTTTATCTTTATATTTTTCTATCCTCTCACTATTTGTTTTTATTTTCATTTCTTCTTTGCTTGAGGAAAAGCAAACCTTTAAGTTTGGTGTTGACGCTGCGCTTATGGGTTTTCTGGCACAAAAGGGAGGCGAATCATCTTCACAGAGGAGCGCAACCTGATGAATAAAGTGACCGCTAGGATAATTAAGGTGGTTGAGTTCCTTTCATTTTTTATTCCTCCCCTCTTTTTCTATGTTATGTTCTAGTTTTTGGCTATTTTGCTTTGTTTGTTGCATGATTCTTTATTAGTTAGAATCCTAGGACTAGTTTAGATTTCTCTTAATTGCTTTAATTCTGAAAAGATGTCTCTTGTATTACCCACTGAGCTTGAAATCAAAATTTTTTTAAAATGATGTATTGCATGAGAAATTGAGTTAATTTTAAGAGTAGTCTTATTTACTTAAATGTGGTGGTATTAATTATAATTCTGAATGCATGATATGAACAGTGCATATTTGAATTTGAATCAAGGGATGTTGATGTATAAGGAACAAGAATTTAGAGAATTATTATGACTTCTCTGAAATAAACAAAAATTTAATCCTTGAAGCAAAAGAAACAGCAAAAGAAAAAAATAAATAAATAATAATAAAAGCAAGGTCCAAGGCTCTGAGCATCATTGACTAGGGAGGTCAGACATGATTAAAAGCTCAAAGAGTTATTTCCCTAGTCATATGCTTGTGGTGTGATTGTGTCAAGTAATCCTTGAGACAGAACACTTAGAGTCGAGACCAAGTGCGTTTAACAGAGTATTCCAAAGGCTTTGAGCACCACTGTCTGGGAGTAACTGAAAGAAAAATCAGGACTCAAAGAGAGTCCCCCAGTTAAGTGCTTGTGGTGTTTCTGTGTCAAGTAATCCTTGGGACAAAAACATTTAAAGTCACAGCTAGGCTCAAGGTGCAAAGCACCAAAGAAAAATAAATTAAACTAAATTTTGCTGTGATCAAGGATTAAACTGAAATATAAAGATCAGAGAATTTATAATATTATCCGGATTCTAATTCCGAATGACAATGACATCCTCCTTATTCAAAGGAGAGTGAGATGCCAAACCTATCCAGGATTACAGTTATAAACCTTATGCCAGGGCATTTTGGCCAGTTTCACTGACCTTTCTTTACTGTTTTTAAGGTAGTTTCATGCATTTTCTTAAGGAATAAGCTAGTTTTGGGTAGATATTCACTTACATCTTGTTTCAAGCATACATTGTGCAATTTACATGATTTCATGAGAATTTTGCATGAATTATATGACAAATTGGATGATGCATGTCTCATGACTTGGATTAGAACTTTGATGCACTTTGCTGCTTAATTTCAGGATAAAAGAAGCAAAGAAGAACCACGTTAGCATTCACGTTAGTTCAACTAACGTGACCTCTAACGTGGAATGGGAGCTGGCTTGCAAAGTTAGTGAGAAAGGTAATCGCCAATAAGGTCCTTGAAGCCATCACAGCCCACGTTAAGAGTCACATTAACTAAGTTAATGTGAACTCTAACGTGGAAGAAGACAACAAGGCCAACGTTAGTGACACTCTCCTTTGTCACTAACGTTGGACCAAGCTCATAATTGGCCACATTAGTTGCCACATTAACTTAGTTAACGTGGACGCTAACGTTGGAAAGCAAAAGAGAAGCCAACGTTAGTGACATTCACCTTTGTCACTAACGTTTGCCAAGCCTCCATGAGCCACGTTAACTCCCACGTTAACTTAGTTAACGTGGAAGCTAACGTGGAGAGAGCAATTGATCGCCAACGTTAGTGACACTTACCTTTCTCACTAACGTTGGGTTGAACCACCAAGAGCCACATGAGCAATGTTAACTCCCACGTTAACTTAGTTAACGTGGAAGTTAACGTGGATAAAGAGATAATGAGCCAACGTTAGTGATACTCACCTTTGTCACTAACGTTGGAGATGGCTAGCATTACTACGTTAGAAGCCACGTTAACCTAGTTAACGTGGACTCTAACGTGGGAAGTAGGGGCACATTGGAACATTAGTGACAAAGGTAAGTGTCACTAACATTCTCGAAGGATTGGCATTACTACGTTAGAAGCCACGTTAACCTAGTTAATGTGGACTCTAACGTAAGGAGAAGGGGTGACTCATCACGTTATTGGGAAAGGTAAGTCCCAATAATGTATGCGAAGGGCCAAGAGGCAATGTTAGTGGTCACGTTAGTGCCACTAACGTTGAAGTCAACGTGATCATATTTGGGTTAGGAACGTTAGTGAAAAAGGTGATTGTCACTAACGTTCTCGAACCCACACTTTCACTTAACGTTGACACCACTAACGTCCTCAGCCAAAGTCCCTGCCTACTTCACATTTTCTCTCTGCAAGCAAAGCTAAACCCAATAAAAAGGATAACTGCTTCAAACTCAAGATCCAGAGGCCCATACCCAAGACTTGAAGAGCCAACTAGAAGATCAGAAGAGTAGTATATATAGGAGTAACTTTGAATTAAAAAGGAGTTGGAAACTTTAGGAGCCTGGGGGGCATAGAACTACTCTCTGTATTTTTACTTTCTCTACAACTTCTAGTTTTACCTTCATGATGTATTCTCCATCTTTGTTTTCATTTTTCAGAGCTATGAACAACTAAACCCCTTTCATTGGGTTAGGGAGCTCTGCTGCAATTTGATGGATCAATATTAGTTTTCATTCTTCTTCTTCTATCTTTTCTCTGGAGTTTTACTAGAAAGCTTCAATCTTCATCCAATTGGGTAGTTATCTTGGAAAAGAAACTATTCATACTTGGATCTCTTCGGAACCTTGGAAAAGGAATGAAGAGATCATGCTAGAAATGCTTTCTCATGCTGGATCAAATTGGGTTTGGATGGATATGTGACTATAATCCTACCAATACTTGATTTGGGAATGCATGTGGTATAATCAGTGCCCATACTTCATCTCTTCTCATGAGCAATTGACCAAGGAATTGGCAATTGATCAAGATTTGAGAGATTGGATTACCAAGGAATTGGAATTCAATCACTTAAGATTGCCAAGGAGATCAATGAATGCATTGATTGAGGAAGAGATGAAAATGAATTTGATCCGGAGAATGCAACATCTCCTAAGCCCAATGAATTCCCATTTCTGATCTTACCCATTCTCTTTAATTTCTGCCATTTACTTTTAATGAGCATTTCCCCCATTCCCATTTAAGATTCTGCAATTTGCTTTATGCCATTTACATTCAGCTCTTTATTTCTAGCATTTACTTTTTCTGCTATTTACTTTCCCGCTATTTAAATTTCTGCAAATCTCAAATCAAATTCTGATTTGTTCAACTAGAACATTCTTCTAATTAAAGTTGCTTGATCAATCAATCTCTGTGGGATTCGACCTCACTCTATAGTGAGTTTTTACTTGACGACAATTCGGTACACTTGCCGAAGGAAATTTGTTGAGAGACAAGTTTTCCGTGCATCAAGTTTATGGCGCCGTTGCCGGGGATTGATTTGTATCAACAATGATTAAATTGGAGGATAATTAGATTGAGCATTTTTCATTCTGCTGATTTAAAATTCTGTTTGAGCAATTTACCTTCAGTTTAAGTTGTTTTTCTCCTATCCCTTTAACCCATTTATTTCAGTTGTTTACTATCTTTTTCACTCACCCACTAACTGTTTGATATATTGCATCACTTACACTAACAGCATTTTTTTACAAGAATAGTTTCTGCACGTATTTCTTTGCTTGTGCCTTGTTGATTGTATGACAGGGAGAAGAAGTGGGGCTTCAACTTCCTTTGTTTCTGAACCTGAGAGGACCTTCCTTAGAGTAAGGAGGGAAGCAAGAGGAAAAAGAGTAGTAGGTGCTGAAGAAGAGGAAGAATACTTTGAACCCAACATGGAAGAGAATTTGGAGAACAACCATGAAGTGGAGGCTCATAATTAAGGCCATGCCAACCATGCTGGGCAAGAAAGGAGGGTCTTAGGATCCTATATCAATCCTAATCCCAGAAACTGTGGAAGCAGCATTCAGAAACCCACCATACATGCCAATAATATCGAGCTAAAACCTCAGCTCATCACCTTGGTGCAGAATAATTGTTCATTTGGTGGAGGTGCTCAAGAAGATCCTAATCAATACTTGACCACCTTCTTGAGGATTTGTGACACAATGAAGTCCAATGGAGTCCACCCAGATGTCTATAGGCTGCTCTTGTTCCCCTTTTCACTCAGGGACAAGGCATCCAAGTGGCTTGAATCCTTTCCAAAGGAGAGCTTGAATAATTGGGAAGAGGTAGTGAACAAGTTTTTGGCAAGGTTTTATCCCCCTCAATGGATCAATAGGCTAAGACTTGAAGTGCAGACGTTCAGACAGCAAGATGGGGAGACACTTTATGAAGCTTGGGAAAGGTTCAAAGATCTAATAAGGAGATGCCCACCAGAGATGTTTAATGTGTAGGTCCAACTTCACATCTTCTATGAAGGTCTTTCCTATGAGTCAAAGAAGGCTGTAGATCATTCATCAGGAGGTTCTTTAAACAAGAAGAAAACCATTGAAGAAGCCATAGATGTCATCGAAACAGTTGCTGAGAATGACTACTTCTATGCCTCTAAAAGAAGTAACACTAGAGGAGTAATGGAGCTGAACCGCATGGATGCATTGTTAGCTCAAAACAAGATGATCACCAAGAAGCTAGCAGATCTTACCAAGAAGGTGGAAGAGAACCAAGTTGCAGCAGCCATCACCTCATCACCAACTCAAGAAGGAGTAAACATAGGAGAAGAAGGTGACTAGGAGCAAGCCAACTATGTGGGAAACTCACCTAGACAAGTCCATGATCCATACTCCAAAACTTACAACTCTGGATGGAGAAATCACCCCAACTTTGGATGGGAAAATCAACAAGATCAAGGCCAAGATCAAAGACGTCCAAATCCCAGCAACATAGCTCACCAACATGCCACACCTAGACCATATCAACACTCATATAACAACCCCTCTCAACACCTATACCAAAGCCAACCTAACCACTCTCATCCCTCCAATCTCAACTCACCATCACCTTCTGATGACAGACTCTCAAGGATTGAGAACTTACTTGAAAGCATATGCAAAGAGATCCACGACAGTAAAGCATTCCGAGAGGAAGTGCAGTCCAATATGCAGAATCAAGATGCTGCCATCAAGAAACTTGAGACACAAATTGGGTACCTATTCAAGCAGATTCCCAGCCACAACCTCTGCAGCGATACTAACTTAAATCAATGGGAGGAGTGTCAAGCTATCACCCTCAGGAGTGGGAAGGAACTGAAGGAATCATCCCAGAAACAGCAAGAAGAGGGTTCAAATGAAAAAGAAAAAAAAGCAAGATGGAGCTCAAGCTTTCATTTCAAGTTCACAAAAAGAAGAAGGAATGCTGAAGCTAGACACCCCAAGAGTCCCACACCCTCAGCAGTTGAGGAAGAAGGGGGATGACAACCAATTCTTGAGATTTTTGGAAATCTTCAAGAAACTCCAAATCAACATACCCTTTGCTGAAGCAATAGAACAAATGCCACTCTACGCCAAGTTTTTAAAGGAGCTAATGACTAAGAAGATAAGCTGGAAGAATAATGAGACTGTGATACTAACCGAAGAATGTAGTGCTATCATTCAGCATAAACTGCCCCAGAAATTGAAAGATCCTGGGGGCTTCCAGATCCCTTGTATTATAGGGGAAATCACAGTAGAGAAGGCTCTATGTGACTTAGGAGCCAGCATCAACTTGATGTCAGTAGCTATGATGAGGAAGATGAAGATCGAGGAGGCTAAACCAACAAAAATGGCCTTACAACTGGCAGACCGGTCGTTCAAGTTCCCTCATGGCATAGTAGAAGATTTGCTGGTGAAAGTGGGAGATTTCATATTCCCGGCAGATTTTGTAGTGCTGGACATGCAAGAGGAAGCCAAAGCCTCCATCATCCTGGGAAGGCCATTCTTAGCCACTGCTGGAGCTGTCATTGATGTCCAAAAGGGTGATCTCACCCTAAGATTACACAATGAAAAGATGACAATCAATGTGTTCAAGGCCATGAGTTACCCACCAGAACAATTGGGGGAATGTATGAGGTTGGATTCACTTGAAGAGGAAGTGCAGGAGAGTTTTGAAGAGGAAGAACCTGAAGAGTTAACAGAGGAGGAGTCAACATCTAGTGAAGAGGTTGCAACAACAGAGACTCGCATACAAGGTGCACAAAAGGAAGAGAATGAAAAGATAGAGGTGCTCAAACTTGAACTCAAAGCATTGCCACCCACCCTCAAATATGCATACTTAGGAAAGAATGAAAGTTACCCAGTAATCATAAACTCATCCCTCAGCCAAGATCAAGAGGATGAACTACTCCAAGTATTGCGAAAGCATAAGGATGCCATTGGATGGACCCTCGCTGACCTGAAGAGAATCAGTTCAGCCATATGCATGTATAAAATACTGTTGGAAGATAATGCCAAACCATCCATTCAATCCCAAAGGAGGCTTAACCCAATCATGAAGGAAGTGGTACAGAAAGAAGTTATGAAATTATGGCAGGGAGGAGTAATCTACCCGATCTCAGACAGCCCCTGGGTCAGCCCCGTGCATGTCGTGCCCAAAAAAGGAGGAATCACTGTAGTCCCCAATGAGAAGAACGAACTAATTCCTACAAGGACCGTCACAGGATGGCGGATGTGCATAGACTACCAGAAACTTAATGAGGCTACACGAAAGGATCATTTCCCCCTCCCATTCATGGATCAGATGTTGGAAAGACTCCCAAGACACGCATATTATTGTTTTCACGATGGCTATTCAGGATATAACCAAATAGTGGTTGATCCCAGAGACCAAGAGAAAACCTTATTTACTTGCCCATATGGAGTGTTTGCCTACAGGTGCATGCCATTTGGGCTATGTAATGCACCTGCGACTTTCCAACGTTGCATGCTTTCTATCTTCTCAGACATGATAGAGAAATTCATTGAAGTTTTTATGGATGATTTCTCGGTATTCGGAGATTCTTTTACTAGCTGCCTAAATCACCTAGCCTTGGTATTGAAAAGGTGCCAAGAGACCAATCTCGTCTTGAACTGGGAGAAATGCCACTTTATGGTGACAGGAGGAATAGTCCTTGGCCATAAGGTTTCTAACCAAGGCATTGGGGTGGACAGGGCTAAGGTGAAACTTATTGAAAAACTTCCTCCACCTAGTGATGTCAAGGCAATTAGAAGCTTTTTAGGACATGCTGGCTTTTATAGAAGGTTTATTAAAGATTTTTCAAAGATAGCCAATCCCTTGAGCAATCTCCTTGTATCCGACACACCATTTATCTTCGATGAAACATGCATGCTAGCATTCGAGAATTTAAAAAAGAGATTGTCCTCTGCTCCTATCATTTCCCCACCTGATTGGAACTTACCCTTTGAATTGATGTGTGATGCATCTGATTTTGTAGTTGGAGCAGTGTTAGGGCAGAGGAAAGATAACTTAGTCCATGTGATATACTATGCTAGCAAAGTCCTCAATGATGCTCAAAGAAACTATACCACTACTGAAAAAGAGTTGCTAGCAATAGTTTTTGCATGTGACAAGTTCAGATCATACCTCATTGGTGCTAAAGTGATTGTTTTCACAGATCACACAACACTTAAATATTTGTTTGCCAAGCAAGAATCAAAACCAAGACTAATAAGATGGATCTTATTGTTGCAGGAATTCAATATTAAAATCAGAGATAAGAAAGGAGTGGAGAACAAGGTAGCAGATCACCTATCCAGAATCCGTCATGAGGAAGGTGGAACACATGATACAAGTGTGAACGAGTTTTTCCCTGATGAGCAATTGATGACGATTCACAAAGCACCATGGTTTGCAGACATTGCCAACTTCAAAGCAACCGGGGCCCTACCTCCAGGGATCAATAAACATCAAAAAAGAAAGCTCATAAATGATGCAAAATATTTTGTCTGGGATGAGCCATATCTCTTCAAGAAGTGTTCAGATAGAATCCTTAGAAGATGTGTCTCGGAAGAAGAAAGACGAGAGGTCCTATGGAATTGCCACAGCTCATGCTTTGGAGGCCATTTTAGAGGGGACAAAACTGCAGCAAAGGTGTTACAAAGCGGATTCTTTTGGCCCACCCTTTTCAAGGATGCTAAAGAACTAGTAAAGAGCTGCAATGAATGCCAAAGATCTGGAAACTTGCCCAAAATAAATGAGATGCCACAAAATTTCATTTTGGAACTGGAACTGTTTGATGTGTGGGGAATCGATTTCATGGGACCATTCCCAACCTCATATTCAAACAAGTACATCTTGGTAGCAGTGGATTACGTTTCCAAGTGGGTAGAGGCTATTGCCACTCCAACGAATGATAACAAGATGGTCATGAACTTCCTCAGGAAGAATATCTTCAGCCGTTTTGGAGTCCCCCGAGCACTCATCAGTGATGGAGGGAGTCATTTTTGTAACAGACCACTAGAAGCTCTCCTCTTACGATATGGGGTAAAACATAAGATTGTCACACCTTATCATCCCCAAACAAGTGGGCAAACTGAGATATCCAACAGAGAGCTAAAAAAAATTTTGGAAAAGACTGTGGGTGCGTCAAGAAAGGATTGGGCGAAGAAACTCGATGATGCTCTTTGGGCATACCGAATAGCATTCAAAACACCAATTGGAATGTCTCCATATCAACTGGTGTATGGGAAAGCTTGTCATTTACCACTGGAGCTGGAACACAAAGCTCTCTGGGCTCTCAAGGTACTCAATTTTGACAGCATTGCTGCTGGTGCAAAGAGGATCTTGCAGCTGCAAAAGATGGAGGAATTTAGATCACAAGCCTATGAAAATGCCAAGATTTATAAAGAAAAGGCAAAGAGAAGACATGACATGCATCTTGCACCCAGGAGTTTCGAAAAGGGGCAACAAGTACTCCTCTACAATTCCAAATTGAGACTGTTCCCAGGAAAACTCAAATCAAGGTGGTCCGGACCTTTTCTTGTCACAAAAGTCTCACCATATGGACACATAGAAATCATGGATGAAAGATCAGAGAGGACTTTCACTGTGAACGGACAAAGGCTGAAGCATTATATGGGCAACATGGGGGAAAACCCCAGAGTAAAGTATCATCTCAAGTAATGGAGGAATCGTCGAGCTAGCGACGCTAAAAGAGCGCTCTATTGGGAGGCAACCCAACCTGAGGTAGTCTCATTTTCATTTTCATTTCAATAAAGATCACAAGTTGTTTCCCCGGTATTGCAAGGAGCTAAGTTTGGTGTTCCACACCAAAACAATCCAAGAGTGAAAGTGTAATTCTAAGTTTGGTGTTCCACCAAAGATATTAGTTAGAATCACACTACACCCCCAAAACACATTGCTAACTCCAACCAATCGGGGGAACCAATTAGCTTTAGTTTAGTCTTTAGTTAATAATGTTTTGTTAACAACATGATATGAGGTCCTCTACATGTATGCAAACTTTTGTACTGGGCAAGGAACTAAGTTTGGTGTTCACACACCAAATTCAGTTCAGAATTTCACAAGCATACATGCAAGCTAACTATTTCTCAAGTGTTTCGGGAACCAGCAACTTCCAATAACTTTGCAGGAACCTTATGAGGAGATGGTGCACCTTCATCCAAGGAAGTGAAGTAGCAAAGACTATGGATGATGACAAAGAGGAGGACAACTAGAAACCATCACCAGAAGGTTGTATTGTTACTTAATTCCACGTACTGAGAATGTTAAATTTGGAAGTCCAAATGCACCTTTGATTAATAGTTACTCATTAGTTGGAACCTTTTCAAGTCTGTTTTTAAGTTTCTCACAGCTTAGGTCTATGTTTGCTAGTTTTAATGTCACTGCATCTTTCCTTACTTAATTGTATGCTTGTCCTTTTGAATCAAATGAAAAGAGAATGAGTGTTTTATAAAGGACCAGAGTGGAGTTCATATTATGGAGTAAGTTCCTAAGTTTGTGGTGTAATCATAAGTTAGCTAAGTTGGTTCACCAACAAGGTGGGAAGACAACTATTTGTCCTGAATGTTATGCTTTGAACACACCCCATGAGACTAACTAAATAACAAGATCCTAATAAGAAAAAGGGAAAGAAAAAGGAAAGTGAAGAATAAAAGAAAAATAGCAAGAAAAGAGACTAGGCACCAAGGGGTTGAGTCTTGAGGGATGTGTCTGTGGTGTTCTTGTACCAAGGATCTGCTTGGATTACTAAGTTCTCAGGGGTGCTTTATCACTTGGTAACTTGGGTTAACTAACCCGGGATTATCAGCTGAAAGTCCACTATCAAGAGCAATCTTTGCTACAAAACATTTAGTAGCCCAAAGAGGTGCTGGACACCAAGACCTCAAGGAAAGAAAATAAACAAACCATGTGCCTGTGGTGTGTATGTATGGGGGAGAGACTTGAGGAAGTAAGTCCTTAGGGGTGTTTCAACACCTAGCACCTTGAACCAACTGGTTCAGGAGTGTTGGCTGAAAGCTTATTCTAAAGAGTTGCCCCCTTACAGAGCACTTAGCCTAAGAACACAAATAAGCCCTGAAATGACAACAAAAGGATCAATGAATAAAAATCTCAAGGGATGCAATCAAGTGAGTATTCTAGGACATGATAAAGGTTTGAAAGCCAGTGAAGGAATGAACCTAAGTTGCTATGCATGAAACCACCATAAAACCAGGGACATGACTTCCACAAGAATGACTCATTTCTCTTGGAATTCCATTCATCATTCTCTTGTTCCAATACTTGCTTAGGGACAAGCAAGCTTTAAGTTTGGTGTTGTGATGCCAGGGCATTTTGGCCAGTTTAACTGACCTTTCTTTACTGTTTTTAAGGTAGTTTCATGCATTTTCTTAAGGAATAAGCTAGTTTTGAGTAGATATTCACTTACATCTTGTTTCAAGCATACATTGTGCAATTTACATGATTTCATGAGAATTTTGCATGAATTATATGACAAATTGGATGATGCATGTCTCATGACTTGGATTAGAACTTTGATGCACTTTGCTGCTTAATTTCAGGACAAAAGAAGCAAAGAAGAACCACGTTAGCATTCACGTTAGTTCAACTAACGTGACCTCTAACGTGGAATGGGAGCTGGCTTGCAAAGTTAGTGAGAAAGGTAATCGCCAATAACGTCCTCGAAGCCATCACAGCCCACGTTAAGAGTCACGTTAACTAAGTTAATGTGAACTCTAACGTGGAAGAAGACAACAAGGCCAACGTTAGTGACACTCTCCTTTGTCACTAACGTTGGACCAAGCTCATAATTGGCCACGTTAGTTGCCACGTTAACTTAGTTAACGTGGACTCTAACATTGGAAAGCAAAAGAGAAGCCAACGTTAGTGACATTCACCTTTGTCACTAACGTTGGCCAAGCCTCCATGAGCCACGTTAACTCCCACGTTAACTTAGTTAACGTGGAAGCTAACGTGGAGAGAGAAATTGATCGCCAACGTTAGTGACACTTATCTTTGTCACTAACGTTGGGTTGAACCACCAAGAGCCACATGAGCAACGTTAACTCCCACGTTAACTTAGTTAACGTGGATAAAGGATAATGAGCCAACGTTAGTGACACTCACTTTTGTCACTAACGTTGGAGATGGCTAGCATTACTACGTTAGAAGCCACGTTAACTACCTAGTTAACGTGGACTCTAACGTGGGAAGTAGGAGCACATTGGAACGTTAATGACAAAGGTAAGTGTCACTAACGTTCTCAAAAGATTGGCATTACTACATTAGAATCCACGTTAACCTAGTTAACGTGGACTCTAACGTAAGGAGAAGGGGTGACTCATCACGTTATTGGGAAAGGTAAGTCCCAATAACGTATGCGAAGGGCCAAGAGGCAACGTTAGTGGTCACGTTAGTGCCACTAACGTTGAAGTCAACGTGATCATATTTGGGTTAGGAACATTAGTGAAAAAGGTGATTGTTACTAACGTTCTCGAACCCACACTTTCACTTAACGTTGACACCACTAATGTCCTGAGCCAAAGTCCCTGCCTACTTCACATTTTCTCTCTGCAAGCAAAGCTAAGCCCAATAAAAAGGATAACTGCTTCAAACTCAAGATCCAGAGGCCCATACCGAAGACTTGAAAAGCCAACTAAAAGATCAGAAGAGTAGTATATATAGGAGTAACTTTGAATTAAAAAGGAGTTGGAAACTTTAGGAGCCTGGGGGGGCATAAAACAACTCTCTGTATTTTTACTTTCTCTGCAACTTCTAGTTTTACCTTCATGATGTATTCTCCATCTTTATTTTTATTTTTCAGAGCTATGAACAACTAAACCCCTTTAATTGGGTTAGGGAGCTCTGCTGCAATTTGATGGATCAATATTAGTTTTCATTCTTCTTCTTCTATATTTTCTCTTGATTTTTACTAGAAAGCTTTCAATCTTCATCCAATTGGGTAGTTATCTTGGAAAAGAAACTATTCATACTTGGATCTCTTCGGAACCTTGGAAAAGGAATGAAGAGATCATGCTAGAAATGCTTTCTCATGCTGGATCAAATTGGGTTTGGATGGACATGTGACTATAATCCTACCAATACTTGATTTGGGAATGCATGTGGTATAATCAGTGCCCATACTTTATCTCTTCTCATGAGCAATTGACCAAGGAATTGGCTATTGATCAAGATTTGAGAGATTGGATTACCAAGGAATTGGAATTCAATCACTTAAGATTGCCAAGGAGAATAATGAATGCATTGATTGAGGAAGAGATGAAAATGAATTTGATCCGGAGAATGCAACATCTCCTAAGCCCAATGAACTCCCATTTCTAATCTTACCCATTCTCTTTAATTTCTGCCATTTACTTTTAATGAGCATTTCCCCCATTCCAATTTAAGATTCTGCAATTTACTTTATGCCATTTACATTCAGCTCTTTATTTTTAGCATTTACTTTTTCTGCTATTTACTTTCCTGCTATTTAAATTTCTGCAAATCTCAAATCAAATTCTGATTCGTTCAACTAAAACATTCCTCTAATTAAAGTTGCTTGATCAATCAATCTCTGTGGGATTCGACCTCACTCTATAGTGAGTTTTTACTTGACGACAATTCGGTACACTTGCCGAAGGAAATTTGTTGAGAGACAATTTTTCCGTGCATCAAAACCCCACTATAAAAAGAGACATGAGCTTAATCGAACTCTCATTCTCATGCAAATTCACATCCTACTCTTATATTAGTTTTGGTTGCTTGAGGACAAGCAACAGTTTAAGTTTGGTGTTGTGATGCATGAGCATCTTGTCTATCTTTTTCTAGTGAATTTACATCTAATTTGTTGAGTTTAATTAAGAATTAATTATATTTTAGCCACTATAGATACTATTTTGAGTTTTGTGCAATACTGTTTATTTTAGGTAGCATTCGGCGGAATTTGATAGAGTTTTTGCAGTACAAGAATCAAAGGAGATGGCTGCGAGGATCAACGCGCACGCGTGCCTGACGCGTGCGCGTGAATTAGAGGTATCCATGGCGACGCGTGCGCGTGATTGACGCGCACGTGTGAATTGAAGATTTGCTCAGCGACGTGTCCGCATGACTCGCAGAAAAGACCATCAACGCGTACGCGTGACTGACGCGTACGCGTGACATGTGCCACATGCAGAATAATGCAGAAAAATGCTGGGGCAATTTCTGGGCTGTTTTGACCCAGTTTCCAACCCAGAAAACACATATTAGAAGCTGCAGAATGGACAAATCAAGTGGTCCCCACACCATCAGCTGAAGACTTGTTAGTTAATTCGAATTTAAATTCAAATCTTATTTTTAGGAAAAGATATTATTTTTAATTTTAGATAATTAGATTTTAAATTTATTAGGATTAGTTATAAATAGGAATTTAGATGCCATCAGAGAACACAGTACATTTTTACCAAAACCCTTATTTTTCTTCTCTGAACCATGAGCAACTAATCCTCTATTGTTAAGGTTAGGAGCTCTGTCTATTTGTATGGATTGCTTCGTTTGATCTTTCTAATTTAATCCATGTTTTGATTTATAGTTCAATAATTGTTTTCGTTCTTTATTTTATGAATTTGGGTGGAACGGAAGTATGACCCATGTTCTAATTGAGTTCTTGTAAAACTTGAAAAAGCTCTTTACTTGAACAACAGCTTGAAAACATATTCTCCTAAATTTCTAATTGTTTGTATTTAACGGGATACGTGACATATAATCCCCTTATTTTTAGATAATTAGGATTTTTGTGGCATATAAACTGGAATTTGAACTTCACCTTCTAATTGGAATTGATTGACCAAGGAATTGGCAGTTGATGAATTTTAGAGGAGACTAGGAAGGTCTAAGGAATTAGGGTCTAGTCACATATAGTTTGCCATGAAATTAAATCTTACATCATTAAATTAGTTAGTAATAAAAAGCAATCTGGAAAATAGATAACTCTGAAGTCTTAACTGTTTTCTCAATATTTTATTCCCAACTCATTGCTGCTTGCTTTCTGAAATTCTTAAATTACTGTTTAATGCTCTTTGAATACCAAAACATTCTTTTCTGTTGGTCTAACTAATCCTTTCAAACACTATTGTTGCTTGATCCATCAATCCTCGTGGGATCAATCCTTACCCACGTAAGGTATTACTTGGTACTACCCGGTGTACTTGCCGGTTAGTTGTAGGTTATAAAATACTACACCAGCGTGATATGAAAAAATTTGCAGCGATGTGTTAATCCTAATGGATGGTTGATGACTGACAACTGTAGTCTCTAACTCTAATCCTTCCTTAGGAGAGGATTAGGACCTGTGGATATAGTTTGTTAGTTAGTTACTTGACTTTCCCTTATCGATTAAGGGATGACTAAGATAACAATCTTTTATGATTACACTTGGGGATTTCCGACAAGGATAGAACTTCCAATTAATCTTCTCCCAGTCAAGGCTTTTATCTGAAGTTACCATTATTTATTTCTCTGTTTCTCAAACTCAAAAATTTCTTGGAAAACCTCTGATTAATAAAATAGCACTCTCTCTGCAACTCGTTGGGAGATGACTTGGGATTCATACTCCTGGTATTTTATTTCTAAATTTTGTGACAACTCCTTCAAAATTGATACGCAGAATCAACATTGGTTAAGGGCTATACTTGCAACGTTGTTTTCTCTATAAACTCTTGATCGATGATTGATAAACCCTGATTTTTTGGTTTATCTTGTGCTTAATTTGGGGAATTTTATCAACTTTTCTCAAATTTATTCAGTGAAATAACATGGTTTTGCAATTCTCCCTAGATTTGTGCTTAAGTGTGAAAACATGCTTTTTAGGCCTTAAAATAGCTAAATTTAACTCACTTTAATTCCATTCGATGCCTTGATATGTTTGTTGAGTAATTTCAGGTTCATAAGGCAAGTATTGGATGGAAGAAGTGAGGAGAAAAGCATGCAAAGTGGGAGAACTCATGAAGAAATGAAGGAACCGTAAAGCTATCAAGCCTGAGCTCTTCGCACTCAAATGACCATAACTTGAGCTACAGAGGTCCAAATGAGACGGTTCTAGTTGCGTTAGAAAGCTAACATCCGGGGCTTTGAAATGATATAAAATTCACCACATGTTGCTTCACGTTTAGGGGAACGCACGCGCCATGTACGCGTGCGCACTGATGCTGCTCGTGGCCCACTAAAGTGAAATCGTGGCCAGCGATTTTACAGCTCATTTTAGGCCCAATCCAACTCATTTATGATGCTATTTCATGCTGAATTCAAGCTTGGGCAAGCGGGGAGCAATTGTTTTGTGTTTTGGCATCATGTAGGTTAGTTTCTAGAGAGAGAAGCTCCCTCTTCTCTCTAGAATATGGTTAGGTTAGGTTAATCCATCTTAGATCTAGGCATGATTTCTTGATTTCATCTTGTTTCCTTTACAATTTCTTGTTTCTACTACTCTATTTTTCTTAGTTCTCTTGTCAATTTTACTTTTATGTCTCTTTTATGTTTATGAAGGCTCATGTTGGATTTTGTTTACATTTAATGAAATTTGATGATTGATGTTCTTTTATTGATGATTTGTGTTGTGATTTTACTTTCCTTATAATTAGTAGTTGTTAGATTTTATTATTCTTGCAATTTATGATGTTTACTTTCATTGCACTCTATATGTTTGATAAAATGTTTTCTCTAGTTTTTGAGTAGTTCTCTTTACTCTTGGCCTAGGCTAGGAAAGTGAGTGACCTTGAGTCATTGGGTCTCAATGAATTGGTGATTTGAGAACCCTTGGTGATCAATTTGATACTCATTGACACCAACCCACTACTAATCTAATTAGTAGATAGGTTGGACTTATGGGTTGATGTGATCAAGCCTATTTGACGTACTTCAAGTTTAGGAGTAGATATTACGTACTTAAAGCTTTTGGAAGTAGACTTAATAGGTTGGCCTCTCATAATTATCAATATATGTTTTGTAGACAAGGATGGTGATCTCAATTTCCCATGTCTTAGCCAAGAGTTCTTTCCCTTTATTTTATTAGTTCTTGTCATTTTACTTTCTTGTTATTTACTTTTTTTGTCAAAATATAAAATCAAACCCCCTTACATTTTCATAGCCAATAATTGAGCACTTCATTGCAATTTCTTGTGAGACGACCCGAGTTTAAATACTTCGGTTAATTTTCATTGGGGTTTGTACATGTGACAACTCAATTTTTTTTTGTGAGTATTGTTTGTTAGTTTGGAGCTATGCTTACAACAAAGTAATTCTTATTTCCATAAGAAGGAAATCTAAACCGACACTCAAAGCTCATCATAAAAAATGGCGCCGTTGCCAGGGAGTTGCAATGGTGTTATGTTATTGGCTATTGTATATATGTTAATATGCTTCTTTGCTAGTTTTTGCTTGTTTTAAGAGTTAGTTTTTATTAGTTCTTACTAATTTTGTTTTTATTTCCTCTTGCTATTATGAATTCTCACCACTTTGGCTATGAGTTTGGCTCAAATTATGTTGTAGGAAATGGGAGCTACAATGACAACATGCATCAAGGATGGAACAATCAAAGGTGGAGGGAGCCTCAAAGGATTGATCACCCTTCTTGGCAACAACCCCCTCCGATTTTCTATAGGTATAATTCCCATCCTAATGCATATCAATCTAATGGATGTGGTGACCCTTATTGTGATTGTCAACAACCACCACCACATGCCTATGAACCACCCCTTCAACATGGTTTTGAACCACCTTACTCACAACCCCCATACCACCAAACACCTCATTATGACCCTAATCCCTATCCACCATACCAACCACCTTATGAACCATATGAACCACACATGGAACTACCACCATTCGAACACAATTACTCTCAAGAACCACCTCAATATACACCACCTCCATACCCTTACCAAGATGAACCAACTTCCAATTATGAAATCTTCCTCCCAAATAATGAACCTTCTCTTCCACCATCACCTCCCGATGAAGCCCCCACGTAGGAATTGAAAGATCTTGAATCTCATATCCAAATCCAACAAAAGGGGATGGAAAAGGAGTTTAAGGAGCTAGGAGCCAAGATGGCTATCCTTGTGGAAGCTGTTAGCAATATGGCCTCCTCCCGACTAAGCCTAAGCAACCAAGGTATTCCCATTGATGAATGTGGAGAAGCAACCAAGGAGCACAGTGAGGGAGTGAGTTTAGAGCTTCAAGGTGAAGAAGAGGAGTTGAAGAAAGAATTTTCACAAGGGGAGGAAGATGAAACAATTGAGTCGGAGGAGTGGTTGAAGACCTAGGAGATGTTGGAAGTCTATGGGAATGTAACATTAGAGAGCCCTCTTCTGAGATACTTGATGTTGATGTTGAGGAGGGTGTACAACCTCCAAAGCATATTATGATTGAAGACTTTGAAGAGTTTGATCAATGGATGGATTTAGTCATTGAGGAGTTCCTATCTACAATTGAATCCTCTCCCATTGGGCTTGACATAGAGGGTAAGGAAGAAGATACCTCACCTCCCATAGCCTTAGTAAGCAATGAAGAAGAGATTGAATTGGAAGGAAGCTACCAAGAGGAAGAGGTTGAGCAAGAAGCAAGCTCCATGATGAGCGGATAATTTATACGCTTTTTGGCATTATTTTTAGTATGTTTTTAGTATGTTTTAGTTAGTTTTTATTATATTTTTATTAGTTTTTAGTTAAAATTCACTTTTCTGGACTTTACTATGATTTTGTGTGTTTTTCTGTGATTTCAGGTATTTTCTGGCTGAAATTGAGGGACTTGAGCAAAAATCTGATTCAGAGACTAAAAAGGACTGCAGATGCTGTTGGATTCTGACCTCCCTGTACTCGAAGTGGATTTTCTGGAGCTACAGAAGCCCAATTGGCGCGCTCTCAACTGCGTTGGAAAGTAGACATCCTGGGCTTTTCAGCAATATCTAATAGTCCATACTTTATCCGAGATTTGATGGCCCAAACCGGCGTTCCAAATCAGCTCAAAACTGCCCGGCGTTAAATGCCGGAACTGGCACAAGAATGGGAGTTAAACGCCCAAACTGGCACAAAAGCTGGCGTTTAACTCCAAGAGAAGTCTCTACACGAAAACGCTTCAATGATCAGCCCAAGCACACACCAAGTGGGCCCGGAAGTGGATTTTTATGTCATTTACTCATCTCTGTAAACCCTAGGCTACTAGTTCTCTACAAATAGGACCTTTTGCTATTGTATTTTCATCTTTTTGATCACTTTAGATCTCTAGATCATCTTTGGACGTCTAGTTCTTAGATTATTGGGAGGCTGGCCTCTCGGCCATGCCTAGACCTTGTTCTTATGTATTTTCAACGGTGGAGTTTCTACACACCATAGATTAAGGTGTGAAGCTCTGCTGTACCTTGAGTATTAATGCAATTACTATTGTTCTTCTATTCAATTCGGCTTATTCTTGTTCTAAGATATTCATTTGCACCCAAGAACATGATGAATGTGATGATTATGTGACATTCATCATCATTCTCACTTATGAACGAGTGCCTGACAACCACTTCTGTTCTACAAGCAAACAAGGCTTGAATGTTTATCTCTTGGTTCCCTTAATCGGAATCTTCGTGGTATAAGCTAGAACTGATGGTGGCATTCAAGAGAATCTAGAAGGTCTAAACCTTGTATGTGGTATTCTGAGTAGGATTCAATGATTGAATGACTGTGACGAGCTTCAAACTCGCGATTGTGGGGCGTTAGTGACAGACGCGAAAGAATCACTGGATTCTATTCCGACATGATCGAGAACCGACAGCTGAATAACCGTGCCGTGACAGGGTGCATTGAACATTTTCACTAAGAGGATGGGAGGTAGCCACTGACAACGGTGAAACCCTACATACAGCTTGCCATGGAAAGGAGTAAGAAGGATTGGATGAAGACAGTAGGAAAGCAGAGAGACGGAAGGGACAAAGCATCTCCATACGCTTATCTGAAATTCTCACCAATGAATTACATAAGTATCTCTATCTTTATCTTTATGTTTTATTCATACATCATCCATAACCATTTGAGTTTGCCTGATTAAGATTTACAAGGTGACCATAGCTTGCTTCATACCAACAATCTCCGTGGGATCGACCCTTACTCGCGTAAGGTTTATTACTTGGACGACCCAGTACACTTGTTGGTTAGTTGTGCGAAGTTGTGATAAAGAGTTGAGATTACAATTGTGCGTACCATGTTGATGGCGCCATTGATGATCACAATTTTGTGCACCAAGTTTTTGGCGCCGTTGCCGGGGATTGTTGAGTTTGGACAACTGACGGTTCATCTTGTTGCTTAGATTAGGCATTTTTCTTCAGAGTTCTTAAGAATGAATTCTAGTGTTTCAAGGTGATGTTCTTATCATCACCAAAGCTGATTGATTTTCATCAATTTAGCTCTTGAATGCAATGTCCTGCTGAAGCTTGGCTAGCCATGTCTAATTCCTTTAGACCGAAGCTTTAGACTAACATTGCATGATTCCTGGAATTCTCATTAAGAATTTTGATATCTTTATTTTCTTTTCCACTTAATTTTCAAAAAAGCACCAAAAAAAAACTACAAAATCATAAAATCCAAAAATATTTCTTGTTTGAGTCTAGTGTTTCAGGTTAAGTTTGGTGTCAATTGCATGCATTTTTCATGTGTCTTCAGTGATCTTCAAGTTGTTCTTGATGATTTACTTGCTCTGATCTTTAAATTCTCTTGTTTTGTGTGTTTTGTTGTTTTCATATGCATTCTCAATTTGTTAGTGTCAGTAGTATACAAACTTCTAAGTTTGGTGTCTTGCATGCATTGTCTATTTGATTTTAGTTGCATTTTGATTATTCCTCATTATTAAAAATCCAAAAAATTTTTTGTCTTTTCAAGTCAATAATATAGAGAATTGAAGATTCAGAACTTACAACAAAAGGAATTACACAAAAAAAGCTGGGCGTTCAAAACGCCCAGTGAGGAAGGCAAACTGGCGTTTAAACGCCAGCCAGGGTGCCTGGCTGGGCGTTTAACGCCCAAAAGGGTAGTTCTTTGGGCGTTAAACGCCAGAATGTGCACCATTCTAGGCGTTTAACGTCAGGATGGCACAAGAGGGAAGATTTTGTTTTTAATGCAAATTTTTTTCAAGTTTTCAAAATTTTTCAAAATCAAATCTTTTTCAAATCATATCTTTTCAATCAAATCTTTTTCAAAATCAATTTCTTTCTATTTTCAAAAATACTTGCTATCAATTAATGATTTGATTCAACATTTTAAGTATGTTGCCTTTTCTGTTGAGAAAGGTTTAATGTTTGAATCATATCTTTTCTTGTTAGCCAAGTCATTAATTTTTAAAATCAAATCTTTTTAAATTGTTTTTCAAATCATATCTTCTCAATCACATCTTTTTAAAACCATAATTTTTCAAATCATATATTTTAATCACATCTTTTTCAAAATAGTTTTCAATCATATCTTTTTGATTTCTAATTTCAAAATCTTTTTCAAAAATCACTTGATTTCTTTTCCACCCTTGGTTTTCGAAAATCAATTAGTGTTTTTCAAAATGTTTTTAAAATCCTATTAATTTATTTTCAAAAATTTCTTCCCCTCTTTTCACATCCTTCTATTTATGGACTAACACTCATCCTTAATGCACAATTCGAACTCCAACTTTCTTGATAAGTTCGAATTTTCTACCTCTTCCTTCCATTTTTCTTTTCCTCTGACACCTCAAGGAATCTCTGTACTGTGACATAGAGGATTCCATATTTTCTTGTTCTCTTCTCTTTCATATGAACAGGAGCAAAGACAAAATCATTCTTGTTGAGGGTGACCCTGAACCTGAAAGGACCTTGAAGCGAAAGCTAAGAGAAGCTAAGGCACAATTCTCTGTAGAGGACCTAACAGAAATCTTCAAAGAAGAAGAACCCATGGCAGCCGAAAACAACAACAATGCCAACAATGCAAGGAAGGTGCTGGGTGACTTTACTGCACCTACTCCCGACTTCTATGGGAGAAGCATCTCTATCCCTGCCATTGGAGCAAACAACTTTGAGCTTAAGCCTCAATTGGTTTCTCTAATGCAACAGAATTGCAAGTTCCATGGACTTCCATTGGAATATCCTCATCAGTTTTTAGCTGAGTTCTTGCAAATCTGTGACACTGTCAAGACTAATGGGGTTGACCCTGAGGTCTACAGACTTATGCTATTCCCTTTTAATGTAAGAGACAGAGCTAGGACATGGTTGGACTCACAACCTAAAGAAAGCCTGAACTCTGGGGAAAAGCTAGTCAATGCCTTCTTGGCAAAGTTCTTTCCACCTCAAAAATTGAGTAAGCTTAGAGTGGAAGTCCAAACCTTCAGACAGAAGGAGGGAGAATCCCTCTATGAAGCTTGGGAAAGATACAAACAATTAATCAGAAAGTGTCCCTCTGACATGCTTTCTGAATGGAGCATCATAGGTATCTTCTATGATGGTTTGTCTGAACTGTCCAAGATGTCATTGGATAGTTCTGCTGGAGGCTCTCTTCATCTGAAGAAGATGCCTGCAGAAGCTCAAGAACTGATTGAAATGGTTGCAAATAACCAATTCATATACACTTCTGAAAGGAATCCTGTGAACAATGGGACGAATCAGAAGAAAGGAGTTCTTGAGATTGATACTCTAAATGCCATATTGGCTCAGAACAAAATATTGACTCAGCAAGTCAATATGATTTCTCAAAGTCTGTCTGGAATGCAAAATGCACCAGGCAGTACTAAGGACGCTTCATCTGAAGAAGAAGCTTATGATCCTGAGAATCCTTCAATAGAAGAGGTGAATTACATGGGAGAATCCTATGGAAACACCTATAATCCTTCATGGAGAAATCATCCAAATCTTTCATGGAAGGATCAACAGAGACCTCAACAAGGTTTCAACAACAATAATGGTGGAAGAAACAGGTTTAGTAATGGCAAGCCTTTTCCATCATCTTCTCAGCAACAGACAGAGAATTCTAAGCAGAAGCACTCGGACTTAGCAACCATGGTCTCTGATCTAATCAAAACCACTCAAATTTTCATGACTGAAACAAGGTCCTCCATTAGAAATTTGGAGGCACAAGTGGGGCAGCTGAGCAAGAAAATTACTGAACTCCCTCCTAGTACTCTTCCAAGCAATACAGAAGAAAATCCAAAAGGAGAGTGCAAGGCCATCAACATGGCCGAATTTGGAGAGGAGGGAGAGGCAGTGAACGTCACTGAGGAAGACCTCAATGGACGTCCACTGGCCTCCAATGAGTTTTCTAATGAGGAACCATGGGAATCTGAGGCTCACAATGAGACCATAGAGATTCCATTGGACTTACTTCTGCCATTCATGAGCTCTGATGAGTATTCTTCCTCTGAAGAGGATGAGTATGTCACTAAAGAGAAAGTTGATAAATACCTTGGAGCAATCATGAAGCTAAATGACAAGTTATTTGGTAATGAGACTTTGGAGGATGAACCCCCTTTACTCACCAAAGAACTGGATGACTTGTCTAGGCAGAGATTACCTCAAAAGAGACAGGACCCTGGGAAGTTCTCAATACCTTGTACAGTAGGCATCATGACCTTCAAGAAGGCTCTGTGTGACCTAGGGTCAAGCATAAACCTCATGCCTCTCTCTGTAATGGAGAAGTTAGGAATCTTTGAGGTGCAAGCTGCAAAGATCTCACTAGAGATGGTAGACAATTCAAGAAAACAAGCTTATGGACTTGTAGAGGATGTTCTGGTAAAAGTTGAAGACCATTACATCCCTGCTGATTTCATAGTCCTAGAGACTGGGAAGTGCATGGATGAATCCATCATCCTTGGCAGACCTTTCCTAGCCACAGCAAAGGCTGTGATTGATGTGGACAGAGGAGAATTGATCATTCAAGTGAATGAAGAATCCCTTGTGTTTAAGGCTCAAGGATATTCCTCTGTAACCATGGAGAGGAAGCATGAAGAGCTTCTCTCAAAATAGAGCCAAACAGAGCCCCTACATTCAAACTCTAAGTTTGGTGTTGGGAGGCCACAACCAACTTCTAAGTTTGGTGTTGAACCCCCACATTCAAACTCTAAGTTTGGTGTTGGGAGGTTCCAACATTGCTCTGAGCATATGTGAGGCTCCATGAGAGCCCACTGTCAAGCTACTGACATTAAAGAAGCGCTTGTTGGGAGGCAACCCAATGTTATATTTTATCTATTTTTCTTTGTTATTTTTATGTTTTCTGTAGGTTGATGATCATGAGAAGTCACAAAATCAATTGAAAAAGCAAAAACAGAATATAAAACAGAAAGAAAAATAGCACACCCTGGAGGAAGACCTTGCTGGCGTTTAAACGTCAGTGAAGCTAGCAAATGGGCATTTAACACCCAGTCTGGCACCATTCTGGGCGTTTAACGCCAGAAAGGGGCACCAGACTAGCGTTAAACGCTAGGAAAGGGTAAGAAGCTGGTGTTAAACGCCAGAAATGGGCACCAGCCCGGCGTTTAACGCCAGAATTGGCACAAAGGGCATTTTTGCTCGCCACTTGGTGCAGGGATGAATTTTCCTTGACACCTCAGGATCTGTGGACCCCACAGGATCCCCACCTACCTCACCACCCTCTCTCTTCTTCTTCACCCATTCACCAATCACCTCAACCACTCTTCCCCAAAAACCCCTCACCTATCAAATCCCATCTTTCTCTTCACCACTCACATCCATCCTTCATAAAACCTCACCTACCTCACCATCCAAATTCAAACCACTTTCCCTCCCAAACCCACCCTCCCATAACCAAACCCTACCCCTCTCTCCACCCCTATATAAACCCATCTTCACTCCTTCATTTTCACACAACCTAAACACTACTTCTCCCCCTTTGGCCGAACCACAAAGCCATCTCCATCTCCTTCATTTCTTCTTCTTCTACTCTCTTCTTTCTTCTTTTGCTCGAGGACGAGCAAATCTTTTAAGTTTGGTGTGGTAAAAGCATTGCTTTTTGTTTTTCCATAACCATTTATGGCATCCAAGGCCGGAGAAACCTCTAGAAAGAAGAAAGGGAAGGCAAAAGCTTCCACCTCCGAGTCATGGGAGATGGAGAGATTCATCTCAAGGGTGCATCAAGACCACTTCTATGAAGTTGTGGCCTTGAAGAAGGTGATCCCCGAGGTTCCTTTTAAACTCAAAAAGAGTGAATATCCAGAGATCTGACATGAGATTCGAAGAAGAGGCTGGGAAGTTCTTACCAACCCCATTCAACAAGTCAGAATCTTAATGGTTCAAGAGTTCTATGCCAATGCATGGATCACTAAGAACATGATCAAAGTGTGAACCCGGACCCAAGGAATTGGCTTACAATGGTTCGGGGGAAATACTTGGATTTTAGTCTGAAAAATGTAAGGTTGGCATTCAACTTGCCCATGATGCAAGGAGATGAACACCCTTACACTAGAAGGGTCAACTTTGATCAAAGGTTGGACCAAGTCCTCATGGACATTTGTGAAGAGGGCGCTCAATGGAAGAGAGATTCAAGAGGAAAGCCGATTCAATTGAGAAGGCATGACCTCAAGCCCGTAGCTAGGGGATGGTTGGAGTTTATCCAACGCTCAATCATTCCCACTAGCAACCGGTCCGAAGTTACTATAGACCGGGCTATCATGATTCATAGCATCATGATTGGAGAGGAAGTAGAAGTTCATGAGGTTATAGCCCAAGAACTTTATAAGGTGGTGGACAAATCCTCTACCTTGGCAAGGTTAGCCTTTCCTCATCTCATTTGTCACCTCTGTTATTTAGTTGGAGTTGACATAGAGGGAGACACCCTCATTGATGAGGACAAGCCCATCACTAAGAAAAGGATGGAGCAAACAAGAGACCCCTCTCATCATGAAATCCCTGAGATGCCTCAAGGGATGCACTTTCCTCCACAAAACTATTGGGAGCAAATCAATACCTCCCTAGGAGAATTGAGTTCCAACATGGGACAACTAAGGGTGGAGCACCAAGAACATTCCATCCTCCTCCATGAAATTAGAGAAGATCAAAGAATCATGAGAGAGGAGCAACAAAGGCAAGGAAGAGATATTGAGGAGCTCAAGCACTCCATAAGATCTTCAAGAGGAAGAACAAGCCGCCATCACTAAGGTGGACCCGTTCTTTAATCTCCTTGTTCTTTATTTTTCTGTTTTTCGAAAAATCATGCTTATGTCTATTCATGTTTGTGTCTTATGATCACTAGTGTCTTAGTGTCTATGCCTTAAAGTTATGAATGTCCTATGAATCCATCACCTTTCTTGAATGAAAAATGTTCTTAATTGAAAAGGAGAAGAATTGCATGAATTTTGAATTTTATAACAGATTAATTATTTTGATGTGGTGGCAATACTTTTGTTTTCTGAATGTATGCTTGAACAGTGCATATGTCTTTTGAATTTGTGGTTCATGAATGTTGGCTCTTGAAAGAATGATGAAAAAGGAGACATGTTACTGAGGATCTGAAAAATCATAAAAATGATTCTTGAAGCAAGAAAAAGCAGTGAATACAAAAAAAGGGGAGAAAAACGAAAAAAAAAGAGAAGAAAGAAAAAGAAAGTTGTGATCCAAGGCAAAAAGAGTGTGCTTAAGAACCCTGGACACCTCTAATTGGGGACTCTAGCAAAGCTGAGTCACAATCTGAAAAGGTTCACCCAGTTATGTGTCTGTGGCATGTATGTATCCGGTGGTAATACTGGAAGACAGAGTGCTTTGGGCCACGGCCAAGACTCATAAAGTAGCTGTGTTCAAGAATCATCATAGTTAACTAGGAGAATCAATAACACTATCTGGATTCTGATTTCCTATAGAAGCCAATCATTCTGAATTTCAAAGGATAGAGTGAGATGCCAAAACTGTTCAGAGGCAAAAAGCTAAAGCCCCGCTCATCTAATTAATACTGATCTTCATAGATGTTTTTGGAGTTCATTGCATATTCTCTTATTTTTATCTTATTTGATTTTCAGTTGCTTGGGGACAAGCAACAATTGGTGTTGTGATGAGCGGATAATTTATACGCTTTTTGGCATTGTTTTTAGTATGTTTTTAGTATGTTTTAGTTAGTTTTTATTTTATTTTTATTAGTTTTTAGTTAAAATTCACTTTTCTGGACTTTACTATGAGTTTGTGTGTTTTTCTGTGATTTCAGGTATTTTCTGGCTGAAATTGAGGGACTTGAGCAAAAATCTGATTCAGAGACTAAAAAGGACTGCAGATGCTGTTGGATTCTGACCTCCCTGCACTCAAAGTGGAGTTTCTAGAGCTACAGAAGCCCAATTGGCGCGCTCTCAACGGCGTTGGAAAGTAGACATCCTGGGCTTTTCAGCAATATATAATAGTCCATACTTTGTCCGAGATTTGATGGCCCAAACCGGCGTTCCAAATCAGATCAAAACTGCCCGGCGTTAAACGCCGGAACGGGCACAAGAATGGGAGTTAAACGCCCAAACTGGCACAAAAGCTGGCGTTTAACTCCAAGAGAAGTCTCTACACGAAAATGCTTCAATGCTCAGCCCAAGCACACACCAAGCGGGCCCGAAAGTGGATTTTTATGTCATTTACTCATCTCTGTAAACCCTAGGCTACTAGTTCTCTACAAATAGGACCTTTTGCTATTGTATTTTCATCTTTTTGATCACTTTAGATCTCTAGATCATCTTTGGACGTCTAGTTCTTAGATTATTGGGAGGCTGGCCTCTCGGCCATGCCTAGACCTTGTTCTTATGTATTTTCAACGGTGGAGTTTCTACACACCATAGATTAAGGTGTGGAGCTCTGCTGTACCTCGAGTATTAATGCAATTACTATTGTTCTTCTATTCAATTCGGCTTATTCTTGTTCTAAGATATTCATTTGCACCCAAGAACATGATGAATGTGATGATTATGTGACACTCATCATCATTCTCACTTATGAACGAGTGCCTGACAACCACTTCTGTTCTACAAGCAAACAAGGCTTGAATGTTTATCTCTTGGATCCCTTAATCAGAATCTTCGTGGTATAAGCTAGAACTGATGGTGGCATTCAAGAGAATCCAGAAGGTCTAAACCTTGTCTGTGGTATTCTGAGTAGGATTCAATGATTGAATGACTGTGACGAGCTTCAAACTCGCGATTGTGGGGCGTTAGTGACAGACGCGAAAGAATCACTGGATTCTATTCCGACATGATCGAGAACCGACAGCTGAATAACCGTGCCGTGATAGGGTGCATTGAACATTTTCACTAAGAGGATGGGAGGTAGCCACTGACAACGGTGAAACCCTACATACAGCTTGCCATGGAAAGGAGTAAGAAGGATTGGATGAAGACAGTAGGAAAGCAGAGAGACGGAAGGGACAAAGCATCTCCATACGCTTATCTGAAATTCTCACCAATGAATTACATAAGTATCTCTATCTTTATCTTTATGTTTTATTCATACATCATCCATAACCATTTGAGTTTGCCTGATTAAGATTTACAAGGTGACCATAGCTTGCTTCATACCAACAATCTCCGTGGGATCGACCCTTACTCGCGTAAGGTTTATTACTTGGACGACCCAGTACACTTGCTGGTTAGTTGTGCGAAGTTGTGATAAAGAGTTGAGATTACAATTGTGCGTACCATGTTGATGGTGCCATTGATGATCACAATTTCGTGCACCACTCCACCAATGAAGGGTGTATAGAAGAAGTTGGTGAGCAAGGAATTGAACTTAAAGAAGCTTGCAAAGAGGTGGAAGTTACAAGGGAAGAGCACAAGGGAATGGATCTCACATTGGCTAAGTGTGGGGAGGTCCCCTTCCTAAGTCACCATCATCCAACACAACATTCATGTGGGTAAAATTTCTATCCCTAAGATTCACTTTCTCATTTGAATATGGTTTGCTTGAAAATGATGGTCAACTTAGAGCTCTTTGTGGAATTAAGAGTAGGAGAGAGTTGTGTAATGGTTGGAAACATCACTCTAAGTTCATGATGGTTGCATGCTCAAAGTTGAATAGTAATGGTTGGTGTAGAACCAAATTGCATGGGTTTAGGAGAATATTTGGATGCTTAATTGAGAATTCTAAGGTCATGCCACCCAATTGGAATCATGATGATCAATTAGAAGATGGGTATCAAAACAAAGTGTGGGATCCCGGTTCGCACAAGGAGAATCAAATTTGGGAGCCCATGGCTTGTGTGGAACTCCATCAAGGCTTGGAGTTATCATCTTTGAAGACTAAAGCTTATTAGAGATTCAAGCATTGGTGGATGTTCAAGAATAGCTTCAAGCACAAGCCACCTTAAGAGGAGCTCCCCATAAGTCCAACTTAAGGACACTAAACAAAAGTGCTAGGTGGGAGACACCCCACCATGGTAAATTCTTTTCATTTTTCCCTTTTGTACATATTGGTAATTAGTTTAATTTCATGTTTTGTTGAGTTTGTTGAGTATAATTTGTAGTTTAGTACGTTAAATAAGGTTTTATGGTGTTTTGGTAGCTGTTCGGGGGTTTAGAAGGCTTGGTTTGGTGCAAGAACTTGGAAAAATTTTGAAAAACAGAGCACCAACCCGCGCGTGCGCGCACCTAACATGTACGCGCGCCTCAAGCATTTTCGATCACCCACGCGAACGCGCCATGTGCGCGAACACGTGGATTGAAAAATTTCATCCCTCCATACATTGACCCGAGAGTTGTGCCTACATTGCGCTAGCACCATGCCTGAGGCACAAGTCAACCCGCGCGTACGCGCACCTGGCGCGTACACGTCCTTGATGCTAATTGCGCAATGCATGCGCCCACAAGCTGTGCGCGCGCGCTGTTAGCACCACCTGCTTTCCTGGTACATGTTCCAGAGAGTTGGGCCAACCTTGGGCCGACACTGTGCCTCACGCATAACCTCACCCACGCGTGCGTGAACCTGGCGCGTATGCATTTTTCTGCCAAACTGAACATCGGCATGTAAGCGTGCATGATGCGTCCGCGCCGGTAAAAAAAAAGAGTTTTTTTCTCATCTTCCATTTTCTTTTGTCCATTGCATTCGCACACTTTTATTCTTTGCATTTTCATTTTGTTTTTATAGCTTGTTTTTACTTTCTTTTTTTAGCCTCTTATATGAATAATGGTGTTGAATTTTCTCACTCAATTGTTGAGAATTTCTTGGTTAATCTTGGTGCTTCTTGACTTGTTTGATATTATTGGGTGATGAAACTTTTAAATCAATGCTTAATCTTGTATGACTCTTATACTCTTTGTGCATTGATATGAACTTGCATGTCTTTCATGACCCACTCTTTCTAGTCGAACTTGATGCTTTTGAGTGCTCTTCATGCTTTGACTTTACTCTTGCATCAAGTATTAGTTAATATGCCTTTGCTTGAATTGCTTTCTCACTCACATGCGTAGCTAACATGTAGTGAGAATCCTACTCTTATTTGGCATTAGCCCCCGCCTATGTTCTATATGCTTTGTTATCTTTGTTGTAGGCTTAATTTTCTTTCTTTTTCTCTCCTTTGAGGTTGGCCACCAAGAAAGAAAGGAATAGAAAAGCTTCAAATGGGGCAACAAACAAGTTCACCCGAACAACCCTTTGAAGAAACTCATCAATTGTAGCTACCCATCCACCTTGCTCTTCTTTGCATGCACCGAGGACAGTGCAAATTTCTAAGTGTGGGGAGGTCGTCCGACCGACCTCCATGGGCAACAACTTCCTTTTTCAATACCAATTTTTTTTGTTAGTTAGTTGTTGCATTACATGATAGATTGCATGTTAGTTATAATTTGTATATATTCTATCATTTCTTTTTATGTTTGGACTACTTGGTTAGGGTGATGATTTCTTTTCCAAGAAACTGTTTTTAGGGCACCCTACCAATTTGAAAATTTTTTTGTGACAAACTTGCTTGAAGAATTTATTTTGGGACATAGTTTTCAAGCTAAGAACACAAGCTGTGAGTTTTGAGCTAAATTGTGTGGTTACATCTTATAACCACTTATTTTCATTCTTGTGTGCATTGTTCTCTTTCTATGATTGTAATCCTTGCTTTGTTTGATTCTTTATGTTCATTATTCCATGTATACATGCATTTATATGATTGAGGCCATCATTTCATTTAGTTCACTTACCCAAATAGCGTACCTTTCATCAACCGTTGTTAGCCAAATTTGAGCCTATTTAATCCCTTTTGTTCTTAATTTTAGCACATCACTACCCCTAAGTGAAAAACAATAAATGTCCTTAATTTGGATCTTTGATTATCTTAGGCTAGTGAGGGTGTATATCATTTGAGTATGGGAAACTTGGGACATTGGTTGAGGTAAAAGTGTAATTTTTGTATTTTTGTTGAAAATATTGGGAATTGGGTACATATTCATGCACTATATGTAAAACCATATGCATTGATATGTTTGTATATACTTTTGAAAAAACAAAAAAATGATAAAGAAAAAAAAATATATATATATATAGAAAAAGAAAAAAAGAGAAAAAAAATAAAAAGCGGACAAAATGCCCCAAAGTAAAGTTCAATAAAAATCAATGCATATGGAATATGAATTAAAGAGAATGCATGAGTATGTGAAAAAGTGGGAATCATGGGTAGCTAGGTTGTGTATTAGAATTGTATAGGCTGTTATATGTGTTAGGTGAGAGCTTAGGCTAATCAAAGATGCAAATTTTAAGCTCACTTAGCCATATGCATCCCACCTTTACCTTAGCCCCATTATAACCTATGAACAAGTCCTCATGATGAATGTATGCATGCATTGAATAATTGTTGATTGTTAGATGAAAAACAAATCATGGAAAGAATGATTAGAAGAGAATTGAGTAGATCGACCCTATACATTAGAGCGACTAGAGCGGATATACTTCCGGTGAGGGTTCGATGCTCAATTCCTTGTTCCCGGCTTTCATGAGCTTTCTTCTTGCAAGTCTATTTGAACTTCATTTTGATATTTGAATTGGTAGGATTCATGAATCATCATATGATCTTAGCTCAACTTGTTCATACATGCTCTTGGGAATTGATTTACTTTTAACCAAGTAGATAGAGTCATATTGCATTTAGTCGCATTCATATAGATAGGTGCATATAGTTTCTTTGCATTGAATAAATGTTCATACCCTTTTCTTGTCCTTCTTTATTCTTAGCATGAGAACATGCTTGGTTTAAGTGTGGGGAGATTTGATAAACTCCGATTTTGTGGTTTATCTTGTGCTTAATTTGGGAGATTTTATCAACTTTTCTCACATTTATTCCATAAAATAGCATGGTTTTGCAATTCTCCCAAGATTTGTGCTTAAGTGTGAAAACATGTTTTTTAGGGCTTAAAATAGCTAAATTTAACTCACTTTAATTCCATTCGATGCCTTGATATATTTGTTGAGTAATTTCAGGTTCATAAGGCAAGTATTGGATGGAAGAAGTGAGGAGAAAAGCATGCAAAGTGGGAGAACTCATGAAGAAATGAAGGAACCGTAAAGCTGTCAAGCCTGAGCTCTTCGCACTCAAATGACCATAACTTGAGCTACATAGGTCCAAATGAGACGGTTCTAGTTGCGTTGGAAAGCTAACATCCGGGGCTTCGAAATGATATAAAATTTACCACATGTTGCTTCACGTTTAGGGCATGCACACGCCATGTACGTGTGCGTGCTGATGCTGCTCGTGGCCCACTAAAGTGAAATCATGGCCAGCGATTTTACAGCTCATTTTAGGCCCAATTCAACTCATTTATGATGCTATTTCATGCTGAATTCAAGCTTGGGCAAGCGGGGAGCAATTGTTTTGTGTTTTGGCATCATGTAGGTTAGTTTCTAGAGAGAGAAGCTCCTTCTTCTCTCTAGAATATGGTTAGGTTAGGTTAATCCATCTTAGATCTAGGCATGATTTCTTGATTTCATCTTGTTTCCTTTACAATTTCTTGTTTCTACTACTCTATTTTTCTTAGTTCTCTTGTCAATTTTACTTTTATGTCTCTTTTATGTTTATGAAGGCTCATGTTGAATTTTGTTTACATTTAATGAAATTTGATGATTGATGTTCTTTTATTGATGATTTGAGTTGTGATTTTACTTTCCTTGTAATTAGTAGTTGTTAGATTTTATTATTCTTGCAATTTATGATGTTTACTTTCATTGCACTCTATATGTTTGATAAAATGTTTTCTCTAGTTTTTGAGTAGTTCTCTTTACTCTTGGCCTAGGCTAGGAAAGTGAGTGACCTTGAGTCATTGGGTCTCAATGAATTGGTGGTTTGAGCACCCTTGGTGATCAATTTGTTACTCATTGACACCAACCCACTACTAATCTAATTAGTAGATAGGTTGGGACTTATGGGTTGATGTGATCAAGCCTATTTGACATACTTCAAGCTTATTAGGAGTAGATATTACGTACTTAAAGCTTTTGGAAGTAGACTTAATATGGTTTGTAGACAAGGATGGTGATCTCAATTTCCCATGTCTTAGCCAAGAGTTCTTTCCCTTTATTTTATTAGTTCTTGTCATTTTACTTTCTTGTTATTTACTTTTCTTGTCAAAATATAAAATCAAACCCCCCTTACATTTTCATAGCCAATAATTGAGCACTTTATTGCAATTCCTTGTGAGATGACCCGGAGTTTAAATACTTCGATTAATTTTCATTGGGGTTTGTACATATGACAACTAAATTTTTTTTTTATGTGAGTATTGTTTGTTGGTTTGGAGCTATGCTTACAACGAAGTAGTTCTTATTTCTATAAGAAGGAAATCTAAACCGACACTCAAAGCTCATCATGAGTGATTTTTTCGTACGTCAATTTTTGGTGCCGTTGCCGGGGAGTTGCAATAGTTTGCTAATTTATTGGTTGGATTTTTATTTTATTTGCATTTTCTTTTATTTTATTTTATTTCCATGAGCTGTATGTTTCTTTCATTGAATGACGTGTTCACTACCTGATCCCAGCCTACCCATTTTTGATCCTGAAATTGAAAGAACTATCTCACGTATAAGGCGGGCTCGGCATCGGTTAGTCCTTTCTGAGGACAAATTTGAAACGTCATTTAAGGAAGAAACATCCCTTTCTACTGATTTGGTTGATTTGAGCGCAGAGGACATGGCAGCTCCTAGGAGGATTACTCTTCAGGAGGCAGGAGCTCCAGACTTTACATTACCACCTTTCCAAGCGCGTCATCCAAATCTAGGTGCAGATATTAAACTGAAGAGTGCACTAATTAATCTACTACCGAAGTTTCATGGCTTACCTGTTCAAAAGCCTCTCAAGCACCTCAGAGATTTTCAGACAGCCTATTCTATTGTCAGGTGTAATGGTGCAACTGAGACTTCTATTCTGCTGGCAGTATTCCTGTTTTCTCTTGAGGGAAAGGTGAGAGAGTAGTACTACACTCAACCTGAAGTAGTTGTTACTAACTGGGATACGCTCAGGAGAGAATTCCTAGAAAAATACTTCCCAGCTGAAGTTACTGATAGACTAAGGAAAGAGATTTCAATGATCATCCAAGGCGAATCTGAGACTCTTTACGAGTACTGGGAGCGCTTCACTAATCTCCTAGACGCATGCCCCCACCACATGATTGACAAGTTGGTGTTGATCGGCTACTTCACAGAAGGCATGAAGCCTCAGGATAAGACTACATTAGATGGTGCAAGCAATGGTTCTCTGAAAAAGTACAAGACCACAGATGAAGCATGGAAACTGATCGCCGACCTGGCTGAGTCTGCTCGGACTCACAAGTGCAACAGGAACAACCATCCCAAGGCTGTGGCAGAGGTTTCCTCTAGCAGTGAGAATACTACTCTCACACAATCACTATGTGAGATGACCAACCTACTGAAGCAAACACATCTAGGCCAGCAACAGTCTCAACCTCCTTCACTATAACGTAGTCAACAACTGGTTCCTCAGAGAGTATGCGAAATATGTGCTGATTATAGTCATTACACTAATGAGTGTCTACAACTCCAACATGAGGACAACACCTTGGCAGCTACTCACAATTCTATGATCGCTCGAATCAAGGATACTATCAACAAGGCAGCAACTATAACCAAGGTAGAAACATTAACCAAGGTTGGTAGGATAACTCCAACCAGGGTTGGAGAGATAATTCCAACCAGGAATAGAGGGATAACTACAACAGAAGAGGCAGAGACAACTATGGAAATCAGAGGTGGAACAACAACAACAACCAGCAAAATCGGTATCAGCAGAATTCTTCATATCAACAGCAGAACCAGAACTAGCCTTACAGAGCACCTCACCAAAGGCAGTCCCAAGCACCTCAAAACAACCAACAGCAGACCCCTCAGATTACTTACCCCCTTCCTCTTCTAATGACGAGTTACTGCACTCGATTGATCAAAGACAAAAGACCATGGAGAACAACCTCACTTCTACTTTGAACGGTCTAAACTCTACCTTGCAAGCTCTTGTCTCACAGATTGGATCACTGAATAACTCCAACAACTAGCCTTCAAACTCTAGTGGAATTCCCTCTCAACCTTTACCCAACCCCAAGGGAGGTATCAATGCCATCACTTTGAGGTCCGAAACCACACTGCAAGAGAGGAATCTAGAGGAGCCAAGCTCACTAGAATACATCCCAATGGAGGACATGGTTGAAGTGGAGGAAGTTAAAGAAGAAGATGAAGTACAAGACTTGGTTGAAGAAGAAATACCTCACCCGAGGAATAGAGCACCATGGGACGCAGAAGCTGCAAGAGACGCAGAAGCTGTAAGAGACGCAGAAACAGCAGGAGACGCCGTCCATATTCCATTTCTGCACCTTGCAAGGAAGCCTAGAAAGCAGATGGAACTCGATCCCAAAATTGTAGAAATCTTCAAAAAGATTAAGGTAACTGTTCCCCTTTTTGATGTTATTCAGCAAGTACCTAAATATGAAAAATTCCTAAAAGATTTATGCATTCATAAGGATAAGATTAACGAATTAGAAACTATTCATTTAGGTAGTTCCATATCTGCTTTAATGGGGGGTATACATGAAAAATGTAGTGACCCAGGTCCATGCATGGTTAAATGTACCATTAGGGGTGTAATATTCTCCGACTGCATGTGTGATTTAGGAGCGTGCGTGAGTATTATGCCTTTGTCTATATATGATGCTCTGAGGCTCCCTCCTTTAAAAAGGTTGGCAGCTCGTTTTGTGTTAGCAGATAAAAGCATTATTACAGTGGTTGGAATTGCTGAGGACGTGCTGGTGAGCATTAAGGGGCTCACATTTCTCATTGACTTTTATATCCTGGAGATGCCCCAAAATGACTCAGGGAAGCCATCATCCATCCTTCTTGGAAGACCATTCTTGAAGACTTCGAAGTTCAAGCTAGATGCCTTTTCTGAAACCTACTCTTTTGAGATAGACGGCCGAGCAGTGAGTTTCAATCTGAATGAAGCTATGAAGCATCCTCTAGAAGATCATTTCGTTTTCAAGTGTAACATCATTGATGAGACTGTAGCTGTAGTCACCCAAGAAGAATTGGAAGAGATGCACATGGAGCACGGTCCAAGTGTGGAGAAACCCTCTGAACACAATGAGGACGCCTTGCCCTTATCACTAGCTCCAGAAGATCCAATGCCTAGTCGGGAGCAAAAATTGGAGTTAAAGTCCCTTCCACCCCACCTCAAGTATGCTTACCTTGAGGATAATCAGAAGCTCCTAGTCATCATTGCAAGGAAACTCACTCCCCAACAAAAGGAGCAGCTACTTAGTGTGCTGAGAAGACATAAGGCCATTGGGTGGAGCTTGGTAGATATAGTAGGCATTAGCCCTCAAGTTTGTGAGCATAAGATATTTTTAGATGAGAGAGCAAGGCCTGTCCGTCAACCTCAGAGAAAACTGAACCCCACCATACTGGAGGTTGTTAAGAAGGAAGTGACCAGATTACTTGAGGTAGATATCATCTACCCCATCTCAGACAGTGAGTGGGTCAGTCTAGTACAAGTGGTACCCAAGAAATCTGGAGTCACTACAGTGCAGGGTGAGCATGGAGAGCTCATAACAACCAGAGTGCAGAATTCTTGGAGGGTTTGCATTGATTACAGACGCCTTAACCAGGCCACTCGTAAGGATTACTACCCCCTGCCATTCATTGATCAAATGATGGACCGCCTGTCAGGTAGATCACATTACTGCTTTTTAGATGGTTACACAGGCTATTTCCAGATCCATATAGCTCCTGAAGATCAGGAAAAGACTACGTTTACATGTCTTTTTGGGACTTACGCTTACAAGAGAATGCCCTTTGGCTTGTGAAATGCACCAGCTACTTTCCAAAGGTGCAAGATGAGTCTTTTCTCTGATCTTCTTGAGAGCTGTATGGAGGTTTTTATGGATGATTTTAGCGTATACGATGATTCCTTCAGCCTTTGTTTGGATAGTTTATCTAGAGTATTAGACAGGTGTGTTAGTTCAAACTTTGTTTTGAATTTTGAAAAGTGTCATCTTATTGTCAAACAAGGTATTGTTCTATGACACGTTGTATCTAATACTGGTATCTCTGTCGATCCAGCAAAGGTAAATGTCATTTCTAGTCTACCTTACCCCTCCTCCGTGAGGAAAGTTCATTCGTTCCTTGGCCATGCAGGTTTCTACCAGCGGTTCATCAAGGACTTCAGTAAGGTAGCATTGCCCTTATCCAGACTACTGCAGAAGGATGTTGAATTCGAGCTAAGTGAGGATTGCATGGTAGCATTCGATAAGCTGAAGATCGCCTTGACTCAAGCTCCAATTGTGAGAGGACCAGACTGGAGCCAGCCTTTTGAGATTATGTGTGATGCCTCCAACCATGCTGTGGGAGCGGCACTGGCCCAGCGCGTAGGTAAGGATCCTTTTGTAATTGCATACGCTTCAAAGACATTAGACGCGGCTCAGTCTAATTACACTACCACTGAGAAAGAGCTTCTGGCTATTGTTTTTGCTCTGGATAAATTCCGAGCCTACTTACTTGGTACTAAGGTAGTAGTGTACTCGAACCATGCAGCTCTAAAATATTTATTAGCTAAAGAAGAGTCCAAACCAAGGTTGATACGTTGGATACTGTTGCTGCAAGAATTTGACATAGAAATTAAGGACAGGAGTGGTAACCAGAATTTAGTGGCAGACCACTTGAGTCATCTTGAGCACATTAAGGATGACTCCACTCCTATCAATGATGCTTTTCTATTTGATAGCTTGCATGCAGTATCTGAAGTAGCTCCTTAGTATGCACCTGTAGCTAATTATCTAGTTAACCATACTTTCCCTCCCAATTTTACTAAGCACGAGAGGAACAAGCTGAAAAGCGAGTCCAATTATTATATATAGGATGATCCCTATTTGTGGAGGTATGAAGCTGACCAGATAATTAGAAGATGTGTGCCTCAATCAGAATTCCAGTCCATTTTGGAAGCCTGCCACTCCTCTGAGAGTGGTGACCATTTTGGCCCTCAAAGAACAGCCAGGAAAATTTTAGACTATGGATTCTGGTGGCCCACTCGTTTTAGAGATGCTGCTGATTTTTGTAAATCTTGTTCCCCATGCCAAAGATTTGGTAATATATCCAAGAGGGATGAGTTGCCCCAACAGATTATGCTTTTCTGTGAAATTTTTGATGTTTGGGGCATTGACTTCATGGGTCTGCTTCCAAATTCAAGCGGTTTCTCATATATATTGTTAGCTGTAGACTATGTTTCTAAGTGGGTGGAAGCAATTCCTACCCGTGCTGATGATACCAACACTGTTGTCTTCTTTGTTAAAAACCATATTATCTGTCGCTTTGGATCACCACGAGCAATTGTGAGCGATTAAGGCACCCATTTTTGTAACAGGAGACTGACCGCTCTACTGAAGAAACATGGCATCCTTCACAAGATCACAACAGCCTACCACCCGCAGACTAATGGCCAAGCGGAGGTGTCTAACAGAGAGATAAAGCGTATCCTGGAAAAGATAGTCAAGCCTCATAGGAAGGACTGGAGCACCAGGCTACAAGATGCACTTTTGGCATACCGGACAGCATACAAGACACCTATAGGGATGAGCCCCTTCTGCTTAGTTTATGGAAAAGCATGTCACCTCCCAGTAGAGATAGAACACAAAGAATTTTGGGTAGTGAGAGATTAACATTGGATTTGAGAAGGCCGGAGCTGAACGGAAGATGTAGCTACAAGAATTAGAGAACCTTCGTCTAGAAGCATATGACAACTCTAGGCGATACAAAGAGAAGATGAAGGCCGCGCATGACAAGCACATTAAAAGGAGAGAGTTCAGACCAGGGGAATTGGTTCTCTTCTACAACTCTAGACTAAGGCTCATGCCAAGCAAGCTGAGATCAGGATGGGAAGGCCCCTATAGAGTAGAGAAGGCAGAGCCATACGGAATCTTTCACCTAAGTCATCCTTCGAGCTCTAAATTCATCAAGGTAAATGGACATCGCCTTAAGCTATATCACGGTGAGCAGATGAAGAAAAGTAAGGAGCTGGAGATCTTTCTCTTGGAGGATCCACCCACAGCAGAAGACTGAGCTAGTGGACCGTCCAATTTAAGGACGTTAAAGAAAAGTGTTGGGTGGGAATCAACCCACCATGGTATGATCGTTCCTTCTTCCCTTAGTTTTATTTTTAGTAACTCTTCCCATTAGCATTGCATATAGTCTGCATTCTGCATTCTGCATATAAAAAAAAGAAGCACGCGACGCACAAGCGTCGCTGACGCGTACGCGTCATATGTGCTTTCGAAACAACAAAGAAAAAAAGCAGAGAGTTACGCGGGAGCTTGGCTGGAGGCATGCCGTAGGCACAAACGCACCCACACGAACGTGTCCCTGACGCGTCCGCGTCACTTGCGAATTCATCCTTCCACGCGTGCGCGTCCCTCACGCGCACACGTGATGCTATGAACTCGACTTAAATAGGTGTATGGCAGAGTGTTATGATGGAATGGGGTTGGCATTGTGCTGGAAGCACAAACCCCATCACGCGTACACGTAACCCACGTGTTCGCGTCATTTTTCAACATAAGGCCATTCACGCGTGCGCGTCACCTACGCGCACGCGTCATCCTAAATTTTGGCAAATGTGCGTATGAAACTGAGAGTTGTACGTGCGCAAGGCTGCTTTCGCGCCACTACAATAATTCAGGTCATGCGTGCGTGTCACCCACGCATACGCGTCACTTGATCATATCACAAACCACGTGAATGCGTGCTCCACTCGAACGCATGCTCCACGCGTCCGCATCGCCTGCACCGCACAGTTATCCTGATCAGCGCCAGAATTCCTATCTTTTCTTCCATAATCCTAATTCTTTCTTATCCCTCCTTACTTCTTTCTCCCCCCTTCTTTCTTCCTTATTCCCTCTTACTTTTTACTTTCTCCCTCTTTTTTTCACATTCATCATCAAGGTTCTTTTTTTTTCTTCTTCCCTTTTTACTCTTCCATTATTATTTTTTATTTATGTTCTCTTCTTCTCTTTTCTTTTTACTTTCATTATCTATGTTTTCTTTTTCTTCTTTTTTTTTTCTTTTGATTGGTGTTAAAAATTTAATTGGGTGATTGTTTTCTTCTATAGTTTGCTTGTGAGTGTATCAAGGAATTGCTTGACAATTAATATTACTTCTTAAAAGGGTTGCTTGCATGTTCAATTTAATGCTTTCAATAACATATTTACCACGCATGCTAAGTGTTTGTAAAAAAGCCCGTAAGGCATTATGCATTCTTTTTAGATCATTCTATCCTACTACCTTAATGCCTGTTCACAAAACCCCTTTTCATATATTATTGATTAAATATAATTGTCAATACAAATAGATTGTTAGTTTACAACACTTGATAATCAAATTGGACAATTAATGCTTGATCTATGCTACTCATGCCTTTGCCGGCATGCCAATAAACACCTTGCATCTACTAGCCAGAACATGCACTTGCTATATTTCCAGCGATGAACTTATCACATGTAGTTGTGACCATGTGTTAACGACATCCTTCTTTACCGTGCAATGATTATCACTTCCACTGCTCTCTTCCTTGCTCAAACCCTCAGCTTTACATGTTACTTTCCTTTTCCTTTTTCAGGATGGCCACCAAGAAGGGTAAAGAGAAAGCTACTCCCAAACCACCAGCAAGGAAAGGAACAAAAAGAGCACTAGCTGCGGAACCTTCCTCAACAGCAGTAAAGCCTTCAACAAAGCAAATCAAGAGGATCATCAAGGTCAATGAAAAAGAGAAAGCCTTTCCAGCAAGGGACACTACACGGTTCACTAACCGCTACTGTGAGCAGATGTTCCCCATACTAGCTGAGCGGAACTATAACAATGAGTACCTACTCATCCTCCCGACCCACATTGTTGAATTTGTTGAACCCCACATTGAGCGAAGACAATGGGGATTCTTACGAAGACAGTCACGGCAGGTTAATCTATCGTGGGTAGTTGAATTCTACTCCAATTTTCACATGCTAACACTGTAGTCTGTCTACATTCGTCAGAAGCAAGTCCCCATAACTTAAGAAGCCATTCAGTGAGCTTTAGATCTTCCCCTTGCCCCTGAAGGATTCGACGCATTTCAAGAAGCCTCTGTCCAACGCCAGACATACAAATTTGACTGGGACACCATTCTCAGAGTTATAGCACAACCTGGCAGCCGATGGATCTATGGATACCATCGTTCCTGACCTAAAGGGATATTGGCTTCAGCACTTACCTTGGAGGCTCGAGTGTGGGCGCTGATTATGTCCCGCTACGTTTTTCGAGCACTCACGAGTCCTCTTTCACTGCAGACATGGCTGTTCTACTCTGGTGTATCCTTACAGACCAGCCTCTCAATTTACCAAGACACCTTCGACATGCTATGGGACACGTGCAGATTACAGGCAACCTACCTTTTCTTGCATTAGTTTTAGATTTGGTCTCCGCAGCCGGGGTCTCCTACAGAGCTGGGAACACCAAGGCCATGATTCCACGGGATGATCAGTACGTCCCTAACGGGAAGTATATCAGACCTCCAGCAGCCACGACTAGCCAGCCTGCAAAACCGATGGGAGATATTCATTCTCCTTCCACATCACAAGCACCTCCAACAAACCAACTGCTCCATCAGATACTTGAGAGATTGGACCAGCTAGACCTGCAAGGAAAGCAAAGGGAGCGCCGTAACAAGCGCCGATTTACATACCTCAAGGAGCTGCTTGTCGGTAACCACCCACCTGAGGAAGATCCGGACTCCACTTATTTTACTAGCTTAGGGAGCCATGACGGTCCCGCTTGTGGAGACACTGCTACCAGTCCCTCTTTGTTCCTAACTGATGGCACCGAGGACGGTGCCAAGCTTTAAATGTGGGGAGGTCGGTCAGTACTTGACTTCCGGAGGTAATTTCTCTTTCTTAAAACACCAATAGGATATTTATTTTTCTTTTGTTAGAATAGGATAAATTGCATAGTAATAGGTATTTGCATACATATTCTAATTGGTTGAAAAATAATAAGTTTCTCTTCAAGACACTATTTTTGAAAAATTTTACTAATTTAAATTAAAAATCTTTTTGTGTTAAAACTTGTTTGAAGTTGTATTTGGAACATAAAATGATGCTAAAGAACACACAACCCATGAGATTTGAACTTAATTACATGGTTACATTATTTAACCATAAAAATTTTATTCTTGTGTGTTTACTTCTCTATGATTGTAATCTATATTTTGTTCCATCCTAGATGTCCATATTTTAGTGTATTTAAATGTATGCATATGACTGAGGCCATTAATTATTTTTGCTCACTTATCCCAAAAATAAGCCCACCCTTTTAAATCACCTTTGTTAGCCACTTTGAGCCTTTTTAATCCCCGTTATTCTATATTTTACCACATCACTAGCCCTAAGCAGAAAAACAAATTAATCACCCCAAATTGAATCTTTTGTTAGCTTAAGTTAGAGATTGTGTATCAACTAAGTGTGAGAAAACTGTGGGAACATGGGTTAATAAGGGAATGTGTTGTGTTCTCATTTTGATTAAATATTGGGAATTTGAGTACCTACTCATGTGAGACCAGGAAAATTAAAAATTCATGTGCATCGATAAGTTATGTTTATTTCCCCTTTAAAAAAATAATAATATTCAAATAATTAAATAAATCAGTAAATAAGGGGACAAAATCACCCCAATGTTAAGTTGATGAAAATATCAATGCACATGTGATACAAATTAAAAGAAAGGTTAATGCATGAGTATGTAATGCAAAAGTGGGAAATTATGGGTAGCTAGGCATAAATTTAGAATTTATATAGAGCGTGTGTGTGTTTATGTGAGAGCTTCTGTTAGTCAAGGATTCGATTTATAGCTCACTTAGCCATTCATATGTCCTTACCCTTACCTTGGCCCCATTACAACCTTGAAAAGACCTCATGATGTTTGCATTAGTACATTAAATACTTGTTGATTGGTTAGGTAAAGAACAAAGTTTAGAAAGCATGACTAGAGAAGAGTAGAGTGATTACCCTATGCACTTGAGTGACTAGAGTGCATATACACTATCAGTGAGGGTTCAATGCTTAATTCTATGTTTCCTGCTTTTATGAGCTATCTTCTTACAAGTTTACTTGTCTTTTATTATATAATTTGAATTAGTGGAATTTGATTTATGTTTGTCTTGAAGAACTTATTTGCTTTTAACCAAGTAGACAAAAATCATCTTAGCACATAGTTACATTCATACATAGGTTGCATTGCATTGCATGAGTCTTATTTTTCCCTACTCATTTATTTTATCTCCTTGAGCTAAGCATGAGGACATGCTAATGTTTAAGTGTGGGGAGTTTGATAAACCACTATTTTGTGGTTTATCCGGTGCTAATTTGAGTGGTTTTTATTAACTCTTTATTCACTTATTCATACTATTTGCATGATTTTACAATTCCTTCCTAATCATGCTCTATGATTGAAAACCTGCTCCCTAAGCTTTTAAATTGTGTATTTTTAATGTCCTCTCGTACCATTCGATGCCGTCATCCGTGTGTTCAGTGTTTTCAGGCTCAACAGTGCAGGAATGACGTAGAGGATGGAAAGGAAGCTTTCAAAAATAGAAGGAACACAAGAAGCTAAGGAGATAACCAGCGAGCACCGACGTGCACGCATGGCTCATGCGTGCGCACGATATGAAGAAATTTGCAACGGCGCGTGTGCATGCCTGACGCGTACGCGTGGATTGGAGTTCTGTAATATGACGCGAGCGCGTGCTTGACGCGAATGCGTGACATGCCAAAACGACCAACGACACATACGCGTGACATGCGCGATCTGCAGAATTAACAGAAAATGCTGAGGGTGATTTCGGACCGGGTTTTGACCCAATTTTTGGCTCAGAAACACAGAATAGATTCAGAGAACATGCAGAGACTCAAGACATATTCTCATTAGCATAGTTTTAGGATTTTAGATCAGAATCTAGAGAGAATCACTCTTCCTCTAGGTTTTCTTTACATTCATAGTTTATTAGTTTTATGCTTTTGCTTTGGATTTTGGATATTGAAGAGTCATTACCTCCATTGAAGTTACTATTCTAGTTTGTTTCCTTATTCCCTTACTCCTTTAGTTGTTTATTAACCCTGTTCAGATAATTATGTTGTATTTTGGATTTATTAATACAGTTTATTTTGTTTCCCTTTAATCAATTTTCAATCCTTATTCTATTTAATTTATCATGTCTTCTTCTATTATTTTTGTGAGCGTTCTATTCATATCAATGGAGTAAATCCCCCAACTTGATTGGGAGTTGATTAAAAGGAGAATCTTGAGTTGGAATACTCAAATGTTAATCCTAATGGATGGTTGATGACTGACAACTCTAGTCTCTAACTCTAATCCTTCCTTAGGAGAGGATTAGTACCTGAGGATATAGTTTGTTAGTTAGTTACTTGACATTCCCTTATTCATTAAGGGATGACTAAGTAAGATAACAATCTTTTATGATTACACTTGGGGATTTCCAACAAGGATAGAACTTCCAATTAATCTTCTCCCAGTCAAGGCTTTTATCTGAAGTTACCATTATTTATTTCTCTGTTTCTCAAACTCAAAAATTTCTTAGAAAACCTCAGATTAATAAAATAGCACTCTCTCTGCAACTCGTTGGAAGACGACCTGTGATTCATACTCCCAGAATTTTATTTCTAAATTTTGTGACAACCCCTTCAAAATTGATACGTAGAATCAACATTGGTTAAGAGCTATACTTGCAACGTTGTTTTCTCTATAAACTCTTGATCGGTGATTTTTCCGTACGTCAACCTCCCTAGTCATTGATGCTCAGAGCCTTGGACCTTGCTTTTATAGTTTCTCCTTTTTTTTGCTGTTTCTTTTGCTTCAGGGATTAAGTTTTTGTTTGTTTCAGAGAAGTCATAATAATTCTATAAATTATTGTTCCTTATACATCAACATCCTTTGATTCAAATTCAAATACGCACTGTTCATGTCATGCATTCAAAATCACTAATAATACCACCACATTTAAGTAAATAAGACTACTCTAAAAATTAAACTTAATCTCTCATGCAATACATCACTTCTTTTTCTTTTAAATTCAAGCTTAGTGAGCAATACATGAGACAATATTATTTTTTTAGTACTAAAGATCATGTAGGCAATCAAAGCAATAGAGAATAGAAGACAACACAACAAGAACGGAAGAGAAATAGAATGAAAGGAACTCAACCACCTCAGTTATGCTGGTGGCCATCTCATTCCTCCATGAAGAACATTCATCTCCCTTTGGTGCTAAACAGAAAAGCCATAAGGGAAGCGTCAACACCAAACCTAAAGGTTTGCTTGTCCTCAAGCAAAGAAGAACTAAAAACAGAGGGAAAAAGAGAAAAAAAATAATTAGTATGATAAAAGAAGAATAAGAGGGGAAAAGAACGAGAGAGAATTAGGATTTGGGAGAAGAGAGAATGAAAACAGGGTGGCGCGCTGAGTAATTGATGCGGCGCAACCGGCGCGGACACGCACTGCGTGCATTCACACGGGTTATGGAAAAGGGAAGGGACGCGAATGCGTCCAGTGCGCCTGCGCATGGATTGCCAAGTGGTGAAAAAGGGCGCTGATGAGCGGATAATTTATATGCTTTTGGCATTATTTTTAGGTAGTTTCTAGTATGTTTTAGTTACTTTTTAGTATATTTTTATTAGTTTTTATGTAAAAATTATATTTCTGGACTTTACTATGAGTTTGTGTGTTTTTCTGTGATTTCAGGTATTTTGTGGCTGAAATTGAGGGACCTGAGCAAAAATCTGATTCAGAGGCAGAGAAAGGACTGCAGATGCTGTTGGATTCTGACCTCCCTGCATTCGAAGTGAATTTTCTGGAGCTACAGAAGCCCAATTGGCACGCTCTCAATTGAGATGGAAAGTAGACATCTTGGGCTTTTCAGCAATGTATAATAGTTTATACTTTTCCCGAGATTTGATGGCCCAAACTAGCGTCCAAACGCCCACCAAAGACCCTTTTCTGGCGTAAAATGCTAGAACTGGCACCAAAACTGGCGTTTAAACTCCAAGAAGAGCCTATGCACATGAAAGCTTCAATGCTCAGCCCAAACACACACCAAATGGGCCCCGGAAGTAGATTTTTACATTATCTACTCATTTTCTGTAAACCTAGTTTACTAGTTTAGTATAAATAGCACTTTTTACTATTGTATTCACATCTTTGGACCATTCTTCGATCCTTAGATCAAGTCTTTGAACCCTATTTCGATTGTATTATGCCATTTGGGAGGCTGGCCATTCAGCCATGCCTAGACTTTGTTCTTATGTATTTTCCAACGGTGGAGTTTCTATTCAATTCACGCCTACTTCTCTTCAAAGATATACTTTCGTACTTAATTTAGTTAAGTCAGAATGAAGGGGTGACCCGTGACAATCACCCAATCTTCGTTACTCGCTTAGCCAAGATCTGCATGCCTGACAACCACAAAGCGGTCTACATGATGTTCAACGTAGTCATTGGACGACAGCTGGAGTATACTCTCTTTGGTCTCTGACCCACGGATCTGAATCACCTCTCCTGACAACAGAGCATTCGAATCCGTGACATTAAAACGTTTGTGGTATAAGCTAGAATCAATTGGCAGCATTCTTGATATTTGAAAAGTCTAAACCTTGTCTGTGATATTCCAAGTAGGATCTGGGATGGGATGACTGTGACGAGCTTCAAACTCGTGACTGTTGGGTGCAGTGACAGTGTGTAAAAGAATAATTGTATTCTATTCTAACACGATCGAGAATCGACAGCTGATTAGCCATGCGGGAAACCGTAGAGGACATGTTTTCACTGAGAGGATGGATGGTAGCCATTGACAACAGTGATCCACCAACATACAGCTTGCCATGGAAGGGAGTACGCATGATTGGATGAGGACAATAGGAAAGCAGAGGTTCAGAGACAACAAAGCTTCTCCAAACGCTTATATGAAATTCCCACCAAGGAACTACATAAGTAACTGTATTTTATTTTCCGTTTTATTTATCTTTTAGTTATCAAAATCTCATAACCATTTGAATCCACCTGACAGAGATTTACAAGATGACCATAGCTTGCTTCAAGCCGACAATCTCCGTGGGATCGATCCTTACTCACGTAAGGTATTACTTGGACAACCTAGTGCACTTGTTGGTCAACTATGCGGAGATGTGAAAAGTATGATCACAATTTTGCATACCAAGTTTTTGGCGCCATTGCCGGGGATTGTTCAAGTTTGGACAACTGACGGTTTATCTTGTTGCTTGGATTGGGTAATTTTTATTTTTATATTCAAATAATAATAATAATAATAATAATAATAATAATAATAATAATAATAATAATAATAATAATAATAATAATAATAATAATAATAATAATAATAATTCATGCATTGTGTTCTTCTGTGATCTTCAAGTTGTTCTTGATGATTTCCTTTGTTCGATCTCATGATTTTCTTGTTTTGTGTTTTATGTTGTTTTTCATATGCATTTTCAAAATCATAGTGTCTGAACATTCAAAATTTCTAAGTTTGGTGTCTTGCATGTCTTTCTTTTCTTAAAAATTTTCAAAAATATGTCCTTGATGTTCATCATGATCTTCAAAGTGTTCTTGTTGTTCATCTTGACATTCAAAGTGTCCTTGCATGCATTGCTTGTTTTGATCTTGCATTTTTATGTTTTATTTCATTTTTATTTTTCTATCTCTTCATTAAAAATTCAAAAATAAAAAATATATCTTTTTAAGTAAATAATACAGAGAAATGAAGATTCAGAACATAAGGCAGAAGAATCATCGAGAAAAAGAGCTCACTGGCGTCAAAACACCAGTAAAGAGACACTTTGGGCGTTAAACGCCAGAATGGCTACCATTTTGGGCGTTTAACGCCAGTAAAGCTATCATTCTGGGCATTAAACGCCAGAATGGGCAGCATTCTGGGCGCTTAACGCCAGAATGGGCAGCATTCTGGGCGCTTAACGCCAGAATGGGCAGCATTCTGGGCGCTTAACGCCAGAATGGGCAGCATTCTGGGCGTTTAGAAAAACGCCCAGGAAAGAAGGATTTTTGGTGTTTAACGCCACCCTGGCTGGTGTTAAATGCCCAAAGAGGTAGCATTCTGGGCGTTAAACGCCAGAATGGATAGCATCTTGGGCGTTTAACGCCAGGATGACACAAGGGAGGTGATTTTTTTTCCAATTCAATTTTTTTCAATTTTTCATGTTTTAATTCATAACTTTTTGCATCAAACATATTTTAAACTTTCATTTTTCATTTTTCTTTTAATGTTTTTGAAAATTTTCAAACTAATTTTTCAAAAATCTTTTTCTTAACCTTATCCCATATTTTCAAAAATATCTTTTAAACTCTTGTTAGTCAAGTCATCAATTTTAAAAAATCAAATCTGTTTAAAATCAAATCTTTTTTTATCATAACTTTTTAATCATATCTTTTTAAAAATAAAATCTTTTTCAAATCAAATCTTTTTCAATCATATCTCTTTTAATTTGATTTCAAAATTTTTTTTCTAACTTCTCATCTTTTCAAAATTATTTTCAAATCTTTTTCAACTAATTACTATTTCTTATCTTTTTCAAAACTACCTAACCACTTTTCCACTCCCAATTTTCGAAAATCACTAACCACTTTTTCAAAAATCTTTTTAATTTTCGAAAACTCTCTCTCTCATCTCTCTTTTTATTTATTTGCTAACACTTCTCTTCTACTTATAAGTCGAACCCTCTCTCTCCCTCTGTGTTCGAATTCTTATCATTCTCTCTCTACCTCATTCTTCTATTCTTCTCTTCTTCTACTCACATAAAGGAATCTCTATACTGTGACACAGAGGATTCCTCTTCTTTTCTGTTCTCTTCTTTTTCACATGAGCAGGAACAAGGATAAAGATATTCTTGTTAAAGCCAATCCTGAACTTGAAAGGACTCTGAAGAGGAAGTTAAGAGAAGCCAAAGCACAACTCTCTAGAGAGGACCTGACAGAAATTTTTGAAAAAGAAGAAGACATGGCAGCCGAAAATAGCAACAATGCCAGAGATGCAAGGAAGATGCTTGGTGACTATGTTGCACCAACTTCCAACTTTTATGGAAGAAGCATCTCAATTCCTGTCATTGGAGCAAACAACTTTGAGCTTACGCCTCAGTTAGTTTTTCTAATGCAGCAGAACTGCAAGTTTCATGAACTTCTATCAGAAGATCCTCATCAATTCTTATCTGAATTCTTGCAGATCTGTGATACTGTTAAGACCAATGGGGTTGATCCCGAGGTCTACAGACTTATGCTTTTCCCTTTTTCTGTAAGAGACAGAGCTAGGACATGGTTGACTCACAACCTAGAGAAAGCCTGAACTCTTGGGACAAGCTGGTCAATGCTTTCTTGACCAAATTATTTCTACCTCAAAATATGAGTAAGCTCAAAGTGGACATCCAAACCTTCAGACAGAAGGAAGGTGAATCCCTCTATGAAGCTTGGGAAAGATACAAGCAATTAACCAAAAGGTGTCTTTCTAACATGTTTCCAGAATGGAGCATCATATGTATATTCTATGATGGTTTGTCTAAAATGTCAAAGATGTCATTGGATCACTCTGCTGGTGGATCCCTTCATCTGAAAACACCTGCAGAAGCCCAGGAACTCATTGAGATGGTTACAAATAACCAGTTCATGTACACTTCTGAAAGGAATCCTGTGAATAATGGGATGACTCAGAAGAAAGGAGTTCTCGAGATCGATACTCTGAATGCTATATTAGCTCAGAATAAAATATTGACTCAGAAAGTCAATCTAATTTCTCAGAATCTGACTAGATTGCAAGCTGCATCCGGCAGTGCTAAAGATGCCTCCTCTGAAGGAGAGGCTTATGGCCCTGAGAATCCTACAATGGAAGAGGTGAATTACATGGGAGAACCCTATGGAAACACCTATAATCCTTCATAGAGGAATCTGATGCATGGAAACTTGTCTCTCAACAAACTTTCCTTCGGCAAGTATACTGAATTATCGTCAAGTAAAAACTCACTATAGAGTGAGGTCGAATCCCACAAGGATTGATTGGTCAAGCAACTTTAGTTAGAAGAATATGCTAGTTGAGCTAAACAGAATTTAGATTGAGACGCAGAAATTTAAATGACTAGAAAGTAAATAACAGGAATTAAAGTGCAGAATCTTAAATGGGGAATTAGGGCAATGCTCATAAAAGTAAATGGCAGAAATTAAAGAGAATGGGTAAGATCAGAAATGGGGGAATCATTGGGTTTAGGATATGTTGCAATTCTCTGGATCAAGTTCATTCTCATCTCTTCCTCAATCAATGCATTCATTGATCTCCTTGGCAATGTTAAGTGATTGAATCCCAATTCCTTGGTAATTCAATCTCTCAAATCTTGATCAATCGCCAATTCCTTGGTCAATTGCTCATGAGAAGAGATGAAGTATGGTCATTGATTATACCACATACATTTCCCAATTCAAGTATTGAGGGGATTATAGTCACATATCCATCCCAACCCAAATTGGTCCAGCATGAGAAAGCAATTCTAGCATGATCTCTTCATTCCTCTTCTAAGGTTCCGAAGAGATCCAATTATGGAGAGTTTCTTTTCCAAGATAACTAACCAATTGAATTAAGATTGAAAGCTTTCTAGTAAAATCAAGAGAAAAGATAGAAGAAGAAGAATGAAAATTAATATTGATCCATCAAATTACAGCAGAGCTCCCTAACCCAATGAAAGGGGTTTAGTTGTTCATAGCTCTAGGAATCAAAAATGGCAGAAAAGAAGAATCCATGATAGAAGTACAGAAAAGTAAATATGCAGAGAGTAGTTCTCCCAAATGCCAAAAGTTCTATGATAGTTCAAAACTACTCCTATATATACTACTCTTCATGATCTTCTAGTGAGTTCTTCAAGCCTTGAATATGGGCTTTGGACCTTGAGTTGAAGCAATTCTCATCTTTAGTGGGCCCAGCTTGCAGAGAAATATGAACTAGGCTCAGGCACTTAGTGAGATTAATCATGGAATACATTTCTGGGTGCAAGAACGTTAGTGGCATTCACCTTTTCCACTAACGTTCCACCCTTATATGCCCACGTTATTCTCTACGTTAGAAGTCTTAACGTGACTTCTAATGTTCCTTCTCAATTCTTGGCCAACGTTAATGGGACTCACTTTTCCCATTAACGTTGGCTTGTGCCCCTTTTCGCAAATGTTAATGGGAATCACTTTTCCCATTAACGTTGCTTGCCCTTTGCCTCCCACGTTAGGTCTTACGTTAGCTTAGCTAACGTAGCTCTTAACGTGGGCACCTATCACCTTCGAAAGTGTTAGTGACACTCACCTTTGTCACTAACGCTCTATTTTCCTTAATCCCCTACGTTAGAGTCCACGTTAACTAAGTTAACGTGGCTCTTAACGTAGTAATGAAGCCATCTTCCAACGTTAGTGACAAAAGTGAGTGTCACTAACGTTGGTTCCTTGAACCCCACTCCACGTTAACTTTCACGTTAACAATCTTAACGTGAGAGTTAACGTAGGCAATGAAAATGCTTCAACGTTAGTGGCAAAAGTGAGTGTCACTAACGTTGGCATTGTTGATCCTTGTCCACGTTAGAGTTCACGTTAACTTAGTTAACGTGACTCTTAACGTGGGGCATTGCCTAGTTTCCCAACGTTAGTGGTGTTCACGTTTCTCATTAACGTGGAGTCCTCCTTTCCTTCTACATTAAGTACCACGTTAACTTAGTTAACGTGGCTCTTAACGTAGGCTATAAAATGGCTTCGCAGGCGTTATTGGTGATCACTTTTCTCATTAACGTTGCAAGTCAATTGCCATCCCACGTTAAATAGTCACGTTAACTAAGTTAACGTGAATGCTAACATGATTCTTCCATGCTTCATTTGTCATGAAATCAAGCAATTAAAGTGCATCAAAGCTCTAGCCAAAATCATGAGATCATGCATCACTAAAATATCATGTAATTCTAGCAAAAATCTCATGAAATCATGCAAAATTCATAATAGTTGCTTGAATGAAGGTGTAAGTGTATTTTCACCCAAAACTTGCCTTGTTTACTAGGAAAAATGCATGAAACCACCCTAAAACAGTAAAGAAAAGGTCAGTGAAACTGGCCTAAATGCCCTGGCATCAGAATCATCCAAATTTCTCATGGAAGGATCAACAGAACCCTCAACAAGGCTTCAATAACAATAATGGTGGGAGAAATAGGTTTGGCAATAGCAAACCTTTTCCATCATCTTCTCAGCAACGGACAGAGAATTCTGAGCAGAGCCTGTCTGGCTTAGCAAACATAGTCTCTGATCTATCTAAGGCCACTCTCAGTTTCATAACTGAGGCACGATCCTCCATTAGAAATTTTGGAGGCACAAGTGGGTCAGCTAAGTAAAAGAGTTACTGAAACTCCTCCTAATACTCTCCCAAGCAATACAGAAGAGAATCCAAAAAGAGAGTTCAAGACCATCTACACGTCCAACATGGCCGAACCTGTAGATGAGGGAAAGGCAGTGATTCCCAGTGAGGAAGACCTCATGGGACATCCATTAGCCAACAGGGAGTTCCCTATTGAGGAACCAAAGGAGTCTGAGGCTCATCTAGAGACCATAGAGATTCTACTAAACTTCCTATTGCCATTCATGAGCTCTGATGAGTATTCTTCCTCTGAAGAAGATGAAATTATTACTGAAGAGCAAGTTGCTCAGTATCTAGGAGCAATCATGAAGCTGAAAGCCAAATTATTTGGTAATGAGACTTGGGAGGATGAACCTCCATTACTCATCAGTGAACTAAATTCATTGGTTCAACTGAAGTTACATCTGAAGAAAGAGGATCCCGGAAGGTTCTTAATACCTTGCAACATAGGCACCATGACCTTTAAGAAGGCTCTGTGTGACATAGGGTCAAGTGTAAACCTCATGCTACTCTCTGTAATGGATAAACTAGAGATCTTTGAGGTACAAGCTGTAAGAATCTCACTAGATATGGCAGACAAATCAAAGAAACAGGCTTATGGACTTGTAGAGGACGTCTTGGTAAAGGTTGATAGCCTTTACATCCCTGCTGACTTTATAATCCTAGACATTGGGAAGGATGAGGATGAATCCATCATCCTTGAAAGACCCTTCCTAGCCACAGAAAAAGCTGTGATTGATGTAGACAGAGGAGAGTTAGTCCTTCAAGTGAATGAGGACTACCTTGTGTTTAAGGCTTAAGGATTTTCCTCTGTAAACATGGAGAAGAAGCATGAAAAGCTTCATCCAATTCTCTCCATGTAGAGTCAAGCAAAGCCCCCACATCCAAACTCTAAGTTTGGTGTTCAGAGGCCACAATCATGCTCTGAGCATCTGTGAAGCTCTGTAAGAGCTTCCTGTCAAGCTATTGACATTAAAGAAGCGCCTATTGGGAGGAAAGCCAATTTTATTTATCTATATTAATTACTCTTTCAAATTGTTTTCCATTGTTATTTTATGTTTTCTTTAGGATGATGATCATGTAGAGTCACAAAAATAATTGCAAAAATTAAGGCAAAATAAAAAACAGCATCAAAAATAGCACACCCTGGAGGACGAGCTTACTGGCATTTAAACACCAGTAAGGATACCAATATGGGCGTTTAACGCCTAGCCTGGCATCATTCTGGGTGTTAAACGCCAGAACTGGCAGGCAAACTGGCGTTTAAATGCCAGTAAAGGAAGAAAAATGGGCGTTTAAACGCCCAGCATGGCACCATTCTGGGCGTTTAACGCCAGAACTGGCAGGCAGACTGGCATTTAAACACCAGAAAAGAGCAGGAAGACTGGCGTTTAAATGCCAGAAAAGGGTAGCAGACTGGCGTTAAACGCCATAAATGCCACACAGAGGGCGTTTGAACGCCAGAAAGGTGTAGGGATGAGATATCCTTGACACCTCAGGATCTGTGGACCCCACAGGATCCCCACCTACCCCACCTCACTCTCTCTCCTCTTCACACCTCTCTATAATACTCTACCCAAAACACTACTCACCTATCAAATCCTACCCTCTTTCCCATAATCTCTTCACCACTCACATCCATTTCCCAATTCCCAAAAACCCATCATACAAAACACCTACCCCCACCCACTCAAATTCAAACCATTTCCCTCCCAAACCCACCCCTTCTCACACGAACCAACTCCCTCTCTTACCCTATAAATACCCCCTTCTTACTCCTTCATTTTCACACATCACATACACTCAAAACCCCCCTTGGCCGAACCCTCTCAAGCCTCCATCTCCCACTTTTCTTCTTCTTCTACTCTCTTCTTTCTTCTTTTACTCGAGGGCGAGCAAACCTCTTAAGTTTGGTGTGGAAAAAGCGTTGCTTTTTAATTTTCCATAACCATTAATGGCACCTAAAGCCAGAGAAACCTCAAGGAAGAGGAAAGGAAAGGCAATTGCTTCCACCTCCGAGTCATGGGAGATGGAAAGATTCATCTCAAAGGTCCATCAAGCCCACTTCTATGAAGTTGTGGCCAAGAAGAAGATGATCCCCAAGGTCCCCTTCAAGCTCAAAAAGGGCGAATATCCAGAGATCCGACAAGAGATTCAGAGAAGATGTTGAGAAGCTCTCACCAACCCTATCTAACAAGTCAGAATCTTAATGGTTCAAGAGTTCTATGCTAATGCATGGATCACTAGGAACCATGATCAAAGTATGAACCTGAACCCAAAGAATTGGCTCACAATGGTTCGGGGGAAATACTTAGATTTCAGTCCGAAAAATGTGAGGTTGGCATTCAACTTACCAATGATGCAAGGAGATCTTCATCCTTTCACTAGAAGAGTCAACTTTGATCAAAGATTGGACCAAGTCCTCATGGACATCTGTGTGGAAGGAGCCCAATGAAAGAGAGACTCTAAAGGCAAGCCGGTTCAACTGAGAAGGCTTGACCTCAAACCCATGGCTAGAGAATGGTTGGAGTTCATCCAACATTCTATCATTCTTACTAGCAACCGATCCAAAGTAACTGTGGATCGGGCTATCATGATCCATAGTATCATGATTGGAGAGGAAGTAGAAGTTTATGAGATCATACCTCTAGAACTATACAAGGTGGCTGACAAGCCCTCCACTTTGGCAAGGTTAGCCTTTCCTCATCTCATCTGTCACCTATGCAATTTAGCCGGAATTGTCATAGAGGAAGACATCCTCATTGAAGAAGACAAGCCCATCACTAAAAAGAGGATAGAGCAAACAAGAGAGCCCACTCATGGACCTCAACAAGCGTATGAGGAAGTCCCTCATCAAGAAATCCCTGAGATGCCTCAAGGGATGCATTTTTCTCCACACATCTATTGGGAGAAACTCAACACCTCTTTAAGGGATTTGAGTTCCAACATGGAGCAACTAAGGATGGAGCACCAAGAGCATTCCATTATCCTCCATGAAATTAGAGAGGACCAAAGAGCCATGAGGGAAGAGCAACAAAGGCAAGGAAGAGACATTGAGGAGCTCAAGCACTCCATAGGATCTTCAAGAAGGAGAACTAGCCACCATCACTGAGGTGGACCCGTTTCTTAATTTTCTTACTCTTATCTTTTTGTTTTTCGGTTTCCTATGCTTTATGTCTGTCTATGTTTGTGTCTTTATTACATTATCATTAGTGTCTAGTGTCTATGCCTTGAAGCTATGAATGTCCCATAAATCCTTCACCTTTCTTAAATGAAAAATGTTTCTAATTGCAACAGAACAAGAAGTACAGGAATTTCAAATTCTATCTTGAAATTAGTTTAATTATTTTGATGTGGTGACAATACTTTTTGTTTTCTGAATGAATGCTTGAACATTGTATACTTTTTGATGGTGAAGTTTATGAATGTTAAAATTGTTGGCTCTTGAAAGAATAATGAAAAAAGAGATATGTTATTGATAATCTGAAAAATCATAAAATTAATTCTTGAAGCAATAAAAAGCAGTGAAAAAGAAAAAGCTTGCAAAAAAAAAGGCAAAAAAAATAAAGAAATAAAGAAAGAAAAAAGAAAAGGCAAGCAGAAAAAGCCAATAGCCCTTTAAACCAAAAAGCAAGGGTAAAAAGGATTCAAGTCTTTGAGTATTAATGGATAGGAGGGCCCAAAGGAATAAAATCCTGGCCTAAGCAGCTAAATCAAGCTGTCCCTAACCAGGTGCTTATGTCATGAAGGTCTAAGTGAAAAGCTTTAGACTGAGTGGTTAAAGTCGTGATCCAAAGCAAAAAGAGTGTGCTTAAAAACTCTGGACACCTTTAACTGGGGACTCTAGCAAAGCTGAGTCACAATCTGAAAAGGTTCACCCAGTTGTGTGTCTGTGGCATTTATGTATTCGGTGGTAATGCTGGAAAACAAGATGCTTAGGGTCACGGCCAAGACTCATAAGTAGCTGTGTTCAAGAATCAACATACTGAACTAGGAGAATCAATAACACTATCTTAATTATGAGTTCCTATAGATGCCAATCATTCTGAACTTCAAAGGATAAAGTGAGATGCCAAAACTGTTCAGAAGCAAAAAGTTACTAACCATGCTCATCTAATTAGAACTAAGCTTCATTGATATTTTGGGATTTATTGTATATTCTCTTCTTTTTATCCTATTTTTTTTTTCAGTTGCTTGGAGACAAGCAACAATTTAAGTTTGGTGTTGTTATGAGCGGATAATTTATACGCTTTTTGGTATTGTTTTTAGGTAGTTTCTAGTATGGTTTAGTTACTTTTTAGTATATTTTTATTAGTTTTTATGCAAAAATCACATTTCTGGACTTTACTATGAGTTTGTGTATTTTTCTGTGATTTCATGTATTTTCTGGCTAAAATTGAGGGACCTGAGCAAAAATCTGATTCAGAGGCTGAGAAAGGACTGTAGATGCTGTTGGATTCTGACCTCTCTGCACTCGAAGTAGATTTTCAGGAGCTATAGAATCCCAATTGGTGCCCTCTCAAATGAGTTGTAAAGTAGACATCTTGGGCTTTCCAGAAATGTATAATAGTCCATACTTTGCCCGATATTTGATGGCCCAAACTGGCGTCCAACCGCCCACAAAAGACCCTTTTCTGGTGTAAAACACCAGAATTGGCACCAAAACTGGCGTTTAAACTCCAAGAAGAGCCTATGCACGTGAAAACTTCAATGCTCAGCCCAAACACACACCAAGTGGGCCCCAAAAGTGAATTTCTACACTATCTACTCATTTTCTATAAACCTAGTTTACTAGTTTAATATAAATAGCACTTTTTACTATTATATTCACATCTTTGGACCATTCTTCGATCCTTAGATCAGGTCTTTGAACCCTATTTCGATTGTATTATGCCATTTAGGAGGCTGGCCATTCGGCCATGCCTAGACCTTGTTCTTATATATTTTCCAACGGTGGAGTTTCTACACCTCACATATTAAGGTGAGGAGCTCTGCTGTTCCTCGAGTATTAATGCGAGTGTTATTGTTTTTCTATTCAATTCATGCCTACTTCTCCTCCAAGATATACTCTCGTACTTAATTCAGGTAAGTCAGAATGAAGGGGTGACCCGTGACAATCACCCAATCTTCGTTACTCGCTTAGCCAAGATCCGCGTGCTTGACAGTCACAAAGCGGTCTACATGATGTTCAACGTAGTCATTGGACGATAGCTGGAGTATACTCTCTTTGGTCTCTGACCCACGGATCTGAATCACCTCTCCTGACAACAGAGCATTCAAATCCGTGACGTCAGAACCTTCGTGGTATAAGCTAGAATCAATTGGCAGCATTCTTGAGATCTGAAAAGTCTAAACCTTGTCTATGGTATTCCGAGTAGGATCTGGGATAGGATGACTGTGACGAGCTTCAAACTCGTGACTGTTGGGCACAGTGACAGTGTGCAAAAGAATAATTGTATTCTATTCCGACATGGTCGAGAACCGACAGCTGATTAGCCATACGGGAAACTGTAGAGGACATGTTTTCACTGAGAGGACGGATGGTAGCCATTGACAACGGTGATCCACCAAAATACAGCTTGCCATGGAAGGGAGTACGCATGATTGGATGAGGACAATAGGAAAGTAGAGGTTCAGAAAGCATCTCCAAACGGTTATCCGAAAATCCCAACAAGGAACTAAATAAGTAACTGTATTTTATTTTCCGTTTTATTTATCTTTTAGTTATCAAAACCTCATAACCATTTTAATCCGCCTGACTGAGATTTACAAGATGACCATAGCTTGCTTCAAGCTGACAATCTCTGTGGGATCAACCCTTACTCACGTAAGGTATTACTTGGACGACCCATTGCACTTGCTGGTCAGCTATGCGGAGATGTGAAAAGTGAGATCACAATTTCGCATACCAGGCGCGTCTGCGTTAGAGACGCGTGCACGTGGGTCAATTTGTGCTTCTAGCATGAACCCAGCGCGAGGCCAGCACAACTTTTGGCCATGTACCCATTTACGTCGATTTTTCAAGGCACGCGTGTGCGCCATGTGTGCTCCCTCGTAGATTGTCGAGAACCAGTGGGACGCATACGCGTCTGGTACGCGTACGCTGGGTGAACTGGTGCGCTAGGCATAGTTCCTGCACAACTCTAGCGCAACTTTCTGTTCAATATCATTCAATTCTCATTCACAATGGATGCGAACGCGCACCAGGTGCACGCGCGTGGAATGCTTTTTTTTTTTTTTGAAGTGTCCGGTTCCTATTCTAAAATAGCTGAATGATAGATAAAACTCAATAAGAATCAGATAAATAAGAAAACTACTACTACAAAAAGTAACTAAAGATACGAAATTATCGGGTTGCCTCCCGACAAGCGCTTCTTTAACATCACTAGCTTGACGGTCAGTTCTGCTAATTCAGCAGATGAGCGGACCGCTAGCGATCAATCTCGCCTCCGAGACAGTGCTTTAACCTCTGGCCATTCATTGTAAATTTTCTATCAGAATTCTCTTCTTGTATTTCCACATGACCATATGGTGAAGCTCTAGTAACCACAAACGGTCCTGACCACCGGGATTTCAGCTTTCCTGGAAAGAATTTCAGCCTTGAATTATACAGAAGCACTCGCTGTCTTGGCTTAAAGACTCTGATGGAAATCTTCTTGTCATGTAATAACTTGGTTCTCTCCTTATAGAGCTTGGCATTCTCATAGGCTGAGTATCTGAATTCATCAAGCTCATTTAACTGGAGCATTCGCTTAATTCCTGCAGTTTCTGAATCAAGGTTCAGATACCTAGTTTCCTAGTATGCTTTATGCTCCAGCTCAACTAGCAAGTGATAGGCTTTGCCATAGACCAACTGATAATGGGACATGCCAATGGGAGTCTTGTACGCTGTCCGGTATTACTAGAGAGCATCATCAAGGTTCCTAGACTAGTCCTTTCTTGAAACGCTGACGGTCTTCTTTAGAATCCTCTTAAGTTCCCTGTTGGAAACCTCAACCTGTCCACTTGTCTGAGGGTGATAGGGGGTTGCCACTTTATGATGGACTCCATATCTCTGTAGAAGAGAGTCTAACTGTCTGTTGTAGAAATGGCTTCCTCCATCACTGATGAGTGTCCTCGGGACACCAAACCGGCTAAAGATATATCTCTGAAGAAAGCTCATGACCACCTTGGCATCATTGGTGGGTAGAGCCACAGCTTCCACCCACTTGGACACATAATCAACTACCACTAGAATATAGTTGTTTGAATGTGAGGGTGAAAAGGGTCCCATGAAGTCAATACCCCACACATCAAACAACTCAACCTCAAGAATCTACTGCTGTAGCATTTCATGGTTGGCAGGGAGATTTGTGGCTTTTTCACATCTATCACAGTGCTTCACAAATGCTCTTGCATCCCCAATGAGATTCGGCCAGTAGAATCCGCTCTAAAGGACCTTTGTAGCTGTCCTTTCACCACCAAAGTGGCCTCCATAATCTGAACCATGACAGTGCCAGAGAATCTGCTGTGTTTCTTCATCTGGGACACATCTCGATACCATCTGAACACCTCTTAAAAAGATATGGTTCCTCCCAAATGTAGTACTTTGAATCCAGCAATAGCTTCTTTACTTGTTGCCTGCTGTACTCCTTTGGAATGAAATTAATGGCTTTATAATTTGCAATGTCTGCAAACCATGGAGCCTACTGAATGAGAAACAACTGCTCGTCCGGAAATGTCTTAGTCACAG